>NC_135896.1:13180389-13817826 GCF_964194155.1 Cetorhinus maximus
CCAGCAACTGGATCAGTTCACTTCTCTTCATTTCAGTGGGTAATTTTAACTGTACCTTCCCAGCTACAGTTTTCAGTTGCTCTGGGCTAAGCAATGCTGATGTTTCACTGTTCAGATCTCCTTGCTGGACCCACACCTAGGCATCAAAAGTTCCTTTTTTCTTAGTGTTGCAGAAAAGGAATTTGCTGTGGTAAGTTACTGTGTTTTAAAATTCGTTCCAGTCACCGAGTTCCTTTTGGCTTCCAATTTGCTCTTTTATATCAGATTTGGCTCATGTCTTAATTTGGACTCTGGTCAAATTCAAATTTGTGGGTTAAGCTCCAAATTTTGGTTATTGACAGGAGGGTGTCCAGTCAAACAGCACTATTTTATCCTTTCACTACCCGTCCGTAAACAGAAAGATGTTTTGATTTGTTTTCTTTTAAATAAGCAGAGGTGTATTTCCCCACCCCTCAGTTTTGTGTGATCCAATTTCCACTAATAACTCCACAGCAAACTCGAGGTAGGGTGAACTCAAAAGGGTTAGTTTAATGCATACGTTCAAAATCACAAAAGGGAGGGTTTGCAACTTCCTCTCCGCACTCAGACAGTAAAGAGAGGAATAGAGGAAAGGAGGGTTTACAGTAGAGAAACCACAGGGAAAATAAATATTGGTTCATGTGAGTTCCAGAGTCCCAAGTCAAACTGCAATGAGGTGTTCCTTCACGGAGGCTGAAACGCTGAAAACTGATGTTGTATAACTCACGTTTCCGGTGGTGTTGACTCCATATGATGAAATGGATACTCAGAGATGAATCAGTTTTGTAAGCGATGGTACAGACCTACCAGCAGAGGCAGTGTAGGTGTAGGTGGGGCCAGGTGTCCAACCTGGGCCAGAGCTCCTTTGGTGTGGCCTGCTAGGCAGATGTTAAAGCAGCAGACTGAGCTGTGCAGCTCAGCAAGGCATTATTAACCTGTTCAACATGCCAGAGGCTTAGGTCACGTGATCTTACTTCTCCACAAGGTCTTCAACAAAGGATGTTTATTCATTGTCTGGAATTCAGCTGGGTCTCCAGGACTGCTGAGCATCCTTGCCAATATAGGTTAAGAGGAATGTTCGAGAGGTCTTTGTCTTGGTAGAGTCTCCGCCTCTGCTGGCAAACCTGGGTTATCAAATACAACAGGCCTTCAATGTAGCTGCCTTTGAAGGTGGGCTGTGCAGTCCCCAGGTGATTGGTCGTACTCCACAGAGATAACAAGGTGTCAGATTTCCGAAACTTCAAAGTGGCTTCTTTTGTTCTAGGGTCGCAGAAAAAACTCATGGATGGACCATCTTAATGGTCTTTGTTCAGCCAAGGTCCAGTTTTAAATTAAGAAATAGGCATGAGGATATATTCTATAAAAATATACAGTGTGAGGGTCTGCTCTGTCACAATAGGCATACATGATCTGCAGTTTGCTGTTGTCCACTCTACACAACATTTGCAAACTTGATCTCTTCAATGTTGCAAATAAGAGACTCGATGTGTCCTTGAATGTTACCAAACCAAAATTCATATGTCAACCACACCTGGCCAACAAAATATCCCGCCTCCCTATATATGTTGAAGGAGAGACTGGAATATGTTGTGCACTTCCTATACCTTGGCAGACACCTCTCTCAAAAAGGCCACCATTGACGTGGTGATCCAATACTGGATCAACTGTGTCAGCTCAGCCTTCTCTGAACTATAGTGGTGACAGTAATGAGGAGCGGAGCCAGGGCACAATTTCTCTTTCTCCTAGCTTCACAGAGAAAAGCTGGACCTTTTTCTAGAAATTAAAACAAAATGACCTTTTATTAGCAGTCACTGAAGAATTCAGGCAGGCCCAGTTTCTGTTCTGCTATCTTCAATTCATCAAAGAGAGCTAAAAGAGGTGTTCGACCCCTCATTTATATATGGAAAGGGCGTAAGTCCTGTTTTATGTGGCTGTCAGGAACACTTTCTAATAGCCCAATTAAATGCCTGGTCTGATATCTTTCAAGTGTCTTTTGGACAGAGAACATTGGTCCCCAAAATTAGCCTTCACAAGTCCATCCTGCAGGCAGAAAACAATGCAATAAGATCCAGCTTCTCCCAGTGTAACTTCACTTTCACTGTATAAAAGAACTTCTGGCATCTTCTTTATATTCATTTCATCTAGTTTCTTTTCTTTTTTTTCTAATGTCACTCATGCTGTCATTTTCCATTGCTGAAAATGTGTTTTTCTCTTGAAGGTGATAAGTACCTCAGCAACTTTTCCCTTTCTATTTGATCTTTCTAAGGGCTGCCATTCTTGATGTGCTTTGGATAACACAGCATAAATCTTCAGGCATGTATTAGCTTTAATGCCTTTTTAACTGTGACGGAGTAGGCAGTTCTGTTAAACACAACACAGGCCTCTTAAACCAGTCAAATATTTAGAATCATTTTTACATCTTTCTAACAAGGCCTTGCTGTAAGCACTACTACAAGGATTTGCCAACGGCATGTAAAACATGGAAGAATTTGGGCAAAAGAGACTTCTTCATCATCTACATAAAAGGATAACAGATAGGAGCACGAGCAGACCACTCAGCCTCTGGAATCTTCTCCCTGAGTCAATAAGCTAATGATTAATCTTCTGCCTCAGTTCCACCTTCCCTCACTTTCTCTACGTACTTTGATTCCTTTAGTATCCAAAAAATCAATCGGTATCTGTCTTGAATATGATTAACAACTGAGAACTCAGAACCCTCTCGGGTAGAGAATTCCAAAGATTCACAACTTGTCAAGCAAAGAAATTTCTCCTCATCTCAATTCTAAATGGTCCACACCTTATTCTGCATCTGTGACCCCTAGTTCTAGACTCACCAACTGGAGGTAATAACCACCCGACATTCACCCCATCAAGACTTTTATACATATTTCAATTAGATCACCTCTCATTCCTCTAAACTCTAGAGAATATAGGCCTAGCCTATTCAATATTTTCTCATAAGACTCATTAAGCCCCTTATCCCATGAATTAGTCTAGGGAACATATGTTGCTCTCCCGCTAAACCAAGTATATCCTTCCTAAGGTAAGGACAAACTATACAAAGTTCTCCACATGTGGTCTCACCAAGGCCCTATATAAATGCACTAAGACTTCTTTACTCTTATATTCTACCCCCTTTGTAATAAAAGCCAACATACCATTTGCTTCCCTGATTGTTCTCTGTGCCTGTGAGTTAACATTGTGATTGGAGTATGCTGGACACCCAGCTCCTTTTGAATGCCAATGTTTCCCAGTCTCTCACCATTTTAAAAAATGTTCTGCTTTTCTATTTGTTCAAAGTGGATAACTTCATATTTCTCCCTGTTATATTTCATCTGCCACATTCATGTCCACTCACTTAACCTACCCATGATTCCTTTTCCAGGCTCTTTACATCCTCGATCCTCACGGCTTACCTTTCTACCTAACTCTGTACTGTCAGCAAAATTGGGTACGTTATACTAAACCCCTGATGTGGATTTTAAACAGCTCTCAAGCACTGATCCTTGTGGCGCCCCACTAGTTACAGCCTGCCGTATTCTGAAAATGACCTGTTTACTTGCACTTTGTGTGGAATCATCCATGCCCGCTGGTGTCGGGCGTGTTCGGTGGTGTGAGCGGACAATATGGCGAGAAGGCCAAAAATCGGTCTCATGACGTCGTGAAACCTCTTTGCAATCATCCTCTCCGTCTGCCAATGGCAGGCTGCGTTTCCCACCATTGGACATCGGGAACCTCATTGTAATACATATGCATATCATTGTAAGCCCAGCCCACTGGAATCGTTCCCCACCCACCCCCCCACTCGATCGTCCACACACGTCGGTATGATTGTACGCTGACATGTTTCACAACAGCATATAAAAGGCGTGCACTTGGTGGGCTGCACTTTGAGAGGAACTCGGAGGTGAGTACACAGTAATGTTGCCGAGCCCTCACTAGGATCGCCTGTTGGACTTCAAGGTTCAGGCATGTTGCGGGGGGGGCAAGGACTGCCCTGTGGTTGAGGCGCTTTGTTGGGGTGGGGGGGGTGGTGGCAAGGGTGCTTTGAGGCACGTTGGGGGGTGGGGGGGGCAAGGCCTGCCCTGCCCTGTGGTTGAGGCACGTTGGGGGGTACAAGGGCTGTGGTTGAAGGTAGCACACAAGCGCATGCAGGGGACTAGGCGAGGGAAGCGACCACGCATTATGTAAACCTTGTATAAAGTGACCATTCCTCTTCAGCTGAGGCAGTTCAGGCGCAGCCAGATGGATATGATTGGAGTCGGGCCTCTAGCTTCTTGTCTACTCGAGCCACACAGAGACATCAAATTTCCACCAAGTGCTCCAGAGCTTTTCACCCCTCAGGCACAGACTGCAAATGTAATGAGTGTTTTAGTGGACTGAAGAACAGTTGGATGATTGGGCGCGTTGTACAATCTCCTTGAGGAAGCTGGCCATGGAGCAGTCACTGGCGGAGGCGCTCACAGCCCCTTGCAGTTTCATCATCCCGTTTGGACCAATCCAGCATGGTTCAAGTTAACAGCGCAGCCTTGCAGTGAGGGTTAGGAGAATGCCCGCGCCTGAGCTAAGAGCACAGCATGCAGTCCAGTGGGCAAAGCTGCTGCCAATTGGTCAGGTGGAGTGGGGCAGAGATGGGTGGAATTTCGGGCAGCCATACAGCACAATAAACTCTGGCCATCCAAGTGGTGGCCAGCACTCTCTGAGATGCATTAAAGGGCCTTCAGACTTACCCAGGAGGGGTTTTTAGTACACACATGCTAACCCACGCATCTCTCTCTCTCATCCTGCAGGAAGATCAGGATCGTGGAGCCTGGTGAGCTAGCTGTATGTATGTCTCATGCCTTACAGAGAGTGAAGACGATGGAGAAAAGAGTGACTGAGGCTCCTGGCTGCGCAGAGGGAGGAGCAGCAACCTTAGGAAGAAGGGGTGGCTGGGGCTCCCTCACTCGCCGCTGAAGAACCACAGAGAGCCGTCGCTGGTCGGCACCCAGCTAGACCCAGGGTCAATAGATGCTGCTTTTCATTCCTGCAGATAACCAAGAACCAGTGTCGCTGAAGACTGTATGTGTCTAGGCAACTGGTCGGTCACATCTGCCACCTGCTGCAGGATTTGGCACCACGGGGAGGGCATCCACTGCCAATGGCCATGAAAGTGACCACAGCGCTCAATTTCTTCTCCAGTGGCTCCTTTCAGGGCTCCACAGGTAACCTCTGTGGGTTATCACAAGTCTCCACCCACAAATGCATCCAAGAGGTCACGGATGCCATCTTTGCGAGGGCACACAACTTTGCCCAGGACCAGGGCAGCCAGGATGCAAGAGTGATTGGATTTTCCCAGATCTCAGGTTTCCCACAGGTGCAGGGTGCTATCGACTGCACTCACGTGGCGCTCAGGTCTCTGTTGCAACACGTGGTCAACTATATTAACCGCAAGGGATTCCATTCACTGAATGTGCAGCTGGTGTGTGACCACCACATCCTGCAGGTCTGCGCATGGTTTCCAGGGAGTGTCCACGACTCCGACATTCTCAGTCAGTCACAGATCCCTGACGTCTTCCAGGGTCCATAAAGGCTGCAGGGTTGGCTCCTCAGGGACAAGGGCTACCTGCAGATGACGTGGCTGATGAGACCTGTGTGGAGGCCTCAGACTGCAGCACAGCAAAGATATAATGAGGCTCATGCTGCAGCTCACAGCTTGGTGGGGCAGACCATCGGGATGCTGAAAATGAGGTTCCAGTGCCTGGACCGGTCTGGTGGAGCCTTGCAATATAGTCCACAGAGGGTGTCACATGTCATCATCGTCTGCTGCACCCTTTACAACCTGGTGCTGCAACAGGGAGAGCAGCTGGCTGAGGAGGAGATGGAGGAGCTGCACGTCTCCTCCGATGAGGAGGACGCCGATGGGGATGAGGCTGAGGAAGTCCTGGAAGGTAACAATGACAGGGATGAAGCCCTCGCACCAGGAGAGGCAGGTGCGCTCGGGAGGCTCTCATAGCTGCTAGATTTGTGCAGGATGATGACGGCATACAGTGAGGTGTCCTCACATTGCATCTGTGACCGTTTGACTCCAGTCTGGCTTATGGCAGCACACATACCCTCTGTGAGAATGCTCCTGTCATGAGACACAGTTGGGGCCATAATAGTCGCTCGATTGCTGGAGGATGATGATGACATGCAGTAAGGACACTCCATAGATCTTCACACAGCCTCTGAGAATGTCTGACTCCTGTCTGGCTGAGGGCAGATCGCTTGTGCTCTGTGATCAGGGTCGTATCATAGAGATGCAGCCATGAAACTTTAAAAGCATCTGATTCTTTGTCCGCCTTCAGCACCTGACCCCTTCAGGAGCACAGCATCACTGGTGACAGATGCTGAAGAGATGGGGGCCAGCCCCACCTTAAAGGTTCTGAGAGCACTCAGAGAGAATGATGGAACTCTGTAACGCCTGCTCACAACATTCTGGCAGCAATGACAAGCACCGTTGAGATTGAAGCATCACTAATGTGTCCAGGGAGTGTGAGGCTGGACTATCACTTCAATCTGAAGGCTGCACAGATCACAGGGAAGAGGCCCTGGACTGAATCACCTGCCTTTATCTTGTGCAGAAAGGTTTCACACCTGAGTGACCTGAACACTGCTCATCAGAACAAGGAGTCATAGGCAGGGAGACATTCTTGGGAGTTTATTGACAGTAGTGAACAGTATGTACAAGTGGTTAACACCCGTGCCCAGGCTGTGAAATGGCATCTTCTTAACTTTCCTAATCTTGCCACTACGTCTTGGTACTCCCCAGCCATCCACAGCGGAGGTGGAGGCAGCCTGCTGACTGCTACGCCATCTATGATGACCTTGGCGAGCATCCTCTGGAGGGCCGAGACCTAGAGGCCTCGGCCTGCTTTCGGGGTCCTGCTGTGTGGCAGTGGCCCCCTCCTCGGACTGTGAAGCTGGAGCTGCTGAGGTCACAGGAAGAGGGGAGTCAGATGAGCCGGGCACACCCGGAGTCACCTGAATGGATGGCCCCCGAGGGGTACACTTGCTGATCTGCCTCCCTATGGGTGCCCAAGCACCCCTGGCTGATTCCTTGAGGAGAAGGGGTAGCTGGAGTGAAGTCGAGCTGCCCTGCACCCCTCTCACGTACACATTGTTGGAGGCCAACTATGGCATCAGCGATGGAGCTGAGCCCGCGTAGCAGTGCAGGAGCGACATGCTGGGCAAATTTGCCATGGCAGCTGCCATCCTACCAGTGTTGACCTCGGTACATTAACATGCCGGCCTATCACCTCAGCCTGAAGGCGGATGGACTCCTCCATCGTGCCTTGCAATCTGTAAGCGGACATCCCTTCCTGATGTTCCCGAGCTTGCCTTTGCAGCTTCAGCAACTGTGACATGACTGAGTCCAGAGGTCTTCTCATCTGACTCGGACTCAGCAAATTTCTGGCCTCCAGCAGTCCTCCGAGTGCCAGAGAGCTGGGAAGTCCCTGCCGCCACCTGCTGCAGATCAGATAGTGCGATGTGCTCACCAGATTGTGATCCCAGATTGTAAAGTTAGGTCTCACCGAGGTGTATGTCTGCACTGGTGGAGGGTGTGGGTGAGCGCTGTGACGGGACTTCAAGGATGGTGCCTCCTGATTCTTCTTCCGCGGTTTCTTTGGGGTTTGATTAGAGGCCCTGGGTCGTGGACTCCGCCACTGAGGCTTGCTGGTAAATCACCGTTTTACCCACCTGCTACGGCACTTAGTGCAAATCAGGGATGATTCCACCCTCTGTTTTCTGTCCCATTAACCAATTCTCAATCCTTACTAATATATTACACTCAAATCCATGAGCCCTAATTTTATTCAATATTCTTATCATGAGCTTGTCAAATGCTTTATGGAAATCCAAATATGCTATACCCACTGATTGCCTCATATTTACCCTGCTAGTTACCTTAAAAAAACTCTTAGCATATTTGCCAAACACGATTTCCCTTTCATAACTCTTTGTTAACTCTGCCCAATTATATTATGATTTTCCACATGGCTGTTACCACATCCCTAATAATTAGATTCCTAATCCCTAATAAGATTCTAGCATTTTCCCTACTAGCGATCTCAAGCTAATAGTAGTTCCCCATTTTCTCTTTCTTCTTGAATAGCATGGTTACATTGGCTGCCTTCCGATCTGCAGGGACATTGCAAAATCTAGGGAAATCTGAAAGACCAAAGCCAATGCATCTACTGCCTCTGTACTGACATCTTTTAAAACCCAGGCACGCAGATCGGCAGGTCTAGGGGATTTTAAATTTTAGTCACATTAAATTCTCTAGTCCCATTTCTTTACTAATACTAATCTCTTCAAGTTCCTCATTCTCCCTAGACCCTTGGTGTCCCAATTGGTTTTGCATCTTCTACCATGGAGACAGATACAAAGAGTGGGATTTTCCGGTCCCGCCCGCCACGGACTGGAAATTCCTGTCTGGAGTCAACGAACATTTTGCTGATCCGTCAAATTTTTCATCCCGTCCATGACCATTCCTGTGGACGGGAAAATCCCGCCTAAAACATTTTGTTTATTGTCTATGCTGTTTTCTTGTCCCCTATTATAATTTCTCCTGTCTCTGTCAGGGACTCGTGTTTACTTTTGCTAATCTCTTTCTTTTTAAGCAACCACTGAAGATTTTACAATTTGTTTTTATGGCTCTCTGCTTCACGGGATGAGAATAATTTCTCCGTGTTAGCAAATTGCCAATTGGTTCAGATCTTGTCATTCCAAGTCTTTGAAAGGGACTGGACCCCAAAACTTCACCTTGAACAAAGTCAACCAAACTGTAAACTGAGAAGATGTTCTAATGTTAACAATTCAGTTTGAGGAAATGTTGAGAAATAATCTCAAATATAAAACGTACCCCTTATAATTCAAAACTGCACAAGAAAGTCTCCATTGCTGAAAGTAATTAACAGGCAAGCCTGTTAACAAGCCAATTGAACAGAATACTATGCTGCCCACTCTATAATACGGTTGGCGTGGGCAGATGGATGAGAGTGGGGAGTCTGCTTTTCCACCACCTGTGGTGAAAAAACAGGGAGGAAGAGGGTACATTCTTTAGTGGGTGCCCTGCGTGCATCGGGGGCATCTCCAACAGGTTGATACCCTCCTTTGTACCTCCCCGCATGGCCTCCAAAACCCGCGTCCCCAACCCCTCGCAGCTCCCCCACTGCCCCAGGTTCCCCAATCCCACCCCACCCCACCCAAAGATCCCAGACTTACCTGAGCCCAGGTCCTCCGGAGTCCATTGCTGTCTTCATCGTGGGCCTGCTTGCTGGGTCAGTAGTGCCCGCTACCGAGACCTGGCGCTGCTGGGACTGCTAGGGCGGCCAGCCAATCAGATTGTTATCGCTGTGGGGTGGCCTTTAATCAGTTGGTCGGTTTGCAACCATCTTTTGTAAAAGGGTGGGGGCTGAGCAATACGCCCCCCGCTGTAAAATTATATACATTTAAATTACATATATATGTAATGGAAGCAGTATGTCATTCCTGGGAAGACCCATCTATTTAGAATCTGTATTTTTTTTACCTAGAATTATGAGATTATAAATTTGTATTTTTCTTTATCTTCTGAATGTTACTGTAACATTTGTTTTTTGCTAAAAAGAGATGCTTAGATAATAATTTTTAAATTCATTTGTTCAGAACCTCTCTGAGCTTCCTATCTCACCAAAACTTCCCCACTTTTATATTTTGCTGCCCAAAAAAAAATCCCTGCTGATTGTGTGTCTGGGAATGAATTCAGAAACATTAAACAAAGGCAATTTAATGTTAATCAGTATAACATTGGGCAAGTTATATGTGATAGACTCATATCAACGAGGAACTGGGTTAAGCCAACTGAACTTAATTTCATTGATTACTCTTTCAACTGCCAAAGAGAACAGGTATTTATCCTGTCAGTTTCTGGGCTCGACCACAGTCCAGGTCACAATGGTGAAAGGGCAGATTTGCACTGCCAATTCAGTCAACTTGTAATTATAGATGCTGATGTTTTATGCCAATGCCATATACCCATGACTACAAATGGATAAGTATCAATGACTACAATTACATCTGTATTTAGATCATCACTAGTTGTTTGTTTCACCCACAGTCCTGAGTGTTTCTCAGATTGGGTTCATCTTACAACTAGGAACATAGGAGCAGGAGTAGGCCATTCGGCCCATCAAACCTGCTTCACCATTCAAACAGATCATGGTTGATCATCGACCTCTATGTCATTCTTCCCCACTATCCCCAAATCCCCTGATGTCATTACTATCCAGAAGTCTATCGATTTCTGTCTTGAACATGCTCAATGATTGAGCTTTCACAGTACTCTGGGGTAGAGAATTCCAAAGATCCACCACCCTCTGAGTGAAGAAATTCCTCCTCATCTCAGTCTTAAATGGCCTACCCCTTATTCTGAGATTGTGTCCCCTGTCTCTAGATTCACCAGCCAGGGGAAACATTCTATCCACATCTACCCTGTAAGAATTTTGTAAGTTTCAATGAGACCACCTCTCATTCTTACAGGCCCAGTTTCCTCATTTTTCCCATTTTTGACACACATAGAAAGTTACTGTTAAAGTTTAATCCTTTAATTAGGTTAGACTTTGGATAAATGTTAGTGAAGGAGCACGGGAACAAAAATTTCATGGGAAAAATTTTCCCCCCGTTGGGGGAGGTGGGGGAAGTGCAGGAGCAGGCGCAGGCAGGCGCGCCTCTGATAGGTGCCCCCAATCGGGGGTGTGCCGCCTTTTTACGTGGGCCGGCCAATTAATGCCCGCCCAGCATGACGTCCGTCAGGAAGCGCTGTGCGGGCTGGTGGGAGGGGGGTTTCCCTCAGCTGGGAGTGAGCCCTTTCGCGCATGCGTGTGAAAGAGTGCAGTGATCTCCCTGAGGCTAAGTGCAGCCTCAGGGAGATCGGCTCCAGATTTAAAAATGTTAAAGAGACAAAAACAAAATTTCCCTGACATGTCCCCTCATGTGACACTGTCACATGGGTTGGGACATGTCCATCACTTTTAGTGAAACCTTTATTAAATATTTAAAAACCCTCATCAAACCTCATCCCGCCCGTGGATGAGGTTTCATGCTTTTTCTTAAGCCCGCCGGGGCTCCCGGCTGGCCCGCCAACCTTAAGGTTGGACGGGCAGGTCCATTAATTATGTTAAGTACTTTGTCGTTGGCCTCAATAGGCCATTGACAGGTCGGTGGGCGCACAGCTGATTCGACTGCACCCCCGCCAACCCGAAAACGGAAATGACACGGGGTGATGTTGGGAGATCCGTACGACGTCATCCCGTGTCATTTTACGCGTCGGCGAGTGGGCCCCGCCCCCTGCTCGCCGACCTGAAGACCCTGCCCCATATTACAACCCCAAATTTCTCTCTTCCTTTCCTGAAGCCATGGATTCACGTTGAGTTTCAGCTCTAAGGGCTTCTATTGTGCTTGGATATCCCACTATTCTTCACAAGAGAAAGATTCATGATTGAATTGAATACTGTCCTGTTGTTTTTGGATTTACGTTTTCCAGGAGGAGTTATTGAAGAGTGGACAGTGAAGACAGGAACAGTGCTGCCCATTCCAGAACCCTGTCCCCACCAACCCCAGAGTGCTCAATAAAATGGAAGTACCCAAACCATCACCCTGACTAAGATCAGCTTTTTAAAAATTTACTTATTCATGGGATGTGGGCATCCCTGGCTAGACCAGCATTTATTACCCAGCCCTAACTGCCCTTGAGAAGGTGGTGATCAGCCACCTTCTTGAACCACTGCAGTCCATGTGGGCATTTAAGAGTCAAGCGTATTGCTGTGGGTCTGGTATCACATGTAGGCCAGACAAGCGAAAGACAACAGATTTCCTTCCCATTAGTGAACCAAATGGGTTTTTACAACAATCATCTCATGATCATCGTCAGACTTTTAATTTTTTATTGAATTCAAATTCCTCCATCTGCCAAAGTGGGATTCGAATCCAGGTCCTCAAATGGGTCTCTAGATTACTAGTCCAGTGACAGTACCATTACTCCGCTGCCTCCCCATTAGCTCAACATAAATCAGAATCAAATCTGGGAATCTTCCTGATGTGTACAGGTACAGTACCTTTCCTTTTATCATCAATATTATTGCTATGAATTTAACAATTGATAACTACGGTTATTTATCTTTACGTTTTTTAATGGAAAAGTGTTACTTAATTTGCCACATTCCTAATGAGGTATGCTGTTCCTCCCTGGTATATTTCAAATCTATGTTTCTGTGCTTTACGTCTAGGATTTGTGCTCCAAGGTAGCATTTTAACAATTGATTTTATGCCTGCAAGCACCATATCACGGGAGGTCATTGATGCATAGCTCACACTTTTCCATTCTCAGGCTGTGTCTGAAATTTCCCACTCTGTGTTCCATGCCAGTCTTGCTCTCCATTGAGAGTACAGAATTCATACAACAGTCCCTCTTCAGCTGCATCATAAAGCAGGAAAGCTGGCATTCATGATCACTATTCATATGAAGAAGTGAACAAACTGTAAATCCATTCAAATATATGGAGCTGTATTTAACTTTACTTGTGAGGTAGATTTCAACCTTAATAAAATACATAGTGCCGTATTCATATTTGAAAGCCCCAGCACACAAAGGCAATGAGTAAAATTTTCCTCCCGAAATCACTATGTACAATTATATTGAATTTGCCTATGCATTGACAGCTCTTCCTTTGAATGTCTTAAAGCCAGTCAAAGAATTGGAAATGTTATTAATTGGAGAATGCAAGGACCATTGCACCTCACAAGGAGAAAGTCCTCTGAGTGGACATTGAATTAGAAACCCATTATGTTAATCAGGTAAAGGGAAGGTCAGCCTTACTGATAATGTTTAAAAAGTAATTAGAGAGAAGCTTGTAAGGATACTCCAAGTTTAAAGCTTTTTGTTTTAGAGGTTATTGAGATAATGGGTCTAGTTTCAACCTTGTAAGTCTGTCAGCCAGCTTAGCTACTGTCACACTGAAAAAATATTCACTGATAGTAATTTTACTGACATTCAGCCAAATGGAAGTTCCAAAAGCAGCACATCCCCAGTATTAATCTCTCTAGCAACTACCTAAATTATCTTCATACCAAATTATTCCCTCGGCCGAATGCATTGACGGAATGCCATAATGAGCGTGAGTGCTCATTACTTTCAGCTATGGAGTGTGCATTAGAATTGGGTGGGTCGCCTTAGAGCAGAGGCGTTTAAGGAGAGATTGCATAGAGGTGTCAAAATCATGAAGGGTTTTGATGGAATAAATAAGGAGAAGCTGTTTGCAGTGGCAGAAGGGCCAGTCACCCCAGGATACAGATTTAAGGTAATTAGCAAAAGAATCAGAGGCGAGATGAGATTTTTTTAATAATTAGTTATTATGATCTGGAATCCTCTGCCTGAAAGGGTGGTGGAAGCAGACTCACTAATGAATTCCATAAAGGCAATTAGATAAATACTTGCAGGGTAAAACATTGCGGGGCAGTGAGGCTAATTGGATAGCTCCTTTTAAAGAGTTGGCCCAGGCAGCTGGGCTGAATGTGTGCCTCTATACAATACCATTCTTTGATTCGCTGTGTGTATCCACCTCCGGCTCCAAGGCTCACGCATGCACAGAAGTAGCAAATTATCAACTTTTTTTTAGAACATGATGACCAGGACAGCAGCGGTGGCGAGAAGGGGAATATGGCCGTATATGTACTCTAGGGCCAGCTTCTTCCAGTCGGCGAGCGGGGACAGGGCCCGCTCGCTGACACGTAAAACGACGCGGGGTGACGTCAGGCGTGTGTCCCGACGTCACCCTGCGTCATTTAGATTGTCAGTTCGGCAGGCGCGCATCCGACTCAGATGTGCACCCACCAACCTGTCAGCACCCTATTAAGGCCATTAAAAGACCAATTGAACTCATTCATGGACCTGCCCGTCCAATCTTAAGGTTGGCGGGCAGGCCGGGAGCCCAGGAGGGCTTGTGAAAAAACATGAAACCTCATCCACGGGCAGGATGAGGTTTCATGAGTGATTTTAAAAATGCAGAATATTTTACAATAAAAGTTATGGACATGTCCCAGCTCATGGGACACTGTCACATGCGGGGACATGGCACGGAAATTTTTTTCTAATCTTTATCGAAAGTTTTAAATCGGGGCTGATCTCCCTGAGGCAGCACTTTGCCTCAGAGAGATCTGTGCGCTCTTTTGGGCGCATGCGCGAATGAGTGCACTCCCTGCTCAGGGACTCCCCCCCTGCCTGTACAGGGAGCGCATAGCGCTTCCTGGCACATGCCATGCTGGGCGGGCCTTAATTGGGAGCGTGCCCCCAGTTGGGGGCGCCGATCGGAAGTGCACCTGCTCGTGCCTGCTCCTGCACTTCCTCCCCGACGGGGGGAAAATATTGCCCTTAGGTATAAAACATCAACTTCTCATTCAGATTACTGTATTTGTAGTAGCTTCTCGGATTTCGGGGCACTTATAGGTGTTGCTTCCTTTCTGCTCGTGGCTCTGGGGCACCCTTATAGAAACATAGAACAGCTGCAGCTAAGAAGGAGGCCATTCAGCCCATCATGGCTGTGCAGGCTTGCTGCAAAAGCAACTGTGCTATTTCTACTCTGTCACACGTTTCCCCTAGGTCAGCATTCTTTTTCTCTTCATGTGCTTATCCAATTCCCTTTTGAAAGCCACAGTTCAATCTACCTCCACGTACCTTCAGGCAGAGCATTCCAGATCCTAAACAATCACTATATGTAAAAGCTTTTCCTCATGTTACCATTGCTTCTTTTGCCAATCACCTTAAATTGGTGTTCTCTGTGTAGTTTAAAGGGTTAACAGATGGGATATGCATTGTATGATGTAGATGATGATGTACTACTGACATCTGTCAGTCATGTGTTAGACTTGAGAGAGAGAGAGGTTAGAATCATGTCTAGGAGCAATGTGCCTACTATGGAACCTGTTTAAATGTAGTAATAATAAACAAGTGTTAAGCAGACACCAGAGTATGCCTATAGCCTGTCTACTAACCAAGACCCACATCTAGGGTCCAAGACAGAAGGACCCATCTCACAACATGGTCTAGCAGTGGAAACATCGATGTAAAAATACGTCGGTGTTATTGAAGGAACCACAGAGTGATAAAACCTTTGAAAGCAGCTTGTAAATTTGGCAGACGGAGGAGGCACACTGGAGAGAAGTAACGATGACTGTACCTGGTGAGCAGTCCCTAACCTTGCCCCACCCGTTTAATTGCCTTGAGGGCCCGCAGACAGGCCAGGAGTAGGAGTTATGGAAATGCCATTTTCTCCGTTACTGAGCAGCATCAGGTCTTCACAAAAAAGAGCCAAAGTGTCAAGTTAGTTCCTTTGCACCAGCTGGGGTCACTGGAAAGTCACCAAACCAGGAGAAAGGGCAGGAAAATCAGGGCAGCCACTTTGAGATGCTTGCATTGTGGAGTGAAAACCGAGCCTAGACGCCAGGACTGCCCAGCAGGGGCCACGGAGTGTTTCCAGCGCGGCAAAACTGGACATTTCAAGCGTTTCTACAAACGCAACAATTTTAACCGAAATCACAGACCGGAAAGTATTTATGAAACACACTCCATCCAAGAAATGGAAAGTCAAGAAAAAGACGACTTGACAGAGTTCCTAGGGGAAGTTGTTAGTCCTAATCCAGACTGCTGGACAGTTACAGTCCAAGTTCAAGGCTTCGATACTGCTTTTAAAATTGATACTGGAGCTGCTGTTAACATATTAGCGTATGACCTCGACTGGCTTCAGCCAATGACACTTAACCCATCAGACTCAAACTACAATCAGGATTAATGCCCCTCTTAGCTATAAGGGGCAACAGATTGTTGATTCTCTCTATGTTCTTCACAATCAACGTACATCCCTATTGAATAGCGATGTTGGCACACTTCTAGGAATCCTAGAAAAACCAGATGATGCTCATCGTTTGAATGACTCACTGTTTTTCATGCAAAAATCTTCAACCTTTTATTTAAAGGCAGTGGAACTTCATCCTTCAGAAGCTGAGGAAGTTTATACAATCAGCAGTAAATTCCTTTCTTTCACAGACACACCATCCACTAGACTCTGGGCAGAGATGGAAGTTATGAATCTCTCAGTTCTTCATGAAGTAAGGCCAGAGCTGGAGGATACAGAAGGCACTGCAGCAGATTGTGACCATCCCCATGAAGACCTGCTGGATCTGAATTGGCTCCTCCTAGAGAGTGATGAGGAAGAAGGCCTTGCAGTATTGAGTGATCTCTTGGAGGTTGAGGTCCTAGAGGATGATTCATCTTTCCAGATGATGGACATGTCGTTTGAAGTCTCTGTTGTCTTTTTAGAGGAGTCAGCTGTGTTTTTAGTGGCTGAGCAGCATTCAGATCTTATTCCACTGAACCTACCAATGTATTGCCTACTTTATCTCCTGTTGCCCATGGAGAGCCTTCCACAGAGAATACCTTGCCTTAGTCTAGGTCTGACTCCATAGAGGATCACACTGCTAAAGAGCTGGCACCTTCCCAGGGTGGAAGTCAATCGACACCCACACTTCAGTCCCAGCTGAAAGTTTTCTTCCCTCCAGAGATGGAGGTCAGTGCAGCAGAATCTTTAGAACTTCTGAAACCGCAGGATCCTGCACAGCCACCTTGTCACCAAGTTGATTGTCTACTGGAAATTCATTTATTCCAGAAGATGAGGCTGTGTTGTCTCCATATTCTCAGCAATTCTTCCCATTGCTCATAGTGGAGCAACCTCACACAGGGAGAAGTGTGGACCTCTTACCACTGCCTACAGAAAGTAGACAGTCCTACTGAAACATCATTGGGAAATCATCTCTTCTTCTTTTCCTGATAGTCCTATAGGAATTTGGTTGCTTTTTTTCCCTTCATCGTCTAAGTTTATTGAAACCTCGGATCTTCAATGTATTTTCAGACATTGATGCAGCTGTGGATGATACAGCTGTGACAGATCATTCCTCTTCTGATACTTTTTCCTTGTATGCTTTGAGGGAGAAACAAATTCCTCAGTGTGTCCCGAGTGCTTCTCTTCTAATCCCAGAGGGTCCAATGGTCCATTCTCTTCGCTCTTCTCTCCTCCATCAGTCTTCTATTGAAAGATCTTTGTTGTCCTTACAGTTTATCCATCCTGAGACTTACACCCTGCTTCCCAGCTATGCTGCTAAAGTGTGGTCCTATTCTGCAGATGATAATGTCCTACTGGATGCAGAAGGAAGCTCCCATGTCTCCAAGACATCTTCCCTAATGGCCGAGAATATTGAGGGAGATTGAATCCCCTAGGACTGCGACTTGGGGAGGGGAAGAGTTGGAGTTGGATAGAATCTGGAGTTGTAAAAAAGGGAGTTACAGAAATGTAATGTAAATATTTAAAGACATAATTTCATGTTGTTGAAAATAGGATAGTATACTTGGGGGGAGGTGTAGGATATATAAAGGGTTAACAGATGGGATATGTTAATGTATGATGTAATTGGTGATGTACCACTGACACCAGTCAGTCATGTGTTAGACTGTCGAGAGGGAGAGAGGTTGGAATCATGCCTAGGAGCAACGTGCCTATTCTGTAACCTGTTTAGATGTAGCACTAATAAACATGTATTAAGCAGATACCAGAGTATGTCTACAGTCTGTCTACTAACCAAGTCCCATGCCTAGAGTCCAAGATAGAAGAACGCATCTCAGAACACTCTAATTCTTTCCCCTTCCACAGTGGCAACAAGTTCTCCCTATTGACTCTGTCTAGACCCCTCATGATTTTGAACATTCCACAGGACTGAGGTGCCCTGCCATGCCTCTATACATTAGACTACCTACACTTTAACAGACATAAACTAAAGACTTATTAAAAAGTAATATAAAAAAAAACACACCAGCTACTCACCAATCAATACCTTCCCTTGTGCTGATATCATTTTTAGTTATTTTTTACCTCACTCCCTCCGGGCTCCGGCTGCTCTGCTGATCCACCCCTGAACATCTCCAGGTTCATTTGGGTTGCTCCCTCATTGATGCTCCTTTTTAAACTGGTTGGGCCCTTCTCTTGATGCTCCCCACTCACTCATTGACTTATTGGTATAATCAAAATTGGGTCAAGCCAGTAAAGCCGACTACACAGTTAAGTCAATGATGGTAGATTGGGCAGGGTGTTTAACACTCCACCGCCTGTTTCTCGCCCCAGCCCAAAGTTGAATTTAACCCTAGACCCAATGATCGGATTGAAGAATCTTGCTTTGGCTATTCTGGTTGGCTGTCAAGGCCAAACAGGTTTTCATCAGACCCTTTTTTAATCAAAAAAATGCCTGTTTTTTTATTATCCCAATTTTATGGTCTCATTCAATAAGACAATAAACACAATTAAATACAAATTATAAGTCTTTTTAATACGATGTCATTGTACTGTTTGTTACAACCATGTGATGAGGGGTGAAATGACTCCCCTATTCTCCCACTCCAGGTTTGACTGCAACTTAGAAAGGATGTACTTCGTCAATTCTGTAAGAGTCCCACTATTTACCCTTTTACGTTGTAAAGAATTAGTCAGACTGGCTTTCTTAGATTAAACAAAGAACAAGATAAGTTTATTGAAACTATTTCCTGAATTCAAAAAGTCTAGGTAAAACGCAATCATACATTGATCTGGGCCCTCCCCACCCCAACACACACACACGTACAGATGGCAGAGTAACAGAATAGGCTTAAAGGATTTTTTTACCTTATAAAAGATAAAACAAAGGAGTATACTGTTAGCTGTTCCTTGGCTGATCTCGATGCGGTTGTTCCACATTACCACCATTTTGTTCAGCTGCCTTCCTGGGTATAATTTTATGGAGCAGATTTCTACATTTTTTTCCAAAAAGATCTCAGTTTGCAGTAGGTTTCTCTTCTCAGCATGGTTACTTTGCAAACCAGATGCAGCACTTCCAAGAGAGAGAGAGAGAGAGAGAGACAAGAGACAGAGAGGGTACACAGCTTCAAACAGCCTGTGTTCAGTACAGCATTGTCTTTTGTTTTCTCCTGCTTGGTAAAGGGTCCTTAAAGTACTTTTCTGGGTGTATATTCCAAAGAAATTCTGTTAGTTCATGTTTGCTGCAGTTATTGTTTCAGAACAGGTAATTGCCTTTTGATTCCCATCTCAGAAACATTTGAAAAGTCTCAGGATGGTATGAATCGACAGGGGATTGGGTCTTTCTCTTTCCCCAGGGGGTTGAGTGTCTGTCGTCATCCCATTTGGTGGAATGTGAGTTTGTATGTTTGGCAGCAGTGTGGGCAGTTTTGTCATTGTCATTATAGGGTCCCAGTTTTTTTTTTAATCATATCCTCGTAACATATATAATTCTCTGATTCTTTTTGTCCCAACTATTCCACATTGGCAATTACCCTCCCTGCAAGCAAATTGTTCTGTTTAAATTTACTCATCATAAAAATCATAGAATGAAACAGCACCGAAGGATGCCATTCAGCCCATCACAGCTAGGCCATCTCTTTAGGAGAGCGACCCAATTAATTCCAGTCCCCTATACTCATTTCCTAAAGCCTTGTAGACAAGAAACCTAGACTGAGAAGATAAAGAATCCCAAGAATTGGTCTGCACTATAAATGTTTTCTATTGAAGTTTCTTTTTATTAAAACATTAACTCAACTCTACGTCACTGAACCAGATCAAAAGATACAACAGAGGAACTTCATTATTTTTGGTGCCCAGAGTTTTTATCAGGAACATACACGACGATATCAAGGGATTCAATAAAGGACATGTTTAAATTAATCTCGAGGCTATGCTTTGTACAACATGATTAGTTTATTTTAGAAAATGAACTTCAGACTTCTTCTGATGATGCCAAAAGTCTTAATAACCTGCTATGGTGCAAGAAGTCAGCAGCTATTGATTCATTGTGCGATTGGGAGATTTTGTAAAGTAATAAGGAGCCGTAAACCCAAAGTCCCTGGATCACTATGCATACACAAATGGCCAGCAGGAATCGTAGCTTCACTAAACTGAACTCTCTGGGGTCCGGGCCCCATCAAGTTCAGTACAAGGCCGATAAATACAAATAAATACGAGTCGCTAATTAGTGAATATAAAAAATCTTGTTCTGAAGCTCAGTGCCTGGGTTAAGTATTGAAACTCCAGCTATTATGCCATAGAGAAGAAGGATGAGGTTTCAGTGGCCACAATGGCCCAGACATTGAGCTTCCCATCTCCAATATGTCACCGTGGGAGCATTTGTCAGGTCCTGCTTCCTACAGTGGCTGGAGAGAGTCATAGGCAATGTTCCGTCTAAGATGCGTGACTGCAAGCAATCAGGAATGTGCCAGGCAGAGAACAAACAGGTCACACACAAGCAAAGTTCCCTTTAGGCTGCACATAGGTGCGGCCACATACCTATCTGAATCTGAAAAGAACTGTGCAGCGCAACAAGCCAGCCATGTGCTACAAAGAGAAGTTAGAAGGAATAATGGTCGTCAGCCTATACATTTGGTCATGGAGTGCTTGTGTTTCAGGCACTAACCGGGCTTTTAAGCCCAATATGATGGACAGGAAGTGTGCCACCTTCCAGAATGGGAAGGGAAAAAATAGGCACTCTGGTCAATGCCTGAAACACTTTTAAGCCCTTAGCATAAACAAATACAGGATAATGGGTCTTTCAACCCCCACCTACTTCACGATCGCCACGATTTCTGCCTCGCAACCTCCCTTGACCTCATTCCTTCCTACCCCCAAATCCAACTCACGCTCTCCTCTTCCAACCATTGCCTTCACTTCTAGGCCCCCGACAATGTCATTCACCCAACGTTGATACAAACATGGCCTCTTGTTTGTCCTCTCAGATACCAAGTAAGTAGAGTGCAAGAAGGAAAAGTAGGGAGAGAACTAAATAAATATTCTAAAATTGAGCTGTTTGGATGGATGGTGCTGTTTTAATTGGAAAAATATTGATTAAATATATTTAACCACTTTGCAGGGCGACAGCAAAAGGCAGGGAAGTGAGACTAGGTGAGTTCTCTTGCAGACAGCTGACACAGACAGGATGGGTGGATGGTCTCCTTCTGTGCTATAGCCATTCTATGATTTTATGAAGCTATTTGTTCTCAACTCAACTTCCCTTTTCTCTTCTGAAGCAGATGCAGGTCTATTTCTCTATTAACATGTAATCTGAATGAATTCTAAATGGCAGCGCAGATAAGAAGGACACCTACATTACTTTCTGTGTACCAATTTTAAACAGGGAAGTAACTCTATCGGTGAATAAAGCCCGTATGCGATAGAGACAAATTTCGAGGCCAAAGAAACAGGTGCAGCAGAATAACACAGGAGGAAACGACACACAATCGGAGATTAGGAGGGGAATGGGTTAAATACTCTCTCAAATTGTCACGTTGCTTTATTTTTTGCAGCTCTTGCTGAATCTTGAAGGTACCTTGATTCTCAGCAGGTCAATAAGTAGCACCTTTCAGACTTGCTCTGATTGCCTCTAACCCATACTCGGCCAGAACTGTTACTTACACAAAAGAGTAGCCAGCAATGACACATCCTCTCACGAAAGTGCAACCTAGAAAATAGAAAAGACTCAAATCTAGTTCAGTTGCCAGTAATTTTGTCCTATTTAGTACAGCAGCACGTGTAACTCCAATTTAGAGTTGAGTTATGCTGCATTCACAGGTAGACGACATAGTGACTGGAGGAGATTTGTTTGCTTTTTGTGGCAAATTACATTCTCCACAGTGGAGAAAGTAGATCAATTTTCATTTGTCAATTTGATTTGCTGCTAAGTGGAGAGAGTGTCTGGAATGATAACCCAAGTCTGCAAGCTGGAATCTGGGGTGTATAATAAAGAGGAATGTGTAGCAGCTGCTCTTTCATATAGTGTAAATTAGTTGCATCGCTCCATCTCCCCTCCCGCCAGCCCCCCCTCCCACCAACTTGTCTGCCACCAGGGAGCCATCAGCAACTTTGTAAGGAGCTGTCAGGAGCAGGGTTTGGAAATGTATCTTTTTCTGAAGAAATTTTAAGGCTATAACAACAACTTGCCTTTTTAACCATTTCAAGGTGCTTTGTTTGGGGGAATAAATAAATCAACTAGATTAAAGGGATAAAGGGACAAAGACTGAGCTTCTGTGTGTGGGAAGATAGAAGAGGCAACCATGCACTTAGTAAAAAAGATGGTAGTTAGGAACGTTGTAAAGAAGGGGAGAGAAATGCAAGGGCGGAAAGGTTCAGCCAGTGGTTCCAAAAAGTAGAAGCGAAGGTTACCACCAACATCTTAAAGACCTGAGCTGGAGGAGCAAGCCCTGCATCAGCTCAACTGCTGCAGAAAACCTCATCCACTTCTAGACTTGACTATTCCAATACTCTCCTGACTCCATCCTTCAATTTTCTTCGCTTCATAAATTTGAGCTCATCCTGCACTCTGCTGCCCGTATCCTCTCTCACACCAAGGGCAGAATTTTGCCCTTGGTGGGGATGCTCGATGGGGGCAGGGGGTGGTCGGGAAGCCGACTGCCGCCCGCAATTGGCACCGCACCGTGATTTTACGCGGGCGTGGAATGCGAGCGGCGGCGCTGAGCGCTGCCTGTGCGGGTGGGGGGAGGAGGAGGGGGACCGGGCCTAGTGTGAACATCGCACATACACGGGGAAGAGCGCTTCAGTCTCCCTGAGTCACGGAGCTGCCTCAGGGAGATGAAGCGCTGCTTAAAAAAACTAATGCACAAAATAAAAATGTCATAAAACATGTCCCCTCATGTGACTCTGTCACATGAGCTGGGACATGATTTTAATTCAAGTGTTAAAATTTTATTTTATTTTTATTTGCTTTAGGAAACCTCATCCTGCCCGCTTGGCCTTTTCGCCTGCCCGTCAACCGTTAGGTTGAACGGGCAGTGAAAAATTCAGGACAATTGTTAAATTAACGGCCTTAATAGGCCTTTTAATTGCCGGCTCCAGCACGCGCCTGCGATCTAACTATCGTACAGTGCGCGTTAATGTTGGGACACACGTCCGACGTCAACGCGTTTTATTTCATGCACGGGCGTGTTGGGCAAGCGCCCGCACGCCAAGGGGAAAATTCTGACCCAAGTCCTGTTCAACCATTACCCCTCTGCTCATTGACCGATATTGGAGCTTGACCCAGCAATGCCTGGATTTTAAAATGCTTGTTTTGAAATCCATCCATGGCCCCACCCCTCCCTATCTCTGTGACTGCTTCCAGCCCTACCACCCCCTGAGACCTCTGAGCTCTTCCAATCCTGACTGACCTCTTGAACATGCCCAGTTTGCATCGCACTGTGATTGGCTGTCGTGGCTTCAGCTGTGTGAAGCTGCCTAAGCTGTGAAACTCCCTCCCTAGACTTCTCCATCTGTCTCCCCTCCCTCTTTCCCTCTTTAATCTATCATACCATCTTCTTATGTGCGTCAGTGTCAAATTTTGTTTGTTTATGCTCTTGTTAAACCCTTGGGATTTTTTTTACTATCTTAAAGGTGTTATATAAATGCAAATGGTAATTCATTCAGAGCTGCGAGATGTGATTTAAAAAGAAACACTGGAATTTGTAGATATATGGTTGGGAGGTTAAATTGAGACACTTCAAGACAACAGCAAGATTTAAAATTCAAATTTTTGGATGGAGTGGCACTGTGGCGCAGTGGCTAGTTCTGCTGGCTCAGAGCCCCAGAGACCTGGGTTTAATCCTGACCTCAGGTATCTGTCTGTGTGGAGTTTGCATGTTCTCCCCGTGTCTGTGTGGGCTTCCACTGGGTGCTCTGGTTTCCTCCCACTGTCCAAAAAACATGCTGGTTAGGTGGATTGGTAAATTGCCCCTCAGTGTGTATGTGTGCCCTGTGATGCACTACTGTCCTGTACTGGGTGTACCCACCCCTAGTGCCCATTGCCTGTTGGAATAGGCCCCAACTCCCCATGACCCTGAAGCTAAATTCTGGATAAGCTGGAGGCTGTGGAAGACCATAAGGAGGGGAATCAAATAAATCATGCCTGGAGATGATAGAGGTTGCATTGTTAACTGGACAGGAGGGGCTTAATGGGTTTAAAGTCTGTTCTCAAAAATGTTGGATATGTTCATGTCATTGTACTTCCAGCGTGTTCTTTAGCAACCTCCCAAAATGCTTTTGAGATGGTCACAACCAGCTACAACCTCTTGATTCTGCAGGACCCACAGAGTAATTTCAAACCTACTCCGCAGGCCAAGGAGTAGGGGCAGAGGATACATGGTCACCTTTGACCTAAAATGGCATTCAGGGTTCTACAACCCCATCTTACAAAGGGACCCACTGCCTGAAAAGATTTGGGCACTCTGTGCATTAGACCCCTTTGTAAATGTCACTGGCCTAATTTGCCAGTGTTAATGTGGCAGTAAGGCTGCCCTGGTGGCTATTACCACCTGGTTAACACCCCCAGGCAATAGAAATGAAAATAGACCCTCATAGGGTTTCTGCAGAGCACTGCTGGCAAAGCCCGAGCAGCTCCGAGGAAAGTCTGGGAATGCAGTGCACTGTATGGATTCACAGAGGCAGTTTGCAACATGTGGCAAAGATTGCAGAGCTTCAACTTATACTGTGATTGTGGGGTCAGACTGATTTAATCAAAAACACAGCCCCCCCCCCGTCATTCTCAGAACATATAATAGTTTATCAGTAATTTAAATAAGAGCACGGTCATTTTCCAGCCTTGCAAATAGTTCCCTGCTCCATGCTGGAAATGTCTGCTGTATAAATAATTCGCCTGTGGTTTCATCCTCAAGGACAAACCAAGCTATTTGTAGCAGAGCTTCAAGTCTCCCCCTCCCCCCACCCCAAAAATATTACGCCGTCAACCATTTTTCAGTTTTTCTCATCACCCTCGAAGAAACATTATGCGGGTTTAATTTCTGCAGTGTGCTGCTTTTACTATAGCAGTTAATGTGTTCACATTAATTCCTTTCTGTGCTATTTTAATGGAATTGGTAACCCATTTAAAATAAACAGGTTCCTGATGGTGGTGACAGGAATTTATGCATATTCATTTACTGCTCCTGGTGGAAATAGGAATAGGCTTCAATACATTATCTACTTTGGCATGTTGGAATATGGAATAATTACTGAATTATTGCGCAAATATGAGCCTCATAGCCAGAATTTTACTTTGTAAAATCACACTTGATTGTAAAATATTTTCTGTTTGAATAAAACTTTCCGTGCTCGTATCTGCCTCTGTTATATGAAGAAACACTGTGGCCCTCACTGTGCAAGGCAATTGGCTTGAATCAAACTGGTGGCAAATTACTGCAGTTTGCAGCTCACAAACACAGCCTATAACTGTTTCTAAACACAATTTCATTCCCGCTACCTGGGAGAGTTGCCAAAGTAATCCCAATTTTCAAAGATTGCATTGAACCTCTGAAGAATACAGACCGGTATCTGTCTGCTGTCTTTGTTATAAGCAATGACACTTTCACCATCTAACATAGCCTGAATTTGTTGCTGTTTGTTGGTTAGGATATCATGTTCCGCAATCTGCGCAGCTTTATTCATGAATCATAACTACTGGATATTGATAACAATGGGTCTTAATTTACTGTCAAAATAATGGTGAGGTTAGTGACAGTAGTAGGGAAAATGCTAGTCTATTATAAAGGACGTGATAACAGGACACTTAGAAAACTTCAACGGGATTAGACAAAGTCAACATGGATTTGTGAAAGGGAAATCATGTTTGACAAAACTACTGAAGTCTTTTGAGGATGTAACTAGCAGAATAGACAAGGGAGAACCAGTGGATGTGGTGTATTTGGATTTTCAGAAAGCTTTTGATAAAGTCCCACATAAGAGGTTAGTGTGCAAAATTAAAGCACATGGGATTGGGGGCAATACATTGGCACGGATTGAGAATTGGTTAGCACACAGGAAACAGAGAGTAGAAATAAATGGGTCTTTTTCGGAGTGACAGGCGGTGACTAGTGGGGCACCGCAGGGATCAGTGCTTGGGCCCCAACTATTCACAATATATATCAGTGATTTGGATGAGAGAACCAAATGTAATATTTCCAAGTTTGTTGATGACACAAAGCTTGGTGGGAATGTAAGTGGTGAGGAGGATGTTAAGAGACTTCAAAGCAATTTAGACAGGTTGAGTGAGTGGGAAAATACATGGCAGATGTGGTATAATGTGGATAAGTGTGAAGTCATCCACTTTGGTAGGAAAAACAGAATGGCAGAGTATTTTTTAAATGGTGATAGATTGAGAAATGTTGATTTACAAAGGAACCTGGGTGTCCTTGTACACCAATCACTGAAAGCAAGCATGCAGGTACAGCAAACAGTTAAGAAGATAAATGGTATGTTGGCCTTATTGCGAGAGGACTTGAGTACAGATGCAAGGATGTCTTACTGCAGTTGTACAGGGCCTTGGTGATACCACACCTGGGGTACAGTGTGCAGTTTTGGTCTCCTTACCTAAGAACGGATATACTTGATATGGAGGGAGCGCAGGGAAGGTTCACCAGAGATAGAGGATCAGCCATGATCATGTTGAATAGCGGAGCAGGCTTGAAGGGCCGAATGACCTACCCTCGCGCCTATTTTCTATGGTTCTATGTTTAGGGCAGATGCATGGTTAACTGTGGAGATCCAATATTGCTGTCAAAGATAGCTCTAGTTGTAGCTTTGTAAGAACTGCATCTCACTGTCTGGCTTACTATTGAAATGCATTGAATGGCGTGACGTTGCTGTAATTTGCATGCAAGGTACAAACTAAATTCATCACAGAAAGTTAATTTTGTCCATTTCTGTCTAATTACCCTTTTAAGTGTTAAATACTGCCATTTACCAACTCTGGCACTGAAAAATAACTGTTACCCATGTAGGGGGGTCTCATTCTTTCAAGTTTCAATTGTTGTTGGAGATTTTTAAAAATGCACTATTTAAACCTATATTTATTTTTTTTTCCTTTCTGTCTGTGCTTTCTCTCTCTCAATCCAATCTTTCATTCACTCTCTTTTTGTTTTTGATATGGTATAAATTCACCCGCTCTATTTTATGCTTCCTTCTCAGTCCCTGTGCTTTTAATTTCACAATCTTTCTTTCTGATTGGTTAAGGAGATACACAACTGTTTGCTCTGTTCACTCAGGTCCCAGAAGTCCTGTTTCTCTTGCTGCAATGTTATCAACTGGTACCTTCAGTAACTTGTGGTGGAAACTATCTATGGCAATTAAACAGGCAAGGGCAAGTCTAACTAATGGTGAATACCATTCATTGCCCTGATATAGCAAACTATAGTCCAATGTATAGGACTGTATTCATAAAGGGGGATTTTCTATTGAATTGTTACATAATCATCTTCAATGTCTACTTCTGATTTGCTATTGTCCCTTTGTTACCTTATTAAATAATGTTTTAGAATTGTTGGCTGGAGGCAGCTGAGAAGTGATACAGACATTTTGTGCAGATGTTTTTGTGCTCTGACAGAATAGGGTCCAAATAAAAAGTTTGCATTTCTACAATACCATTCACATCCTCAAGGCATTCCAAAAGTCTTCACAGGCGACGATTTACTTTGGGAGCAAAAGCAAAACCCTGGGAATGCTGGAAATCTGAAATAAAAACAGGAAATGCTGGAAATACTCAGCAGATCAAGCTGAGCTTTAGGCCAATGGACTTTCATTAGAATTCACCATCGTTAAAGAAAAAAATAATGACTTGCATTTATACCTTTAATGACTTCAGGACATGGCAAAGCACTTTACAACCAATGAAATATCATATTGCACTGTAGCCACTGTTGAAATATAAGAAAAATGGGAACCAAATTGTTTGCAGCAGGCTCCCATAAACAGCAATGAGATAATGACAAGATATGCTTTTTTTCAGTGACATTGATAGAGGGATAAATATTGGCCAGGCCACCCCCTGCTCTCCTCAAAATAGCACCCTGGGATCTATTACGTCTGCCTGAGAGGGCAGCGAGGGACTTTGCTTATCATCTCAACTTAAAGACGGCAGCTCTTAAAGTGCAGCACTCCCATAGCACTGCATCGGACTGTCAGCCTGGATTTTTGCGCTCAAGCCTCTGCAGTGGGACATGGACCCACAACCTTCTGCAGACTCAAGATGTGAGAGTGTACCAACAAAGCCTCAGCTGACACTGATGTCACATAGGCAGATTTTACATTGTACAAACAGCATTAGCTACAATGCACAGAATCTGAGGATGGCAACATGATCTGCATATTAATGAGCAAAAGCAAAAAATATTAGATTAAACCAGCAACCCAGTAACTCAAAGCAAGAAACTGTCTCCTAACTTTGGTGATTGCTACTGCCGTTAAGGGTCTGGCTGAACCTCATTGCTTTAATGTGCAGATTTTCCTGAAACTAGTCACCTACCTTTTTAGAAAATGCTGCAAATTCTATGAGAAGGGCTGTAAAGAAGATCGGAGCAATTAGACCAGTTGAGATGGTAAGATCGAGGGAGTGGCAATGAATCAGGGTAGGAGGGTGGAGGAATAAGGTGGTTGAGTTGGGGTCAGTGAAATCAGGAGAGAGAGAGACGACAGAATGAATTCAGGTGAAGATTGAAATTACTGAGGCTGAGGCTTTGGTCAATGCAGAATCTGAGGGGAGAAAGGAGAGAGGACATCTTGGTTAGGAACTCAGGATGGAGTTTTCTGTGAATGGGAGAGAATGAGCACATTACAGGAAGTGGGAGAAGTGCAGCAAGATGAGGTACTCGAAGGATGAGCCAGAACTTCATGTCTACTTGTAATAGTACCTTAGACACATGCGATACAGTGAAGACAAGAACCTCTACCTTTACACTGAAATGCATTATTTTCATTAAAATAACTACAGGCATTAACTTGAAGCTATTAGGCAAATTGCATATTTAGAGTCTGCCATTTATCAAAATTACTGCTCTAAAGACGGTCTTCAACCATCATTCCAGATAATTAATGTTGATTATCTGCACTCATTACTGTCAAACTAGTGGCACATACCGACAGGTTATATTAATCCTATTCAAATTTATAATTGCTCAATTTAATACAAATTAGTAATTAAGGAATACATTTTGACCAGCTCCTTTCCTTTAACTTTCACAAGCAAGTTTTTTTTAAGTATTCTACGATTCTTATACAACTTATCCCCAGAACCATACTCTTACTCTTCCTTCTTTGTTCTCTTAGTTAAGTGGGTACCTCCTCCCTCCTCATTACCTAAATCCACATTGTTGTTTTCAGTTCACCAGATGTGAGCATTGCTGGCTGGTCCAGCATTTATTGCCCAACCCTAATTACCATTAGGAAAGTGGTTTTGATCAATTTCTTGAACCATTGCAGTACATCTGGCATAGGTACATCCATGTGGCTCTTTGGGAGGAAGTTCCAGGATTTTGACTCAGCTACAGTGAAAAAGCAGTAATATATTTGCTAGTCGCTATGGTCTATGGCTGAGAGGGAACCTGTAGGTGATGGCGTTCCCATGTGTCTGTGACCCTTGACCTTCTAGGACGCACAAATATGGAGTGGGGAGCAATTGTTGATGGTGCCATGGCGTGTTGCCGCCATGCATCTTGTAGATGGTACACACTGCTGGCTACTGTGAGCTAGTGGTGGAGGAAGTAAATGTTTAAGGGTGCTGGATGAGATGCCAATCAAGTGGGCTACTTAAGTCCTGGATGGTGTCGAGCTCCTTGAGTGTTGGAGTTGCACTCGCCCAAACAAGTGGAGAATATTCCATCACACTCCTGACTTGTGACTTGAATGGTGGGCAGACTTTGGGGAGTCAGGAGGTGAGCCACTTGCCAAAGGACACCCGGCCTCTGTGACCTGTTATTGTTGCCACCGTTTTTATGTGGTTCGTCCAGTTAAGTTTCTGGCCATTGAAATCGTTGTTGCTCACCTGTACAGCAAATGTAGGAAAGGGGACCTACATTGCAATGAGGGAAATAGTTAAATGAATGTGTCAGTCGTGGAATATTTTGCAGTTCTTTGTGGTGTCCACAGCTCATTTTAAAGTGGGGGAGAAAGATCATGTTTACATGAGGAGGAGGAGAGCCCCATCTACATGTCCTCTACTAAAATAGAATTGCAACCAATTTTAATATTCTGTTCAAAAACAAGTAGGAGTTAGAACCATGTGGCGATGCAGTGATGATCTCAGCTGGTTATTATCACTTTTATCAATGGTGCATATTTTAATGTCTATCTTATGCTTGCTGTAAGTGGTGCAAGTTTGCATTTTCACGCTAACTTAGCATATGATGAATAAAGTACAAATTATTTGGGGTGGACTTGACTGTTCAGGGCCAACCAATTTTCCTAATTAAGTACTCACATTTAAAACAATTTCTGTATGGTGGCTGCTTTAGACACATTAGTGACTTCAGTGATATCTCAAGTGTTGCCTTGGTGTCGAACATTTTATAACAGCCGAGAAAAGGACGAAGAGGCCCTGGAGAATAGAGAATTATTTTTTGCAGAGAATATTCAAGTGCGAACTACTTGCCCCTCACTGAGCGTCAGTCACTGCATACATTTTCTTGCAGCAGATATACCAATGTCATCCAATGTGTGTTTCTTCTAGCAAATTCTGATTGGTATGGTGTAAATTCCTAATATCAGTTTTGACAGATGAACCCCACCCTAGTTTGTCGTGATGTTTATTGTTCTGATTTATTTGGCTACAACCCAGTATTACCAGTAATGAAGTTGCACTAAAGAGAAAGAAAAAAACTCACATTTATAGAGCATCTTTTAGGACGTCAGGACATCCCAAATTGCTTCACAGCCAATGAAATGTTTTTGAAGTGTAATTACTATTATAAATGTAGCCAAATTAGGAAGTTGCTCAGCAAGGTCCCATAAACAATGAGATAAATGAACAGACAATCTGTTTTGATGATGGTAGTTGAGGGATAAGCATTGTCCATGGCACGTGGGGAACTGCTTTCAAATAGTGCTATGGGAGCTGAGAGGACTGACTGGGCCTCTGTTTATCATCTTGTTGAAAAGCAACATCTCTGATTGTGCGGTATTCCCTTAGTTCTACAACGAATTGCAGGCCTGGATGGTGAATTCCTGCAGGGTCCCAAAATGTAACAGATACTTTTAGCTAACGTGCACTATCGGCTGCAGTAACCTCCTGCTGTGCCCTTGAATTGTCTTCATTTGCCTCCCGCCAGTCATGCTACATTACTATTATATGAGGAGAGATTGGAAAGCAGAGCATCTTCTTTGAGACCCTCTCATTCAGCAACACTTTTCCTCTGCTGGCCATTAAACAGGAATGTTGTGCATCACTTTGCCACAGATCTGCTTGATCTTCCTCACACTTAGGACAGAATTTTACGGCTCCGTTTCGGTGGGGACGGGGCCGTAAAATGTGGCGAGATATTCTAAACTTCATTGGCTTCGGCAGGAACGTAAAATCCCGCTGCCATAAAATTTCACCCTTAGTGTGTCAGCCATTGAGTTTTGCCATACATTCCTCTTACTCAAGTATTCTAGTGGCCTTTGTAGTTGCTATCAACATTTCACCTTTAAATGACTGCTTCCCTTCAAATCTATCTACCTCCACTGTGTGCAGCTCTGTGCACCATCTCACTCCTATAAGCTCTCAACTCCACACCCAGTGAACTCTCTCATATTATGTTAATGAACCTGACCCTGAAAGATCAGGTAGCGTCAGTACACTAATGGTCAGGCAGGTGTGAATACCATAAGACCATAAGACATAGCAGCAGAAATTAGGCCATTCGGCCCATCAAGTCTGCTCCGCCATTCAATCATGGCTGATAAGTTTCTCAACCCCATTCTCCCGCCTTCTCCCCGTAACCTTTGATCCCCTTACCAATCAAGAACCTATCTATCTCCATCTTAAATACACTGTGTGAATAATTTACTACTTAACTAGCACCACAAGCCTAATCAGAAAAGATATCCTAACATCGGCTGTAATCATTAGCTGATTGAGTATCAAATGCCAATCATTTCAGCTACCTATTCCTTTCAACGGCATCGCTCAAACCTGTGACCTCTCCCACCTATAAGGAAAAGGGCAGCAGACATGTGGGAACGCCACAGCCTGAAAATTCCCCTCCAAGCCACGCACCATCCTGACTTGGAACTCTATCACTATTCCTTCACTGTCGCTGGTCAAAACCCTAGACCTTTGTCCCAAACAGCACCGTGGGTGTAGCTACAACACATGGACTGCAGCAGTCATGAAGGCAGCTCACCACCACCTTCTCAAGTGCAATTCTGACCTTGCCAGATAGGCCCACATCCCATGACAAATAAAAACAATCACCAGTACACAACCATGCCCACTTTCTAATTATTGGTGGGAACAAATTGCCTGCTGTACTGAAATCTTTACTCATTCACTGTCGGCCTGGCCTGGCTGCCCACTTGTATTGCTGTGACTCGCTACTTCTGCAGATTCCTCCTCTGTGCTACCCACTAAAGTTCACGCTGCACCAGTGTCTAAGCTGGTGGCTGCTAGTGACAACGCTTCTGCATCAGACAAAGTTCTCACCCTTCGTGATGGAACTAGACTGGCTGGCCAGGCAGAAAATCAGAAGGGGGGGTGTTGGGGTGATGGAAGGGAAGCGGGGTGGAAAGCAAGAGGCCCATGCTCAAACCACCTGCAGCATGCATATCATGCCATTGAGCAGAATGAATGTGAGGTGGGTGTTGAACATACCATCATCCTGAATGTTCTTGAAGCCCTGCAGTCCAGTGCTGTTAGGGAGGGAGTTCCACTATATTGATACAGCGACAGTGAGCATGTAACAGATGTTTTTAGCTAACATGCACTGTTGGCTGCAGTACCCTCCTGCTGTGCCCTTGAATTGTCTTCATTTGCCTCCCACCAGTCATACTACTTTACTATTATATGGGAGAGATTGGAAAGCAGAGCATCTTCTTTGAGACCCTCTCATTCAGCGATATAGTTCCAAGTCAGGTTGGTGTGCACGCTGTGGTGTTCCCATGCCATCTGCTGCCCATGTCTTTATAGGTGGTAGAGGTTGCGGTTTTGAGAGCTGCTGTTAAAGGAGGCTTGGTGATTTGCTGAGGTGCATCTTGTATACAGTACATGCTGCTGTCACTGGGCATCAGTGATGGAGGCAGTGAATGTTTAAAGTGGTGGATGGGGTGCCAATCAAGCTGACTGCCTTGTACTGGATGGTATTGAGCTGCTTGAGTGGTTTTGGAGCTGCACTCATCCAGGCAAGCGGAGAATATCCCATCACACTCCTGACTTGTGCCTTCTAGATGATGGACAGACTTTGGGGAGTCAAGGGGTGAGTTAGTTGCGACAGAATTCCCAGTCTCTGACCTGCTCTTGTAGCCACAGTATTTATGTGGCTGGTCCTGTTCAGTTTCTGGTCAATGGTTACTCCCAGGATGTTGGTAGTGGGGGAATTCAGCGATGGTAATGCCATTGAATGTCATGGGGAGATGGTAGGATTCTCTCTCGTTGGTGATGGTCATTTCCTGGCACTTGTGTTGCATGAATGGCATTCCCACTTATCAACCCCAGCTGAATGTTGTCCAGGTCTTGCTGCATATGGAGGTGGACTGCTTCAGTACCTGAGGAGTTGTGAATGGTGCTGAACATTGTGCAATCATCAGCGAGCATCCCCACTTCTGACCTTATAATGGAGGGAAGGTTATTGATGAAGTAGCTGAAGGTGGTTAAGCCTAGGACACTACCCTGAAGAGCTTCTGCAGCAATGTCCTGGGACTGAGATTATTGACCTCAAGCAACCACAGCCATCTTCCTTTGTGGTAAGTATGACTCCAACCAGCGGAGAGATTCCCCCCTAATTTCCATTTACTTCAATTTTGCCAAGGCTCCTAGACGCCACACTCAAATGCTGCCATGATGTAAAGGGCAGTCACTCTCCCCTCACCCCTGGAATTCAGCTCTTTTGCCCATAGTTGGATCAAGGTTGTAAAGAGGTCAGGAGCTGAGTGGCCCTGGTGGAACCCAAACTGAGCATCAGTGAGCAGGTTATTGATGTTTAAGTGCCACTAGATAACACTGTCGATGACACCTTCCCGATTATTGAGAGTGGACTGAGGGGGCGGTAATTGGATGGGTTGGATTTGTCCTCCTTTTTCTTAACAGGACATACCTGGGCAATTTTCCACATTGCTGGGGAGATGCCAGTGATATAACTGTACTGGAAAAGCTTGGCTAGGGGCATGGCATGTTCTGGAGCACATCTCCAGTACTATTGCCTGAATGTTGTCAGGGCCCATAGCCTTTGCTGTATCCAGTGTTTTCAGTCATTACTTGACATCACATGGAGTGAAACAAATTGGTTGAACATTGGCATCTGTGATGCTGGGGGCCTCAGGAGGAGGTGGAGATGGATGTATCCACACGGTACTTCTGTCTGAAGATGGGTGAAAATGCTTCAGCCTTGTCTTTTGCACTAATGTGCTGGGCTCCCCCATCATTGAGGACAGAAATATTTCTGGGACCTCCTCCTCCTGTTAGCTGTTTAATTGCCCACCACTATTCCCGACTGGATGTGCCAGGACTACAGAGCTTAGATCTGATCTGTCAATTGTGGGATAACTTAGCTGTGTCTATCACAATTGGATGCAATGAGCTCTGTGGCAGCTGGTCCATGGTGCAGGGAACCATCTTCTCTGTAGGGTTCAGGAGATGGAGGCGTCCCTGTTCTCCATTGGCCTGCTCTTCTCCATGTGATTGTTCATGACCTCGTCACACAAGAGAAATGTAAAGTAATGTCAGTGAGTGTGTTGCATTGGGTTTGGGTGATGTGCTTGCCATAGCTTAATAGCTGAAGCAGTGAGGGTTGGATGTGAGTCATCATGGCATCATTGGTGGTGTATGAGGGTTAGGTGCAGTATCTGAATTTTATGTCTGAGTCCTGACTGCTAGATAGTGCTGATGGCGAGGGGTGAGTGATTGGGCTGTGGTGTAAAGAGCATCCGGTTACTGACGTGGTGGGTAGGAGATATCCTTGATGCGTGCACTGACCTTAATCACTCAGGTGAGGTCATTGAATTTCTTACAGCCCTGCTGCCATATCCTTGGGGCTGGATTTTGGAATTGACTTCCCTTGCCACCTGTTCCCTTTCATTTGGAGGGTTTTCCTTGATGGCCTTCTGACCCCCTGTGAAAACATGGCTTCTCTCCTCCTCTCCCATCGCTTCGGTCTGCAATGCTGCAAATGAAAACCTGTGAACCCTCTCTTTGGCTGTTGCTCCATATGTACCTGCCTGAAACCTTTGCAGCAGCTGCTGTATTCTGAGCGCATCTCTCCTTTAAGAGAGGCAAAATGCCTTAAAAATATCCAGGCTAGCTACAATGGACATTAGCTTTATGTGCTGTAGCTTTCAGTGAACCAGCTACATGTTTAGTTGAACCTCACAATCAGGCAATTGGGGATGCAACACAAAGTCTGTGCCCTGCTTGCCTCAATGGGACTGGGCATGGGCTGATCAGGAGTTGCAGTCTCAAGATCTGAAAATGGGAGCAAATGAATTTTTAACCCTGTATGCTCACTGAACACTAAGGGAACATGTGCAATGCGAGATGGGGGAGCATGGTAAGGAACATGATTAGGGCTCAAATAACGGCCCCGATGCACAAACCTCCTATTTATTGAAGATTATTCTTGAGGTAGACCAGACCATCAGTAAAGACTGACCATAAAATAATACACTGAACTTGCCATAGTGATACCCAAAGTCAGTGCCGAGGATCTGATTTATTGATTTTCCCACTTTATTAATAAATAACAATCAAAATTAAGGCAGGTCCCATTTTCTCTTATTCATTTTCCTCCCCTCCACTCCTCCTGAAGATATTCTCAGATACAATTTTCCCTGACATCCGTCACTTCTCCCTAGTAAATGTTCTTCAGTTGTGGACTGGGATATTATGTGCCGCAGGCTGAACTTAATCAGTTTATTATCAAATAGCCACACACTTGGGCCATGAATTTAGCTCCAGAGTGCCACTGGTGCCAGCAGACCAGAGTAGCCCAACACTCATAGGATATTGGCCAAGACACTTCTGGCCACTTCCAGTGTGGCCTGTGTAATGCCCTCTAACTGTATGGCATTATTGTGGGAATAGCGTGTGTGCACTGCAAGCTTGCAGACTGAGTGGGTTGGGACATAAAATAGCTTCAAATGCTGACTTAGTGTATGACCTGCCATTTTGGGCCATGCAGTTCCTGTTAAAGCCCTCTATTAATCACTCACACTTCAACAAGCAAATCGCAACCCTCGATATGTGGCCGAGTTCATTTCTGCCCCATGTTCTTTCCAGCAGGTCTCACTGGATAGCAGCGAGGAATGGCAATTCTGCCTGATTTTCTCCTCTCTAACCTAAGGAGACTGAAGCTACTCGTAGCATTTGTGCCCAGGCTGAAATTAGCTGAGTCATACCAAACCTGGTCAGTACGACTCAGCTACATGATGCTATTAGCAACTGTGCCACTGGGGAAGCACACGGTGAGAATATCTAACCTCAACTCCAAAGTAATGTGATGAGTTTGCAATGCTCTTGTTGTAGACCTGGCAGGTAGTTCATCATACCTTTCAGAGGATGCCTACTATTAGTTCTATGTTAAATTTGCACACTTTGCTGAAGGTTGCTGTTTCAGACTGCATCCTTTAAATGGTGACTATACTTGAACTTACAGTATTGCTTCACAATCGTGCAGCATTGCTATATAAGTATTGCTGAAAAGAGAGACATGTTGCCAAGGTTGCTTTTCATCTTGCATTCATCAGGACAAATGCAATAATGCCAAATTTCAAACAATCACAACAATTTAGCTCCCAGGAAATTCAAAAAAGGTGCAAGGCTTGAACATATTCCTTTTGTTTGCAGAGTGCTAGGAAATAGAGATCGTTTAAGTAAGTTATATGTGTATTTGGGTGTGTTTAGAATAAGATATAACCTTAATGTTTAAGTTTTATTTGTATTTCTGTATTTGTCTGTTAAGAAAAGGAGAAGTTGAGTTTTAGTTTCACTCTGTTTGTATACCTGCATTTCTAATAGAATTTTTATGACTCTTGAAGGGGAGTAAAACATACGCAAGAGTAGGAAAATAATTGTGCTGTTGCCTAGCAACAGGGGTCCAGAGATAGAGCCCCCCCTCCCCCCACACACACACATACACACACAGAAAAAACTAAAACCGAAAGTAGTTTGAGTTCACTTTGAAGCAGCTGCCAGAGAGACTGGACAGCAGAGGGACAGATAGCAAGTTCCAAACTGAGGTTGAAGCCAGGATTCCAGAGAGACTGGATACTGGGAGAGGGAACTGCAGAGAGAACAGTTTTCCCAAAAGAATTGAAAAGTCTCAAGGCCAAAGAGTGAGACATAAAGCAGGGGTCCCAAGAAGACCTTCTAGTCAAAGGAACAACAGAAGACAGTAGGAAAAGGTTCTGTTCTGTGGAAGTGACAGTAAGGAGCGGAGAGGAAAACTTCAACCTTAAAGAGAAGAAAAGCTGCAGGAAGCAGATTTAAAGCATTATAGGCTTGGGAGAAGCTGGAAGTTCCAAAGAGACAGCTAGAGATCTGTAACTCTTTACTATGGGCATGTGAAGCAGTGGTGTTCTGTTAGCCCACCTGAGTCAGTAAGAGAGAGTGCGTGGAAGGAAGCCTGAATGCATGTGATGATCCAGGGGAGAGGAATATCAGAAGGAGAGTTTGAAACCCTGGAGGTGGACCTTTGTGGAAGGCGTCTGAGATAAAGTGTTGGTTTGGGAGAAGATTCCAAAGTGAGTTCTTCAAGAGTGGAGATTGGAAACCCTCATGTGAAAGACGGAGTTCAGTGATACTGGTTGGCTCATGGTGTGACAAGCATCTGGGGGAGTTGAGGAGAGATCCATAGCACCTGTTTGGGGTGATATCTGTCACTTGGTTTCAGCGTGTGGTGTGTCTGACCACAGGTTGCCTATTGGTTTACATGGACTGTACTTACTGTGAACATTAGAGTATAAGATAACTTTTGTAATTTGTGCTTTCCTTGCAAATCTGTACATATCTGTAAAGGTATAGTTATGGGTGAAGGGGTATTGTAATATAATTCATCCTTTCTTGTTTAATAAATGTTTTATACTTTAGTTAAAAGTTCATCAGCTGACTTCTATGACTGTTCAGTAGCCACCCTCCACATATCTAAACAAAAAATATAAGCTAGGATCTTTCAAACCAGGTTCCACCCTGAGACCTCGCTTGTCCAATCGTAACATCAGCTGGGATCATAACAAGAGAAGGTGTCTCTGTGTATGAATGAATGTCACTTCTAGCAAATGTAAATGAGCCACATTATCTTAAATTGGTTGCTAGTGTAGCAATTAACGCATTCAGGGTGGTTCAGCAAGTGCTGCCCAATCACGGAATCATATCTAACAATAGACTGCTGTGCCAATGTTAAAACAGTCCATAGATTTATTGGAAACAGGGACTCTAATCTATTCTATGTGAGGCTAGTACGAATGATTTCATTTTGACCATATCCATGGTCTAACTTATTTCATATGAATGACAATCCTTAAATGTGCTTGATTCTCTTTCTATAATTGTGGACTGCAACAAAGTAGCGTAATGAATTTTTGCATGTCATGCTCAATGTAAGGGTAACTGACTGCACCTCCAATTAAACATTTCTGGAGAGAGGAACTAGTCACATGGGACAAGGTGTTGTATCCCTGCCCCTGAACTCATGAGATAACACCCCACTCAAAGTGATTAGCGAATCCTGCTGCCTTGGGTCCACGGGTGACAGAGAATTGGTCCCTTGATGCAGGGTTCAACATACGCATGGGGAAAGCAGTACCGCCTTTGGCTGACTCACATAATGCACATGGGATAATACCAAACTGAACCTCAGGGCCAAGCTGATGGTTTAAGAGGCCTGTGTAGGCCGACTTGCTACCAGGAAAGGAAGCTCAATAATTTCCATCTATACTGTCTACGGCTCATTATGGATATATCCTGGCAGGACCAAATCATGAATGTGGCAGTCTTTTCAATTCAGAGCTCCCAAGTGTGTTAGCACTAATCAAATAGGCTCCGGTGGATCGAGCACAGAATGGAAGCCAGTCACATATCCAAGGACCTTCTGTATGGTGAGTGTCATGATGACGTGGACTATTAATCTTTAATTTCATCGGCTGCTCAGATATATATTGAGCTTCTTTGAAAGGACTTTTGCCAAGCAAAGACATTGATTTAAAATGCCTGGAGAAGTCACTTGACCTATAAATTGGCCAAGTCTGAAAACTTCTGCGTGTGGATTTGCCAAAAGACATGGCTATAGACAGTTTCCCTGATGGATTTCACACCAGCCATTTTCTAAACTCCCTACAAAACATAAGGACAATGGACCTCTAGACTTTCTCACCCGGAAACTACCAGGAACAATGAAGGACTAACAACGCTATTGTGCAAGGAGAGTACTAAGGACCCCTATCTGTTTCAATGGCATTTTGATTAGATGAGACATTAAAATTCAATCATCTTTGGCTATCACAATGGCTAACAGGATACAAGGAATTAATCGTCTGACCTGTTGGAGGCCACTACTGATCTATAGAGTTTCTAACAACAGGTGAGAGAGAATTTCATTGCCAGAGGGGACAATGACTGTGCAGTGAAGGCCAGTCACATAAGATTACAGCCATCTTGCTTGCTGCTAGAGATATAGAAAAAGCTGAGAGTCTGCAGAAAGCAGAAGTCTGTAGAATGGACCAGTAATGCCATCTCTCTCTCTATTGTTCTCAAGTTCAAGACCCTATCTCTGTTACATTTTGGAATATAGTGCAGAGATAGAGAATTTTAATTGAAGGGAACTTCAGGTGCCATAGCATCCACTTTGGGAAGAGACAGATTACAGTTTAAAGGAGACTGTCTCCAACTTACATGGGCTGCAACCCCATTGGAGGCCACCAAAGGGACATTGGAATGTATATTTCTTTATTTCCTTATGGACTTTAACTCTTTTAAATTCTACTTCCTCCATCTTGTAACTTGTCCTGTTTTGCATGTGTGTTGCGCTGATCGTAATGTGTGTTTACCTTTTAAAATTTTTTAAAATCTTTACCTGTGTGGGGTTTTAGCACAATAAAAACTAACCCTTTTGTGTTGGAACTCAAGAAAGCCTTTTGGATTAAATTATTTGCCATCATCATATAAACAGTTAAGTACATACACTGAATTGGCATATTCATTGTTATAAATTGTTTAAAGCCCTGTTACGATCAATTGAGGAGTGGGAAAAAGGGGAAGTCCTGGCACCCATTCTCACCTGGTCATAACATGAGGTAGCCAGAGGCAGACGACCAGTAGGGCACCCAAGGCTCAATTTCAAGGATGCTTTGCAAGTGTGACATTAATGCCCTAAACATCGACTATCACACCTGGGGTCACCAGCTGGTGAAAGAGGGAAATGGCGACACCTCTTTTTGCCTGGCGTGCACTACCACAATGACCAGCGGCTACAGTAGCTTGGCAATAGGTGCCAACACTGAAAACACAACCCATAACGTCACTTGGCAGCTTCATGTGTGGCAATTGTGCTAGAACCTGCCCCTCAAGGACTGGCCTTCACAGCCATCAGCAAAGATGCATCACATAAAGACCCATCCACCACCTAAATAAATTGTTTACTGCATGTCCGTCATCTCTAGTAGATGGAAGGATGCCAGTTCAATAGATGTGCTATGCTTCTGTCTAATGACGTGCATTCATTTATCAAGCAGCATGGGATTGTTAGTAAAGCTTATGTCAATGATTCATTTAAAGGTTGAAAAGGCACAGAAATAAAACTAATTCAACAGAAGCTCGGACCTGTGTCAGTCAATAAGGCCAATTCCAAGAAAATTAAGATTTTAGAAAATGACAGCATGACTGAGAGAATAGATGAATCTAAATAGGTTTTCTCTACCTTTACTGACTCAAAGAAAAACAAATAAAATTCCTCTGTGTGTTGACCTTCATGGAAATAATAAGGTTCTTGTGATGCATAGTCGCATATGGCCTTTACTGAAGATAATCTTCCTAGGTTAGGCACTTTTATAGCACATTTATTAATGGATGTTAATAGTGTTTAGAGGCGATCAAACTGTTTCTATAACTTAGGAACAATCTTTCAATATGTGCCCTTGTCTTGGTTCAGCAATAACTTTCCAAAACATTATAATCATATCAATTTATTTGTACAGTTACCAAAACAACATTATTACCTATGATCAAGCATAAGGAAAGCTTAAGATATTTTTATATTAATGTGACTGGTCTTAGGTTTACTGCGGTAATCCCTGCGAACCCACTTGTCAACTGTAAATATTCATTGGACTGGATTTTGCAGTCATTGGCAAAGAAATGGCACTCGTCACTGACCTCGAAAAAAGGCCCGCTCACAAAGATCCCGCAAACTCTGGGATGTGGATTTCCCCTTTCTCAAGGTCATTTTGAATCTGGGCCCAAGAGGAGATGATCTCCAGGTGTCCAGCAACAGTGATGTTATCAAGAAGGTTAAGCAGCCAATCAAATTGAAGTATTCTCACAGACAGTAAACCAGGAACTAAAAGCCACTGAATCCCTTCACTTTTAGTTTTTAACAGTTAAAAAAATGAATGATTGGGCAATTTACATGGGATTAAGGTAGAAGATAAGACAAACTTAAATTGATATTTTTTAAAATGTGGCATTTCTTATTGTAATGAGAAATCTGACATTCATAATAGAGAAATCTGACTTTCAAAAAATAAAAAAATAATTTTTCAGAGATAATGAGATTCTGTAGCAGAAATTATGAAACTATGCATTGTTAATATTCCAGTTACATTTTATTCAACGTGATTTAACTTTTGAACAGTTTTTGTACTGAGACTGAGTGTAAGCATAGCAGTTCTCATCAGTTCAATGATTTCTACCTGATTGCATTCTGCGGAGACCTCAATAGCACATTGCCGTGGGGAAGCATAGAATCACTGACAGCAACATCTGAATTTCTGCATTTAACTGTGCATGTGTGAACTCCAGAAGTTGCTATTGGTTTCAAAGGAATCATGATGGTTAACGCTGATGAATGCAGTGTCATTACCACCACAAATTCCAGGCTAATATAAGATCAATGGTCACTCTCACTTCAGTGGGGGATAGGGTCATCACAGTATTTCCTGCAGTTTTCCTGACAAATTTCCTGGGGCCTCCCACCAGGCAGATGAGATCCTCAGTTGAATTGAACAGGGGCCTCTTTAATCTGCAAAATGGGGATCCTATGACTTCAAAAGGAGCCTGATGCCGTTTTAACTGCACAATCAGCAGAGCACTCAGCATGGATGCTCCACTCAGTAAAACCTGAGAAAAGGCTTGAAAAGGTAAATGTTGACATATTATTTGTACGGCCTGATAAGTAGGAGATTCTTCAAGGCTCCACATGTGGGCTACTGTCACCTGTAGTGTTTGATGGTTTGTTTAATCTATATATGGTTTGATTATGCAAGTCTGGTAACTGATCCTTGTACACCTGCTTGATTGGTTAAGTCTGGGTGGAGCTAGAGCAGTAATAAACCAGGGAATGATCCAAAATAGATCTGGACAATGAGCTGTGAACATGTATCTGTTGGAAATCTTGCAAGCTCTGAGATATTTTAAAGTTCTGTAAATAAACTGTTTGGATTCAGAACTAGAGTCCTGTCTGCGTTGCTCTGAGATAAATAAGATCTACAGAAACCCACCTAATAGATAACAGAAATTGGCAACAAGGATTGATGAGAAAATTTTAACTTTACCAGCTCCAGAACCATTTATTTCATCTGTGGGAGACCCTCTCCCATCATAGTAGCAGTGGATTTTGGGGTTCAAGACCTACATGCTCACTACGGGGATGGGCAAGTCTGGATGTAGCAGTGATCCAATAGAAAGCGATACTTGTCCATTGTTTCAGAGCAGAGGCCAGTGAATATTCAATCAGCTCACTGCCTACGTTTGATACAACAATAAGTGATCTTCAAAAATACTCCTGGCCAAAGAAAAGTGTGATGACAGAATGATATACGTTCCATCAGAAATGCCAGGGAAATGGGGAGCCCATCAAACAATACATGGCAATGTTGCGGTAATTAGTTTCTACATGTAAATTTGGTACACTAATCAAGTAACTAATTTGTGACAAATTGATTGAAAAGATTTCAATTTCACCAATTAGGGAATGTCTCCTCATTGGGGACAATGATTTAACTTAGAAAAAAACCACGACCTTGGCAGTCCAAATCAAATCTGCCATGTTTGATTCAAAGAGGTTACACAGAAAACACACCCTCAGACTCAGGATCATAAACACAGCTTGCCCAACCAGCTCAAGTGCAAGGAATACGGACAAGGAGCCCTCAGCAATCTCATCAACACATGCCCCATCACGGTCAGATACCTTCGAAACAGTGCCCAAATTGTGGAAATGTTCATTGAATCACGATGCCAGGCCCAGCCCGAGGGAAAAAGTGCAGCTTATGCTTTAACTGGAACTGTTTTGCAAAGGTGTGCAAGTCGTTGAAGAAGAAGACTTCATCCGTTCAACATGTGGAAGAGTTTCTTCCTGAGAGTGAGGTGTGACATTTATATATTGTGAGGCACGAAGACCTCACCCTGTATATATTTATATTTTTATAAAATATATATAGGTATCCTCATTGCTATTTTGTAAATTTTAAAACTGAACAAGATCCTTAAAATGGCCGAACCCATGTCTGTCTGTGACCCCTGAATGGAAGAAGCAACATTACAGTTTCAGGAAAACTCACACCTTGTTATCTCTAACGACCACCTGTGGACTGCACAACCCAACTTCAAAGAGAGCGATACAAAGGCCATCTGCACTTAATAACCCAGGCTGGCAAAAAGGAGACTGATGGTCTAATAAGGCAACAGCCTCTGCAACCTTTCTTTCAATTTGTAATGGCTGAGACATTTAGCAATCTTCTAAACCCAGCCACATTCCAAATGATGGATGCACATCCTTAGTTGGAGACTGGATGGAGAGGCGGGGGTCATGTGACATAGGCCTCTGGCTTGTTGAACAAGTTAATATTGCCTTGCTGAGCTGAATAGTTCAGTATGCTCTTTATCATCTGACTAGTGGCCTCACAGACAAGGAGCTCTACTCAGGTGGAACACCAAGTCCCATCTATGTTGCTTCTGTTGGAAATTCTGTTTCATTGCCTACAGCCTGATTCATCTCTATGTGTCTACCTCATCATGTGAAGTCAGCATCACTGGAAAAGTGAATCATACAGCATTGGTTTTAGCCCACCGATCTCCGTGAAGGAACACCACATTGGACTTTGATTCTGGACTCTGGAACTCACATGAAACAATATTTTTTTCCCTGTGGTCTCTGAACTGTCAAGCCGTCTCTCTATCCCTCTTTTTACTGTATGAATGTGAGGGAGTGATGTGACCGTGCTTTCTGCGTTTTGAGTGTGTGTAAATAAACTAATCCTTTGAATTCATCCTATCTTGAGTTTGCGTGGGGTTATTAATAGAAAATTGGATCACACCAAAACCAAGGGGTTGGGAAAAACCCCACCACTTTTAAAGAGGCAAACAAGTCAAAACACATTTCTGTATACAGACGGGTGGTGAGATTAGTGCTGTTTAAATTAACCCCCACCCCGGTCCATAACAATGCCATCGCAAAAGGTAAAACACCAGGTCATTTTAAAGAGTGTTCAAGTGAGGAAAATCCTACAAAGGCATATCTTGTGGTAAAGGATTAGCTCACAGAAATGTGTATAAGAACCACACAAAGACACACTCAGAAGAGAGATTATTCCAGTCTGAGGTGTGGAAGGCTTTGTTTCAGACTCCCTTCTCCCTGCAGAGAAAACCGCTGATACACAACAATGAACAAACTGTCAAATGTGATCTATGTGAAAAAGCTGTTCTGATTCCTTCTGTGCTTAAGAATCATAAAAAGATACATTATGGAGAGAAGAGGAAGATTTGTCCATATTGTGGTTAGAAACCTGCCAGCAATGGAACATTATGTGTGCATATTTTTTGAAAGCACACAGGTGAGTGCCCTACCAATGTCCCTATTGTGACAAAGCTTTCAGCAAGAATGAGAGATTAAACATGCAAACATTTGAAATAGGAGCAGAAGTAGGCCATTCGGCCCCTCAAGCCTGCTCTGCCATTCAATAAGATCATGGCTGATCTGTTTGTGTTTTGAATTCCACATTCCCATCTATCCCCGATAACCTGTGATTCCCAAAGATGCATTTAGATGCCTATTAGGACACACACATGGAAAAACCTTACCAATGCTTCGATTTTAACAAGGATTAAGTCAGAAGCAGGGCCAAGATGAACATATGCAGTCACCAGCTAAACTTATGATAGGTCGTAACTTTCAATTACCCTGACCGTTCTTAATTTGTCACCACCAGTTAATGAGAATGCCAGAGTGAAAGCAGATGAAATCGCAAAACGACAAGGTAAAGCAAGAGGGCGTAGAACCAGAAAATGCTGGAAAAACTCAGCGGGTCTGGCAGCATCTGTGGAAAGAGAAACAGAGTTAATGTTTCGAGTCAGTATGACCCTTTCTTCAGAGCAAAAGGGTACTTTGACAAATGTACAGAATGCACAAGGGAGCCATGATTTGAGGTTGGTAGACTGGGTTCCGATTGTGACCACAGACTTGCATCACCTCTATCAGGCCCAAAGCAGGTCAAATGGCTGCTCAGTATCAATGCTGATCTGTTGGATGACAACACCAGGTGGAATGTGATAGCAAGCAGACCAGGTTATTTTGAGGACAGTGATTATGAAGATACATTTCCTTTTCCTGTGAGTGATACTGATCACCCCCCTCCTCAAGCTGATCACACAGAATGACAAATAGATCAAATTTGTAGATCTAATCGCAGATTGAAGAGACCTTCAGATCCAAAAGGTTATTTCTGTACTTAGATAAAATAGGCAAGTCAAACTCTAAGAAGTGATTTAATTCAAAACAAGTTCTTTAGTTAAAAGGGGGAAAGATGTTGTGTTCAATGTTTGTTTCATCTGTATTTCATCATGCTAGTCTGGTAACTGATCTGTGTACAATTGCCTGATTGTTTAAGACTGTGGGTGAAGCTGGAGAGTTCAGAAATCTGGGAATGTTCCAGAAGGGATCTGGGCTCTGAGCTATGAACATGTTCGTGTTGGAAATCCTGTAAGTTCTGAGATATTTTAAAGCTCTGTAAATAAACTATTTGGATTTAGAACTAGAGGCCCGTCTGCATTGCTCATACGATAGACAGAAATTCAGCCTTTAAATGCACCTTTGTTCCCCCTCCTCTTCCCTTCCTGCTGTTTGGATTGGTCTCTGGGCTGCCCAATATTGCACCAGTCTGGAACAAGCAAGCAGCAGCTGTAGACTGCCTGATGCCTACAGCTCACTAGTAGTGAGGCATTGCCCTCAAATCTAGCCTCCTCCAAGCACTATCAAGCTGCAGACTGGCAAGGAATTGTGTTGCCTAATAGTTACGATCGACCCCTTATTTCATACAAATTGTTAAAGGAGAATCCTTCAATTACACACTCAAACTGCTGTGACATTGGCACTTCTAAAGTAAAATAACATCCATAATTACTTAGCTGTATCAAAGTACTTAGTTATCAAGTTCTGATGCCACACGTGACAATATTAGTTTATTAAGATACAAAATAGATTAGCAAATATTACTACAAGCAATAATCTATATTCAGCACTAGAACTACATCAGACAAGTAACTGAATTCGTTTTCACCTTTGGATTATTTTTACATTTGTTGAATGAGTACATTCTTTTTCTATTTCTAATGCCAATTTGGCTCAGTTGGTAACATGTATGTTTCAGAATTAGAAAATTGCAGGACTAAATGGCTGCTGTATTTGTCTGCACAGCAACAATAGCAACACTCCAAAGTAATCCGTTCAATGTGAAGTGCCTTGGGCTGTCAACAATACCAACTTGCATTTACATAGAAAAATGTGCCAACGTGCCTCGCAGAAGCATAGACAAAATTATATCCAAGCCAAAGAAGATATTAGGAGCGATGATGATATGTTTAGTTAGAGAGGGGCGGGGGTAGGAGAATGGGTAAGTAGGGTGGTTTAGGAAGAGAATTCCAGATCTTAGGGGCTGATGACTGAATCAAATTCCGGTGAAGCGAATAGGGGAATTGCAAATGACCGGGGATGGAGGAACATGCAGTTCATGAAGAGTTGCCAGATTGAAGGATGTTACAGACACAAAAAGGCCAGAAAGGGATTTAAACATAAGGATGGGAATTTAAAATTTGAAGTGTTGGTAGATCAAGGGTCAATGTAGATCTGTGAGCACATGGATGATGAATGATTGGGACTTGGTGCAGGATGGGATATGGACACCAGAGTTTTGGATGAGCTCAAATTTACAGTGTGTGGGGAATGGGAGGCTGACAAAGGGTGCATTGGAATAATCAAGCCTGGTGACAAAGGTATTGAGTTTCAGCAGCAGTTGGACTGAGGCAGATCCTATTTCTTTGGATGATGTCGCCAAGGGATAGCACACAAGGACATGAATGAGGAGGGAGCCACTTATAGATCCTGGAGCGACTTCAGAGATTATGTTGCAGGAGGGGAAAAGAAGCCATTGCTGACACAATTGTAACAATTAGATATGCAAGAGGGAAGTCCCACGAAGCTAGACAATCTAGAGAAGCTTTGAAGGAGGATGGTATCAAAGGCTGCAGTGAGGGTAGGAAGGGTAAGAAGGAATAGTGCACCACAGTCACAGAGGATGTCATTAATTAGGAGAGTGTGGGTGCTGTGACCAGAATTAAAATCTGATTAGAGAGATTCAAACATGGAATTGTAGGAAAATGAGCACAGATTTCCAAGGCAATAATGCATCCAGGAACTTTAGAGCAGACAGAGATGGTAGTTTGATCTCATGATCTCATTGAATGGTGGAGCAGACTCGATAAGCCAAATTACCTACTTCAGCTCCTACGTCTTATGGTCTTATGGTTTGCAAGGACAGTGAGGATCAAGGATAGGTTTTTGGGGAATTGGCGATGACTGTTTTTGAAAGGAAGGGAACTGCACCTTTACCTGAATTTGAATAGTTAGCAATTTAGTGGGAATGGGGGCAATGGAGAAGGAGGTGGATCTCATGGACGAGATGAGCTTGGAGAGGGCATGAGAGGAGAAAGAAGAGAAACTAGTGAAAGACACAGGTTCAGGTCTAGAGCAGAAAGCAACCTGTGGTGATGTTTCTCTTGCTGGGCAAAGGAGCTGGGGTGCAGAAGGGGCAGCTGAACGAATGATCCCAACCTTAGTGACAAAAAAGTCCATGAACTCCTTGCACTTATTGTTGAAGTGAGAGTGGAGGGAGCAGGGGAACAGGGCAATGGACACAAGAGGTTCTGGATTATCTCTGGTCCCCAGCATGATCCTGGATTAGTGAATAGTCCTCGGAAGGATAATAAGGCACCATGTGAATGATCTTCTTTCTTCTGATCTTCTTTATAGCCGGAAATAGCAAGAGGGAAACAGGTGGACATTGAGCTCAGTGAAGGGGGGGATAAAAGACATACAATACCTCAAACTTCATTTGTAATTATACCTCCATCTATATTGTGGACGACTAATTGAAATCCATCAGGAAGATGACAAGATCCAGCCTTGCCCTGCTCCCATTGTTCACATTGGTGTGGCTGCAGTGGTGACTCTGTAATTTCCCACTGAGAACAGTAAGATTTGACCACAGTATTTCTATGTAGCAGTTTTATAAATACTTATCTACATGTTTCCAAAGGTTAGTGATATTAAATAACACCAAATTCCAAAAGATGTACTTGAAGCGCCTCTGTGCCATAATGAAAAGTATTTATTACAAAAATTAACATTCACGTCATGCGCTATGGTTCAGACACCTTGTGCATTTTATATTTCAATATTCTACCTAATCCATGCACTTTTCAAGGATTTGCTAGCTGTCTCCTGTTGAACCTTTGCGACACCTTTTAGTACATTTTTCATTAGGTTAAGAAAATTACAATCCCATTTTAATTATTTTTGATCGATTATTTCAAATCATTGTGTCTGCAGATGCTTCATATTATAAAGTTTGTATTGCACCCACTCAGATTGATTGCTTTTGTTCTAACTGATGCAGAAAGAAAACACTCAGTCATGTAGAAAGAATCTCTTGCATGTGTACAGACTGTAGAGAAGCATCGTACATATTTATGTAGTAGAAAAGTTGCCTTATGTACTGATTGTTGAGCCTTGACAATTTTTCAGTCTCTTCTGTACCAAGTGGCACATGAGGCAAAGCAATTCTTTCACTGCTGTTACAATCAGTAATTTGCATCTTGGGTTGTTTCCACACACTTTTTCTGGGGACAGGCCATTAGCTATGACCCAACAACTAACAGGAGGACCATTTGAATGTTTTCAAGGTTGAGAGGGGAAAGGGGGTTGTTACTGAAGACCCATTAGACTGAATGAAATAGTATCTAGAGGCTCTATTAGTTGCTCACTGAGGTGAAACAAACAGTGCCAGTGCATGAGACTGAGCTGACTTATAGAACCTAATAATGATATTCAACATCAAACAAATTCTCAAGGCTTTTTGCTAACTATTTATCTGGGTAGACTATTTAATCTAAAAATATGAAGATGACTTAGAGACCACTGCTATAATCAGTTGATGGCACTTCAGTAGAGGAATTTTTAATGGGTATTTTTTTTGTTGTGGAGTTAGGAAGCTCCATTCATGGATACTGAAGGCAGGTCCGGCAAGACACAAATTTGTTCATTCAAAACGATTGTTTTAGTAAGATCCTTGGGATGTGCTTACAGTCTAGGGTGACTACAGTTGGTGTGGTGTTCTTTGGTTGATAATGATAATATGTTCAGTAAATAATGTTACTTCTGAGATACCCCTATTAAGGATCAATTAAAGACTATTATGTTGTTTCCTGAAATAGAAGTGTACATCACTGAATGTGTTACTTGTAGACTGGAAAGATAGGAAGATTGGGACAGGAGAAGGCCATTTACTTCTTTCAGTCTGCCCATTCAATGAGATCATAGCTGATTTGTGACCTAACTCCACACACCTATCTTTGCACCACATCCCTTAATATCTTTGGTTAACAGAAAAGTATCAATCTCAGATTTAAAATTAATAATTGATCTAGCACCAACTATCATTTGTGGAAGAGAATTCCAAACTTGTACCACACTTTGCATGTAGAAGTGTTTCCTAACTTCACTCCTGAAAGCCCTGATTCTAATTTATAGGTTATGTCCCATAGTCCTAGATTCCCTAACCAGTGGAAATAGCTTCTGGATATCCACCCTACCAGTTCCCTCCTTAGCACCTTGAAAGCTTTGATCAATTCATCCCATAATTGTCCAAATTCCAGGTAATGCACCCTAGTTTGTGTAATTTGTCCTCGTAATTTAACCCTTGATTCCAAGTAATATGATGCACTCACTCCACAGTCAATCCTCCCTGGTGTGGTACCCAGAACTGCTCATGATAGTCCAGGTGTAGTCTAACTAGGGCTTAGTATAACTTTAGCATGACTTCTAACCCTTTGTATGTTCATCCTCCAGGCCATCATTCTTGTAGCCTTTTTGATTATTTTCTGTATCTGTTTATGACATTTTAATGATCTGCACACCTGGACCCCACAAGTTTCTTTGGAACCTCCATTGTTTCTAACTTTTCACCATTTAGAAAGTACTCTGTTCTATCCATTTTAAGTCCAAAATGGATGACCTCACATTTGCCTATATTGAAATCTATTTGTCAGAATTTTGCCAATTCACTTAGCCTATCAATATGTCTTTGCAATATCTACATTGCTTACAATGCCACCTACCTTTGTGTCATTGGCAAAGTTGGCTATGTGGCTTTTTCTTTCATCATCTAAATTGTTAATAAATCTGGTGAATGGTTGAGATCACAACAGAGGGGCAACACTCGTCACATCCTGTTCCTTATCCCTACTCTCTTTCTCCTGCCACTCAGCTAATCTCCTAACCAGGTCAATAATTTGTTCTCAATTCCATGAGATTCAACTTGAGTTAACAGCCCCTTGTAAGAGATATTATCAATTGCCTTCTGGAAGTTCATTTGAATAACATCCATAGGCATTCCACTTTCCACTATTTTAGTTACATCTTCAAACCAAAAATCAATCAGGTTCATCAGGCATGACCTATCTGGGCAGCTGAAAATGTTCAAGATATTCTGTCACAGGCAACAACCATGACACAGCAACAGCACACCATCACCACACTGACACCACACCAACAACATCCCATCCTTAATTGTAGACGCTAATAGTTTCCCCGACAACAGATGTTAGAATAACGGGTCTATCATTTTCTGATTTCCCATTGTCACCCTTCTTAAAATAGTGACATGTGCAATTTTTATAAAAGATAGAATAAGATTGCAATCAGTCATACCACCCGACTATAATTGGTTCCTTTTCTGCAATGTGTACGGGATAAAATTGTCGTTGATATAGAGGCACCTTTTGAACTTGTCGGCATATTGTCCTTATCCAATTTTGTGGTGGGAAACTACAGTAAATTGCTGTCATCTGTCTAACACCCTAGAGTTAATTCCTAATGACATAATCTTTGATAATTGCTCTCAGTTCACCCCAAGAGACTTGCTAAATTAATGTGACAGGCAAGAATCACTCATAAATATCGTACCCTTGTGCAAATGGTGAAGTGCAATATTTAAACCAGGCCTTGGGGGAACATTTACACTAACCTTAAACGATTACCATGGAAATACTGTTGTTCAATGCCTGACCACAAGAGAAATGTATGTGTTACAGCTACTGCATTGAAAACAAAATGTGCGTCAGAGAAAACATCACCAGCCAGTTGAGCAGAGCAGAAATCATAGACATAAATGATAGATCAGACTAGGAGAAGTAAAACGTACAGAGATGGTGCTGTAAAGTTCAGTTACGAATTTAGTGGTTCACTCTGTGTGCAGCAGCCTTAGATAAGCAAACAGTAAATCTAAACACTAAGCGCTGGGAATTGTCGCTGATAAAAAAAGTCTTGTAGAACTTATGTATTAGATCATAAAAGAAGCTGGAATAGTTCCCAGAAATGAACTCTTTTTTTGATAGAGCAAGTAATTGTCTGCATTTTGAAAAAATTTTTGTTTGTGGGTTGTGAGCATCACTGGCAAAGACACCATTTGTTGCCCACCCCTAATTCCCTTGAGAGGTGCAGCTAAGCCTCCTTTTTGAATCACTGCAGTCCATGTGGTGTAGGGTCACCGGCAGTACTGTTAGCAGGGAGTTCTAGGATCTTGACCCAGCAACACCGAAGGAACAGATATATTTCCAAGTCAGGATGGTGCGTGACTTGGAGGGGAACTTGCAGTTGGTGGTTGCAGATCTCAAGTTTGGAAAGTGCTGTTGAAGGAATGCTGCACCAAACATTAAAATAAAGCATCCTATTTTCCTAGCAGTAAGTACGAAATTATATGATGCAAACATATAGATAAAAACAAAAAGCTAAAAGCTAAAAGCTACTGCGGATGCTGGAAATCCAAAACAAAAACAGAATTACCTGGAAAAACCCAGCAGGTCTGGCAGCATCGGCGGAGAAGAAATCAGCTAACGTTTCGAGCCTTCATGGCCCTTCGGCAGAACGTTTCGAGCCTTCATGGCCCTTCGGCAGAACTGAAGCATCAAACACCAGGAGAGAAATGGAAAGCAATGAAGGTGAGCAGGGCAGAAGAGACAGTCGGAAATCCTGTCGGAGGACAGAACCGTACTTCTTCAAAGAGGGCATTTCTTGAAGAGGGGTGGCAGTCAATTAAACACAACGATAAAAACAAAAAGCTAAAAGCTACTGCGGATGCTGGAAATCCAAAACAAAAACAGAATTACCTGGAAAAACCCAGCTGGCAGTTCTGCCGAAGGGCCATGAAGGCTCAAAACGTTAGCTGATTTCTTCTCCGCCGATGCTGCCAGACCTGCTGGGTTTTTCCAGGTAATTCTGTTTTTGTGATGCAAACATATGTTTGTTAAATACCAAGGTGTTTGGCAGACATTCAAATCTATGGATGTAACCACACATCATGTAACATGATTTTAGGAATGGGAGCATTCTGTAATATCAATTCAATCAAAATAATGCTTTCCATTATTTAGCAGGAATACTTGTTAGGCATGTGTTGATTTCAGAGTCTGTACTTCTGACTCTTGCTGGTATAGTCAACGTTGGTTGGATTCCATACTGTCACCCTTATTTCCCTCAACATAAACAACAATTTGCATAAAACCAGGGAGCAGTCTAAATCCTGAACTGAGAAAATTAAAAGAAATGTCAGGAAGCAACCTGCATCAATAATGGAAAATATTCCTGAAGACAAATGCTTTAGATTGCATGCTAACACTTACATCATCCCATGCCATGTTTTCCTGTTGACTTAAAGTATAATCATAATACATGCGATCCCCATCAAGCCCTGTTTATAATGTTTAAAATGAGGGGAGTTTGAAAGGACGCACATTCTCTGATCCCACTAAGGAGTCGCGTTCAAAGGGATTGCAAGTCAGCAATAGCAAAAAAGAAAAATTTGTGAATGTATTTTACAAGCTTTCCCCACCTTCAAACCCACCAACATTGGAGTATAAAATCCAGATATAGCACTGTTCACAACTACTTTCTATCTGAACGTACTTTATAGTCAATGAACTGCAGTGACTTTTGTAATGCAGGAAGCACGGCAGCCAATTTTGCCCTCAGCAAACCCCCACAAACAGCAACATAATAATGACCAGAAAATATGTTTATTTGATGTTGATGTTAATTGAGGGATAAATATTGGGCAGGACATCAGGGATAGCTCCCCTGCTTTTTCTTCAAAATTGGGATTGTTTACGTTCACCCGGGCTAGCAGACGGGGCCTCAGTTTACATCTCATCCAAACAACAGCACCCACAACAGTGCAGCACTCCCTCAGTACTACACTGGAGTGTCAGCTTTGATTTTTTTTATACTCAGGTCCTGGAGTGGGACTTGAAGCCAGAACTTTGTGACTCAAGAGGTAAGAATGCTATCATTTGAGTCATAGCTGACACACAATAGGATTGTAAGACTAGAGGGAAAACTGGGATCACCACTTTGGAGAGGGGCATATAGCATTGATTTAAGTCCATGAACCCAAATATTTAGACTGAGTCCCAGAATGTTGATTATTCATGGTGAAGGCAGGCAGTTGTTATGTATGCCTCAGCTAAATTTGTATTAAAGGCTGGCAGGCAAGACTCTAAGAGAACGAAGCCTTTAAAGATATGTAGAAGTCTTATGGCTCAGCTGGTAGTGCTCCTGCCTCAGAGCCAGAAGACCAACTCCAGGAACATGTTGGCCACTGGAAGAGCCTCAGTAATGTGGTTCAGAAGGTTGTTATTCAGCCTGTAATCCTTCCAACACTCCATGCCATTCTCCAAGCGGAGAAAGAGTATGAAGATATGCACAACAATGTTAAGGAGGAGGTAGTTTGGGTATAGTTGAGGTGCATTCTCACAAGGGGAGAAAGCCAGTGCTCCATGCGTGGTACTAGAGAGTAATATGAAGCAGGAGAAAGGGTGGATACACCGGGTGTCAGGTTGAAAATACACATGGGAGAAGTTCTGAAAATAGAAATTTTAGAGAGGAAATGAAAAAGGAAATAAGAAAAAGTATAAGAGATTGGCAGCTAACATAAAACAGAATCCAAAACTCTTCTACAGGTAGAAAATAGTAAAATGGTAGTAAGAAAAGGAGTGGGACCAATTAAGGACCAATAGGGGATCTACACATGGAGATAGAGGACATGGCTAAGGTACTAAATGAATACTTGGCATCTTTCTTTATTGAGGAAGAAGATTTTGCCAAAATTGTAACAAAAGAGGAGGTAGTTGAGAAACTGGATGGGCTCAAAATTGCTGAAGAGGAAGTATTAGAAAGGCTGGCTACTTAAACTTGGTAAGTCACAAGGAATAGCTGGGATGCAAGTAAGGATACTGAGAGAATAAAGGGTGGAAATTGTGCAGATAATGGCCACGATCATCCTTATATACATGGGACTGGAAGATTTCAAGTATTACACCCTTGTTAAAAAAAAACATGTATGGATAAACCCATCAACTACAGGCCAGTCAGTTAGGAACCATGACAAAAATCCAAGACAAAATTAACAATCATATGAAAAAGTGTAGATTAATTAAGGAAAACCAGCAGATTTGTTTGAGGCCAATCATGTTTAACTAATATGATTTGAGTTTTTTGAGACAATGGAGAGAGTTGATGAGGGTAATGATGTTGCTGTGGTATATATGGACTTCCAAAAGACATTATGTTAGTTCCACATAATAGGCTTTCCAGCAAAGTGAAAGCCCATGGAATAAAAAGGACAATGGAAGCATGTATATGAAGTTGGCAGAGTAACAGGAAACAGAGATTAGTGGTGAATTGTTGGCTTGAATTTTTGTGCAGATAGAGAGGCTCTCCTTCTTTGTGAAAATGGCAACAGAGGCCCAAATCCAAAAGTTCCATCCCTTGAACCTGGTCCCCACCATTTTTGCAGTGGGGGTAACGGGGTACAGGTTGAACTTTAGATATCTGTGATTCATGGAGGCAGCTGCACATGTTAAAGTGCAGCTGACTTCAGTCTAATCTGAGCCAGGAGTGGGAAATATGACTTGTGCACATGAGGGCTGGCAGGAGAATGTCTAAACTTACCAGAGTTCTTTGGAAAGTAGGGCACCATTTTGGAGATGGAAGGTACCCCTTTGGATATGGTGCCGGGACATTTTTAGGAGAGGTCAGGTGGCCCTTGAGAGAGATAAGGTGCCCTTTGGGAGATGTCAAGTGCCCTTTGGGATTGTTAAAGGTAGACATGAATGTGCATAAAAAACGGATAAATACATTGAAACTATCAAGCTTATTGGAACTGGCAAAGAGAGCTGTCAAAGGGAACTGTCAAGCTGTTAAGGCATTTCAATCTCCTGCACTTTAAATATTTGAAAAAAAAACTGTCTGCAGCATTGAACAAAAATTAGTGCTTGCTATTTTGCTTTGTCTGTTGACATAAACCTGGGATCTACCATTACAGGATTAGTGCTGCATGACTGATTTCACAACTTATCATTATCACAGTAGGATGACTGTCAGTTCATAGTTTGACTGTCAACTCTGAGTACTTATAAGGTATTTAAAGTGAGACTGAATACAAAAAAGGAAGGTAAATGTAGTCAAAGGGTTTTTAATGAATGGGAGCGGTTTTTAAAAAATGAATTCATCAATAGACACTTAAGAATTTAATTTAATCTCAGCATGGATCCTGAGGGCTGCCCATGGTGAACACTGGGTGAGTTGGCATGGAGGGTGTAAGGGCAAAAGGCAGAGGGTGGAAGGCATAAGTTGGTATGAGTTGGCACGAAGTCAGCATAGGGGCTATAAATGGCCATGGGGAATGGGAGGAGTAGTGTAGGTTGTCATGGAAGGTATGATGGGCGATGGGGGCTGGGTAGAGGGGTATAGGTTTGCTTGGAGGGAATGAGGGACCAGGATGTGTGGAGGGGCACAGGTTGGCATGAAGAGTATGAAGGATCGTGGGGGCTGGGTGGAGGGGCATAGGTTGGCATTGGAGACTATGAAGAGCCATGGGGGTGCGTTGGGGGGTGAGATAACATGGGTTGGTATGGATGAGGCATGGGGAGTGTGCTGAGGGAGTGTGAGGGCTGAGTGTTGGAGGGCTGTTTTTGGTTTCATTCTTTTTTCCACAGCTGGGACGAAGTGCCAGAACACCGAGACCTGCCTTTCACCCAGCCCGCTTCTGCATCTGGTAGTCCCTTTGGCTGCCCACAAACTCTTCTGGGGGCAGTGGGAATGACTCCTGTAAAATCTGTACCCAACAGGAACGAAAATCCAAACTTCGGAGGCACTTTTTCAGGAGTTGCGTTCATGAGGCTGGGAATTCTCCTGACTCTGCACATCCGACGCGAGAGAGAAAACTCAGGCTGTTGTTTCTTAAAATGGAGGAAGGGTATACAATGGCGTTCCCTCGGAGTCGGTACTAGAACCACTGCTTCTCTTGACCTATATTAATGGCCTGGACTGGGGTGTACAGGTCACAATTCCAAAATTTGCAGATGACACACAACTCGGGAATAATGTGAACTGTGAGGAGGTTGATAAGGACATGGACAGGCTGGCTGAATGTGTGGACATGTGACAGATGAAATTTAATGCAGAGAAGAGTGAAGTGATACATTTTGTAAGGGAGAACAAAGGGATGTAATATAAGATAAAGGACACAATTCAAAAGGTGGACAGGAGCAAAAAATCCTGAGGATAGGTGGCAGGGCAGGTTACAAAAATGGTTAAAAATACATATAGGAACCTGAGCTTTATAAAAAGAGGCCAGGAGTGCAAAAGATAAGAAATTATGATGTTATAAAACACTTGGTTGACTTCAACTGGAATATTGAGTCCAAAGCCCCTCCACCATTGACGGACAGTGGCAGCAGGTTGTGTCATCTACAAGATACACTGCAGGAACTCACCAAGGCTCCAAGCCTTTGTCAAAACCTTCACCGAGGTGTATGAGAGCATGGACCTTACACTAAACATCCATAAGATAAATGTCCTCTACCACCCTGCCCCCTCCACACAGCATTGCATCCCTCCTCCCAACCCCGGTTATCAAAATCCACAGCGGGGCCTTGGACAATGTGGACCACTTTCCATACCTTGGAAGCCTATTGTCAACAAGGGCAGACATCAGTGAGGAAGTTCAATACCGCCTTCAGCGTCCCAGTGCAGCCTTCAGCCACCTGAGGAGGAGAGTGTTTGAAGACCAGGACCTCAAACCTGGCACCAAGCTTATGGCCTACAGAGCAGTAGTGATACCTGCCCTCCTATATGGCTCAGGGACGTGGACTATGTACAGTAGACACCTCAAAACTCTGGAGAAGTACCACCAACACTGCGCCCGCAAGATCCTGCAAATCTATTGGCAGGATAGGCTCACCAACATCAGTGTTCTCACTCAGGCCAACATCCCCAGCATCGAAGCATTGACCACGTTCAATCAGCTCTGCTGGACAGGCCGCATCGTCTGCATGCCTGACATGAGAATCCTGAAACAAGCGCTCTGCTCGGAGCTCCGACATGGCAAGGGAGCTCCAGGAGGGTGAAGGAAATGTTTCAAGGACACCCTCAAAGCCTCCTTGAAAAAGTGCAACACCCCCACCAGCATCTGGGAATCCCCGGCCCAAGACCGCCCGAAGTAAAGGGAAAGCATCCGGGAAGGAGCTGAACACCTCGAGCCTCATCGCCAAGGGCAGTGAACGGAGCGCGTGGCAACCCGGGCACCCCACCCACCCACTCCCCCTACCACCGTCTGCCCCACCTGTAGGTCGCGCATTGGACTCTTCAGTCACCTGAGAACTCATTTTTAGTGTGGAAGCAAGTCATCCCCGACCCCGAGGGACTGCCTAAGAAGAAGAAGCACTGCAGGAACTCACCAAGGCTCTTTAGACAGCACCTTCCACACCCACCACTACCATCTGGAAGGACAAGGGCAGCAGAAACATGGGAACACCACTTCCTGGCAGATCCCCTCCAAGCCACTCACGATCCTGACTTGGAAATATATCGCCGTTCCTTCACCGTCGCTGAGTCAAAATCCTGGAACTCCCTAACAGCACTGTGGGTGTACCTACACCACATGGACTGCAGCGGTTCAAGAAGGCAGCTCACCACCACCTTCTCAAGGGCAATTAGGGATGGGCAATAAGTGCTGGCCTAGCCAATGATGCCCACATCACATGAATGAATAAAAATAAATTCTGGGCACTGTGCTCTAGAAACGACTTTAGAGAGGGTGCAGAAACAATTTATGAGAATGTTTCGAGGGATGAGGTATTTCAGTTACATAGATCAATTAGAGAAGCTGCAGTTGTTCTCCTTAGAGAAGAGAATGTTGAGAGAAGATTTGACAGAGCTGTTCAAAGTCACGAGGAGAGTAGGCAGAGTAGATAGAGAGAAACTCTTCCTATCACCGAAAGGATCGAGAACCAGATGGCACTGATGTAAAGTGATTGGCAAAGAAATAATGGCGGCAGGAGGGAAAACCTTTCGTGCTGCGAATTGTTAGCATCTGCTGAGACGGTTTCAAAAGGGAATTGGATAACGACATGAAGAGAAAGAGTTTGCAAAGCCATGGAGATAGGGGGGCCTAGCTGAGTTGTTCTTTCAGAGAGCTGGCCTGGACACGCCAAGGTGAACGATGTCTTCTGTGCTGTAATCATTCTATGGTTGTATTCTACGTCTGCCAAGCTCCAGACATTGTACTCCAGACTGTGCCACATTTTAGATGTTCCACTTCAGACACTGTCTTCCTGAAACCACATTTCAGCTGCACACTTCAGATGTCCCACCAGAGATGCTGCATTTGGGACATCGTGTGACAGACAGACTTCAAAATGACCATAGGCATAAAATTTTCAGGAAGGAAATGAAACATTGCTTCTCCCATTGATCAGGAGCTAGCTGCTGCCAATCTACAAAAATGGCCCTTAGCCAGGGTGTGTTTCCGTTTACTACAACTCCTCCAAGAATATCTGGAGTTAGACGGAGAGATCAGATTAAACACTTCCATCTCGCATTTTAAATGTATCAAATCTGCTCCAGCTCCTGCAGTACCTGTAAGAAATTCCATTGAAGATGGGCTGATGTACGTATTAAAAAAGGCAAGTTTACAAATATTACACTGTAAAAAGCAAAGATTATCTTTGTCGTAAAAATTAAACATTAATTAAAATAGCAATTTCCAATGAACTTCCTTCACAGGGATGCTTCATGGGGGCAATCCCTGAGAAGAATGACAGGGTACCAAAAGCATTTGAGGCTGTGCCCACAATCCCACTGTGACAGTCATTAAAGAACTGAAAAGGCTAACTGCAACAAAGCAGTCTGTACACTGTGCTGAAAAGTTGTAATGTTCTGATACAACTTGTTGTAGTCAACATGTACATTGGATTGAACTCCTGCCCCTGAATCATGTTCTATCTCAATGCGTGGTTGGAGCGTTGCTGTGTCACTGAGAGTTACAGCAAGGTGCCTTACTGAATGTTTTGTTGGCATCCTACTGAAAGAGCCATAAGCAAGGTGTTGTATCTGTTCTATCAGAGAATACCATCCAGCAACTTTGCAGAAAGACTCCATTACTGATTTCATATCTCAAACTGCAACACTAGCTGCATTCACAACTTTCACTGCCAAAGGCCTTAGCCTCTCCTCCATTTCAGGGTGTCAGACATCAAGGATAACTACTAGTGAACATTGTTTGAATGCATTCATTTACATCTGGAGTGTCAATACAAATGCTCAGTCAAAAGGTCTTTTTAAGCAGCATTTAGACCCTCAATGTCAAACACTGAACACATTTAAAGTAAACACCAATTGAAAACTAATTGGAAGATAACTGTACCAACTGTTAATTGACCCTATGGTTAAAAAGGCTATATAATTCACTCTAATGGTTAATAATATTTTAATACTAGAGGCTGAAGCTACTGATCACTAAAAAAAGGAAAGGAGTGATTTAGACTGTGATAAAACTCTTCTGTCTCAGAGGCAAAACGCCAACCTTTGATATGTGCCATATTTTTCCCGAGCTGAGTAGCCACCCTCGCACTTAAACCGACTCAAGCTATGAACTCTGTAGCACATTAACACTTACTCATATATAAATAGCACACATATTAGACAATGTAGCATTGTCAATCCATTAAGATAGACACTCCCAAAACTTGCTTTTGAAGATATGTTATGATCTGTCTGCAACGTGCCTCTGCCATTTCAACGTGGACTTTGTCATGATGCGTTTTACAGCACATTTGACTTGAGGCAGTCAATATATGAACTTTTATATATATTAGATTTTACCTGAAAACTCATAACTCATGTCCTATCCACAATAGCTAATATTACACCTTTAAAATTTAAAATTTTAGAATTCTTATCCTTGTTTTCAATACTACACCTTTGCCCAGTCTGGATTGAAGACCTCGGAATTAATGCCACACCTTTAGCTGATGTGGACTATGCTCACAAATGTTAAAACTGCTCCATTAGTCACTACATGGGTTCATACTGCACCTTTACATGACTTAGACTGTACAGCACGGAGGATTTTTGTTTGTACTTTTACCTATTTTTGATCTGCAAGCTGTTCATCTGTTTTTCAACTTAGGTCACATCTTTTGTTTCACAGAAATCAACATGAGACAGGAGTTTGTGACTGGAATCATAATGATAAATTTCAGAGTTTAAACTCCATTTTTAGCTCTTTGTGTCAAAGCCATCTCCAGGACAGTACAGCCCCATATACAAGCACAACATTGAATTTAAAGGCAAGTATCTGTTTTTTTTTAGCATATCTTCACATACATTTTCGCTGGTAAAAACTTGGTTCTAAGTGCCAGTTTGCCTCTGAATCAGAAAGGTTGTAGGTTCAAGCCTCACTGAAAGCCTTGAACCTAACACTTCAGTGCAGTCCTGGGGAAAGCTGCATTCCTGGAGGTGCTTTCTTTTGGATGAGATGTTTAGGTGAATGTAAACATTCCCATGTCACTTTTTCACAATTTCGAGGCCTACATTCATCCTTTAACTAACATCATCAAAACCAATTCAACTCGGCCTCCATCTTACTGCTGTTTATGGGCCCTTGCTGAGTACAAATTGGCAGTCATGTTTACCTACAAAACAAAAATTCAATGATTCCATAATTACTGGACTTTAGAAGTAATTTATTGATTGTAAAATACTTCAGGACATCCCAAGAACGTAAAAAGAGCTCTATAAAAGCAAGTCTCTCTCTGGACCAATAGAGATGTCATTGTTAGAAAGCAGTCAGTCTTGGTTGAATAATTCACCTTATGTTAGACCAATACCTTGATCAGGCAGTGGAAATCCAGAACTGTCTCCGACAGAAAGCTGTTGAGGCTAGGTCTGTTGAAAATCCTGAAACTGATTTATGTAGTATTAAGGGATATGGAGCCAGGATAAGTTAATGGAGTTAAGATACAGATCAGGCACAATCTAACTGAATGGCGGAACAGGATTGAATGGCCTATTTCTGTTTAGATGATATTTTTACTCCATTGTTTTCATGGTATAGAGAAATTTCAGTTTTCTTTACTCTGGAAATTTTATTTGAGGTTATTTACCTTCCTCAGAATGTTAAATAAATACAGATTATACATGGTCCATTGGAAGACCAGACTAGACAGCTTGAATAGATATTTCTCATTCTGCGCTTTGCTCTGTTCTTACTACCTAATCAGTGTCTTCTTGTGAAAGCTCATTTGTTTTTGTTACCATACACATGAGTGAAGTGTTTAGAATGTCTTTCATTTCGACTATGTTTCAGAATGAATTGCCGAAAATGGTCTGAGGTGCAAATTTTTATGTACAGTTCATAAGTGATCCATGAATAATCCTAAACAAAACTCCAAATCTCTCGGCAGCACAGTTGTGTGCTTATCAAAATGCAACTGTACAGAACTGGTATTACTTATTCAAATTAAATTTCAGATTGTAAATGGTTTTCTGAGAAGCAGCCACACTGTGATACAGGCAGTCATTTTTCAGTATGAGTTCTTATTTAAATTCATAAAACCTGATCTGTGGATCCCATATCTACTGCTGTGCAAATCCTGCTGTTTGTTAATCATGTAAACAGATATGTCACTCAATCTTGCAAGTTATTTACTCTTCCCTTTCACCATCACTGCTTCCAATGAAAGCATTTTTAACCCTTTGAGATCTGTCGGCAACGCTTCTGGAAATGAGAAAATCTATAATGTTGCCGTGCTCTGATTATTGTTAAGAATCCTATAAATTAGGTTCATAGATTGGGTCCCAGCAAGGACACCAGGCATAGAAAGTGGGGCTCATATTCTGCAATATCCCCACAGTTGGTAGGCATGGGAAAAGGTGGCCAAGGTCAAATGTGTCCCAGCGCAGAAAAGGAGAAACCAACAGAGATGATATCTGTTTCTCTTTGTGGAATAATCCTGTGCACTTCCTAGAACTGGCTGCAGAATGGGATTGGAATTCCTGGGGAGATGCTCAGTTGCACAATTGGTCAGGAAACCTCTCAGGCGCGTAGCACAGGGATGAGGATGAGCCTCAGAGGAAGAAAAATGAAATAATCTCATGGATTGAAATTATTTTCTGACATTTGTTTCTACATACTTATGCATAGCCCACTTTTTATTGATCACTCCATTACAAATGAACAGCCAGCACAAAGAGTCAGAGCACATCTAAGACAAGAACATAAGAACGAGGAGCAGGAGTAGGCAATTCAGCCCCTCAAGCCTGCCCCGCCATTCAATACGATCATGGCTGATCTCATTTTGGCCTCAACTCCAATTTCCCGCCCTCTTCCCATAACCTTTCAACCTGTTACTAATTAAAAATCTGTCTATCTCCTCCTTAAATTTATTCAACGTCCCGGCATCCACTGCACTCTGAGGTAGTGAATTCCACAGATTCACGACCCTTTGAGAAAAGTAATTCCTCCTCATCTCTGATTTAAATCTACCACCCCTTAGCCTAAAACTGTGGCCTCTCATTCTAGAATGCCCCACAAGGGGAAACATCTGCTCCACGTCTATCCCCTTTAGCATCTTATATACTTCAATTAGATCTCCTCTCATCCTTCTAAACTCTAGCGAGTATAGGCCTAAACTGCTCAATCTCTCCTCATAAGACAAGCCCCGCATCTCTGGAATCAATCTAGTGAACTTCCTCTGAACAGCCTCCAATGCAACTACATCCTTCCTCAAGTAAGGGGACCAAAACTATGCTCAGTGCTCCAGGTGCAGTCTCACCAATGCCTTGTACAGTTGCAACAACACTTTCCTATTTTTATACTCTATTCCTTTAGCAATAAATGCCAAAATTCCATTTGCCTTCCTTATTACCTGCTGTACCTGCATACTAGCTTTCAGCGATTCATGCACGAGGACACCCAGATCCCTCTGCACTGAAGCATTTTGAAGTTTCTCTCCATTTAAACAATGAGTCGCCTTTTTATTCTTCCGACCAAAATGGATAACCTCACACTTATCCATGTTAAACTCCATCTGCCAGATTTTGGCCCATTCACCTAACCTGTCCATATCCATTTGTAAATTTCTTATTTCTTCATTGCAACTTACTTTCCCACCTATTTTGGTGTCATCTGCAAATTTAGCTATAGTACCTTCTATCCTTGAATCCAAGTCATTAATATAGATTGTAAATAGTTGGGGCCCAAGGACCGAACCCTGTGGCACCCCACTAGTTACAGCTTGCCATCCAGAAAAAGACCCATTTATCCCAACTCTCTGCTTTCTGCTGGTTAGCCAAAACTCTATCCAAGCTAATATATTACCCCTAACTCCGTGTGATCTTATCTTGTGTATTAATCTTTTGTGCGGCACCTTATCAAAGGTCTTCTGGAAGTCCAGATATACTACATCTACAGGATCCCCATTATCCACTTTGCTTGTTACATCTTCAAAAAACTCTAGCAAATTAGTCAAACACGAATTACTCTTCATAAAACCATGCTGACTCTGATGGATTGCATTTTGACTTTCCAAATGCCCCATTACTATTTCCTTAATAATGGATTCAAACAATTTCCCAACAACAGACGTTAAACTAACTGGTCTATAGTTTCCTACTTTCTGCCTCCCCAACCTTTGTGAATAAGGGCATTATATTAGCATTTTTCCAATCCACTGGAACCTTTCCAGAACCCAGGGAATTTTGGAATATTATAGCCAATGCATCCACTATCTCCACTGCCACTTCCTTTAAGACCCTTGGGATTAAAGGGACTTGTCACCCTTTAATCCCAACAGTTTGCTCAGTACTTTTTCTCTAGTGACAGTGATTATTCTAAGTTCCTCCTTCTCTATACCCTCTGCACTACCTGTTACTATTGGGGTGGTACTAGTGTCCTCCACCGTGAAAACTGAGGCAAAATATTGGTTAAGCGTCTCTGCCATTTCTGCATTCCCCACTATTAACTCCCCAGTCTCATCCTCCAAGGGACCAACATTCACTTTAGCTACTCTCTTTCCTTTTATATACTTGTAGCAGCCTTTGCTATCAGTTTGCTTAGCCATGGAAGCTTTTTCCCCTCTTACCATCTTTCTTCCTCTTTGGAATATATTTTACTTGGGAGGAATTGAATATCTCCTTAAATATCTGTTTAACAAGGGCACAAATTGATTTTTATTCGTACTCAGGATGTGGATGATGCTGGCAAAACCATATTTTCTACCTAACCTTTGTTGCTCTAAAAAGGTAGTAAGGGGCTTTCTTCATGAAGTACTGCAGTCCTTGTGATGATGGTGCTTCCACAATGGTGTTGGGTGGAATATTTCTATGATACTGACCCAGCAGCATTGAAGAAACAGCAATATATATCTGAATTAAGATGGTGCATGACTTGGGGAAGAACTTAGGTGATGATGGCGTTCCCACAACATTATTGCTCCTGTCCATCTTGATGGTACAGGTTGCAGGGGAGGGGTGGTGCTGTCAAAGTAACCCTGGACAAATCATCATGCAGTGCATCCTGTAGATTGTACATACTGATGTTCTCCAGCAATACTGGGGATTGGCTTGAATTCTTGGCAGAATCATAAGACGTAGGAGCAGAAGTAGGCCATTCAGCCCATCGAGTCTGCTCTGCCATTCAATGAGATCTTGACTGATCTGATAGTCCTCAACACCACTTTCGTGCCTTTTCCTCATAACCCTTGATTCCCTTACTGATTAAAAACCAGTCTATCTCAACCTTGAATATATTTAACAACCCAGCCTCTACAGCCCTCTGCAGCCCTCTGCGGTAAAGAATCTCAAGCACAAACTGTGCTGTCCTGCCTAGCTTCTTCACAGAATCATAGAATCATAAATCGGTTACAGCACAGAAGGAGGCCATTTGGCCTATCGTGTCGGTGCCAGCCATCTGGAAGAGCAAATCACCTAGTTCCATTGATCCACCTTTTCACCCTAGCCCTGCAAATTTTTCTTTTCAGATAATTATCTAATTTTCTTTTGAATGCCTCAATTGAATCTGCCTCCACCACATTCTCAGGCAGTGCATTCCAGGTTCTAACCACACGCTGCGTAAAAAAGTTTTTCGTAATGTCGCTATTGCTGCTTTTGCCAATCACATTAAATCTCTGTCCAAAAGGCTCTTAAACTATCCAGCGGCGGGAACAGTTTTTCCCTGTTGACTCTGTCCAGATCCCTCATGAATTTGAACATCTCTATCAAATCTCTTCTTAACCTTCTCTTCTCTAGTGAGAACACCATCAGCTTCTCCAATCCAGCTATGTTATTGAAGTTTCTCATCCCTGGGGACATTCTCGTAAATCTTTTCTGCACTCCCTCCAATGTCTTCCCATTCTGAAGTGCTATTGTGGCTGCATCTCTCTGGGTGAGTGATGGATATTTCTTCACAATTCTAGATTTGAACCTTCGAGAAGGTGAAGAGGCTTCAAGGATTCAGGAGGTGAGCAGATTTCCATTCACTGCCATTTTCTTGATAGGCATGGAAATAATATATTTAGCTGATTCAGCCACTTAGCAATGGTGGACCCCAATTTGTTGATGGAGGGGTCTTTGACGATGGGAGTGTCATAAAAGGTCAAGGGAAATAATCAGATTTTCTCTTGTTTGAGGTAGTCATTACCTGGTACTTCTTAATTCGTTTTTATTCTTTCACGGGATGTGGGTGTCACTGGCGAGGCCAGCGTTTATTGCCCATCCCTAATTGCCCTTGAGAAGGTGATGGTGAGCTGCCTTCTTGAACCGCTGCAGTCCATGTGGTGTAGGTACACCCACAGTTCTGTTAAGAAGGGAGTACCAGGATTTTGACCCCATGTGGCACAGGTATTACTTGTCACACATCAGCACAACGCTGAATATTATCCGAGTCCTGATTCTGGCTGGAATGGGTTGCTTTGTTATTAAAAAGATTGTGAGTGGAGATGAACAGCCTCAGTCCTGATCATATACAGAGGGAACATAACTAATGAAGCAGCTAGTGATGATTGGGCTGAGGACCATTTCTTGAGAAATTCCTGCAGTGATGGCCTGGGATATGATGACTAGCCACAGCTCCCTTCCTTTATGCCAGTTATGGCTCCAGCCACTTATTTCCGGGAATTGTCCAAGTCACTTACTTGAGTTATCTCCAGTTCAATACTATCCTGTAGACGGTTAAGGTACTAGGACCGTGCACAGTCTTTTAGATACATTTTCACCAGTTGGCTGCACATTTTTACATGGCCTTTTTCAATTTATAATCAAAACCTTTGTGATGCATTCTGTTACCAGTTAGGTCTAGTTAATATCAATAACAACTTGTAGTTATCTGGTGCTTATAAGATAGTAAAATGTCCTAAGGTGCTTCAACAGGCATATAACCAAACAAACTTTGACACCAAGCGATATAAGTAATTATTCAGGCAGGTGACCAAAACCTTGGTTAAAGTAGAATTTAAAGAGTGCCTTAAAGGAGAAGAGAGAGTGGCAGAGAGGTTTAGGGGGAAGTTCCAGAACTTAGGGCCTAGTCAGGCTGCCAATGGTAGAGCGATTAAAGTCAGGGATGCTTAAGAGACCAGGATAGGAGATGGAGATGGGATGGGGGAGGGGTGAGGCCAATAACAGCTTGATATTATCATACAAACATAACATTTGTCCACGATTATCAACAATGGCAGTTTTTGGCACTGACATTTAGGTAAAAAATTATTATTTTATTTATTCATCAATGGGCTGTGGACATTGCCGGTAAAGTCAGCATTTATTGCCCATTGAGAAGCCGGTGTGAGCTGATCTTCTTGACAACAGAGTGGGTGACTAGGCCACTTCCAAGGATAGTGAAGAGTCTGTGCATACATGGGCCAGAGCAGGTAAAGATAGCAGATTTCTTTACTGAAGGACCAGATAGGTTTTTACTAACTGTCCAGTGGCTGCACGTTCACCATTACTAATAATAGTTTTTTTTTAAAAAAAAGATAATGCAGGTTTATTTAAATAATTGAGCTTGTATAATCCTATGACAGGATGGGATTTGAAGCAATATCATCTGATCTATTAGTCCAGGGCTCCAAATTAGTAGCTTCACAACATAAACCACTATGCTGCCATTCCTGTTCAGAAAAAGATGCAGGAAAGAAGGAGATAGAATAAATGAAAGTGGAAGGACAATTGCACACATTTGTTAATTATTACCATTGTTTCCATTTAGAATGCTTTCATTGTCCTGCTTGTCATTCCTTATTATAGAACCGGAGTTTAAAATTTGCCATGATCAGAGAAGAATCTTTCAAACAAGGCTGCCTTGTTAGGAAGTAAGCATGCCTTGTCTCATCCATTTTAATAATTTTATACCTTGCGCTTGTCATCTTTTGTCTGTAATTACAGTTGACAGGCCTGTCGAGTTTGGGATTAGAAAAAGTCTCCTATATCACCAATTAAAGGGCAACCTAAGGGGATGATGTTGAAAGGCACCTTCCATAAAACAAAGCAACAGCCACATGAATAAAAATTAAATTAATTGAAAAGTCAAGGTTAAGAGCTCTTGCTGGATGTATTTACATGAATATAACACACACAACCGGCTTGAGGAGGTAGCCGCCCATGAACAGAGAACTTCTGGGAAGCATCTTTGTATCAAAACTTATCATGGATGCATTGAAATTTCTTAATTATTTATTTACTAATTTTTGATCTTCAGCCATATTTTTACACTGATTTGCTTCAATGTCATTGCACCATTATTGAAATCTCTTTCGTTTTGAGGCCCTTTTCAATTCCAATTATATTAAAACAGGAAATAGAACATTTATAAATTCAACAGCTCTATAGAGGTTAATTCGCTGCAATTTAATTTAGTCCAGCTCTCTAATAATGGCAATATTATACTTAGCCTCATTAATTTCACCTATCGCTAGTGCTACTTCCAGCACTGTTGTGAAATGATGTGGGTATAGCTGAGGAACAAAGATGGTACAATCCTCGCGTATGTGTTAGCTTTAGGAATTAGTGCTCTTTAGGTAGAACTCAGGGGCCTGTGCCAATTGACAGTCTGCATGATCTTCCATCCATGCATGTTTAAAACTCATTTTCCCTGAGCCTAACACCTGCCGATACTGAAGGACGTCTCATCTCTATCCTGGCTGTACGTCTTTTTTGAAATGAGCATGGTTTATCCCAGGCCCACCATGTCAGGGTCATGGATCGAGAGCACAACACTATCATCAACCTGGCACTAATACACGGGGGATGTAGCTGTAGCCCTTTCGTCCTCTTCTGCAGTAACCTCAATCAGATTCCAGTGCCTATTGTGCTGGGATTGGGTATTTGCCTTGGCAGTTTTTGCAGGATCTTGTAAGGACTGGACCCTCTGCCCTCTCAAGCAAGGCCATCATCATAGGAGAGGTTGGATCACGAGACTCCCAAAGTAGGAAATCCTAAATCACCTAAAGATCTATTCCCCCTAATTCACGTAAAGATCTATTCCCCTAAATCACCTAAAGATCCAGCCCCCCGAAATCGCCTAAAGATCCATCCCCCAAAATCACCTAAAGATCCACTTCCCCCAAATCATCTAAAGATCCACCCCCCAAATCACCTAAAGATCCACTTCCCCCAAATCACCCTAAGATCCAGCCCCCCAAATCATCTAAAGATCCACCCCCCCCAAATCACCTAAAGATCCACCCCCCCAAATCACCTAAAGATCCACCCCCCAAATCACCTAAAGATCCACTTTCACCTAAAGATCCACTTCCCCCAAATCACCTAAAGATCCACCCCCCAAATCACCTAAAGATCCACTTCCCCCAAATCACCTAAAGATTCACCCCCCAAATCACCTAAAGATCCACTTCCTCCTAAATCACCTAAAGATCCATTTCCCCCTAAATCACCTAAAGATCCACTTCCCCCAAATCACCTAAAGATCCACCCCCCAAATCACCTAAAGATCCACTTCCCCCAAATCACCTAAAGATCCACTTCCCCCAAATCGCTTAAAGTTCCACCCCCCAAATCACCTAAAGATCCACTTCCCCCAAATCACCTAAAGATTCACCCCCCAAATCACCTAAAGATCCATTTCCTCCTAAATCACCTAAAAATCCATTTCCCCCTAAATCACCTAAAGATCCACTTCCCCCAAATCACCTAAAGATCCACTTCCCCCAAATCGCCTAAAGTTCCACCCCCCAAATCACCTAAAGATCCACTTCCCCCAAATCACCTAAAGATCCACCCCCCCAATCACCTAAAGATCCAGCCCCCCAAATCACCTAAAGATCCATTTCCCCCTAAATCACCTAAAGATCCACTTCCCCCAAATCACCTAAAGATCCACCCCCCCCAATCACCTAAAGATCCAGCCCCCCAAATCACCTAAAGATCCACCACCCCAAATCACCTAAAGATCCAACCCCCCAAATCACCTAAAGATCCAGCCCCCCAAATCACCTAAAGATCCACCCCCCCAAATCACCTAAAGATCCAGCCCCCCAAATCACCTAAAGATCCAGCCCCCCAAATCACCTAAAGATCCAGCCCCCCAAATCACCTAAAGATCCATTCCCTCCTAAATCACCTAAAGATCCACCCCCCAAATCACCTAAAGATCCACTTCCCCCAAATCACCTAAAGATCCACCCCCCCAATCACCTAAAGATCCAGCCCCCCAAATCACCTAAAGATCCATTTCCCCCTAAATCACCTAAAGATCCACTTCCCCCAAATCACCTAAAGATCCACTTCCCCCAAATCACCTAAAGATCCAGCCCCCCAAATCACCTAAAGATCCACCCCCCCAAATCACCTAAAGATCCAACCCCCCAAATCACCTAAAGATCCAGCCCCCCAAATCACCTAAAGATCCACCCCCCCAAATCACCTAAAGATCCAGCCCCCCAAATCACCTAAAGATCCAGCCCCCCAAATCACCTAAAGATCCAGCCCCCCAAGTCACCTAAAGATCCATTCCCTCCTAAATCACCTAAAGATCCACCCCCCAAATCACCTAAAGATCCACTTCCCCCAAATCACCTAAAGATCCACCCCCCAAATCACCTAAAGATCCACCCCCCCAAATCACCTAAAGATCCACCCCCCCCCCCAAATCACCTAAAGATCCATTCCCTCCTAAATCACGTAAAGATCTATTTCCCCCTAAATCACCTAAAAAACGGAAGTTTTATTCAATCCTCTCACCTCACTGCAACTCCACCGCCCTGCCGACACCCAACCCCACCACCTCCTGACAAAGCGTCATAATGCGCCACAAATAAATGTTGCCGCTACTTTCCCAGATTGCTCACCCTTCTGCTAGGATTATTGGTATCCCCGAGAGGTGGCCCTAGTCATGAAGGGACCCATGCACCATATTTAAATTACATAACCATCCCACTGCTCCCCAAACTTTACTGAGGTCAAAGTCCAATATCACATGGTTAGACACTTCCCAACGCTTATGCCAGACTACAGATATTCAGCCCCACAATCTCTCTCAGAGGGGGTTGAAGAATGAATAATGTAGGGAGTGGAGAAATTCATACTATTGGAGATGCTAATGTCCTTGAAATCGGAATTAATTGTTGGAAAATGAGTAAATTCAGCTGCAGCACAGTCAGAGACTCAGTATGTTGGCTCCAACTCAGTAAGGCACTACACCAGCCTAACATCTCTATTTTCCACACCAGTCATCCTCATGGTTTCCTGATCCAAAATATTAATTTAACTCATATAAATGCAAATTTATGGATGGCTGTGAGACTATGGACTGCATGCAAACTGCAACACAAAGTTTTATCTTGTCGGACTGATCAGACAATGAACTCATATTACCCAGTTTTTACAGGTGGAGGACAACTCTTACCTAAATTAGCAAATCTCCTGTGACATTCTTCATTGGATTCATTTATTTATGTGTTGATGGGATGTAAGCATCACTGACTAGGCCAACATTTATTGCCCATCCCTAATTGCCTCTTGAGAAGGTGGTGGTGAGCTTCCTTCTTGAACCTCTGCAGTCACAGTGCTGTCAGGGAGGAAGTTCCATGATTTTGACCCAGCGATAGTGAAAGAACACCGATATAATTCCAAGTCAGGATGGTGTGTGAATTGAAGGGAAAGTGGCAGGTGGTGGCATTCCCATGCATCTGCTGCCCTTGTCCGTCTAGGTGGTAGAAGTCATGTGTTTGGAACGTGCTGTTGAAGGAGCCTTGGTGAGTTGCTGCAGTGCATCTTGTAGATGATACACACTGCTGCCACTGTGCGCTGTGTTGAATGGAATGAATGTTTAAGGTGGTGGACCGGGTGCCATCAAGTGGGCTGCTTTTAACTGGATGGTGTTGAGCTTCTTGAGTGTTCTTGGAGCTGCACTGATAGAAACATAGAAACTGGGAGTAGGAGTAGGCCAATCGGCCCTTCGAGCCTGCTCCGCCATTCATCGTGATCATGGCTGATCATCCAACTCAATAGCCTGCTCCCGCTTTTTCCCCATATCCTTTTATCCCTTTCACCCCAAGAGCTATATCTAACTCCGTCTTGAAAACATACAATGTTTTGGCCTCAACTGCTTTCTGTGGTAGCAAATTCCACAGGTTTACCACACTCTGGGTGAAGAAATTTCTACTCATCTCAGTCCTAAATGGTCTACCCCGTATCCTCAGACTGCGACCCCTGGTTCTGGACTCCCCCATCATCGGGGACATCCTTTCTGCATCTACCCTCTTTAGTCCTGTTAGAATTTTATAGGTTTCTATGAGATCCCCCTTCATTCTTCTGAACGCCAGCGAATATAATCCTAACCGACTCAATCTCTCCTCATATGTCAGTCCCGCCATCCCAGGATTCAGTCTGGTAAACCTTCGCTGCACTCCCTCTATAGCAAGAACATCCTTCCTCAGATAAGGAGACCAAAACTGCACACAATATTCCAGGTGTGGTATCACCAAGCCCCTGTATAATTGCAGCAAGACATCCCTGCTCCTGTACTTGAATCCTCTGGCTATGAAGGCCAACATACCATTTGCCTTCTTTACCGCCTGCTGCACCTGCATGCTTACCTTCAGCCACTGATGTACGAGGACACCCAGGTCTCATTGCACATTCCCCTCTCTCAATTTATAGCCATTCAGATAATAATCTGCCTTCCTGTTTTTGCTACCAAAGTGGATAACCTCACATTTATCTACATTATAATGCATCTGCCATGCATTTGACCACTCACTCAGCTTGTCCAAATCACACAAGCATCTCTGCATCCTCCTCACAGCTCACCCTCCCACCCTGTCATGTGCAAATTTGGAGATATTACATTTAGTTCCCTCATCTAAATCATTAATATGTATTGTGAATAGCTGGGGTCCCAGCACCGATCCCTGCGGTACCCCACTAGTCACTGCCTGCCATTTGGAAAAAGACCCGTTTATTCCTACTCTTTGTTTCCTGTCTGCCAACCAGTTTTCTATCCATCTCAATACACTACCCCCAACCCCATGCACTTTAATTTTACACGCTAATCTCTTATGTGGGATTTTGTCGAAAGCCTTCTGAAAGTCCAAATAAACCACATCCACTGGCTCCCCCTCATCAACTCTACTAGTCACTTCCTTGAAAAATTCCAGTAGATTTGTCAAGCATGATTTCCCTTTCATAAATCCATGCTGACTCTGCCTGATTCTCCCATTGTTTTCCACTTGCTCAGCTATTAAATCTTTTATGATGTACTCTAGAATTTTCCCCACTACCGACATCAGGCTGACTGGTCTATAATTCCCTGTTTTATCTCTACCTCCCTTTTTAAATAGTGGGGTTACATTAGCTAGCCTCCAATCTGTAGGAACTGTTCCAGAGTCGACCCAGGCAAGCGTAGAATATTCCATCACACTCCTGACTTGTGCCTTCTAGATGGTGAACAGGCTTTGGGGAGTCAGGAGGTGAGTTACTCACTGTAGAATTTCCAGCCTCTGACTTGCTCTTGTAGCCACAGTATTTATATGGCTGGTCCAGTTCAGTTTCTGGTCAATGGCAACCCCCAGAATGTTGATAGTGGGCAATTCAGTGATATTAATGCCATTGAATGTCAAGGGGAGATCTGCACCAGGTAGATTGGTGATGATGACGTCAAGTATGTTTTTCCCTCTTGTTCGTTCCCTCACCACCTGCCGCAGACCCAATCTAGCAGCTATGTCCTTTAGGACATGGTGCCATGAGACTTCATGGGGTCTAGAGCTGATGTTGATGTCTCCCAGAGCAACTCCCTCTCGACTGTTTGCCACCATACTGCCACCTCTGGTGGGTCAGGACATACCCAGGAATGGCGATGGTGATGTCTGGAACATTGCCTGTAGGGTATGATTCCATGAGTATGACTATGTTGCTTGACTAGTCTGTGGGACAGCTCTCCCAATTCTAGCACAAGCCCCTGAGATAAGGAGGACGTTGCAGGATCGACAGGCCTGAGTGCGTATGTCAATACCAGGCGGTCTGTCTGGTTTCATTCCCTTTAGGCTTCGTAGCGGTTTGATATAACTGAGTGGCTTGCTGGGCCATTTCAGAGGGCAGTTAAGAGTCAACCACATTGCTGTGAGTCCAGAGTCACATGTAGGCCAGACCAGGTAAGGACAGCAGATTTCCTTCCCTAAAGGACATGAGTGAATCACATGGGTTTTTTGACAATCGGCAATGGTTTTGTGGTCACCATTAGATTAGCTTTTAATTCCAGATTCAAATATAGTGGGATTTGCATATGTGCCCCCAGGTCAGTAGCCTGAGCCTCTCGATTACTGGTTTAGTGCCATTACCACTACACCACAGCCTCCCCAGTGAGTTAGAGGATGCACTGTTGCATTTCAATGCAATGTTCGAAACATTACAGGAATAGAATTCCATTGGAGCCTTTCCAATCCAACCAGCAGATTGGAGGCTAGAGTTGCAAGGACTGCTGTTATTGGGGACTCCTACTGAATCAATGGCCTTGTTTCGGCAAGCTAGAGATTCCATTCTTACAAGGTCAGAGGGACACTCTGGGGCAAGGTCAGGGCCTGAGATCTCAACCTCATTTGTGGCTATCTTATAACACTCCCACTGGAGTTATGGTGATTGTACACTGGAAGGTTCATGGATTTTCACCCTTTCTAAAATAGTCTTATAGTATAGATAATGTACTAGTCAATTGCCAGCAGCATAGCTTTTCAACAGGTGGCACATCTGCTTTTCAATGTATCAAAGTGTTTTAAAACCTCTAAGTTAATTTCTAATGTAACAGCTTTTCTTGCTTTCTTGCTACCAGACTCAGCACCATTACTTATTAGTGTTTTTGACTCATGTTTATAAGACATCGAATCACTAAATTGAGATGAAAATTTATCAATCACATGCTTCAAACAGCATCAAAATGGCATAGCAAGACTAATTCTGAGGAGAGATGCTGGTCATGCTGCATCGTCACACAACTGCTCAGAGTCTACACGCGCCTCCACATCTACATGACAGAAAGTAGTTCACTGTGACTCACTGGCAAACTACATAATAGCAAACATCGCGATGTCAAAAGGATATCTGTTCCCTATTGCATCAGTAACATTATAATGAAACAACATTGAAGAATCTACATTAAGTGGGCAAGTACTGTTCACAAATAGGCCAATTTCTGATATTTACTCTACAGTGCCATCTACAGGCCAGGACCTGTAACTTAATTACAAAATTAACAGGAATATTGCAGGGTGATTTACATATGAACATACGAATTAGGAGCAGGAGTAGGCAATTTAGATCTTCAAACCTGCTCCACCATTCAACAAGATCATGGCTAATATGATTTTAACCTCAACTTCACATTCCTGCCTAGCCCTCATCATCTTTCACCTCCTTGCTTATCAAGAATCTATCTATTCTGCCTTAAAGATATTCAGGGACTCTGCCTCAACTACCTTTTGAGGAAGAGAATTCCAAAGTCTCACAGCCCTCTGAGAGAAAAAAAAACTTCTCATCTCTGTCTAAAATGGGTGACCCCTTATTTAGAAACAATAACCCAGAGTTTTAGATTTTCCTACAAGAGGAAGCATCCTTTCCACATCCAACCTGTCAAGTCCCCTCAGGATCTTATACCTTTCAATCAAGTACTCTTCTAAACTTGAGCAGATACAAGCCTAACCTGTCCAGCCTTTCCCCATAAGACAACCCGCCCATTCCAGGTCTAGTAAACTTTCTCTGAACTGCTTCTAATGAATTTACATCTTTCCTTAAATAAGGAGACCAATACTGTACACAATACTCCAGATGTGGTCTCACCGGTGCTCTGTATAACTGAAGCATAACCTCCCTGCACTTGTATTCAATTCCCCTCACAATAAGCAATAACATTCTATGAGCTTTGCTAATTACTTGCTGTATCTGCATACTAGCCTTTTGCGATTCATGGACTGGGACACCCAGGTCCCTCTGCGTCTCAGAGCCCTGCAATCTCTCACCATTTAGATAATATGCCTCTTTTTTTATTCATCCTACAAAAATAGACAACCTCACATTTTCCACATTATAGTCCACTTGCCAGATCTTTGCCCACTCATCTAACCTATCTATATCCTTTTGTAGCCTCCTTACATCCTCTTCACAACTTACTTCCCTGCCTATCTTTGTGTCATCAGCAAATTTAGCAACCATACCATCGGTCCCTTCGTCCAAATCATTTATATAAATTGTGAAAAGTTGAGGCCCCAGCACTGATCCCTGTGGCACACCACTCGTCACATCCAGCCAACCAGAAAAAGACCCATTTATGCCTGCTCTCTGTTTCCTGTTACCCAGCCAATCTTCTATCCATGCCAATATGTTACCCCTACACCATGAGCTTTTATTTTTTGCAATAACCTTTGATGAGGCACCTTATCAAATGCCTTCTGAAAATCTAAGTACGATATATCCATCGGTTCCCCTTTATCAACAGAACATGTGACTCCTTCAAAGAACTCCAATAAATTGGCTAAACATGATTTCCCTTTCACAAAACCATGTTGACCGTGTTGACCATGTTGACTTTGACTCTGTCTGATTACCTTGAATTTATCTAAGTGCCCTGTTATAACATCTTTAATAATATCTTCTAACAATTTCCCTATGAAAGATGTTAAGCCAACTGGCCTGTAGTTTCCTGCTTTCTGTCTCTCTCCGTTTTTGATGAAAGGAGTTACATCAGTTATTTTCCAACATAATGGAACCTTCCTTGAATCTAGTGAATTTTGGAAAATTTGGAAAAATGCATCAACTATTTCACCAGTCACTTCTTTTAAAACCCTAGGAGGAAGTCCATCAGGACCCGTGGACTTGTCAACCCGCAGCTCCAACAATTTGCTCTGTACCACTTCCTGGTGATTTTAATTTTCTTGAGCTCCTCCCTCCCTTTCAATTCCTGATTTACAGTTATTTCTGGGATGTTACTTGTATGCTCCATAGTGAAGACCGATGCAAAATACCTGTTTAATTGATCTGCCATCTTCTTATTTTCCATTATTAACTCTCCAGACTCACTTTCTATAGGACCAACGCTCACTTTGTTAACTCTTCTCTTTTTTAAATACAATCTGCCTTTATATTTCTAGCTAGCTTTCTCTCATACTCTAATTTTTCCCTCCTTATTAATCTTTTAGTCATTCTTTGTTGTTTTTTTATATTCTGTCCCATCTTCTGACCTGCCACCCATCTTTGCACAATTATATGCTTTCTTTAAGTTTGATACTACCTTTAACTTTTTTTATTTAACCACGGATGGTGGATCCTCCCCCTTGGAATTTTTCTTTCTCATTGGAATGGATCTATTCTGTCTATTCTGAAATGTACCCTTAAATGTCTGCCACTGTATCTCTATTGGCCTATCCTTTAACCTAAATTGTCAGTTCACTTTCGCTAGCTCTGCTTTCATGGGCTTGTAATGGCCCTTATTTAAGTTTAAAATACTAGTCTTAGACTCACTCTTCTTTCCCTCAAACTGAATGTAAAATTCAATCGTGTTATGATCACTGATAACTAGGAGCACCTTCACTATGAGGTCATTAATTAATCCTATCTCATTGCACAATACCATGTCTCATATAGCCTGCTCCCTGGTTGGCTCCAGAATGTGTTGATCTAAGAAATTATCCCCAAAACATTCTATGAATTCATCATCTATGCTACCTTTGCCCATCTGATTGTTCCAGTCTATATGTAGATCAAAATCCCCCTTGATAATCGCCGTACCTTTCTGACAAGCTCCCACTATTTCTTCTTTAATACCCGTCCTACCAAGTGATTAATGTTAGGGGGCCTGTACACCACTCCCACAAGTTACTTCTTGCCTTAATCATTCCTCATCTCTACCCAAACCATTTCTATGTCCTGCTTTCCTGAACTTAGGTCACCCTTCTCTGTTGTGTCAATGTCGTCTTTAATTAACAGAGCTGCCCTTCTACCTTTTCCTAACTTCCTATTCTTCCTAAAAGTCACATACCCTTCAATATTAAGATCCCAACTTATGCCATCCTGCAGCCACCTCTCTGTAATGGCTATTAAATCGTACTTATTTGTCGCTATATGCACTATTGGTTCATCTGTTTTGTTTCAAATGTTACATGCATTCAGATACAGAGCCTTAAGTTTTGTCCTTTTATTATTTTGGTAACCACTAGCCTTATCTGTTGGTTTACTCTTAGACTTGTACTCTCTGTCCCTTCCTGTCATGGTCTGTTTATCATTTCCCATATTAATACATTCCTCTCTTACCTTTCCTCTACTCTTTGATATACCACATTGTCCAAATTTGATTCTTTGCCCCCACTATTTAGTTTAAAGCCCTTTTCTACTTCCCTTGTTATGCGATTCGCAAGAACACTCATCCCAGCACGGTTCAGGTGTAGACTATCCCAATGGTACAGTCCTCACTTTCCCCAATACTGGTGCCAGTGTCGCACAAACCAGAACCCACTTTTCCCACACCAGTCTTTGAGCCACGTATTCATCTCTCTAACCTTATTCGCCCTGTGCCAATTTGCACATGGCTCAGGTAATAATGCAGAGATTATTACCTTTTAGATTCTGCTTCTTAATTTGGTACCTAGCTCCTTGCACTGACTGTGCAGAGCCTCTTTCCTTATCCTGCCTAAGTCATTGGTACCTACATGGACCATGGCAACTGGATCCTTCCCCTTCCACTGCAAGTTCCGCTCCAGTCCTGAGCAGATGTCCCGAACCCTGGCACTGGGCAGGCAACACAGCCTTCTGGACTCTTGCTCTTCACTGCAGAGGACAGTGTCAATACCCCTCACTATACTGTTCCCTAGTATAACTACATTCCTGTTTGCTCACCCAGCTTGAACGGCTTCCTGTATCATGGTGCCATGGCCAGCCTGTTCATCCACCTTGCAAATCTCACTTTCATCCACACAGGTTGTGAGCATCCTCAAACCCGTTTGACAACTGCAAAGTCTGAGGCTCCTCCACTACTTTCTGCTCGATCCCTTTACCTGCCTCACTCACGGTCACATCCTCCTGTCCCTCATTGCTGACCACAACAGGCGACCCTATTCTAAGAGGTGTGACTATCTTCTGGAACAAAGTGCCCAGGTATTTCTCCCCTCCCTTACGTTGCACAATGCCTGTAGTTCAGCTTCTAGATCAATAATCCTGATCCAGAATTCCTCTAGCTGCTTACACTTTCTGCAGACGATTGTCCTGGATCGCCTTGGTGTCCAAAAGATCCCACATTCCACAGCTGCAACATAACACCTGTCCTGCTATTGTTACTTATGTTATTTAGTTATTTTAATTTAATTGCACTCTTAATTAACTCAGAGTAATTCCTATGTATAGTACAATTTACTGTGTTTATTAAATTCTAGTACCACTGACAACTAAAAGTTATACGTTTCTTAACTATACAGGTATGTGTTTTAGGTGTTTATTTTAATTATTTTATTTTAATTTTAAAGTATTCTTTTTATTTATAGATCTACATTAACTCCCACGTTCTAAGCTGGTTACACATTGTCCCTAACACTAAGCACTTACCGGTCAATCAACTTACTAGTTTCCTGTGATATCACAGTTGCTTTTTTTCACTGCTGGCTCATAGCAGCTGAAATGGTCCTGACTCCTGTCTGTCTCCCGCAGGCCCGCTCTGACTCCCAGGAAGGTAGGCCGCACTTGAATCCCTGGGCTTTATTTATAAGTGACACAAAAACAAAAATTGCTGGAAAAACTCAGCAGGTCTGACAGCACCTGTGGCGAGAAAGACAGAGTTAACGTTCAGAATCCGTATGACTCTGCTTCAGAACTAAAGACACTCAAACTGGAGGAACAGCACCTCATCTTCCAATTAGGCACTTTACAGCCTTCTGGACTTAACATTGAGTTCAACAACTTCAGATCATGAACTCTGTCCTACATCCTCACCCCTTTTTGATCCCCTTTTTCCAAATATTTATTCTTTAATTTTATATATATTTTTTCCCCACCTATTTCCATTATTATTATTTTTTAAAATTTATTTCTATTCATTGTTTTATCCCCACCTTTTAGCCTATTTTGATCTTTTCTCCCACATCGTCCCTCCCCCACCACCCTGCGCCCACTAGGGCCATCTGTCACTTGCTCATCCTGCTTTCTACCCTTAATGTCACCATTAGTACCTCCTTTAGCCAGTATCACCATCGTCAACACCCCTCCGACCTTTTGTTTATGACATCTTTCGCAATCTCTCCTTTACCTCCCCCTATCGCTGGCCTTCTATCCAGCTTCACCTGTCCCACCCACCTTAAGCAGTATATATTTCACCACATTTTTACTTCTCTTTAGCTCTGAAGAAGAGTCATATGGACTCGAAACTTTAACCCTGTCTTTCTCTCCACAGATGCTGTCAGACCTGCTGAGTTTTTCTAGCAATTTTTGTTTTTGTTTCAGATTTCCAGCATCCACAGTATTTTGCCTTTATTTATAAAGCGCTTCTCAGCTCCTGACTGTCTCCCGCAGGTCTGCTCCAACTCCCAGGAAGGTAGCGATGGCAGATGTTGACATTTGACAAAAATTGATTGACCAACAATCATGACAACACAAAGTAAAATTTATACACAGGAAATGCGTGCCCTGCGAAATATTTACAATAATATATCAATACCTCTAGTATATAACATTCTTATTAAGCCTGACTGTCATGACTCTTTGCTGTTATTATAATTCAGCCACAGTTTTGAGATGTTTAGTAAGGTGATGCCTAAAGTGTAATATTTCAGCAAACACCTGGACATAATACTTGCTTCTATTTTTAATAACCAATATTTGCAACGCCTGCCATTCAATCCACTTACCAGTGAGAGCACTGGTATTGTTGTAACATCCCAGCTTCCAACTACATTCACGAGTAGCCCCCAGACTGTCTCCACAGTCCAACGAGTTGAAGGTATTTTTAACACAATATGCCAAGGTGAAAATGAGGATTTTCCCTTTTGCTGGCAATAAAAATGAACAGATAAATAGTCACGCTGTCATTGTAACTGCTGGCTGCTTTCTCTGATTCCCCAGTACTGAGGTCTGCCCAGATTTATACTGATAGCCTTTAAAGATTTATTCCTTTATATGTTGTCTTGCCTTGGCAGTTTTTCAAAGCCAAGACTTGCTTCATTTTTTCAAAGCAAAGAATAGGTCAAGAAATGCCTGGATTTCAAAATGGGGATCCCTCTCCCGCTCATCCAGCCTAAAACTAAAGCAAATAGCCGCAACAGCTCACCTTGAATTTAAATTCATATTGATCTTTTTAATTCATACATGCCCTGATTTGCATTTCCAGCAAGAACTAAAAAAAAAATAAATAACCAGCTGTCATCACTGTACCTACTGGGCCAGTGAGCATCCCAATGTAGAATTGTTCTGGTTTTCAATTTCTTCTGCTTCCCTTCCTTCTAAATCATTACTGGCAGCCTCAGTGATTAAAACCTATGCAAATAGCATGCAAACATGCTAGTACCTGTCACCAGTGTGCTCTCTAATTTTTCTTTGTTGCACTGCTGAGCACAATCAACATTGCTGTGCAACCATGGGACTGTTGGCAGTCTGTGCCTGGCACTGCTGCCCATTATGTTCTGATTCGCTGTGTGGCTGTGCACCTGCGCAACTTAGAGATAACATCAGTCCAGAACTTCTGTTCTTCGGGGGGGGTGGGGGGGACGTAGCTGGGAGATGCGCTGGGGACTGCACGGGAATTGCCCGGAAAGCTTAAACTTCCGATGGACAATTACCCTGCATTGGGAACCATCCAAAACTCCAATTTAAATTGGAGACTTTGGATGGTTTGGACTCTTTTAGCAGAAGAGTTACCCAGGAAAAGTTAGAAGAATTAAAACCATTCTAACTCCTGGGTAACTATAGCGCGCTGACCACCCCTCCCCCCACCCCAGCCCCCCTCCCCTCCCCCCCTCACTGGACACACCCCCAACTGCCCCACCAACCATCCAAACAAAGCCCCAACTCCTGACTACCCTCCCACTCCACGACTACCGCACAAGCTTCTGACTATCCTCCCACTTCATGACTACTCCCCACCCTCCTGACTATCCTCCCAACCCCCGACAACAGCCCCCACTTCCTGACTGACCACCCAGCCCCCCCGACCCATACTAACCCCCTAGCCTCATCCTAAACCACAAACCCATCCTAACACCCCATTCTACACCCCTGACCCATCCTAACACCCCAACGCATTCTACCCCCCATTCTTACCCCCAACCCAACGAACCCCCCCCCCATCCTAACCCCCCCTGCATCCTACCCCCCACCCCAATCCCTTTACTTGATGCACTTACCTTCTCCTTGGCTTCTCAAAGTGGCTGGGACCTTTAAACATAGCTGGTTTACAGCCAAGGAGGGCAAGAAATGTGCAGCTCCCGACCTGGGTAAGTAAAAAGGAATGAGTGGCAATCTGACTGTGATTGCCACCCCTTGGACGTACTGGGCCATTATCTATCACTCTTACTTTCCCTAGCGCCTTATCCAACATACTTTATTTAAAAAACCTGACAGCTTATTCTCTGACTCAAAGTGAGCAATGCCGTGCAGCATCTGCAAATAACTTTACAAAAGCAGTTCCAGTGCAGCAACAACACTGGCATCTACCCCACAAAGTAGAAAATTGCCCAGCTATGTTGTGTCCTCAAAGAGCAGGACAAATCCAATCCGGCCAGTGATTGCCCCAGCAGTTTACTCTTGATCATCGGCAAAGTGATGGAAGGTGATGTCTCAGCAATAACCTGTCACGCACGCTCAGTTTGGGATCTTTCAGGCTTCAATAAAACCTTGGTCCAAACCGGGACAAAAAAATTTGAATTCAAGATGTGAGGTGAGAGTGACTCCGCTTGACTTCAAGGCAGCATTTGACCGAGAGTTGCATCAAGAAGCCCGAGCAAAATTTGAAGTTATTGGGAAGAAGGGAGAAAACTCTCCACTGGTTGGAGCCATACCTAGCACAAAGGAAAATAATTGTGGTTACTGGAGGCCAATCACCTCAACTCCAGGGCATCACTGCAGGAGAGCCTCAGGGTAGTGTCCTAGGCCCAACCGTCTTCAGCTGTTTCATCAGTGGCCTTCCCTCCGTCATAAGGTCAGAAGTGAGGATGTTCGCTGATGATTGCACAATGTTCAGTACCATTTTGAACTCCTCAGATACTGAAGCAGCCTGTGCCCACATGCAGCAAGACCTGGACAACTTCAGGCTTGGGCTGATAAGTAGTATATGCGCCACACATGTGCCAGGCAATGACCATCTCGAAAAAGGGAGAATGTAACCATTTCCCCTTTACTGAACTGGACCAAGCATATAAATACTGTGGCGACAAGAGCAGGTCAGAAGCTGGGTATTCTGTGGCAATTCATCTCCTGACTCCCCAAAGCCTGTCCACCATCTACAAGGCACAAGTCACGAATGTGATGGAATATTCTCCACTTGCCTGGATGAGTGCAGCTCCTACAATATTCAAGAAGCTCGACATCATCCAGGACAAAGCAGCCCGCTTGGTTGGCATCCCATCCACCTTTTTAAACATTCACTCCCTCCACCACCAATGCACAGTGGCAATAGTGTGTACCATCTACAAGACGCACTACAGTGACTTGCCAAGCCACCTTCCACATCACCTTCCAGATCTGCTCTGCGACTTATAAGAGAAAGGGCAGTAGGCACATGGGAACACCATCACCTGCAGGTTCTCCTCCATGTTGCACACCACTCTGACTTGGAAATATATCACCGTTCCTTCACTGTCACTGGGTCAAAATCCTGGACCTCCCTCCCTAACAGCACTGTGGGTGTACCTACACCACCTTGACTGCAGCGGTTCAAAAAGGCAGCTCACCACCGCCTTCTCAAGGGCAATTAAGAATGGGCAATAAATAGTGGCCTTGCCAGCGATGTTCACATTCCATGAACAAATAAAAAATGGTTGATTTGTGCGCATCTGCTGTCCATACACTTCAGATGTCCTTCGTTCTTCACACATCATTACTGTCTAATGTAATTTTCTCTGTCAAACAAAGGCAGTCATTTTAACTCTTGGAATAAAAATCTCTTGGAACACAATATATCAAACCCAGAGTCAGGGGAGCTGCCTCAGATAGAAGGCAGGACCACGATATGTCTGGTCCAAAATTTTCTACTTGTCCTGGTGACAGATGGGACTGGAGGTTCCCTGAATGAGGATTTGCAATTTCCCAGGCCAATAAGGGACCCAGCTATTGGGACTCACATACATACGGGACTCGAAGGGTCAGTGAATGGGTTTTCTGTGGAGGGGACCCTGCTCACTGGAGTTTCTAGTGGCGTGGGTCAAACTGGCATGCGATATGTAAATGAAATTCCTCCCACTGGCTCTGCTGACTCCAGTGAGGTCAGCACTGTAGGGTACTGCTGGTGCAATCCTGACACGATGGCTTATTTCATCTTCAAATAAATCAGTGCTAATGTTGGGAAAAACAAAATATGCTTCACTTTTGTCATACTGACATGTGACCAGGTCAGAAATTTTTCACACAAAGCATTATGAGAATGCAGAATGCATTACCACAGAAGGCCATCGATGTGATATTATTTGCTTATTTGGGAAGTAAAAGCAGTGAGACGTGGAAAAATGTGAGAAGTGAGCATTAAAAAGATAGAGCTTCCAGGGCTAGTAAAATGGCAACAAAGCTTGATGGGCTAAATAACCTACTCCTGTTTCTAGAATTTAAACTGACTACTTTTTGACTTCGTTTCTAAACCTGCCTCACTGATGCTCCTGCAGTTTCTATCACATTTATAGCAAATTGTCGAATTGTCTAATTAACTCTGCTATGCTAATAGAAGATGTGCTAATGAATGAAGATTAATAGTATTTCTTAAAGTTTTGAAGTGAAGTGGCCTCAATGGAATTTTCCATTCTGTCTCATGTGAATTGCATTTTTTAAATCTTTGTATGAAATTAATTTTGTAACTTCCGACGTGCAGTGAATCTGAATGTGTTTGGATAACTTGAAGAGCATAAATGTATTCCTAAATTGTTCAAAGTAGCTAAAAGCTCCTTCAGCATATAATTATTTTAATTTGTAACATTTTCCTTCATCTTTCAAATAGGCAGAAGATTTGCCTTGAATTTCTGAGTAAGCTTTGGTCTGTGGGGAGTTCCTGCTGTTGCTGAAATAAATGGAAACTGCTATTGTATTAAAGTTACAGAAATATGAGTGTTAATTACAGGAGGAAACTACTCACTGTGACATTACAAAAAGCAACGGCACAAGGGTTAGAAGGACAGTTGAACTTCACCAGTATCCGTATCATTAATTTGAGGTGCAATTGTCATCTTAATGGAATCTATATAATTTCAAGTGTTAAATACAAATGACTTTCAACTATCCGGACTTTCATACATTTGAGACAATGGGCAAGATTTTAACTCACTCAAAAACCCATTCACTCGCAGAGTTAAAATCCAGCCCCGTGTCTGTGTTAAAATCTTTGAAATTTCTGGTTTAAATGGAGGGAGATCCTGTTGATAGGATCAGGTATGGATTACTCTAATACAGACTCGGTAAGCAGGTTGCCTCCTTCTGTGTTGTAAACTCGTGGAGTTCTATTCCAAATCATCCTCCTTTAGGTTCCATACTCTAAGAGGGCATTGACAGCCACAGACTTCCATTGCATTGGCCCATGATTATGCTTGGCAAATCATGCAGTATGGCTGACCAGGAAACTCTCCCACTCTTACCGCCTGCCATCAGGCGTATTGGAAGGATTTACAGGCTGATAATCAACCTGTTTGGCCACATTATGAACACACCCCTTCCGTGGCCATCAAGTCCTGAGGTGGGACTTGAACCCAGAGCTTCTGGCCCGGAGGGACACTACCACGGCACCACATGACCTCCCTTCCAAATCATCAATTGACTAAAATGAAAACTTGTCATCCACAGTGTAAGAATTCAAATGCCCCACCCCTTACTGCATACTTGAAGTTCTTATCACAAATTTGCTTGCACCCAACTATCTTCCATGCATTCTGTTTAATGGGCGCCAAACCTGTGTGGTATGTGTGAAGATTTATGATATATGCTCACAAGGAGTGGAGCACTCAAATTTTTGCCTCCTAATTTCAACACATGGAGGAAATAAGGGAACATATGACTGCTTGTCAATTGAAGACATTGGATGGAGCGAATGCACTTAATCCAAGAGTGCAGTTAATGTTTCAAGATTAGATATAAGCAGTACAATATCAGTTCTATGTAACACTACTTCAAGCAGTGTTCCTTTGATGATCCAAATGCACAAAGTGCTTCTGCTAATGGTTCAGGGGGTTATCCAAATAGCACCAGAAAGCCTAGACAGCCTAATGCCCTGTTAATACAAGAATGGTAAACCCTGAATCCTGCTAACACAATAATGGAGAGGAGAGAGTGTGTAGCTCTCTGACTAATTTATTTAACACAGAGTGAGTAGAACTGGTTCGTCCCCTATAAAACATTGGAGAAGAGGCAGCCTTTATATGTGAAAAGGTAGGAAAATCAAACTATTTTAAGAACTACAGCAGCTGTCTCAAAGAACGGAGCACTGCTCTTTGTAAAGAATAAATATCCATTTCTATTCCATCGTATTGAATCTGGCAGTAATCTCTGCTCAGGATTCTTGAGGTCAAAATTGGTTTTCGTGCATTGAATGGCCGCCAAGCTTTTAAAGTGCACCTGATCATATGAACACAAAATAGTCTAAATTTGCTGAATTTAGATAATAAAAAATAATTGAAATCAATTTTGTGCATTGCTGGATCATTTAAAGGCAGCAGGCACTTCATAAAAGGGAGGTGAACTTTGGCTGCAAGTAGTTCTCACCTAAGATTGTGGACAATGACAAGGACAGCAGAAGCTGCAAGACACCCTTCCCCATCCCCTACCAATATTTTATATTGGAGGTTTGTTAGTGTTAGGAACTAGAGATAGTTTTAAGTAAGTTATATTTGTATTTGTGGGTGTTAAGAATGAGTTTTTGCTTTAAGTTTAAGGTTGATTTGTATTTCTGTATTTGTGTGTTAAGAACGGGGGGATCTTGAGTTTTAGTTCCACTTTAAAAGATGCCTACATTTTAATTAGGTTTTACGACTCTTGAAGGGGACTTAAAGCAAACACTAGGTAGACAAAACTGGGCTGTTGACCAGCAACAGGAGGCCCACACAGAGACAAGGAGAAACTGAAAGCAGTTTGAGTTCAGTTGAAGCCAGGTACCAGGAGAAGCTGGACACAGGAAAAGGAATTGCAGGAGCACGTTCCAAAAACTAAAGAAGAAAGTCCCCAAAACCAAGGAGTGGAGCAGGAAAGGCCCCACGAGAACAGTTAAGTCGAAGGACAAGGACAAGGATCTGGAAAAGGTCCTGTTAAGTGAAGCTAAAAGTAAGGAGCAGAGAGGAAGGCCCCAAGTTTAAAGGGAGAAAGCTGCAGGATGAAGATTTAAAGCAAAATAGGCTTGTGAGAAGCTTGAAGATCCAAGGAGACAGCTGAAGGTCTTTAACTCTTTACTATGGGCATCTGAATCAGTGGTGCTCTGTTGGCACAGCTGAGTCTGAGAGTGCGTGGAAGGAAGTTTGAATGCACATGGCGATCCAGAGGAGAGTAACATCAGAAAAAGAGTTCAAAACCCTGGAGGTGGACCCTTGTGGAAGGAGTCTGAGAGAAAGTGACATTTGGGAAAAGATTCCAAAGCGAGTTCTTCAAGAGTGGAGATTGGAAACCCTCATGTGAAAGATGGAGTTCAGTGAGACTAGTTGGCTCACTGTGTGACAAGCCTCTGGGGGAATTTGATGAGAGATCATAGCAACAGATGGGGAGGCATCTGTCATTTGGTTTCAGAATGTGGTGTGTCTGACCACAGGTCACCTATTGGTTTAAATGGACTGTGTACTTACTGAGAACATTAGAGTATAAGATAGCTTTTGTAGCTTGTGTTATCGTTACAAATCTGTATATCTGTAAAGGTATAGTTGTGGGTGAAGGAGTATTGTAATATAGTTCATCTTTTCTTGTTTAATAAACGTTTTATTCTTCTGTTAAAAGTTCATCAGCTGACTCCTGTAACTCTGTTCAGTAGCCACTCTCCACGTTTCTAAACAAGAAGTAAAAGTTAGGTTCTATCAAGCCGGGTTCCACCCTGGGATCTGGCTTATCCAGCAGTAGCATCAGTCGAATCATGACAGTAGAGGAGGTTGCCAGGAGGTTGGGACATCCTCTATGCATTAAGTGGCAGGACAAAATGCAGGCAAGTTTCCCAGTGTGAGTGGGCAGCAGTAGTGGAGTGTATTAGTTTCAAAAGCATCACTCTAGACCAGGGCTGCAATGTAGGAAGAAGTATCAGTGACTGCGCAAGTATAACTAAGGTAAAACTCTAGCTCATATCCCTCATTACCCTATGCTTAGCTTTGCACCACCTGTCGCTGCCACGCTCATAGCCCTTCCCTCCTGGATTACCAACATACTCCTCCAATCACTGCAGCAACTCCACCTCCTTCTGCCCCTATTGCAGCACTCTGCACCAGCTCCTCACTTCACTGTTCCTTCTTTCACCTTCTCATACCTCTGTCAACTTTCCCAAATCAATAACACTGTTGCACCTTGCCATGGATGTACCCAAAATTTCTCACTACTTTAGCACTAACAAACTTCTCTCTTTCTTGCGAGGCTCTCTCACACACAATAAGAAGGAGCACGCAGCCATGCGTCATCTATCTGGTGGGTGTCAGGACTGGATCGCAAGGAAGGAAGGAAGGAATGTTGGTGCTTTAGTGAGGAATGGTTCAGAAGAATCTCTCCTCAATATTTTGGTGGCTCACAGCTTGGTCTGTCAAACTCCTAACAGCCTCCAGTGTTGCTGTTTAATTGACTCCTGCAAGCACTGTTAACTGGGTATTATTCCTCCAAAAATGAATTAGCAAAAAATTATGAGCCCTGATTTTTACTTGCTGAAACTTTATTAGGTTTTCAAATTATTATTACCACTTCCCTGATCTTTCACTGCGACTTTCTGGTCCCCAGCTCCCTGGTTAGTTTCACGCCAATCATGGAACCATTTATGTTGACAAGCCACTTTATGTTGACAAAATTGGAATGTTCCCAAAATGGCAACATAAACTGGTAGGACTGTATTCCCTGGACAAATATTACTAGCTGGCGTTCAATTGCAATAGCAGTGCCATTGGCTCAAACTGATAAGACTGACAATTTTGATGGACAAGTTCATCAAAATTCCTAAGAGTATGTTGGCCCTTTAAGAATTAACCCTTGGAATCTTGAACCTGACTTTATATCAAAACCATATCTGACATAAACCAGAAATCCCTTCTAGGCCAAAGAGCCAAAAAGACCAAAATGCGACACACAAATGAAATGCCACATCAACTATTGTAGCTATAACTCTGTCTGTCTGAATCCAATAAATTGATAAATCAATGTAAAGGAAGGTTTGATGAAATTTAAAAGCTGAACTTGCTGAGGAATACTGTAAAAATAAAAATGTACTTTGTGAATGCTGTTATCTTCTAAGAAGGACTGATATGGTCAAGAGTCAAATTTGCCTAAATCACTTAATTAAATATCAGGTTTGAGCATTAGGTTGGGATTAAATCAATTAATGCACATAAGATAGTCATAATTATCTATTCAATGGCAATTTGGGATTTCTTAGCAGCTAGTATTAATGATTAATTTTATGAAGGGAAAAAATATGGTCTATATATTATCAAGGATTAAGCATGATGAGTAATGGCAACTATGAGTGTCTGTAACTACGTATATATAATGGCAATGAGGAATGTATAAGCTGTGAATTACATATAGTATGGAGTGGTAATGGGGAGTGTTTATAAATGTGTATTATACATTGTATTCAATGTAATGAGAATGCTTATAAATGTGGATCATGTGTTGCATGTCCTAAGTAAATGCCTGGATTATGCATATATATTGTGAGATAAGGCATATTAGCAATTGTATTGTAACACTATAGGACCAATTCTGTGAACATTGACCTTTCTAACAAGGCTTTACATTAGGAGCAGAGGCAGGCAAAGTTGTGGCAGTATATAATGAGAATGAAGACAAGGTCTGAATGAGGATTATACTCAAATGGCTGTACTACATTGGTAGGAGTCCAATATGCTGAAATTTATCAAGCGGTCAGTCCTCTTGGGCGCCGAGCCCCAGGGAGAAGGCGACCACCTCCACAGCACTTCTTGTGGGCCAGGAGGCTTGGTAAAAGTTGAAACAAATATATGTAGCGACTCGCATTGAAGTATGTATATCCTGTTAACTTGAACCTGTTGGCCAGATTTTCCAGCTCCCCTGTTAGGTTTGCATGCTGCAATTGGCCAACACTGCATTTGCAGCAAGGGAAAGGTATTCACCGAGCGGAAATGGAAAACTGGGCATTCAGGTTACTGCACTGCTGGAATGCTTTACTGTAGCAATCTGAGGAGGTGGTGGCATAGTGGCATTGTCACTGGGCTGATATTCCAGAGACCCAGGGTAATGCTGTGGGGGCCTGGGATTGAATCCCACCATGGCAACAAAAATCTGGAATTAAAAGTCTGATGATGACTATTGTAGGGAAAGAAATCCCCTGTCCTTACCTGGTCTGGCCTATATGTGACTCCAGGCCTACAGCAATGTGGTTGACTCTTAAAATGCCCTCTGCAATTCGGGATGGACAATAAATCACAAGTAAATAAGCTGGCCTAGACAGTGACGCCCACATCCCATGAACACATAAGTAAAAAAAAAAGTTAAAAATATGTTGGCATGAAAAATTAAATTTGTAACCAGTTCATAAAGAATGAAAGAATATTAAAGAAAGGATAGTACAGAATCTAATGGAGGAGTGTGTTTGGGTTTAGGTGATCCAATGCAGAAAGGTCATAGAAGTCATAGTTGTAAAATCACCAGGATGATGTCAGGAATGGTAATCTATAGTTATGAGGTGAGACTGGAGATAGTGGGAGCTATTTCCACTGGAGCGAAGAAGGTGAAGAGGTTTTTAATGGAAGTTTAATAGAGGTTTTTAAAATTCTGATGGTTATGATAGTGAATATGGAAAAACTATTTCTTCCGGTTGGCGAGTCATTGCTGATGCATCTTCAATTTCAAACTGTGACTACAAGAGCAAAGAAGGAGGCTAGGAACCTTACACAGTGTGATTTTGGAGCATGAATGACATTGCAACTTATAAGGGCAGCTTGAATAAATATTTGAAGCAGAAGAACATATAAGGGATAGAAGAACACACCTCAGAACACCGGGGACAGATTGGGACAATGGGATTTGTTTTGGATTGCTTTTGTAAAGAGTCAGCACTGATACAATGGGCTGAATAGACTTCAGCTTACTGCAAACCTACATGGTTCTGTCGTTCTCTGTACAGGGTTTAATTTTACCTCTGTCAAGTTTCTTTAGCAGACTGGTTAATAAATCCTTGCTAAATTCTGTTTGAGATCCAGTGCTGTAATGTCATACATCACTGGTTACATTGTTGTGCTCAGTTTTGTATACAAATATCACCGTGTTTCACAACAGGCAGGCTTCTTCAATGCAACAGCATAAAGCAAGAATTCAGATTAAAGTGAACCAAGGGAGAGAGACATAGGAAATGCTTTTCTTCTTCCACTTTCAAGAAAATCCCCTCCAGAGATTTTTTTGCATCTCCCTCCACCATCCACCAACACTGACCACGGTTTCCATTCATTCCAGTTCAAGACTACAACAACAAATGGATGCCAACTGAAATAAGGAGATATTGGAGGGGTAACAAAAAAACTTGCTCTGAGCTTTAAGGAGCATCTTATAGGAGGAAAGGGAGGCAGAGTGTTTCAGGGCTAAGGGAGGAGATTCGCATGCATGACATATTGGATACCTTGCTAATAGTGGGGCTAAGGAAAGCAGGGTTGCAAAAGAAGCTAGTATCAGAGGAACAGAGAGTTAGTTGGACTGTAGAGCTGGAGGGTGATATACAGCTGGGGAGGAGACAGGCCACGGAGACATTTAAACACAAGGATAAGAATTTAAAATTTCAGTCATTGGGGGACTAGGGGACAATGCAGGTCAGCGGGTGCAAGGATGAGGGTGAGCAGGATTCGCTGCAGAATAGGATAGGTCAGCAGCTTTCGATGAGCTGAAATGTACAGACAGTAGTCAATGAATTCTGCCCAGTGGAGTGTTGGAATGGTTAAAGCTGGCAGTGATAAAGGCATGAATACTGGTTTCAGCAAGTGATGGGCTGAGGCAAGACGAGGTGAACAAGGTTATGAGCCTTGCAGCCCAACATATTTGCTGACAGCTTGGGTCAGGCAAGTGTCAAAAATATGTCCTTAATGCATGGGTCATCTCCTAGCCTTGTGAAAATTAAGTACCTTGCACTTGGCATCGGATGCTTTGCTAGGGCCAGCATTGGAGGCCACAGGTGCATGCAACCCTAGAAATTTGAGACAGTCAAGTGCTCCCAAGAGATGTACAGAATAGATCAAAAGCAAAGCACAACACCCACCTAGAAATTCCATTTCAGGCATAAATCAGGTTAGACACAAAGCAAATGAATTCACCAAGGCTCCTTCGACAGCACCTTCCAAACCCACGACCACTACCATCTAGAAGGACAAGAGCAGCAGATAGATGGGAACACCACCACCTGGAAGTTCCTCTCAAGTCACTCACCACACTGACTTGGAAATATATCACCGTTCCTTCACTGTCGCCGGGTCAAAATCCTGGAACTCCCTTCCTAACAGCACTGTGGGTGTACCTACACCACATGGACTGCAACAGTTCAAGAGGCAGCTCACCACCACCTTCTCAAGGGCAACTAGGGATGTGCGATAAATGCTGGCCCAGCCAGCGAAGTCCATACCTCGTGAATTAATTTTTAAAAACCCATTTGGACTGCCAATCAAATTTTCCATGTCTGTTATAGAATAGAGATGCAGAATGGATTCATTCTATACTGTCTAATTTATCAATGCTCTTCTAACACTGCCAGGTCAGGCATTCGATATGCAACAAATGCAAAATAATTTTCTACCTACCAAGCCCAACAATGTCCAATAACACAACTTCAATAAATCCACTCCAGCTACACCTGCATGACACTTCTCTCACAATGTCTCTCACAATGCCTTCTCTGAATAAGTCAGTGGGCAGAATTCTATGTTACCCTGCCGGAGGCTTTGTAGCCAGGGATGAGGGTAAGATTTCTCGGATGGCCTTCCCCCCAGATTCCCGTCCGCCCCAACTTTTCTGTTGCTTGGATGGGTGAGACCCGCCCAATTGAGGCCCTTAAGTGGTCAATAATTGGCCACTTAAGGGCCATTTCCCACCCAGCCTCAATTTTCAGGATGGTGGGAGGAGTTCCGGTGCAGGGGGAAGCCCGAAAGTTAACCAGGTTCAGGCCACCGGTGGGAAAGGAGGGAGGGGGTGATGGGTGTGCCTCCATCAGCAGTCTCCTTTTAACATCGGGCGCCCCCCCTCAGAAGGTCCGGTCCCTGCAGGTCCTCCTCCCCCTCACCAGCCTCTCCACCAGCACCTCCACCTCCATCTCATCAGTATATATCAGTGATGGTAACTATATAGATCAGTATATATCAGTGATGGTAACTATATAGATCAGTATATATCAGTGATGGTAACTATGTAGATCAGTATATATCAGTGATGGTAACTATATGGATCAGTATATATCAGTGATGGTAACTATATGGATCAGTATACATCAGTGATGGTAAAGGAGGCCCCTCTCCCTTTGAGACAGTAGGTAGAACCTATTGGTAATAATAAATAACCTCTGCAATTAATTAGCCTTCAGCCTCATAACCTTTCCACAGATCTACAAAGTCCTTTGAAAGGAAAATGGGGGCTGCTGTTTCTGTATGGTTTTCATTAGCAAGTCAACTGGAGAATTTATCAGTATTTTTATGTTGGTGTTCAATTATAAGCCAGAAGAGCTGGAGGAATATAAGCTGAGACAATGAGAACTGGGAGCTTATCGGTGGCTATGCAGCACATGGTACCTTTAAAAGGGAGGTGGAAAAATAAACATGTTGAAGAGAATGGTGAAGAGCAGGGAATTGGGACTAAGTAAATAGCACTTTCAGAGACTCATCCACAGGCCTGATGGGCTGAACGGCCTCCTCCTGTGCTACAGTGTGATTCTAAAAGTGTATGGAATCCACAGTTAATAGGTTTTAAGTTTTATGTTCATCACTTAGGTGTAAATATGAAATACCAATTATTACAGAATTGGGTGAAGTACCTTTCTTGCAAAAATATCACAGGCTGTGTAGAATTTTTCTTGCTGATAGGTAGCTAACCGCTACAGAAAAAAAATCAATACTTCAGAACAGCTTGTTATACACCTTTAGGACCTGCAATTTTCTGTCTCAATTTAGAGAGAGCCAATGTGGGTTGGTGATGCTGGAAGTGTAGGCCGATCATAGCTTCATATTCCATGTTAGGCAAGTGGGACAGGATTTGGACAGCTCAAGTTTGAAGAAGTCGAAGTTCACCGAGGGTCGACATTGAGAGAAGAACCTTCCAAAATATGCAGATGGCTGGTCTGTGTATTTTCATTTGGTTGTCAACTCACAGAAACTCATCAACTATACCAGTCCCCCAAATGATCAGCGTATTCTAGAACAAAAACAAAATACCGCAGAGGCTGGAAATCTCAAATAAAAGCTGAAAGTGCTGGAAATAGTCAAGGAACCCCTGTGGAGCGAAGAAAGAGTTAATGTTTGAAGTCAATTGCCTCTCTCAGAACAACAACTGGCATTTATACAGCGACTTTAATATAATAATATCTTCCAAGGCTCTTCACAGGAGCATTATCAATTGAAATTTGACGTAAGAATATAAGGGTGGAGGCATTAGGCCAGGTATGACCAAAAGCATGGTCAAAGAGGTGGGTTATGAGGAGCAATTTAAAGGGAGAGAGGGAACGAAGCAGAGAGGGTTAGGCAGGGAAATCCAGAGTTTAGGGCCTACGTACTTAAAAGTGGAACGGAGGAAATCAGGAGCGTACAAGAGGCCAGAAATTAGGGGAGTAGAGATCTCAGAGGATTGTGTGGCTGGAGGACGTTAGAGACATAGGGAGGGGCGAAGTCATGGAGGGATTTGAACACCAGAATGAGAACTTCTGAATTGAGGTGTTGCCAGCCTAGGAGCCAAACATAGGGGTGAGTGAGAGTTGGCGTGAGTTAGGGTATGAACAGCATGTTTAGATGTCGGACACCTCAATGAGGGCCTTAAAGAAATCAGTAATGGCTACACCAAACAATGTTGCAGCCTGAACAATACATTTTTAAAAAGTGATCTCTGAGTAACTTAATAACTCCTGCCCTCTGTGGCCATTATCCCTCATTATTTCTGGAGAGGCTGACAGACCTGGATTTTGTCTCAATGGAGAGAAGCAGATAGAAGCTGCTTTTGTATTGCTTAATTGTCATGTTGGTGCCACATCCAAAGTGCAAAGCTTCACAAAGCCGATGGCAACATCAAAGTAAACTTGCCGGATTGACTAAGAACAGTAGCCAAAAAGCTAGCAAGTTTTCTTTGCTATATTGCTTTCATATAATCGGCTGTGTGAGACGCATTAGAAACCAGTGGCATTAAAGCTATGTAAAAAGCAGCTGGAGAGAGACATGATCCAAGACTTTAAAATGCTAAAGGGCATGAATAGCACAGATGAAAGCAGCTTATTTAAGTTAAAACCATGCACAGAACCAGAAGACGTGCGTGTAAAATTCAAAAGCCTTGAACAAGACTGGAAACTGCAATCACTTTTTCTTTGAACTGTGGATTGGGCATATTTTTTTTATATTCATTCATGGGGGCATCGCTGGCTAGGCCAGCATTTAATGCCCATCCCTAATTGCCCTTGAGAAGGTGACGGTGAGCAGCCTTCTTGAACCGCTGCAGTCCATGTGGTGTAGGTACACCCACAGTGCTGTTAGGATGGGGGTTCCAGGAGTTTGACCCAGCGACAGTGATGGTGGGCGGAATTTTCCATTCCCATCAGCGGTGGGACTTGTGGCAGGCAGGGGCACAAAATTTGGAGTGATGGCAAAAGTCAGTTTCCCGCTGGCAGGAAATTAGTTTGGAATTTCGTTCTCCCAACTTTCATGGCGGGCTAAAGGTGGGCCAACGTCCCCGCTGATCCATGTCGGGAACCGCATTTGCATCTCGAGGATGCTCAAAATACAATTTGCCAGAATCACGCTCCCCCCCTCAAATTTAAGTGCCCCACTAGCAAATAATTTGAACAGGCTGTTTCACGACTGTATATAAGTGGGGTGCACCTGGCAAGCTTCACTTCACCAGAGACTTTGAGGTACATAGACCATGCGGTGCTGCGTGATCTCGGTGCTTGCCAGAAGCTGTGCCAAGGCAGGGAGGCAACACCAGTAGGGAGGGGGAAGGCAGAGGTGTGACTGGAGAGAGGTGGTGTTGACTGGAGCATGGGAGAGAGCAGTGGGACACTGACACATGACTCGTGATGGGGTGGCGCTGTTAAAGGTACAGAGGGTAGTAGTGTGAGATTGTCTTGGGGCCGAGGCCACACTGTCGGGGGCAGATTTCAAAGACAGCACTGGGGCTGAGCGAGCTGTACTAGAGGGCCCTGTATGGCACGCATGTCTTGATCCCAGTCTTGGGAGGGGGAAGGCCTCTCTGGGCAGTGATGGTTGTGCAGAGCATGATGTGATCAGTTGCGTGGACAGATTTTGGTCCTAGGACATGGAGGCTTCCCAGAAGGAAAAATACAGTTTAGACCAGTACTCTTAGTTCCCAGATTTTACTGGTGTTCCATTGTAAGGTATATAAGACCAGTTCGGACCAATATTCTTACTCCCCAGTTTTTACTGTTTTTACGTTCTGGGTTCGTACTGGGTGGCAGATGGCACAGTCACAGTCAGGGGAGGCATCTGCACCCTGTAAATTGGGAGTTGGTAAAGTCATGGGTGGGGGCATTAGAGGGTTTCATGGGGGTTCCCTGAAAGTCACAGTGCACATGGCCTCGAGAACTGAAGGGGTCAGGTCAACAAAAGGCATGGGGGCATCAACATTAAATAGTTAAAGGGGGAGGACAGGAATAGTGATCTGTTCCAGGGTAACAGGGGGAGGCGGGAGAGTGATCAGAGGAAGGGGTATGTGGTGAGGATGGAGGAGGTTAGTAGGGACTTGGAGAGTAAGAGGGGGAGGGTGGAAGCTGGTCTCCACCATGATGACCAAGACCTTGGAATGACGCAGTTGAAAAATAGTGTTTGGAAACGATCACCTGGGGAGGGGTCTGAGGGCGTGTGGGAGGAGTCTATGACTGCAATTTTGGGCTGCTTGAAGGGGCACCCTAACAATTATAGGCTCAAGACTCAGCTGAGAACTGTTAACATATGTCAAATGTCAACTGAACGAGTTTGGCACCTTAACTCATGGAGCACATTCATGTGAGGATCTGTTAAGGCTTGGGGCAACATTTGGTTTGGTCTGATCGCCCACATGCCTGTCACAGAGGCAGGTAAAAAGGGAAGGAGATTCAAACAGTTAGGGGGCCACAGCTACTACACATAAGCAACAAGCTCAAGACAAGGCTCCACATTATTGTTTGAATGGCCATTGCTTACAGGCCACAATGCTTACAGTCATGAAATTAGTGGAGGATTGAGCTAGTGTCTAAGCTAAAGGAGGCAGGCTGACAGCAGCCTGACTGAGGGTAAGGGCACAGGGCTCTATTCATCCTGATCAAAGCCTCTTGGTTAAGCGCATTCATGTCGGAGGGGGATGCTTAGCCACCTGTGAACCTTCAGGATGTGCTTCAGCTGTAAGAGGTGGCCTGGGAAGCCATGTCTGGAATGAGGACAGGCCGAGAGTTTCACACTGGCACCCTGACTTGGTGATGGAGGGAAAGCATTCCATGGTAAGGTGCAATCATGTCTTGATTCTATTTGTCCACAGAGACACGGAGGAGTGCAGAATACAGGATACAGACAATGCTGCCTTCTTGATAGGTTTGATGCATGTGAGGAGGAGAAGGGCCTGTTGCAGTTTGGCACAGCTCAGGGAAGAGTGACGCCCTGAGGAGCATGAGCCAGGGAGACCCAGGAAGACCCAGATGCTGACGAGGAGGGACAGAATCCACGGAGGTGTTTAGCGTGACCAATGATCTACAGAAGATGCCTCTCATACATGGAGATGATCAAAAGACAGTACCGCAGATGCCTTCACTTGTCTAGGGATCTGGTGGACCATATCTGTCACATTTTCTGCACGGACTGGGAGGCCAGCCAATGCTGGTTGTGCTGAAGGTAACTGCCACACTCAACTTTTTTGCCAGCAGACTGTTCCAGGGCTCCACTGTGGACCTCTGCAGAATCTCACAATCGTCCACTCATAGATGCATAAGGGGAGGTCACTGATGCCCTTTTCAATAAAGCACACAATTACATGCAGTTCACCATGGATGCAGCAAGCAAGGCTGCCAGAGCTGTGGGATTCGCAGCAATCTCCAGATTCCCACAAGCGCAAGGCCCCATCGACTTCACACATGTGGCCTTAAGATTTATCATTGGAAAAGGACTCCACTCCCTAAAAGTACAGCTAATCTGTGATCACCGAAAACAGATAATGCGTGCCTGTGCAAAGTACACTGGGAGCTCGCATGACTCTTACATCATGAGTGACTGGCAGGTGCCACAGGTCTTTGAGGGCCCTCAGTACATTAAAGGTTGGCTCCTCAGTGATAAGGGGTACCCCCAAAAGACATGGCTAATGATGCCCATTTGTTGTCCACATAGTGAATCTGAGAGAGATACAATGTGGCACATTCTGCAACAAGGACCTTAATAAAGCAGACCATTTGCCTGTTGAAGATGCATTTCAGATGTTTGGGCCGATCAGGCGGGGATCTTCAGTACTCATAACAGAGGGCGTCCCGCATCATCGTTGTTTGCTGCGCCTACGCAACCTAGCGCCGCAAAGGGAGGATGAATTGCCGCAAGGAGACATGGAGGAGGTACACGTCTCCTCGGATGAGGAGGATGTGGGACGGAATGATCTCAAAGAATGTTAGGATTCTGATGCGCCACATGAAAAGGCCATTGCATGGGCAGGACACAGAAGATGTGTCCATGAGACCCTCATAGCGACAAGGCTCCAGCGCGAACAAGGTGAAGGGAAACTGATATGAGTGCAGCTCCCCTGTCCCTTTGATGCAGGGTAGATATTAAGACCTTCTTTGTCACCTTCAACATCTCAATGAAGCTTATCAATCTCAGAATGAATAGTCACATTCATACGTAACAATGGCCTCATCCTTGCAAGGATAATAAGCACCCTATGGAACATGTGGTCTTTCTGTAATGGGATAAGCACTCTAGCAGCACTCAATCTGAAGCAGGTATACATTGTGCAGGCCTTTTGACCATGGCACCAACATTTCACTGGCCATGGCAGACTTCAAGAGGCAGAAATGCTACTGCAAACATCAATACACTCAGGGCAGGATGCCAGGAGCTTAGCAAGGCAGCTCAAGGAGGAAAAGCGTCAGTCACTGGTTATCACTTGACCATCTGAAGACGGATCTAAAGTCGGACAGCAGCATCTCTCCAAATGCCATTTCTCATGCCTGATTAATGTTGAGGCCGCATCTTGATACTGAACCCCAGGATAACATCACTCTTCAGAATGCTGTGATCTGTCACTCTACAGCATGGAAGCAAACCTGCGAGTTAGGTTACCTTTGTGAGCACTGAGAGTGCTTCAACGGGACCATTGTGTGATCATCATTTGGATCTTTTGTTCATTGTGCAAAGGGGGATGTTTGGGTTTTGAAATGCAACAGTACTACATGTCCTATCAGGTTTGCTGTAGTCATGTGACCTCTGCAATGAGGCAATCTCTCCGTAAGCTGCCATTTTACATCAGTTCAATAAAGACTATTTACTGAGAAAGCACTGCTGTCTTTGAACATGAAAGATAGTGTCAGAAATGGGACTTAAAATAGAATTTTGAAACCCTGAAAATGCTGCAGAGAAGCCACAGCTCAGAAAGGCACACACAAATGTTCAAATCTGCTAAAAGTTGCTGAAAAAGAACAAGGAAAAGCAAACATAAACTAAAGGCTGTAAGTAAAGTATTGGGTGAGTGAACATGGCTGTGAATTTCCCCTCCCTTCTCTGGTAGAAATGAAAGGCGATACATGGTAGAACAGGCAGTTTTTCCATTGCAATGGCAAAACTACGAGCTGGCAACAGAATTGATTAACAAGCCAGAACCAATAAGAGTAGCCATACTTCTAACACTGCTGGGGAGGGACAGCAACCGTATGTGACTGCAGTAACGCAGCTTGTAGAACCATGTCAAATCTGGCAACTAAAAGATGATCTGATTAAAGATCAAATAGTCTTAGGCCTACAAGATTCCTCAGTGAGAGCAAGTCTACTGAAAGAGGAGAAACTCATGCTCGGAAAAGCGATAGACGTGTGTAGAGATGCAGAGCTCGTAAAGTATCAGTTACAGCACATGTACGGCACAGTAGACCAAGAGACACATTATGCTGAGAGACATAACAGGCCGAAAGAGCAGAAAAAGGGCAGGGTGCAAATATTGCGGGGAAAAAATCATACAAAGGAAAAGAAGGCTTGTCCAGCATGGGGGAAGCAGTATTTTAACTGCAAGAAGCCAAATCATTTCGCATGCAAGTGTTTGACTAGAAAGAAAAAAAGCAAGCCGACACAGATGGCCCCTGGAGAGATATCAGCAGAAGAATCTGTGAAGCACTATACACCATACAACAGTTTGGTTCCATCAAGTCGATAGGTGAGAAATGCTTTGTGACTGTTACAATGATGACCACAGAGGCAGAATACCAAGTGAATAAGAAGTGTCAGGTAGACACTGGGGCATCATGCACCATCACAACCTGTGCAAAGTGACTCAACATGGCGATCCGAAAATAAAACCTTCAAAAGTAAGGTTGAGGCTATGTAATGGCACGATACTCATACCAAAAAGACAAATTAGTCTGAGAGCCCAATGCAAAAGCAAGATGGAAGATCTTCCAGGTCATAGATGGGATGCAACAGCCACACATCTCAGCTGAAGCAAGCCTAAAGCTTAGGCTGATAACCTTGAATGTGCCAACAGAGATTTACAATGTGTCACAGCACGCAAAAACATTGACTACCGAACAGATCCAAGAGGAGTACAAATATGTGTTTATAGGGCTGGGATGTCTACCAGGAGAATATCATCTCGAAGTAGGTGAGAGTGTAAGACCAATTCAGCATCTGCCAAGAAGAATTCCAACTGCCCTCAAGCCAAGCCTAAAAGACAAAATAGAAGAGCTGGGAAAGAAGGGAGTAATCAAGAAAGTGACAACTCCTATAGACTGGATTAGCAGCAAGGTAGCAGTGAAACAACCTGGAAAGCTATGAGTCTGCTTAGACCCAAAGAATCTAAATAAAGTGCTGAAGAGATCTCACTACCTCATGCCACCATCTGGGGAATTTTGCAGCAACTTGCCAAGGCAAAGATCTTTACTACCCTGGAGGCAAAGGTTTGTTCCTGGCCATTGAAGCTGGATGAAAGCAGCAGCTTTATAACAACATTCTGGATGCCGTTCGGGAGATACAAGTGGTTGCGCATGCCTTTTGGCATTTCCATGTCTCCAGAAGAGTATCGATGAAGACAGCATGAGATAGTCAGTGATATTCCTGGACTGGAAGCCATAGTGGATGATCTACTAGTCTGTGGATGTGAGACACAATGGAAGAAGATGTAGCTGACCATGATCAGAATTTAATATGACTGCTAGAGAGAGCTCGTCAAATGAACCTGAAGTTGAACAAGAAAGAAATTGCAATTGAAAATGCCTGAAGTCTAGTATATAGGTCATATACTGGCAGCAAAAGATCTTCACCCGGATCCTGACAGGGTGAGAACCATATCAGCTATGCAGTGGCCAACAGGTGTTAAAGAAGTGCAATGATTTGTTGGATTTGTGAACTATTTAGTTAATTTTGTGCCCAATTTGTCATTGGATGTGAACCATTAAACAAGCTCGCTGCCAAGGAGGTGCAGTGGTATTGGGGAACAGAATAAGAAGCAGTGTTCTCTAAAATTAAGCAGCTAGTGATGACAACACCAGTGCTGAAGTGCTATGACGTCAATTAGGAAGTCACCTTGCAGTGTGACGACAGCGAGACAGATGTTGGAGCAACCCTAATGCAGCAAGGACAGCCAGTTGCATTTGCATCCAGGGCACTAATGCAAACTGAAGGACACTGCGCTCAGATTGAGAACAAGTGCCTGGCTATTGTTTTTTCTTGTTAGTGTTTTCATCAACACCCGCTTGGGAGAGACAAGGTAGGTGAGTCCAACCACAAGCTACTTCAGAGCAATTTTCTCAAACCACTACTATCTGCTCCAAAACATCTGCAGAGAATGTTACTTTGTTTACAGAGATATCATCTGGATGGGACATACAAACAAGGGAAACAGGTGTACATCGCAGTCATGCTGTAGAAAGCAGCACTCCCCATGAAGAAAGTTGAGGATGCTACAACAGAATGTGAAATCTTCCATATTCAACACGAAGCAGCAACTTGGCATGATCTTGAAGTCATCAACCCATCAGATACATTGAATCTGACAGACAAGCACATTGTTCAAATCAAGTGAACTACCCAAAACAATGCAACTCGCCAAGTGCTACAAGAAGTAGTGATGAAAGGATAGCCTGAGAGCATCAAGGATACACCTGTAGTCACAAGAGCATATTGGGCATACTGTGATGAATTGACAGCCCAAGGTGACATCTTGTACAAAGGAAACAGAGTCATCATCCCTAAGGAGATGAGAGGAGAGATACTGAAGCACATCCATTCAAGCCATCAAGGAATTGAATTGAGTCTGAAAAAGGCAAGAGAAGTGCTCTACTGGCCAAGCATGAGCAATAAAATTAAAGACCACATCAGACAGTGCGATGCTTGTAACAAGTACCAAGCTAAAGAAGCTAGAGAGCCATTGGTGACACATGACATCTTAGACCATTTTTAAAAATTAATTCATGGGATGTGGGCATCACTGGCTAGGCCAGCATTTATTGCCCATTCCTAATTGCCCTTGAGAAGGTGGTAGTGAGCTGCCTTCTTGAACTGCTGCAGTCCATGTGGTGTAGATACACCCACAGTGCTGTTAGGGAGAGAGTTCCAGGATTTTGACCCAGTGACAGTGAAGGAACGGCGATATATTTCCAAGTCAGGATGGTGAGTGACTTGGAGGGGAACTTCCAGGTGGTGGTGTTCCCATCTATCTGCTATCTCTCCCTAACAGCACTGTGGGTGTATTTACACCACATGGACTGCAGCAGTTCAAGAAGGCAGCTCACTACCACCTTCTCAAGGGCAATTAGGAATGGGCAATAAATGCTGGCCTGGCCAGTGATGCCCACGTCCCATGAATTAATTTTTAAAAATGGTCTAAGATGTCATGTGTCACCAATGGTTCTCCAGCTTCTTTAGCTTGGTACTTGTTACAAGCATCGCACTGTCTGACGTGGTCTTTAATTTTATTGCTCATGTTTGGCCAGTAGAGCACTTCTCTTGCCTTTCTCAGACTCAATTCAATTCCTTGATGGCTTGCATGGAGGTGCTTCACCATCTCTCCTTGCCCTTGCCCTTCTAGATGGTAGCAGTTGTGGGGTTGGAAGGTGCTGTCTTGGTGAGTTCCTGCAGTGCATCTTGTAGATGGTACACGCTGCTGCTACTGTGCATCAGTGGTGAAGCGAGTGAATGTTTGTGGATGAGGTGATAATCAAATGGGCTGCATTGTCCTAGATGGTGTCAAGCTTCTTGATTGTTGTTGGAGCTGCACTCATCCAGGCGAGTGGAGAGTATTCCATCACACTCCTGGATGAAACTAAGAGTAGACCTCTTCACTATAGCAGGAACTGACTATCTTGTCACTGTAGACTACTATTCTGACTACTGGGAGTTAGACCAACTGACTTCAATGACAATGGGAGAAATAGTAGAATGCCTGAAAGCACTCTTCAGTCATTACAGCATTCCAGGCATTGTGATGAGTGATAGTGGCCCTCAGTTCATGAGTGAAGAATTGAGCCATTTCTCAATGGATTGGGAAATTCAACACTAAACATCATCTCCAGACTATCCCCAGTCGAATGGAAAGGCTGAGACAGCAGTGAAAATCGACAAAGGAATCATCAAGAAATTGAGCAAACCTGGCACAGATGTATACAAGGCAATCCTCGAGTGGAAAAACACACCGACTGAAGGCATGGAAAATAGTTCAGTCCAAAGACTGATGTCATGCTGTGCCCAAACTACTCTTCCAAAAGCAAAAGAGTTACTGAACCACGTGTGAGTAAAAAAATCAAGGTGAAACGGCAGAAAGGCAAATTTCATTTTGACAAGTCTGGCAAACCATTGCCAGAGCTGAACACTGGAGACCCCAGCAGGGTTCAAACCTTCAACGCTCTCAACAGGAGTTAGCCCATGTGGAAACTTGGGACACGCGTAGAGAAATTGTCACATTGATCGTGCGCGGTGGAAGTGAATGACCAAATATACCGGCACAACTGCAGGCATACATGAACAACTAGCGAAGCTGTTCCTTCACTGCAATTGGCTGGTCAGGAAGATGGGATCTCACCAGCAGTACAGAATACAGAACGACCATCATTCCCAGAAGACCAAATGTACCCAACAACAGAAATGGAATAACAAGTACCACGGCAACAGGTGCCATGGGAACGACACTCTCCGAACAAGGATCATCACTCATGTAAACAGCCAATGACAATGTGCGCACATGCTATTAAGAGACCTGCATAATTTAAAGACTATGTATGCAATGCAGGGGCAGACACTGACTAGTCGAACAAACAGTTGTTAATGCATGAGAACAATGGATGTATAGTGAGAAACTTGGGTAACTCACAGTTACATATGATCGTGCATGTAAATGTGTCTTCTGTTCATTAGGAAAAGAGGGATGTTTGGATCTTTTGTCTGTTATGAAAAGGGGGTATTTGGGTTTGAAAGGCAACTGTATTACATGTCCTTTCTGGCTTACCTCTCTGTAAGCTGACATTTTACATCAGTTCAATAAAGACTATACACTGAGAGAACACTGCTGCCTTGGAACACGAAACGATCATTGACAAGCACTCATGACCCTGCCCTCGTCAGAAACCTCCCAAGTTAATGTCCAGCATTGCCTTGTCATCAGGGAGAGGAGTGCCCCAATCAGTATCAACACAGCATTTAATGATAACTTAGTATCCTTGTAAATACTGAAGAGCACTCAGAAGATGTGCAGGGGCATCGCTCTCATCCCATTAAAGTCTTCCACATTTTCAGTCTACCGGAGTGCGATATGTATGAGGAAGACTAGGACGCTGATTGCACTGTGCGCTGTCCCATTGTGCAATCTATATCAATTGTCCTTCTGAGATCTAACGCAGTGATTCCGTCAAGCCATTCTAGGCCTATTACATGTGAGGATGTCAAGCCACGCCAGACCTATTACCTATTACCTTCAGGTGCAAGCCAATATGCTCACATGTAATAGGCTGGCATCATCAAGCTGAGCACACACTTATGACATCACAGAGTCATTGCCATCTAGCAGACATTTCAAATGTCACCAAGTGCAACCAACTTCCATTGCTCTGCATTATGCATGTGGAGAGTGGGAACAAATAAGAGTAATGTTCAGCCATAAACATGGTAATGAGATAATGCTGTAAGCAGGCACGAAAGACTATGGTCCTCAATGATTAATCAAACTGTAACCCAAACCTGACAGTCATTAAATGGAGGCCTTTGCAAAGTGCACTTGGTTGGAATGACTCCAACACAGATTGCAATAAATACCTATAACATACTCAAAGCACTTCAGCACAGCTGAATCAATACTCCTCCAAGAACAATACTCATGAGGTCACATTATATGATCCTCTGATGCAAAGCTTACATGTGCATTGTTAAACATCATGTTCATATAGGAACTGCCTTTGTTCATCTCTCTTGTGTGGAACTTAAGGTGACTGACTGAGCTGAGATCAAGTGAGACAACAGGGAACTCAGAGACACAATAAGAGATACTTGAGTAGGGGGAGGCATCTGTTATGCTTGGATGAATGTGGAACATTATATCACATGGAAGAGCCATTCAGTACCTGAGACTTTGAGGGAGAGAAGCAAAATATAATTACAAAGTTGCAAAGTATATACAGTGATTGAACACCTGCGCCTCCAATGTGCATTCAGAATTTCTTAATTTTTCTAACTCTACCACTACGTCTTGGTGCAACCCTGACATCAGCAGCAGAGGTGGAGGCAGCCTGCTGACTGCTATGCCCAGTTGTCTGAGATGACTTTGGTGGGCATCCTGTAGAGCCCTGAGGCATGGAGTGCCCGGCCTGCCAAGGGTCTCCTGCTCAGGGGCCGGTGCACCCTCCATGGCCTGACCAGCTGGAATTGATGGGATCACAGTCAGAGAGGGTTTGGAGCGGCTGGACATCCTTGGGGCATCGTGGGTGGATGCTCCCGGGGTGTCTGGCTGACATTCCTCCTCCCTGTGGGTGCCTGAGGGCCCCTCCCTGACTCCTCGAGGAGAAGTGGAACTTGGAGGGAAGCCGAGGTGCACTGTCCCAGGTCTGAGCACAAATCCAGCAGAAACTGTGCTTTCTGCTGGACCTGGGTGAACAAGGTGGCCGTCACCCTTCCATTGGAGACTTTGATGTGCTCGTGTGCCAGAGCCAAGACATCAGACAATGTGGACAGACTCTTCCAATCTTCATTCCAATCTGCTGACGACCTCTGGCAGCTCTGCCTGATGTTCCCCTGCCTGTCTCTGCATCTCCAACATTTCTCTCAGAGACGATTCCAGAGGCTCGTCATTGGACTCAGACTTAGCAGGGGCCTGGCCTCTAGCAGTCCTCCTGTAGTGTCAGAGACCTCGACTGACACTGCCTCCACCTGCTATGGACATATGTCTTTGTGGTGATTTCTAGGTTGTGAAACCAAACCTACTGTAGAACTAGGACCCGCCGAGGTGTGTGTATCTGCGCTGATGGAGGGTGCAGGTGAACGCAGGGATGGGTCTTCATCCTGATCTGAGGTGGTCTGGGGGCTGAGGTGAGGTGCTGGCTGGTGGTCTCCCTCTGCCTTTTCTTGCTGGTGGCTGGAATAGAGAAAAGAGCTAATTGGTGATTGGCTGGACAGGTATCGACATTATAGGTCACTCACAGTCATTGTCCGTGTGTGTCTGAGGTATACTGGATAGACCCTCACTGGCTTGTTGGGGGAGGCCAATCTCTCCTTCCGCACAGGAACAATCCCTATCCTCGTCAGTGATCTCTGCGGTCTGTTCCTCATAGAGAGAGAGTGCCCTCAACTCTGGCATCCCCCCTCGAGTCATCGATCTCTCCCTCGTGTTGTGGGAAATCTTGTCCTGCATGAAGACAGATGGATTGAATGTGAGCACCACAGAGGAAAGAGCAGTTCAGAAGCATGCATTTCTGCTGTGTGTACTGAGTCCTCGCCAGTAAGGGATAAGGATGCAATTTGTGCAGGGTCTTACAGGAGATGGTGATGTTAAAGTGGCTGTCAGACAATCAGTGCTACTGCCCCAGCTACTGGTAGTGTGTTACATTCCTGTGGACTCTAACCCTTAGACTGCCTGACACCCTTATGCGAGTGTCAGTTTGGAGTGAGATGAAGGTTCACTTACCCTGGTGAAGCAGATAAGGCCATTCATTCTTTTCACGCACTTCAGGATGGCCCGATTTTGGGGTCCACAGGCCTCTCTGGTGTCCTCCTCCTGGACCAGCTTGGTCAAGCTGGTTCCCATTCCGAGCAAAGAGGATCTTCCACCAGTTCCGGATGGCCTGGAGACGTTTCTCCAAGGAGGCATCGCTGAATCGTGGAGCTGAGGGTTTTGATCTTTTAGCCGCCATGGAGAATCTAAACAGCAAAACACCTGAGCTGCACTGAGTGACTGTGTGTGTGAGTCGATGCCATTTAAATATGGCGCCTGTGCCTTCAACCCCATGAGGTAACAGCGGGGTGGACAAATCCCTGCCCCGCCCCTGGCAACAAGATTGGACAAGTTCCTCGCTGATGCATAAATAATGAGCTGAAAAGCAGAAGATCTGGTGCAAGAGCCCGCCCTGCTGCCCAATGGGAATCACACTGATCTTTCCGCCCGTCACCGCACTTGGTCCCTGGAACAGAAAATTCTGCCCGACATGTGGCTTGAAGGCGAAACTGCACATGGTGTTGTTCCCGTGCGTCGGCTGTCCTTGTTCTTCTCAGTGGTAGAGGTCACGGGGTTGCTGTCGAAGCAGTAAAAGCATTTAATGCTGTGTTGGTCATGAAATGGTCAATATCTAGTTATGAAGTTTTCATGGACAACTGCAAACATTGATGATCAAGCATTATATGGCTCCCAAACTTTGTTGTAAATGTGGTAAACCATCTATGAAATGCGCGTCAGCGTTAAGTATGGTGTTTTGGGATAAAATTGTGCTGTGTGGCATTCCTGCATACCCTGGTAGTCGACTAACACTGAATTAGTTTACAGTTCCCTAAAATTGAAACTCAAAGGAATGTAATTTCAATGCATTCAAATTTTGCTCAATGCAATTTCACCCCAATTATCTTAGACAATTAAACTTAAAATCACCACTGCACAACATAATTGATATGTATGGAATGCAAATAGAAGATGATATATGAAACACTATGCATACACGAAAGTAATCTACACTCAAGTTTAGATCAAAATGACTTGGGGGTTTTAAAATTCAATTTTGAAATTAGAATCATAGGATAATTACAGTTCAGAAGGAGGCCATTCAGCCCATCAAGCCCATGCCAGCTCTCTGCAAGGGCAACTCACCTAATCCCACTTCCCTACCCTTTCCCTGTGGACCTCCAATTTTATTATTCTTCGGGTGCTTATCCAATCCCCTTCTGGGAGCAGCAATTGGAATGGCCTCTGCCACACCCTCAGGTAATGCATTTCAGATTGTAAACAGTTTCTGTGCACACACACAGGCGCAGACATAAGCACTGACACACACACATGCACAGACACACAGACACACACGCACACACACACACACACACAGACACATGCACAGACACACATGCACAGACACACAGACACACACGCACAGACACACACGCGCAGACACACAGACACATGCACAGATACACAGACACACACGCACAGACACACGCGCACACACACACACGCACACACACACAGACACAGGACACATGCACAGACACATGCACAGACACACACGCACAGACACACAGACACATGCACAGACACACAGACACATGCACAGACACACAGACACATGCACAGACACAGGACCATCTGTTGAATGAATGGAAGGATGATATTTTCTGAATTTGACTGTAAGAGAAATTAACACTCATCTTCCGTCTGATGATCTAATCCATAATATGAAAGTCTTTCTTCAGTCATGATCAATCTTCCTTTGTGCTTTAACCTGGCAGAATTAATTCATAAATTTAATAATTCATTTTATGAAAATAGAAGAATTCCTTTCAAACTTCAGCATTTACTTTATTTCTACAGATATCCTCTTGCAGTTTTTTCTTAAAGTACATGAATTCAGTAAAGCATGGTCTGCTGTAAAATGTGACGCACAAGATATGGGGCAGAATTTTTACGTTAGCAGGTGGGCGCACGGCCGATCCGATTGGTTGTGGAATCGCACGAGATGACATCGGGCGAGCGTCCTAGCGTCATCTTGCGCTCTTCAGTCGCCGGGCACACACAAAAGTCAGAAGCACGCCCGCCGACAATTTACTTGGTGCTACTGTGTGCAGGAAGTTGGGGGTCCCAACACACCATTCCATGGAGTGACACCATGGAGCAGCATTAAGCAGAATCCTTCCTTCGAAGGGTGGGAGAATCACTATTGGTGTCAGTGATTGGAGTCAGCGCACTGAATCATGAATGGTGCTTGCCAGTTAAACAGCTAACCAGAGGAGGCTCCATGAACATTCCCATCCTCAATAATGGCAGAGTGCTAAAGACAAGGCTGACACATTTGAAACCATCTTCAGCCAGACGTTCCAAGTGGATGATCAATCTCGGACTTCTCCTGAGGTCCCCAACCTGACACAAACCAGTCAGCCAATTCTCTTCATTCCATGTGATATATAAAAAAACAGCTGAGTACACTGGATACAGCAAAGGCTATGGGCCCCGCCAACAACAGATGCTCCAGGATTAGTCATGCAGCTAGCCGAGCTGTCCATTACAGCTACAACAGGCATCCACCTGACAAAATGGAAAATTGCCCGTCTATGTCCTGTCCACAAAAAGCAAGGCAAGCCCATCAGTCTACTCTCAATCATCAGCAAAGTGATGAAAGTTAGTATTGACAGTGCTATCAAACTACACTTATACAGCAATAACCTGCTCATCAATGCTCACTTTGGTCCCACTAGAGCCACTCAGCTCCTGACTTCATTACAGCCTTGGTCCAAAAAGAACTGAACAGAGATGAGGTGAGAGTAACTGCCCTTGACATCAAGGCAGCATTTGACTGAGTGTGGCATCAAGGAGCCCTAGTAGAATTGAAGCCAATGGAAATCAGGGGAAAATTTTCCATTGGTCGGAGTCATACAACAAAGGAAGATAGTTGTGGTTGTTGGGGGTCAATCACCTCAGACCAAGACATCACTGCAGGAGTTCCTCAGGTAGTGTCCTAAACTCAACCATCTTCAGCTGCTTCATCAATGATCTTCCCTCCATCAAAAAGTTAAAAGGGGGAATGTTTGTTGATGACTCCAGAGCTCAGATCCACTCGCAACTCCTCAGATACAGAAGCAATCGTGCCTACTTGCAACAAAACCTCGACAATATTCAGGATTGAGCTGATAAGTGGCAAGTAATATTCCTTCCACACAAGTGTCAGACAATGACCATCTCCAACAAGAGAGAATCTAACCATCTTCTCTTGACATTCAGTGATGACCATTGCTGAATCCCCACTGTCAACATCCTGGGGTTATCATTGATCAGAAACTGAACTGGGCCAGCCATATGAATACTGCGGCTACAAGAGCAGGTCAGAGGCTGGGAATTCTGCAGCAAGTAACTCGCCTCATTACTCCCCAAAGCCCGTCCACCATCAACAAGGCACAAGTCAGGGGTGTGATGGCATACTGTCCACTTGCCTGGATGAGTGCAGCTCCCACAACACTTAAGAAGCTCGACACCATCCAAGACAAAGCAGATCACTTGATTTGCACCACATCCACTACCTTAAACATTCACTCCTTCCACCATCAACCCAGTGCTGCAGTGTGTATTATCTACAGGATACACTGCAGCAACTCGCAAATGCTTTTTTAACTGCACCTTCCAAACTCTGTTCCCTCTATCACCGAGAAGGACAAGGGCAGAAGACCCATGTGAACACCCTACCTGTAAGTTCCCCTCCAAATCATACTCCTTCTAACTTGGAACTATATTTCTGCTCCTTCATTGTCACTGGGTCAAAATCCCATAACTACCTGACAGCAGTATGAGATAAACCTCTGTCACATGGACTGCAGCATCTTAAGAAGATGACTCATCAACACCTTCTCAAGGGTAATTAGGGATGGGCAATGACCACATCTTCTGAATGACTGAAGAAGGCTCCAGTGCTGTGAGCAGCCTAATTGCTGGGGCAGCAGGAACCTGGGAGATGAGCAGGTGCAGGTCTTCCAACCAGGGACAGTTCACAACACTAAAGTGGGGGGATGGCAGCATCTGGGAGGTAGGGAGTGGATGGTGAAGAAAGAGTCAAATCAGGCACATTTAAAATAAAATCATTCTGAGGGTGTTGGCACTGGTAATGCTACCTTTGTTACCATTCCTAGTTGCCCTGACATTTCAATGACTGCTGATGAACCCCAGGGGCATTGAAAGGCCACCACGTAATGTAGGACTTGGAATAAATTCATACGAGACCAGTAACCTTTATTTAGAAAAAAGAAATATGAAATCCCAGTTATTTGCTGAAAGAATGAAGCCACGGGATAAAACAGAAGAATGTTTACTGTGCAAGTGTCAAACAAAAAAAAAACACTAAATACTATCTTATTTCATTGCCTAACTCCAAAATGCAATGTCAACATTAGTAAAACATGAATTAACAGGCAAATTCTGTTGATTGTAAATTATAAATTATAAATTACACATTGGCAGATACAACTAATACAGATCTTACGAATTGGCTCAGCCGGCTACTCCGCACATAGGCTATCAAACGCAGTCACAAAGTCCTTCAAAACTCTGTCTTCCTTACAAAGAATTTCAGCTCCTCTTCTTCTAGGATATGGCCAACAGCAGCACACAACCAACCCGAGTTCCATGGGTACGATCTTCGGCACACATCTGCGGAACCTCCTCAACTCAGTCTGGATGGGGTAGATCCACAACATCAACTAATAGAAACAGCTGCAGCAACTGTGCATTTGCCTAGTCTCAGCTTCTGGATCCAGCTCCTGTCTTCTTCAGCCTGCCTGTACTGCACCATTGGACTCATCAACTTCTGAGCTCTGATGACCCTGTCTCCTTTTACATAGTTTCAACCAGAAGTTTTGGTTTCCAATCTCAGTTTCTGTCTTAGTTCCTTAGCAACTGGGGATGGGGTGGTGGTGGCGGGGGGGGGGGGGGGGGGGGTCAGTTTCCTTTCTCAGTTTCAGTTTCCTTTTCAAATAGGGTCTGTCTCAAAAAATACAAGCTTTGACCACAGATTCCATCACAGGCTGAAGTCACACGACTGAAGTCACGTGTATATCGGACTGAGTAGGGGGTGACAGATTCCCTTTTCTGAAGGATATTAAAGAACCTAGAGGGTTCTGCTAGAGGGATGAAACTCATGACCTCTCTAGTTCACTGCTACCATAACTCCAGTGGGAGGCCAGGATCCAGATGGATAAGGCCTCAGATTTCCCTGTGAGTTTCCCTGATGTCTTGAGGAGCCTCTGCTCCATAGATCCTGTGGTGTGGAGGCGGGGGTCAACTAGGGTGGGGCATGGTGGTGGTATGTCCAGAGATGAGATCAAGCAGCCTCAAAGTTTCCATATTCCTGAGCTGGCAGGACATTGGTAGACTGGTACATTGAGCATCGAGCAGCCACAGAACGGGGGTAAGTAGGTAAGTCACAGCCTAAATTACAGCCTGGAGCACTAAAGTTAGAAAGTGATTCTGTTATCAATTTTACAGCCTTCTTAAAAAGGGTTAAAAGTTCACCCTTCTGGGATCTCTCTAGAAGCGAGGTGGGGCTGGTAGTTTTTTTTATCCTATCACACACCATCACATTTTTTGCCCTCATAGAGCGCATTTTAAGTGGTCACATAACCAAAGTGGCACAAATGCCTGTGTGAGGTTTTTTAAATTAGTTGCCCATCCCTGAGCCCACAAACACAGACAGGGCCAGCACCAGGAACATGGTGCCTCAGGCCCGAGGCTTACTGAGTTCAATTCCACAGCTTCAGTGATGAGATCATGACCTCACGCCCTGCCGGTTGCCTGTGCTCTACCCTAACCTTTCACCCTTCCCTAATCTTTTTAGCTATAAGTAGCGCCTGGCCTTAAAGCAGTTCCATATTGTAGCATGACAGTGAAAAAAAAAGACACTTAATCTTTTTAAAAAAAAACAAAGTAAAAGGGTTCCCATTAAGACAAAATACATCTGCAGTGGCAAAGTATAAGAGAATGAGATGACAGAGAGAATCATGTGTCACAGCAGGACAAGCAGAAGCATCCAAATCTGGAACACCATGAGACACAGCACCAGACAGCACTACTCAGGAGAGTGTGTTCAGCTGCCAAGGGCTATTTCATTCCAGTTTATTACTGAGTTCTTGGAGTAAACATAATTAAGTTGTTGCTTGTGGCTTCAGTGTGTCTCTTGCGTTTCACAGTTAATTTCTTGAATTGAAGAGATTATTTTGTGCGTTGCTGGCCAGTTTCTTGTCTTGTGCTCTTTCGCCTGAGATTGACATTAGAATTTACTTATTTTTTCACTTTTATTCACCTGTTTTGTCTGTGACTGGAGTGACTGCACTTTTGTTTAACCAGATCTGTTTGAAATGCCATAAAAACAAAATGGCATGTAGCAAGGTAGGGTTGCCAACCCTCCAGGATTGGCCTGGAGTCTCCAGGAATTGAAGATCAATCTCTAAGACACGGTTGTGTGTGCAACCCTGGAGAAAAGTCATCGGGACTTTAAAAAAGATTGGGTTTTTTGTCATTTCCTTTGAACATTTTTCTCTTTATCAGGTATAAAAATATTGAAAATGGGAGAAAAAGGCTGTTTGGCTGACAGTCAAGCATCATCCGATTGGATAATGAGTCTTTTTGCTTTCCAATTGGTGTAGGAAGGCAGTGTGTCACAAGGATGGATGTGTTGGCTGACGAATGGCTGGAGTGTAGGGGCAAGTCATGTGATGAAACCTCCAGGGATACATTTAATCACAGTCATGACCCTATGCTGCAGATTCTCCTGAATTCACCCAATTTATATTCCAGAGCAGATAGTTGAGCACCAGCAATACCTCTGCAAAACTTCACGCACTTGAGGTTAATCTCAGCAGTGCCAGAGCCAATAGAATCACCTCTGTGTATTACAACACTTCGACCAGGCTTGAGGCTCCTATGGTTGGTAGGTCTCAACCAAAAGCTGCTCCTGCAGTCAAGTAAATAGGATTCCTATGAACTTAGGTCTTTGGTTAACCTGTAGAGGTGACTGCCTCAGTTAACAGGTTGCAGAGCTACCCTCATATCAATGTATTGCCACACGGTGAATTCAGAGGCCGGGGACAGTGGGTGCGATTTTCATTGGACACACACTGGTTTTGTGCTGAGATTATGGTGCCAAGACCCTGAAAATTGGGTCCTGTAAATCCCAGGAAATCCTGACATCATTTTGGATCAAGTCTTGCATTACCTTCCAGCATTTGTCCACCTATATTGCCGTTTCTACAATGACCTACAAATCATGAGTGGGAGCAGACAGAAAAGTGGCTCTTCTGGTGTATTTAAACAGACCATCAACCACCTGGGCAATGTCACCAATTTGTTCAGTTTGACAGCTATTTCTGCTGTTTTTATTAGGCTGAGTTGACAGTGCAATTTTGACCATGGAAGTTTCTGGTTGGCGTTCTGGGTTCCGTGTTTGGGATGGCACTATGGCTGGTAGGAAGAGGTGCAGCAGAACAAGAGGGCAGAGCAGCTGTCCCCTTGTAAGAGAGAAGCTTTTAGCATATCCACTAGCATATCTGGGCCTAGAATTTCAAGTTTGCCATTAAACCCAGAGCAGTGTGTGTGAGGAAGGTCTGCTTAACCAGGGAAGTTGTCACACATTTTGTTGCAACGTAAGGGAAGTGAAGGACCAGGTCACGTCCATCATCTGGAAGTGACTATGGTTTTGAGTCTTTGTGCCTCGAGCAACATTCCAGGCTGCAGCAGGTGCCGTTTACAATATTAGCCAATCTTTGTGCATGCTTGCGTCAGGCAGGTGAATATGTGCTTTGCCAGAGTCAGCGACTTCAAAACCTTCTCCACGTCCCCATGGAGGCAAGAAAGAAAGTATGCAAATGAACATCTGAGGCTTCCCTCAGTGGCAGGACATGGTTAACTACACACACAAAGGGCGGAATCACCCCAGATTTGCACAGCGTGTGGTAGCGTGGGATAAAAAGGCCGTTTTACCCGCCAGCCGTAATGGTGGGTTTTCATGCCGTATCTTCCTATTCCTGGTGCATCCTGCCACGCTAATGAGGCATTCCCGGAAAACACGCCGGACAGCTGGTGGGGCTGCCTCTGATTCGCCCACCCCGCCGTCACCTCAGGCCTTCAGTAATCAGGGCACCATATTTAAAGGGTACCCATACACAGAGGTAGCTCTCTCTAAGGGATCGGCGCCTGCCGCAAAGCCATGGCTGCCAAAGTGGGGGAAACATGCTGCCCCCAAATTTAGTGATGCCTCCCTCAGGTGTCTGCTGGACGCTGCGGAGGCCCACCGTGAAATCCTCTACTCCCACTCTGGGCGAAGATCAGCAAGCAAGGTCACCAATCCAGTGTGGCAAACGCCCTGCTGGACAGCCACCCAGTGCCAAAAGAGAACGAATGATCTCCTCCATTCTGCCAGGGTAAGTCACTCTTCTCATCACTCTCAACTCACACACTCACAACCCATCACACATCCACAGGGATCTCACCCACTGCCAGGTCAAGGGACATCACCTTTCACTCTTTCACGCAGGTCTTAAGCTGCCCTGCGGATCATGTCCTGATCTCGTCCGAGGCGCACCTGCCTCATCTCATCGCCAGCATCCTCGCCTTTGAGGACATCATCATCGTCATCCCCTTCAACATCCTCCTCATCGGAGGAGATGTGCATTCTTCCATCTCCTCCTTAGCCAAGTCCTACCCTCATTGAGGTTGTGGAGCACACAGCGAGTGACAATGATGCATTACACCCTCCGGGGACTGTATTGCAATGCTTCACCCGACCTGTCACATCACTAGAACCTCAATTTCAAAATGCTTATCGTTTGCTTCACCAAAGCCTGGGTCGTGCATAAGCCTCGTTACACCGTCGCTTTGCTGCAGCCTGAGGCTGCCGCATGTGCGTCATCAGCCACGTTCTCAGTGGGTAGCCCTTGTCCCAGAGGAGCCAACCCTGCAGCCTCTCTGGACCCTGGAAGATGTCAGGGATCTGAGACCTGCCAAGGATGTAAGAGTCATGGACACTCCCTGGGAATCATGTGCATATAGGATGCATTTGTGGTGGTCGCACACCAGCTGAACATTCAATGAATGGAAGCCCTTGTGGTTGACGCAGTTGATTGCTTGTTGCCACGGAGATCTAAGCGCCACGTGAGTGCAGTCAATAGCGCCCTGCACCTGTGGAAAACCTGAGATCTGCGCAAATCCCAGCACTCTTGCTTCCTGGCTTTCCTGATCCCAGTGAAATGCACGAAGTTCTGTGCCTTCGTGAAGTTGGCATCCATGACCTCCTGGATACACTTGTGCATGGAGGCTTGTGAGATCGTGCACAGGTCACCTGTAGAGCCCTGGAAGGAGCCACTGGCAGTGGATGCCTGTGGCATCAAATGCTGCAGCAGATGGCATATGTGACCAACCAGTTCTCTAGAAATGTGCAGACTTCGCCGACATTGCTTCTTGGTCATCTACAGGAATGACAGGCGCTGTCTGTAGACCCTGGGTCTAGTGAGGCACCTACAACCAATGGCTCACTGTGGAACTTCAGCTGTGTGCACAGCAGGCCCTGCCGCCCTTTCACCTTGAGAGAGATGCTCCTCCCTTTGCTGAACTAGGTGCCTCCGCCGCTCCCCTCTTCTTTTTCTCTGGTCTCTGTAGGCCATGCGGCATACCGCTAAATCACCAGGCCCCATTATCCTGATGTTCTCTTCCTGCAGGATCAAGGAGAGAGACATGTGGGGTAGCATGGGTGTACTGAGAACCTCTCTTAGGTTAAGTCTAAAGGCCCCTTCACGCATGCAGGAGAGTGCTGGCCACCACTTGGATGGCCAGTGTGTAGTGTGCTCATTGGCTGTCTGAAACCCCACCCACCTCTGCCCCACTCCACTTGACCAATTGGCAGCAGCTTCGACCACTGGACTGCATCCTGTGTTCTCAGCTCAGGCACAGGCATTCTCCTAACCCTCGCGCTGCAAGGCTGCGCTGTTAGCTTGAACCATGAGGGATACTGGTCCAAACCTTAATAAAGACATTGCAAGGAGCTGTGAGCATCTCCACCAGTGACTGCGCCATGGCCACCTCTCTCACAAGGGTGGCCAGTTGCTCTGCTGCCCCTTTAAACGCACATTAATTTGCAGTCTGCACCCGAGGGATGAAAAGTTTTGGTGCATTTGGTGGCACATTCATGCTTTAGTGTTGCTTGAGTGGGCAGAAAAACTGGCCCAACTGCGAGCCTGTCAATGGAGCGGCAGCTGAACAGTCTCAGCTGTGGAAGAATACTCACTTTTGACAAGTGCAAAGGCGCTTCCCTCACCCCCTTCCCCCCGCCACCCCCACCACCCCCCCGGCCACCCCCACCCCCCCACCCCCACCTCCCCTCCCCCCCGCCACCCGCCACCCCCACCCCGGCACAAGCCTCATCTTCAGCATGTGCTTGTGTTCTTCCTTCAGTCTGTCTGTTGCCCCCACCGCAACCTGACCCACACTGGATCCTTTGCCCAGTGAAAGCCAGCCGGGAAAAAGCAACTCGCCGGTGCCCCCCCTGGGGCCTCATCCCTGATGCCCTCTGGGCGACGCTGGTGAGCACTGCGCAGGTTTGCGTGCGCTCACCTCCAAGTTCTCCTCGAAGTTCAGGTCGCCGGGTGAATGTCTCTCGAAGGCAGTCATGAAGCACGCCGTTCTGATGTCACGCTGATGTGGGCGGTAAATTTGACGTGGGGGGGGATGATTCCGGTGAGCAGGGCTTATAACTAGATGTAAGTGTGTTAAAATGAGATTCCCGACGTGCGGCAGCGGGAAGCATCACCCGCCATTGATGGGCAGAGCGGACGATCGCAAACTGGTTTCATGATGGCGTAAAACTGATTTCTTGCCATATGGTCCCCACCCCCCATCGTCCCCCCGCTAACCCACCATGACGCTCAACGCCAAAGGGGTCAGAAAATTCCGGCCAAAGCCTTGTGTGCTCCAACTTAAGACCCCAATGTATTCGTGAACAGAAAAGGCTTCCACTCACTCAACAAACAGTGTGTCATGCAGGTCTGGGGCAGGTTCTGACGAAAGGTCATCGACCTGAAACACTGACCCAAATTTCTCTCTGCAGATGTTGCCAGACCTGCTGAGTGGTTCCAGCATTTCCTGTTTTAATTTAAGATTTCCAACAGCTGCAGTGTTTTTGTTTCTGTTTTGCCACAGCAGTTCGTTTAATTTTTTTTTCTTATGTTACTGCCAGGTCACTTTGGCACTCGCTAGATTTGCTCCAGCAATATAACACAACAGCTTAAATTCTGAATTAGAGGAAAAGCTTCCTCTGTATCTGGTAGAGAAAGGAAACTTTTAACCAATCAGCCTGAGCTGAAAAATTGAACTCATGTCACAGACAAAAGAGGTTAATATTCTCGGTGACTACACCATCCATTCTGTGCTAGTCTTCTCAGCAGGACCGCTTTTATTATCCAATGCAATAGATCTCTGATGACACCGGAATATATTTGGTGTAGGTTTAGTACATTGTATCATTACTTTGCCTCAACATCAATAGGTGGACAGAGCAGTCATCTCTTTGTGTTCTTTGATTCCACATTTGGAGTCTTGCTTTTGTCCCACATACATTCACCAGCTGACAAGGTGGATTATCGATCAAACCTCAGATACTGCACTATAACCAATCACTGGAACATGTAGAAAAAACACACAGAACAGGGTTTACATCTTTTTTTCCCTGCCTTGCACACCTTTTGTTGGAATGAGTGCTTGAAGGGGCTTGTGCTTGGGCAGGAAATGTATTCCAGCCTCTAGCAAGGCTACAGTAGAACTGTTCACTGGAGATGACCGTGAATGGGCTAGGGAAGGAGAGGGATTACCTTCCCTCTGATGATTTCCTCTCTGCAGAGAAATGCATCTCCTCCACTCAATGTGGGTAACCTTAACTTTGGACGAGAGTGTAGAATGAGCGATTTTGAATTGGTTAACTGTTATATGGCCCACCCAATTTGACCCCCCATTCACTCCTGTGGAAAAGAGAATCATAAGGTGCATATCATGGGTCATTAATTCAGTATTGCTCATTTTGCAACCAAAAGTTTAACTTAAACTCCCATGTTGGGAACAAATTGGGATTCTCATTGTGTATACAATTAAAGTCAGATCATTTATCCTACCACCTACCCACCCCCCCACCCCCGCCCCCCCACATTGTATCCCAGGAAGTGTCTTGCTTCCCTTTTAAAGTACATTAGTGTAAACATTGTGACGTGAGGTTGAGCTGTTGGGTGAAAGAAATCAAAACAATCAACAGCAGATCCAACGGAGTTACTATATTTTTGATTTTGGTTCATGTTGGCTGCTTGTATTGAAGGGTAAGATCATTGTTAAAGGCACAGTACTTGTCAGGGACTCAGGAAGTGTACCGGACGATTGGGAGGGGTTAAGATTGAAGATGCTGTTGTATGATGTTGTATGTGCCTGCATGCTATTGTAATGTAAAGGTGCTCAGCAGAGCAAGGATTACCGTGGGACTGGCAAATAGCACCACCCACAGTATGATGTATAGAGTCACATGGTAATAGACTGAGAGAACAGTCTAGAAAGAACACTCTGTAACCAACTTGCATGGAGGTAATAGCACCATGCACAACAGTAACCTGGGATCTGTAAATAGTTAAAGGCTAACAATAAATGGTTCATGTTTAAATATACAAGTCTCAAGATCTTATCATTGAGAGATCTAAAGAATCTATAGTACAACATGGTTAGCAGTGGGATATCAGTGCTATCAGCATAATACAACATGGTTAGCAGCAATAGTCATTTCTACAAAATATCACATCAGAGATAGAACTATAATTTGATATGGTGATCTACAGTGATATGAACGGTGGCAGCTAAATGTATGAACCCAGAACAGCATCCCAAGATATGAAACACTAAAATGAAACTGAAGCCTAACTAGAGAGTCGTGCGCCTAAGAAGAAAACTTGAAGAAAAGTTGAAGAAACTTCACTACAGCCTTGGAGGTGAGGAATCCACAAGATTGAGTGGAAATCCATTACAGAAAATTGCAAGAACCTGAGTGACATGGTTCATGAGATAGTGAGCAAAAATACAAAAAAAGTAGCTGTACTTACATTTCAGAATGGCAGTCCCAAGGCAGTCACAAGAAAAGGAAAACCTGTTGAAAGACCTTCACATGTTGAAAGGATCCCTCAGGACAACATTAATCCCTCTGGAAAATTATGAAGAGAAGCAAAATGAATGTAATGTCACTTTGAACAAACTGAAGAACCAGTTGGCAGAGAAGACAAGGAACAGACTAAAGAGCTGAAGAAGCAGTTGAATGGAAAAGAGGAGGCAACAAAAAGAAAAGTCGCAAAGCTTTCTGAACTGCGAGCAGATAATGAAGCCATGAATTGCACAATTACAGAACTGAAAAAGGTTAAGACTTCGCCAGAGACAGACCTGGTCAACAGTGCATCCAAAATGAAGGACAAGGACAAAGTTCTGTTGCAGACAGAGAAAGAAAAGACAGAAATTAGATTAGAAAATGTAACAAAAACAAAAATAGCTGGAAAACCTCAGCAGGTCTGGCAGCATCTGCGGAGAGGAATACGGTTAACATTTCGAGTCCGTATGACTCTTCATCAGAACTAAGGAAAAATAGAAATTAGGTGAAATATAAGCTGTTTGAAGGGGGTGGGACAGGTTGAGCTGGATAGAGGGCCAGTGATAGGTGGGAGCAAAGAAGAGATTGCCAAAGATGTCATAGACAAAAGGACAAAGAGGTGTTGACCGTGGTGATATGCTAATGTGCTAATGGTGACATTAAGGGTAGAAAGCAGGACGAGCAAGGTACAGATAGCCCTAGTGGGGGTGGGGTGGGGGGAAGGGATCGAAATAGGCTAAAAGGTGGAGATAAAACAATGGATGGAAATAAATTTAAAAATAATAGAAATAGGTGGGAAAAGAAAAATATATTTTAAAAAATATTTTAAAAATTATAAGTTATTGGAAAAAGGGGGATCGGAAAGGAGTTGGGGATGGAGAAGAGAGTTCATGGTCTGAAGTTGTTGAACTCAATATTCAGTCCGGAAGGCTGTGAAGTGCCTAATTGGAAGATGAGGTGCTGTTCCTCCAGTTTGCGTTGAGCTTCACTGGAACATTGCAGCAGGCCAAGGACGGACATGTGGGCATGAGAGCAGGGTGGAGTGTTGAAATGGCAAGCGACAGGGAGGTCTGGGTCATGCTTACAGACAGTCTGAAGGTGTTCTGCAAAACGATCACCCAGTCTGCATTTGGTCTCTCCAATGTAGAGGAGACCGCATTGGGAGCAGCGAATGCAGGAGACTACTTTATGGGAAGTGCAAGTGAAGTGCTGCTTCACTTGAACAGAGTGCTGACACATCTCCCCTTCACTGCCCCCCTGTCAGCATTCCATAGGGACCGTTCCCTCCGGGACACCCTGGTCCACTCCTCCATCACCCCCTACACCTCAACCCCCTCCCACAGCACCTTCCCATGCAACCGCAGAAGGTGTAACACCTGCCCCTTTACTTCCCACCTCCTCACCGTCCAAGGGCCCAAACATTCCTTTCAAGTGAAGCAGCATTTCACTTGCACTTCCCTTAATTTAGTCTACTGCATTCGCTGCTCCCAATGCAGCCTCCTCCACATTGGAGAGACCAATCGCAGTCTGGGTAACCGCTTTGCAGAACACCTTTGGTCTGTCCGCAAGCATAACCCAGACCTTCCTGTCGCTTGCATTTCAACACTCCACCCTGCTCTCATGCCCACATGTCCGTCCTTAGCCTGCTGCATTGCTCCAGTGAAGCTCAACACTAACTGGAGGAACAGCACCTCATCTTCCAATTAGGCACTTTGCAGCCTTCCGGACTGAATATTGAGTTCAACAACTTCAGATCATGAACTCTCTCCTCCATCCCCACCCCCTTTCCGATCCCCCTTTTTCCAATAACTTATAATTTTTTAAATATATTTTTTTCATATATTTTTCTTTTCCCACCTATTTCTATTATTTTTAAATTTATTTCCATCCATTGTTTTATCTCCACCTTTTAGCCTATTTCGATCCCTTCCCCCCACCCCACCCCCACTAGGGCCATCTGTCACTTGCTCATCCTGCTTTCTACCCTTAATGTCACCATTAGCACATTGTTAGATAATATCACCACGGTCAACGCCCCTCTGACCTTTTGTCTATGACATCTTTGGCAATCTCTTCTTTGCCTCCACCTATCACTGGCCCTCTATCCAACTCTACCTGTCCCACCCCCCTCAAACAGCTTATATTTCACCTAATTTCTATTTTTCCTTAGTTCTGTTGAAGAGTCATATGGACACGAAATGTTAACTGTATTCCTCTCTGCAGATGCTGCCAGACCTGCTGAGTTTTTCCAGCTATTTTTGTTTTTGTTTTGGATTTCCAGCATCCGCAGTATTTTGCCTTTATCTTAGAAAATGTAAATCTGACACTGAAGCACAAGTCACTAGAGGAACAAAAAAGCTGGGCTGAAGGAAAAGATTCACAAGCTGGCAAAACAATATGAAAATAAAACAGCAAACAAATGTTTGGCTGAGATTGTGAAACAAGTGGAAATGAAGGTTCCATTTGTGAAACATATACATCCATACAAGAACATAGCGGACACCATGGATAAAGAAAATTCGAGTCCACTCTAGGAATGAACGGAGCACACATTCCTTTTGGAAGGAAGGGGACAAACCCACAGTGTCCAAAAAGAGCAGACAAGTTGCTAATAAAGAGGTGTACAAAATTATGAGGGGAATAGATAGAGTGGACAGGTTAAAATTGTTTCCCTTGGTGGAGAATTCTAGAACCAGGGGACATAGACTCAAGATAAGTGGCAGAAGATGTAGGGGGGACATGAGGAAGAACTTTTTTACGCAGAGGGTAGTGGGTGTCGAATTCGCTGCCCAAGTTGGTGGTAGAGGCAGAAACTCTAAACTCTATTAAAAAGTACCTGGATCTGCACCTTAAGTGCTGTAAGCTGCAGGGCTATGGGCCGGGTGCAGGAAGGTGGGATTAGAAAGGGCACCTGGGTGTCCTCGGGCTGGCATGGACAAGATGGGCCAAATGGCCTCCTTCTGTGCTGTAACCTTTCTATGGTTCTATGGTTCTAAGTGCAACTCGAAGGAGCGCGAAAAGCAAATCAAATGGAGAAAGCCAAGTAGCAGAAACATAGTGTAATACTGCCATTCCTCCAAATGTGACAGGCTGAGATGTGGAAGAACTGTCAAGCCTCAAGGCTGTCTGAATTTATAAAGTCAGAGACTTGAGGTGGGGATGAAGGGATAGCAAATAAGATTGTATTGTTACACTCCATTGGAAAGGAGGAAAGTTTTCATTGGAGAAGAAAGAGGGATGTTGAATGTGCCTGCATTCCATTGTAATGTACAGATCCTCAGCAGAGAAAGGGTTAATGTGGGCTGGAGAATAGCACTGCCCATGGTATAATGTATAGAGTCACATGGTAATAGACTGAGAGAACAGTCTAGAGAGAACACACAACCAGACTGCATGGAGGTACTAGCACCATTCATGACAGTAACGTTGATCTCTAAATAGTTAAAGGTTAAACTGTTCATGTTTCAGCAAAGCCTTTGACAAGGTCCCACATTGGAGACTTATAAAGAAGGCAAAGGCACATGGGATAAAGAGTAATTTGATAAGGTGGATTCAAAATTGGCTTTGTTGTAGGAGGAAGAGGGTGATGACAGAAGGATGCTTTAGTGACTGGAAGCCAGTGTCCAGTGGCGTACCACAGGGATCTGTGCTCGGTCCCCTATTATTTGTCATTTATATAAACGACATAGATGACTATGTGGGGGGTAGGATTAGTAAGTTCGTGGGTGACACAAAGATTGGCCGGGTGGTTAACAGTGAGGTTGAGTGTCTTGGGCTACAGGAAGATAGAGACGGGATGGTCAAATGGGCAGATAAGTGGCAGATGGAATTTGACCCTGAAAAGTGTGAGGCGATACACTTTGGAAGGAATAATTTGACAAGGAAGTATTCAATGAACGGCATGGCACTAGGATGTTCTGAGGAACAAAGGAACCTTGGTGTGTGTGTCCATAGATCTCTGAAGGCAGAGGGGCATGTTAGTGGGGTGGTGAAAAAGGCATACGGGACACTTGCCTTAATCAATCGAGGCATAGATTACAAAAGTAGGGAGGTCATGTTGGAGTTGTATAGAACCTTGGTGAGGCCACAGCTGGAGTACTGTGTGCAGTTCTGGTCGCCACATAATAGGAAGGATGTGATTGCACTGGAGTGGGTGCAGAGGAGATTCACCAGGATGAAACATTTAAGTTATGATGAGAGGTTGGATAGACTTGGGTTGTTCTCGTTGGAGCAGAGAAGACTGAGGGGCGACTTGATCGAGGTGTACAAGATTATAAGGGGCATGGACAGGGTGGATAGGGAGCAGCTGTTCCCCTTAGTTGAAGGGTCAGTCACAAGGGGGCATAAGTTCAAGGTGAGGGGCAGGAGGTTTAGGGGGGATGTGAGGAAAAACTTTTTTACCCAGAGGGTGGTGATGGTCTGGAATGCACTGCCTGGGTGATGGAGGCGAGTTGCCTCACATCCTTTAAAAAGTACCTGGATGAGCACTTCGCACATCATAACATTCAAGGCTATGGGCCAAGTGCTGGTAAATGGGATTAGGTAGGTAGGTCAAGTGTTTCTCATGTGTCGGTGCAGACTCGATGGGCCGATGGGCCTCTTCTGCACTGTGTGATTCTGTGGTTCTGTGATTCTGTGATTCTGTGAAATATACAAGTCTCAAGATCTCATTGTTGAGACACCACAATACAATATGTTTGTCACCGGTGAGATATCAGCGCTATAAGCATAGTACAACAGATAGCATTGGCTGCTTCAAAGAATGAAACACAGGCGGGGAGAGATGTAGCAGCTTCAGTCTAGTGAGAAGACAGCTCAAGAGACAGGGCCACGTGTGAAGACCATATCAGGCAAGAGTGCAATCTTGTTCTGATTAACATCAGCTGTTTTTCCAACTATTATTCTGTCTGCATTTTCATGGATGGAGTTGAGCCAAATAGATAAAGAGTTTTTAACTCAGCTATATCTCTCCTTGGAGCTCTTTGATAGATGGCTCATTTTCCATGTGACACCTACGTTGGGGCCAGAGTGAGCTAGTGCAGCCACATAAACTGCTGAGGATTTATACTAAGATAAAAGCAAAATACTGCAGATGCTGGAAACCTGGAACAAAAACAGAAAATGCTGGGGTAGAAACTCAGCAGGTCAAACAGCATCTGTGGAGAGCAAAAAACAGAGTTAATGTTTCGAGTCCGTATGACTCTTCTTCAGCTCTAAAGAGAAGTAAAAGATGTGATGAAATTTATATTGTTTAAAGGGGGATGGAGCAGGTGAAGCTGGATAGAAGGCCAGCGATAGGTGGGGGCAAAGGAGAGATTGCGAAAGATATGAACAAAAGGACAAAAGGACCATGCTAGTGGTACTGGCTAAAGGAGGTGCTAATGGTGGCATTAAGGTCAGGTTCTGATCTCTCCTTTGCCCCCAACCTATCGCTGGCCTTCTATCCAGCTTCACCTGCTCCACCCCCTTTAAACAGAATAAATTCCATTGCATTTTTATTTCTCTTTAGCTCTGAAGAAGAGTCATACGGACTCGAAACATTAACTCTGTTTTTTCTCTCCACAGATGCTGTTCGACCTGCTGAGTTTTTCCAGCATTTTCTGTTTTTGTGTGAGGATTTATACTGTTCTGGGCTATCTGAAGGCATGTGTGTTTAAAATATGTACAAGAAAACAGCACAAGTTTTGAAATTTAAAATAAAACTGAAACGATATACCCAACAGGTTTGAAACTGTGGGAGGGGCTCTGCAACGTGGTGCAATGCTATGCAGCAATGCATGAAGTCCGAGGGTTGTATATCCATGATCTTCCCTGCAGTGCATTCCCGTCTCGTCTCTGTCTGTTGTAGGGAAGCGCAGACTGACAGCACAGTATTTTCCTCAAAGGAAGCTGAACAGGACTATAGTTAGCAACTTGCACATGCACCTGCTGCAGTCTGTCCTGTTCTCCAACCTTCCAGCACGCGTCCCCCTCCCCCGCCCTCACCTCAATTTGCTTTGGAAGGATAGTATTGCCATAGAGGGAGTACAATGAATGTTCACCAGGCTTGTTCCGGGATGGCAGGAATGTCCTATGAAGAGAGATTGGGGAAACTGTGTTCTCTAGAGTTTCGAAGAATGAGAGGCGATCTCATTGAAACCTACAAAATACTTAAAGGGATAGGCAGGGTAGATGCAGGTAAGGTGTTTCCCCTGGTTGGGGAGTCTAGGACCAGAGGACACAATTTCAAATCTAAGGGGGAAGCCGCTTAGAACTTAGATGAGGAGAATTTTTTTTTACTCAGAATCTTTGGAATTCTCTACCCCAGAGGGCTGTGGACGCTCAGTTATTGAATATGTTTAAAGTAGCGATTGACAGATTTCTAAATGCCAATGATGTAAAGGGATATGGGGATAGTGTGGGGAAAAGGCATTGAAGCAGATGATCATCCATGATCATATTGAATGACGGAGCAGGCTCGATGGGCTGAATGGCCTACTCCTGCTCCTATGTTCCTATCACTGGGAGTTGAGCACAGAGACTACCCATCCAGATATTGCTGTATCTATCACTTCCTAATCTGTGAATCAACATGAAGTAAAATGTGCTGAATGAGAGTTGATCTGAAGCCCTCTCCAGTTCTGCTGCACTAAATTTACATGCAATCCATACACCTTTCCTTGCACAGAAAGGAGAGAATATCAAAGAGCCTGTTTCCTACTTAGTTTACAATCAGGCTCACCAAGAAATTGAGGATTGGATATTTTGTTTTTTATTCAGCTTTATTCTGTCCCATTTTTAAAATTTATTTACTCTGTCAGGAAGTGTCCAGACTCTGTAATTTTTCTTCCTATCCCTAACCGTCGCCAGTCAGACTTTCTGACAATATGAGAATATTTGGATCAAGCAATTGATGTGCAGGGAATCATAGGCATGGATCAGTGCCACAGCATCCTGTCAAATCAATGAATAAAATGCCTCGTATTTTAAACAATTGATCTTGGACAGAAAAGAATAGTGGAGTTCATCTAAAAAGATCTAACTGTGAACACAGCAGGAAAATGTATAAATAATGATGCATTTAATAGGTGTAGTAATATCCCCAATAGATACTGTTGGTAACTTTCTCCATCATTAGTTTGACGCAGAAATCAATGTAAAACTTAAAATTAGAAACAGCTTTTCACTTGCGCAATATGGCAAAAAATCGTTAAGTCTTAATATAGAAAAGTTTACTTTGCTAAATAGCTATTTTTATATTAAAAAAACACAGGGTTGCTGTTTCGCTGTGTGGCTGGGGTCCAGATGGGCGTTTTGGCGATTTATCTATTCTCCCAATGTATGTTGTTTGAGTCTGTAGTTTCTCAACACCATGACTTTTTATTTGCAGCGAGTATTTACACATTTGGACGTCTACACGAGGTTGGAGCTTCTCCTCCTCCCAGATCCCCCTTACTTCTCAGTCATGTGATCTGACATCATTATTAAATCAGCATCATGTGTGCTTCTAATGTTAACCCTTTACATCTCCCTCCAAGTCTTTATCCCTATCATATTTACATCCTCCTACATCTGCCTCCCCCTCTCCCACTCCCCACAAAGTCTCAAGCTTCATAGGGTCAGCCTCTGAGGCACTTTGATCAATCTCCCTGATCTCATTCTCACCTCCTTTTGAGGTCAAGGATATTCAGTATTCTCCCTTCCGTTGGTGTGAGTGTTCTTCTCCTGGGTGGTTATAGAGCTTGTAGTAAGTCTTTCTTCTGCTTCATCAGGATCTGAGTAGTAAGACCAAGTTCCTATTGGCTTTCTCTCCAAGGTTATTAAGGCATTGCAGTTTCTCCTTATGATACCCTGGTCTGTCTCAATCCTGTACGATCTTGGTTATGGAGTTTTTTCATTAATTGTGTCTTCCTTCTGTTGGTCTCAGATCTGTACTCTCTCCCCAGGCTTCAACACTGGTAACTCACACGCTCTATGCCTGTGATTAAAGTTCCAGGCTTGGCTGCTTCTCTGTTCTTCCTCATGTTGTTTTACCCTCTTGTCATTTGTGGTAAGGGTTTGAGTTTTTGTTCTAGAGATGGAGGCTGTGTTCTCAAACTCCTACCCATTAGTAACTCTGATGGTCAGAAACTGTTTTGTAGTAGGACCTGATGGTCTACGCTCTAGGTTTCTGAAAGAGATAGCTGCAGAGATAGTGGACGTGCTAGCACTGATTTTCCAAAATTCCTTAGATTCAGGAATGGTCCCACTAGATTGGAAGTTGGCAAATATTACACTGCTTTTCAAGAAAGGAGGGAGAGAGAAAACGTGAACCACAGGCCAGTTAGCCTAACATCAATTGTTGGTAAAGTGCTGGAATCTATTATTAAGGAAGTCTTAACAAAGCACTTAGAAAAGCATAGTATGTTTAGAACATGTCAGCACGGTTTTACTAAAGGGAAATCCTGTTTGACAAATTTATTGGAGTTTTTTGAGGGTGTAACTAGTAGGGTAGATAAAGGTGAACCAGTAGATGTAGTGTACCTGGATTTCCAAAAGGCATTTGATAAGGTGCCAAACGAAAGGTTAATAGGCAGGATAAGGGCTTATGGAATTGGAGGTAATATATTAGCATGGATAGAGGATTGGCTAACAGATAGAAAACAGAGAATCGGAATAAACAGGCATTTTCAAGTTGGCAGGCAGTGAATAGTGGAGTGCCGCAAGGATCAGTGCTGGAGCCTCAGCTATTTACAATATATGTTAATGACTTAGATAAAGAGACAGAGAGTAATGTATCTAAGTTTGATGATGATACCAAACTAGGTGCAAAGGTAAGCTGTAGGGAGGACACAGAGAGGCTGCAAAGCGATATAGACAGGTTAGGTGAGTGAGGAACAAGATGGCAGACAGTGTAGGGAAGTGTGAAGTTATTCATTATGGTCGTAAGAATAAAAAAAAGAATATTTTTTAAAAGGTGATAAACTTGTAAGTGTTAATGTTCAAAGAGACTTGGGTGTGCTTGTAGAAGGAACACAAAGTTCACATGCAGGTGCAACAAGCAATTAGGAAGGCTAATGGCCTTAATGGCAAGGGGATTGGAGTACAAGAATAAAGAAGTCTTGTACAATTGTACAGGGTTTTGGCGAGACCACATCTGAAATACTGAGTGCAGTTTTAGTCTCCACATTTAAGAAAGGATATACTTGCATTGGAGGCGATGCAGTGAAGGTTCACTAGATTGGTCCCTAGAGTGAGGGGGTTATCCTATGATGAGGGGCTGAGTAAATTGGGCTTATACACTCTGGAGTTGAGGAGAATGAGAGGCAATCTTACTGAAACATACAAGATTCTGAAGGAGCTTGATAGGGTGGACACTGAGAGGTTGTTGTTCAAGGAATCTAAATCACTGGGGCGCAGTATCAGGATAAGGGGCCAATCAATTAGGACTGAGATGAAGAGAAATTCCTTCACTCAAAAGGTTGTGGATCTTTGGGGCAGGATTTTCCCATCGGCGAGCAGGGGGCGGGGCCCGCTCGCCAACGCGTAAAATGACGCGCGGTGACGTCGGGCGGAACTCCCGACGTCACCCCGCCCCATCTCAATTTTCAGGTAGGCGGGGGCTCAGCAAAATCAGCTGTGTGTCCCTTGACCCGTCAATGGCCAATTGAGGCCATTGACAGAGTTATTAAACTAATTAATGGACCTGCCCATCCAACCTTAAGGTTGGCGGGCAGGCCAGGAGCCCTGGCGGGAATTAGAAAAAGCATGAAACCTCATCCACAGGTGGGATGAGGTTTCATGTAGGTTTTAAAAAATTTAATTAAAGTTTTTTAAAAAATTATGGACATGTCCCAACTCATGTGACAGTGTCACATGAGGGGACATGTCAGGGAATTTTTTTTTCTCTACTTTTAATATTTTTGACAGTGGGGCTGATCTCCCTGAGGCAGCGCTTAGCCTCAGGGAGATGAGTGCGCTCTTTCGTGCACATGCGCAAAAGAGCACACTCTCAGGTTTAGGGATTCCCCCTGCCCACACAGGGAGTGCATAGCGCTTCCGTGCGGACGCCACGCTGGGCGGGCCTTAATTGGCCCGCCCACGTAAAATGGCAGCGCGCCTCCGCATGCCCGCACTTGAACTTTGCCCCCGACAGGGGGGAAAATCCTGCCCTTGGAATTCTCTACCCTAGAGGGTTGTAGATGCTCCATTTTTGGCTGGGATTGACAGATTTTTCGTCTCTCGGGGAATTAAGGAATTTGGGGAGTGGACGGGCAGGTGGAGTTGAAGCCCAACATTAGCAAAGATTGTACTGAATGGCGGAACGGGCTCGGTGGGCTGTATGGCCTACTCCTGCTCCTATTTCCTAGGTTCTTATGGTGAGGTTTGAAAACTTAGAAGAACCAGATTAAAGTCTTTCGGCGGGATTTTAAGCACCCGCCCTCCGCCGTGATCTTCCGGGTCCCGCCGCAAGCCAATGGACTTCTGGCTGGGGCGCCAGCTCGCCCGCAGCGGGTCCTGCCCATGACGGGGCAGGAAAATCCCAGCCTTTGTTTACCTTCAGTAAACCTTTGCCAGTCCGTACCGCTCTCTCAGCTTCTCAATTCACTTGAGAATAGCAAGGTGAACGTGCTACATGGATGAAGCCATGTTCATTTGCGGAATTGTGAAATAGCTCACTAACAACTTGCGGCTCCCTATCAGACACTACGATGTCCGGGATGCCATGTGTTGCATAACTTCTCCTGAGGGTTAGGATGACTGCTTCTGCTGTGATACCATGCAATCTGTTTACTTCAGTTCACCGCAAGTAGTAATCGATGGCAATAAGGAATGTGTTCCCCATAAATTCAGATAAGTCCATTCCCAGGTGTTCCCACAGCCTTGATGGAAAGGTAAAACATTATAGTGGTTCTTGGCTGTTTATGCCACAAATAAGACAGTTAGAAATTATTCCTTCTATAGACCAAGAAATGCCTGGCTGCCAGACTAATTGCTGTGCTTTTGCATGACATTTGTTATTCCTAGATGACCTTGGTGAAGTCTTTGAAGAATATCAAGTTGACGAGTCCTCGGCATGACTATTCTCTCATTGAAGACTAGTAAGTTGTCAATGACTGTTGCGCTGTTCAAAGTACTGCTGTAGTATTGCATTAGTGGGCATATAGTCTGACCATCCTGCCAGAAAATATTCTCAGGTTTGGGGATATTCTTCATCTCATTGCTGGGATTGTTATATTTCCTGCAACTTTTTCGCAGCAGCTGGTAAGTGCTGAGCGATTAAGGTTGTATATGCTTCAACCTCCTCAATGAAGTGTAAATCCTCATGCTTGTTTCCTTATTTGTGATAGTATGTCTGCTGTTGTTTGATACTTCCCCCTGCATAGACTCTGTCTTAGTCTGAATTGCTGGATTCTGGGCGGCATCTTCACAATATTTTTCATGTTCAGAAGGGACTAATGGTCTGTTACGATTTTGAAATGCACTTCCATAACAGTCTGAAAACGTTTTCATGCCCATGTTGCTGGCAATGCTAATTTTTCTATTGTGGCATATCATTTTTCTGTTTCTGTTAGCGGCCTTAAGGCACAGTGGACTGCACTTGAAAGAAAACTGTCCCCAGACCTGTCGACGATGCCCCTGCTGCTACCATGGTTGGTAATTCGGGGCTGTAATGTGCCAAGATTTTGGAAGAGATTAAAAGTGGTTTGATCCTTTCAAAAGTATTTTGCTGGCCCACGCTCCTGCATCACCATTGACCCTGTTGCCTTCCTTGCCTCCTGGAGCGTGAGACATTGTTCTCTGAAAAATTTCTGGATCGGATGCTATTCCAAAGGATAATCTATTGAAACAATAATGACCAAATGACATTTTAAATGTGGTCAGCAATCTGGATTCTTTGTCCAGAGGCAACTGCCAAAACCCACTGTTCACATCCAATTTGGTAAATAAAATATTTTTGGCTAGTTTGGCAAGGCTCTCATCCACTGAGTCCATCAGGTGGATCTCATGTTCTAACTGATTTGTTTAGTTGCGTTAAATCCATGCAGATTCTTATAGAGCCATTTGGCTCAGTGTCCGTAACCATTCCTGAACATCACTTTGTTGGCATGCTGATGAGTAAGATAACCCCTTGCTGCTGCACCTTTTCAATTTCACCCTTGATTTTGTCCAAGTGTTGTTGAGGGACCTTCCTCGGTGTATAGAGGCAAATTGGTTTCACCTCAGCTTGTCATTTGATATGGTACTCGGTCTTTAATTTCCCTAGCCCAGCAAATAATTTTGGAAATTCATTTTGAAATATACTGCTGTAGTTCCCACCAGCATCTTCGTCTACTTTATAGATTAATTTCAGTTTCAGACATGCCTTTCAGCTTAGAGAGAGCACTCTTGATTTTGAATGACATTGAGAAGTTCCGAGGATTTCTCGATCTGGATACTTCAGTGTTGTTATGAGTTGGCCTTTCGCTTTTAAATTTGTCCCAACAGGACCTTGTAATTTAATAGATGAAGGTTGCAATGGAATCTGTTTGAGTCATTTGACTTCATCTGATAAAACAGAAAAAACCCTGCTCCTGTGTCTAGTTTAAACTCTGTGAGGTGTCCGTCCACTTTGAGTTTAAGACTCCAGTAGTTGTTTTCAATATCATTTACCACCCCCAGAAAGGTTAGTTCCTTTGCTTGTGGTTCCCACTTGTTGTACGTGGCTCTGTTTTAATGTTCTCTCTCTCTCCTTACAGGTTGTCAATGTTTTTGAATGACAAACAGTTTTGTGGCACTCTTGCCCCAGCTGGACATTCTTCTCACCTCTGCAGTTGCTCCCGCGACAGCAAAGACATTTCAAAATGGCAGTTGGCGCACCTTTCCCCATTTTGGTGGGCTTGGGCTTTGGCCAGCTTTCTCTTTTGTGGCCTTCAAACTGAATGGTCTCGCTTGATCTTCTCCACGGGATCTCCTTCCCTGCGGACACATGCCCAATTCTGTTTCCTGAGGTCCTTTTGCCTTGCAATCTGCATGGCTTTCACTAGTGTTAAGTACGCTCTTGCCTGTAAGAGATCTGATAATGTTTCATCTGGGACCCTGACTACGATTCTGTCACAAATCAGCTCATTTTTTAAGATTCTGTAATCACAGATCCCTTATAGAGCTTACAGAGATCGTTGATGAACAAATCCATGCTGTTGCCTGGCCTTTGCTTTCTTTTATTAAATTTAGCCCTCTCTATTATTAAATTCTGACAGATGCTGAAATTAGCGTCAAAATCTTGCAGGACTTCTTCATAAGGAGTTGAAGTCTCACCAACACTCTGACTTGCAATCACGTCGTCGGCAATAGATCCTTCTGCATGAAGTAGAGTGCTGACCTGGTCTTTCTGATCTTTTTTGTGTAATCCTGAAGCACTCTGTACATTGTGAACTTTTTTTCTCCAGTTGACAAGTTCTGGGCCGATTGTGAGCCATCTGCACTCTGAAATGGTTCTGGGAGTGGTAGTGCTGATTCCTTGCTTCTGCTGAGCCTTGGAATTGTTCCTGCAGCTTGCTGCTTTGGATCTGTGTTCACCGCTGTCTAATCTCTAGGTCTGCATCTCAGCTTGTATTGGTTGCTCCCACAATGTTGTGACATCTTGGTTTGCCTTAAATTTTTATTTCGTCCTTCCTTCAAGGATCTCTTTTCTTGCCAACCCTCTATTTTCTTTTTAAGGTTTGCTGGGTCTTTTACTTGCTGCCACCATGTTTTGTTGTGTGGTCAGGGTCTAGACAGGGGTTTTGGGGATTGCCTTATCTCCCAAAGTATGCTACTCGAGTCTTAGTTTCTCAAAACAATTACTCTTTATTCACAGCAAATGTTTACACATTTGGACCTCTACACGAAGTTGGAGTGTTTCCTCCTTCCAGATCTCGCTTACTTTTCAGTCATGTGATCTGACATCATTATTACATCAGCATCAGGTATGCTTCTGATGTTAACATTTTACTCTGCAGCTGCCAGTGGTTCAATGGGTAAATGGACTTTCTGATGTAGTGTTGGACTTTGAAGACCAGCAAGGTCCCACCTCAGTTCAATCCCAGGTCCATATTTAATTAGCCACAGTACCGGTAGGGACACTACAAATACTTCATCACTCCCTAGGTTAGCGATTGTGGAAAGAAAAGTATGAATTGTCACAAAGCCAGAAGGGCTCCATGCCTAAGCTAAAATGGCACCGGAGCCCGGAATCTGGAAGTCCCGAACCCATATCTGGCACCACCACTTTGCTTGGCCGGTGACGGTGGGGGGGGTGGTGGGGGGAGAGGAAAGCCAGGGGGGTGTGGGTGGTGGGACATATTCCACATATCTGTGGTTCACAGAGACAACAGCACATTTAAAAGTGCACCTCCCTTCAAACAGAAGCAACTTTGGTCACCCAACTGTCTAAAACATGACTCTTGAACTTTATGAATTTGATTGAAAGGTCTAAACATGCAGGAGGTATTTGGAAAGGTAAGATACCCTTCTGGAGAGGTCAGGTACCTCTTTTGGAGAGGTCAGGTACTCCTTTGGGATTGTTAAGAATACACATGAATGTTTGCAAAAAGTGGATAAGGTCTGTGGAACTTTCAAGCTGTCAAGACATTTAAATCCCCTGCTCTTTAAATTTGGAAATTTGAGTGCTATCATTATACTCTTACTTTTGCATGACTATTCCCACAACCTATTATTGTCACAGTGGGAGGTGTGTAAATTCACAGTCAGATTGACAGCTCCAAGTGATTATAAAGAGATTACCTATCTTTGATGTGGGGCTATGAATACCAATGTTTGTTTTATAAGGGATTAAGTGTTTGAACTGTTGTGAATGTATTGAATGGGCTTTTATCAATGAGACTGTTTTTTTTTAAATACAGTGAAGTTTGTAATACATACTTTATTTTATTCCATCTCAGAATGGTTCCTGAGGTCTGCCCATGGTGGATACTGGGTAAGTTGGCATGGAGGGTATAAGGGCAAAGGGTGATGGGTAGGGGGCATGTGTTGGGACAAAGTCCCAGAGCACTGAGGAGGCTTCAGCACTAGGCAGCCCCTGTGGATGCTTCTGCATGGTTTCTGGCGGAGGCAGAACAACTCCAGTTAGCACCTGCTCACCGCAGAATGAAAATCTGACCACTCAGGGCACTTTCTCCTGAGTCAGCTTTGCAGAGTTAGGTATTTCCTGACTCAGGGTGGAAAATTCAGGCTAAAGAGTCAGCAAAGGTTCCCATTCACATTACTCAATGACCTCTGCTGGACACCATGCAGACTGCTTCGAACTTGCTTTGCACAGCCCAATGGTCTGCACTCCTCCTCCTCCTCCAGGCACCATGCCCTATGAGGACTCTGGTGACCATGGATTTCCATTGCATTGGTCCATGATTATGCTTGGCAAAGTACTGCAGTGGTTTTTTATTGGCATCTGCAGTATGGCTGACCAGGAAACTCTCCCACTCTTACCACCCACCATCAGGCGTATTGGAAGGATTTACAAGCTGATAATCAATGTTATGAATGCACCTTCCATGGCCATCAAGTCCTGAAGTGGGACCTGAACCTGGAGCTCTGGTCCAGAAGTAGGGACGCTAACACTGAGCCATAATACCTCCTGTCAGTCTATGAACAATCAAGCTAAAATTCTGCAGGGGTTTCACTGGCCTCCTGGCATAACTTTGAAAAGTCACTAGTGGAACATGGAATCAGGAGTAGGCCCTTCAGACCCTCGAGCCTGTTCTGTCATTCAATTAGATCATGGCTAATCTATAGCCTAATGCCCGTTTATCCGCCCTGGTTTCATAGCCCTTACTGCCCTTACCTACCAAAAATCTATCAATCTCATTTTTTAAATTTTAAATTGACCAAACAGCTTTTTTTGTGGAAAGGAGTTCTGTACTGTTCAATTATTCTGTGTTTGATTATGCGAGTCAGTTTGCTGTTGATGCTCACTGTGCTTGATTAGTTAAGTCTAGGTGTGGCCTCAGCGAAAAGTAAACAAATTATAGAAGTTGCTGGAAACAAAGAGTTGTAAGCATGGAGCAGACATTTTTTAAAAAGCTCTTGTAGTTCATGCACACAGAAACTGGTGTGTCATCTCTGCATAGCTCCAAGTTATAAAATATACAAGTTCCAAATTTCCATTATCCTTTGTGTGAAGAAGTGCTTCCTGCTATCTTCTGTGAATGGGCTTATCAGAATTTTAAGGTTAAACCTCTCACTAAGCTTATCCATGGATAGTCACATGGGCAAGATAATGGAATCACATCTCTCCATGGGCCAGCCCTGCAGATCTTACATGCAGAAAAAAGGGCAAATACAATTGTGTATTGTCTACTTGCATCATTATTTTATAAATGTTTAATCAGGCATATCCACCATATTGCAAGGTTGACTAATGCCCTCGGAAGTGACCTAGATTTTAACATGTTTTTGGCTCACGGATGAATTGTTACACTCTGCACACTCCATAAGATAGTAAAAGTAAGAGTCAACTTCAGCCAACAACAAGCCTTCAGTGTGATATTGATATTCATATAGACATAAAAATACAGCAAAGTTTTCTGCTTTACTTCCTTTTTGAAAAAAATTCTCTCCTCATTAAAGCTTCAGTCACTGATACATCAGCGCTCACAGAAGGAAGCTATTCAAGACTAATGACTGGTTCAGAAATTAAATAAACCTGCCTGTCACTCAATAATCTGAGAATGGAGTTTTGTTTATATTGTGCTGTCACTGTGCTGTTCAGTCTGGGCATTCTAGCTTCTTCACCAGATGTGAATTGAAAGCTTGTATTGTGACTTGATGCTTTGTTCTCAAACATGCTGAAACTAGGCAAATAATTTAACATGTGCTGTCATTTAATGTTTTAACAAAAGGAATATGAAATAATACTGGAATGAGTTACAAATCTGAAACTCTAATTGAAGGGTTCGGATGCAGTTTTAAACTGTGGAAGCAAACTGTTTGCGTATTTGACCAGTGGCATATTTCATAGACAAATGTTTTTGAAGAAGTTGCACCTCTCTTCCTATTACTGTCTGTTTGCTTTCCTATGCACTGATATCAATACTTTCTGGCCCTGATTTTCATCCCCAGGTTGGGTGCATGAAGTTGGTATAGAGGCTGCCTGGTATAGAGGCTGCCGGGTACATGAGGCAGTCTGGGCAGAAGGCCTGCCTCTGTGCTCTGGCACTGTGTTTAAATAAATAAAATAAAAAAGAATAAAACGTAAAACAGCCCCCTCCCCTCACCCCCTCACATCCCCCACACACGCACTGTATCCCATCCATGCAAACCCACATCCCTCTACCACCCCCAATGGGCCCCTCTCCCAAAGGTGTCCCAGGACCTTATCCAAAGGAGTACCTTACCTTTCCAAAGGGGTACCCTACCCATTCAAATGCATCCAACAAGTTCAGGCCTCCATTTACCTGCTCTAATCGGCACACTTAGGGGAGAATTCTCCCCACGTCAGGGGGGTTGTGTGGGTGGGGTGGGGAGGGGGGGTGGTGCCGATTGGGTCCATGCCGCCATTTTACGCATGATGTGCACCCAGAAGCGCTGAGCACTCCCTGTGCGGGCGGGCGGGGGATGGTGGGGGGGCGTTCCCTGAGTCGGGGTCTGTGCGAAAGAGTGCAGAATACTACCTGAGGCACAGAGCTGCCTCAGGGAGATTAGTTTAAGTTCCCAAAATTTCAATAAAGAAAAGAAAAAATTTTAAGACATGTCCCCTATGTGACATGTCAATGAATTTTCATAAACATTTTTATCCAATTTATAAACACTTCATGAAACCTCATCCCTTCCGTGGATGAGGTTCCATGAAAAATGCGATGGCCGCCTGGGCTCTTCGCCTGCCCACCAACTTTAAGGTTGGATGGACAGCTCAGTTTATTAGTTTAATTGATATTTAAGTGGCCTTAATAGGCCTTTGACAGTTCGGCGGGCATGCAGCTGAGTTGGCTGTGCGCCCGCCGAACTGAAAATGTAAATGACGCGTAATGACATCAGGACACCTGCCCGACGTCACCGCGCATCATTTTTCACCTCGGCAAGCAGGCCCCACCCCCGTTCACTGAGCCAAAGATTCAGGCCTTGGTGTTTCACACTCCTGTCCTACCAAAATCCCACTTCAATGGAGGCAGCTGGTCATTTAAATGGCCAGTTGCCTCTGCGAATCATGCATGCGCAAACTCCAGTCCAACTGCTGTCCAGCACCCACAAAGATGGGAAATGTCAGGTTCGGGGTTGGTGGGAATTAGGATTTTTGAGCATTTCCAGGATTTTAGCCATGATGGAGAGCCTTTCATGCTTTCCCTCTGATCTTCACAGACTTGTCTCTATCCTCTGGTTCATTTACTCCCTCGTCCTCACCACTGATATAATTAATACACCTTTCATTTTTTTTTAGAGTTTTTTTTAACCTTGCACTCCTGAATAGAAACAGTTTCTGCCAAGGGTATGTAGTAGAAACTTACACCCAGCCCAATTTTCAAACTGTGCTCTTGCTAGGAAGGTTCACTTTTGGGGCGTGTGGATTTGGAAATGACCCATATACAGGAGTGCGTTATTGTGTTGAAACACATCACAGTGAATCACTTTGACATCCAGTAACTGCTATTATGTAAGCCTCTCTGTAAGTCTGTCTTACCTGATCTTTCTTTGCCATGACTATATGTAAGTTGAATCCTGATTTTTTTTATATTAATTTCTTTGCGGGATGTGGACGTTGCTGGCTAGGCTGCATTTGTTGCTCATCTCTAATTGCCCTTGAGAGGGTGGTGGTGAACTGTTTTTTGAACTGTTGCCGTCCATGTGTTGTGGGAACACCGACAGTGCTGTTAGGAAGGAAATTCCAGGATTTTGACCCAGTGACAATGACGGAATGACAATGTACTTCCAAGTCTGGATGATGTGAGGCTTTGGAGGGTAATTTAGTTCCATACATCTGCTGCCCTTGCCTTCTAAAGTGCTTTGAGATTGTGATTGCTGTTTGTTGTAGAACGGGATTCGTTGCAGAATGTATTTTGGTAATTCTTTTCCCTAGAATGTCTTTTATAAAATGTAGTAAAATATGCAATGCGGACAAAAACCAATGGGGAAACAGGAAACCTTTGTGCGTGTCAGATAATATATATTTAACATATATAGAAATATATATTAAACAGCAAAAAAAAATGTCATTACAAGTTTATCATTCTTTCATTTGGGTGCTGAATTTTCCTTTCCATCAAACAGGAGAGGCATCAGTGCTGTAAAGGGGAATTCTTTTCCACTTTGGGAATCCAATGTTGGTGATAAGTGAAGAGCACAGACAGCATAGATATTTTTGAAATGTTTTTTGAATATTTTTGAATGTTATGTCAACTTAAACCCAATCTCATCAAAGTAACCCCTATTGCATTGACATGCCCCACACCAACAATCTGGTATCTCTTTGGACTGCAAAGTGCTTTCCTCTTTGTACTCATGCCAAAGTTCCAGTTTGAATCTGAGGCTAAGATTTGGCCTGATTCTGCAGGATGGGAGACTCCCTGCAGGCGCAGGTCTTGTGCTATTGAGTTCGACAAAACATAATTGGAACTCCAGTGTGATGTCCAACCAGATTTAAAGATGTCCAGGCCTCCAGTGAGCCCTCTTGGGCACTTTTAGGTTAAAAGCAGGTAAGTGAAAATTGTTCAGAGGTGGGTAAAGAGGACCTGGCCATGAGAATTCCAACAGGATAGATGTGGATGGATGGAGATGAAATACTGGTCAGACATGGCCTTGTCAATGATTGACATTGTGGCAAGGCCTCACATAATGGCAAAGTGGTGGAGATGGGAGTTTATATGCAAAGCGAGATTGAATTAGGGCAGCAAAGCAGACAAATGGGATAGGGGAAGTTTAGGTAAAGATTGAACTTATCAAAGGTGAGTAGTTGCTTAGTGTAGAGATTAAGGAAGGAGGTCTAAGTGATGGGGTTGAGAGAGTGGCATATGATAAAGACTTTAAAGAAGAGGTGGGAATGGATGATGTGTTCAAACGAGAAATGGATACCAGAGGAGTAAATGGGGGGTGGGGGTGGGGAGGGGGGAGTGCCCAGGTTGAGCCTTCCCAATGATAGCCGTGGCAAGTTGGAAAGGATGTGTAGTGAACCTTCCAACCCATGACCTTGACTATCGAGAAGGTCAAGGGCAGCAGAGGCATGGGGAACACCACTACCTGCAAGTTTACCTCCAAGTCACAGACCATCCTGACTTAGAACTATATCGCCATTCCCTCACTGTTGCTGAGTCAAAATCCTAGGATACCCTCCCAAACAGCACTGTGGGTGCCCCTACATGGCAAGGACTGTAGCAGTTCAAGAAGGTGGATCACCTCCACCTTCTCAAGGGCAATTAGGGGTGGGCAATAAATGCTGATCTTGCCAGTGCTGTTTATATCCCATGAACAAATTTTTTTAAAGAAATGAAAAGCTGGGCAAGTTGGCTTCATTAAAAGGAAATAAGTCATTATCCATTAGGTAGGTTCCTTTCAGGCTCAAAGTATCAATAGATTTACTCAGGATGAGATTGTGGGCAGAGAGTGTTTTGCATGCAAGGCCATTGAAAGGGTTAAAAATGTTAGTTAAATGCCTTAAGTAAGAAATAACATATGAATTAGAAGACAGACTTAGCAGATGTGCTCAAGACAGGACAAACAAGCTACTAGAATAAAGGGCAAGGGTAGGGACTGGGTGTTGAAAGTGGGATGCGGCCAGACTGAACAACCAGCAAGATGCGGAATTTCATGTTCATGTGAGAGCAAGTCCTGGTAAATGTAAAAACAGAAAATAAGTAACTAAGGCCTCTTAGAGGAGATGCGCAGGGCAAGTTTTTTACGCAGAGGGTAGTGAGTGTCAGGAATTCGCTGCCAGAGGAGGCGGTGGAAGCAGGTACGATAGTGGTGTTTAAGAGGCAGCTTGACAAATACACGAATAGGATGGGAATAGAGGGATACGGACCCCAGAAGTGCAAAATGTTTTAGTTGACAGGCAATATGATCGGCGCAGGCTTGGAGGGCCGAAGGGCCTGTTCCTGTGCTGTACTTTTCTTTGTTCTTTGTTGACATCTACTGAGCATGTGATTATAAGTTGATAAGAATAGAATTGTGTAGCCACAAGGCTACATGACTAAATATGTATATAGAAATGAGTTTTGTTTGTGCTAAACGAGTTCTGTCTTAGACTGCCTAAGGTGGACTCTCCCAGCACATGCTTGAATAAACAATCGAAACCTGTCCCTGAGTCTCCTGGTGTTTATTGAGTAGCACCACAACAGCCGTAAATGAGGATCAGAGGCATGGGATCCCACGTAGGGTGACGAGGTGAACTTGGAGAGTGTTACAGAAAAAGGAAGTTAGGTAGAGGAACACAGCAGACAGACAGTGAGAGAGGGATGAAATTGTTGGGTTTGCTATTAGGGGACACAAGTAACCCAGAATAAAGAACAAAGTGGCAAATGGTGGTCTGGGAATTGGAATTGTGTTTGCTCATTAGTCCTGTGTGCCAGGGAGCAATTCTCTGCTGAATTATTCCTGTAAGCAGCTGCTATGTTTGTGTAAGTTCCATTTGGAGTCCTCATATTCTATTGAGCCATAGAGCTTAAAAAATAGAAGCCATTTGACCCTTTGAGCCTACTCCTCCATTCAATAAGTTCAAGTCTGATCCTCTGCCTCAACTCCACTTTCCACCCCAATCCCCATGTACCATTATTCCCTTAGTGCCCAAGAATCTGTTGTTCTCGGTCTTAAATATACTCAACAACTGAGCAAGCACACTTCTCTGGGGTAGAGAATTCCAAAGATTCACAACCCATTGAGTGAAGAAATTTCTCCTCATCTCAGTCCTAAATAGTTGACTGCACTTTGCACATCTAGACTGTTCTAGATTCCCCTATCTCAGGAGGAAGTCCCCTGAGAGAGATTGACCCGCAGCTCTGTAGTCCGAGCAGCATCAGCCAGGAGCAGTGGCAACTGCTGAGATTACAGGCAGTCCCACACATTGAGAAGCCCAGGCAAGTCCGGGGTCAGGGGTCTTGGTGAAGGGTGTGAAAGGGATGGGATGGGGGGTCAGGTTCAAGAGACCAGTGGAAGGTTAAAGGGGGGAATGATGGGGGCAGGGACCTCCAATAGGCCCACAAAGGAGGTCCCCCCTTAGCAACACCAGCCCATGCAGGTAAAGCTGATGGGTTTCCTGCATTGCATGGGCCTCCCCCTGAAACACTGGCTTGTGGAATGAGGCCCTTGAGTGGCCATTAATAGGCACAAGGGCAGGCAGGTTCCCCAACCCATGTAAAATTTCAGACAGGTCAAGAGCAGGAGGGTAGGAGGCGGGAAGACCACACACTGGATTTTACATGCCCCCACATTCAAACCCACTCATGGGGAGTGTAAAATCCAGTCCATTATCTCAGTGTCTACCAGACTGTCAAGCCCGTCAAGAATTTTATATGTTTCAATTAGAGAAACTCTCCTTGCTCTAAAGTCCAAAAAATATAGGCCCAGTCTACTCAATCTCTCCTGATAGGACAAACCCCTCATCCCAGGAACCAGTCCAGTGAACCTTTGTTTCACTCCCTCTAAAGCAAATATATCCTTCCTTGGGTAAGAAGGCCAAAGCCATACAGCACTCAAGGTGTAGCCTCACCATTGCCCTGTATAATTTTAGTAAGACTTCTTTTCTTGTATACTCTGATTCCTTTGTAACATTTGCCGTGCCTTCCTAATTGCTTGCTGAATCAACATATTAACTGCAGCCTCTTCGCATCCTCCTCAACTTTTACTCACCCACCTAACTTTGTATCATAAGCAAACTTGGATGTGTACACACAGTCCTCTCAGCTAAGTCATTTATATAGATTGTAAATGGCTGAGACCCAAGTACTGATCCTTATGGTACCCAACTAGGTACATCCTGCCAACTCAAAAAAGTACCATTTGTTCCTGGTCTATTTTCTGTCCAGGCTCATTACCATCAGCATTGCTTGTCAGATATACAATTCGACCTACATTTCCTCTGTGTGCGTGTGTCTCTGTTTGTGTATGGGGGAGAGAAAGAGATAGAGAAAGAGATCGTTCTCTCCTCACTCGGTTTGCATACAGGAGATGCTGGATTACAATCAGAAGCAGGAATCTGGAAACAAGTTGAAACCAGGGTTGATAAGTGATCTTTGTTTCAATATGAGGCCTACAACTTGAAACCAGGGTTGCTAAGCAATCCTCGTTTCAATATGAAGCCTATGAATACATTCATTTCAGACCTGATATTAATTTCCTCCATTCAGAATGCATAAATAATGATCTTGTTTCAAATTCACAGCCAGCTTTTGCCAAAGAGCATAGTTCAGTTTAAACCCAGTTAAATCCAAACTGAATTTGTCTTCATCACTGCCAGTAATCACTGTTAATAATAGTTACATTAAACAGTCTCAAATTTATCCTTTGAAGTTACAGCACAATAAGATAATGGGCAGACTGCATTTTTCTCAAGTGGACCATTTACTCTTTCCATGGTTAGATTTGTTTGAATACTTCGAAAGAAAATGTATTCATCTTCCCATGCTGTAGAATAATGATGATTTATTGTCATGGGTTATAAAATTTTTGGAAGCTCTGATGATATTACAGATTTATTATCCACTCCTTCATGTAGGGAAAACTATCAATAATATAGACATGATACATTATTACCTTATAATATAAACATAATTTGCTATTCCCCTATAAATATTTAGTTTGCTATTCACTGTATTATATCCAGAGTCTGTGACATGCTATAATATACGCATGGTCTGCTAACTGTTATAATACTCCTTGGTAATCATTGCCATTCATTGTAATATGCAGAGGAGGCGGAAGTCAACATCATTGCACTTGCTTTAAAGCTGTTAAAGGTGCACAACAGTGACAAATTTAGCAGTGAGGTGGCCTGGGCCCAAACTGTAGGTGTGTTTTGTGCTGGGAGGATGTTGGTTACAGAACAGTGTCTCTTAAAGAAGTCTTCATAGTCTTCAGTAGGTTAGCTGTAAGCCTTTATTAACAAGTAGAGCTATTTACACATGTACAGTAAAGGGTATAGGCTGGGAGCCATCTTTATATTTAGGTCCTTATCCGTCTCTGCTCTACACCATGCTGACCCCTAGGTCTGGGTCGTGTGTCTTCTTACATCACTGTGGGCGGTACTGTACTCAGTCCCACATTAATCCTGTATGTGCCAGACCCTTATGCCACATTTGCGACATTACTAAATCTGTCCGGGGACTTTTATAGTTAAATGAGCAGATATCTAACCGTTCTTCTATACAATGTAATTATGAAGGGCCTGTCACTCTATAATATAGGCAGTATTTGTCATTCATCTTAATACTTACATGATTTATATTGCAAACCTGGACTCCCTTCACCAAAAAGGTTGTTGAGGCTGGGTCAATTTAAAATTCTGAAACTGAGATTGATAAATTTTTTTGTTAGGCAAAGGTATAAAGAGTTATGGGACCAAGATGAGCAGTAAGGTACAGATCAGCCATGATCTAATTGAATGACGAAGAAGACTTGAGAGGCTAAATGGTCTTCTCCTGTTCCTATGTTTCTGTGAATGTGAGAGAGATGTACCCCAGGGTTACTATTCTGCATGTTTCAGTAATGAGCTTTAGACAAGCATTCAAGAAAATCTCAGAGTTGCTTCCTGCCTGACCACCAACTATGTGAGGAGGGGTAAAAATTGACTCCCCTAATTTACCGCTCCAGATCTGACTGTAACGGGATTCAGTTGTGAATTTAGTGAGGATGTGCTTTGCAATACTGCGGGAGACCCACTATGTACGCTTTCGGCGGTACAAGGAATTAATCAGACAGGTTTTCTGAGTTTAAATCAAAGAATGAGCTAAGTTTCTTGACCCTACTTCCTGAATTTGCAAAAAGGTAAATTGTAACCCTCATTCATATGTCACAAACATTCCCTGAACCCCACACACACACACACACGGATACAGATGGTAGAATATGATGATAGGCTTAAAGATTTTTTATAGTTCGCGAAGAAAATAAACAATCAAAGAAATTTACAGTTAACTGTCCTGTGGATGGTCTCGATGTTGTGATTCCATGTTGCGCCCTTTTGTTCAGCTGGCTTCCTGGGTGTAGCTGTATGGAGTAGATTTCCATGTTTTATCCCCAAGCGTCTTGGTTTACAGTAGATTCCTCTTTGCACAATACTTCAGAGAGGGAGAGGGTCGGGAGGGGGTTGGGGGGAGGGAGAGACAGTTCCTGCAGCCTTTCAGTGTATCCTTCTGATCTCTACTCTGACTTGGTAAACATTTCTTTAAAAGCCTTGCTGGCTGTATATTCCAGAGGAATTAAATTCCCACATCTTCTGTAGCCATTGTGTTGTAAAATGGGTAATTACATCTTTGATGTCGCCTCTCAAAAACTTTTGAAGAGTAATAGTGTAAAAGTCAACAGGAGATGGGGACTTTCATGTTCCCTAGCGGGGGAGAGGGGGTGGGGGGAGTTTGTTCCTTTTCATCCCACTTGGGGGTGGAATGCAAGTTGTATATTCAGTGGCTGGCAGTCTCTCCACTGTCTTTAATGGGATTACAGTTTATTCAAATCCAGTTTGAAAGAAGGCATTAGAAATTGTATCATTTTCTTTAAAAAAAAATCCTCATAACAATTTAGTTAGGGTTTGAGAAAAGGTTTATCAGAGAGTGTGCCTCCAAAAAGTGGAAAAAGTCAATTGATTCAAAACAAGATTAAACTGGAAAAGCAATGATGCATCCCTCTCAGTTTCAGCTATGAGAATAAACCAAAAAAATACTTGATTAAATATTTTAAATATCACTGCAATTAATCTTTTGAAACAATGACATTGCAGGCTGGAATTTTAATGCCACCCCACCCCAGTTTGGTTCTTTAGAATTTACCATTCAGACCCTTGGAAAAATCATTGAAGTTCAATGTCACAGCCATTGGCAGTACCATCCTTGCTCTGATACAAGGCCCCAGGTCATATTGCAGGAGGTGGTACAGTTCAATGACCACTTTCTTGTTGAGCCTGAGCTGCCTCAGGCATTGCCTCGGTGTTAATTGGAGGTAAGAGAAGTGCTCACACACAAACAAATGTGGTGGGTAGAGCCTTGCAGCAGCCACAATGCCTTCATTCGAGGGGGCCAGTAGCATCGTGGTCATATTACTGGACTAGTAATCAAGAGACCTTCACAATTTCTCTGAAAATACGAGTTCAAATCCCACTACGGCAGCTGGGGGAAGTTTAGTTAGTATATTTCGAGATAAAAAACTTGTCTCAATAAACTAATGATTGTTGACAAAAAACCCATCCGGTTCACCAGTGCCCTTCAGGGAAGGATATCTGCTGTTCTTATACACTCTGGCCTACATGTGACTCAACACCACAGCAATCCCTGGGATAGTAGAACCAGTTGTGGAGTGTTAACAGGCTGGACAAGTTCAGAACTGGAACCATTGTCCCCGTGTACAGTTTGCTAGTGCCATTGGGGAGGATTTAAACTAACTTGACGTCAGAGTGTTTGGCACCAAGACTTAACATTATAAAGGACTGAAAGGTACATGAAGGATTGAGAGAGACAGATAGCAGCAGAATAAGAAATAATAAGGTATTAGGTGGGGTTGGAGGTCTAAATTAGGCTGGCAGTCCATGTATATAAATGTACGAAGGATAATAAATAAGGTTGGTGAGCTGAGGTGCAGATAACCACATGGGAATGTGATCTTGTGGCAATATGGAGACCTGGTTCAAAAAAGGGCAGGACTGGGTACTAAATATTCCTGGATACAAGGTGTTGTGGAAAGATAGGGAAGGAAAGCAAGGAGCAGGGGAGGTGTAGAAACACGGTCTGGGAGGCTTCTTAGAGAAACAAAACAAACTTTATTTACACAAGGGCTTCCGTGGCTGCTCGCATCCAGCCAGCCCCTCATACAGCCATTTTACCTATGAAACCCGTTCCTAAAATGTATTCCCCCGCCCTAGCCACACGTTAGTTGAACAAATCACCTGACCCCTACTCAGTTTAACTGATTTTAAAGTGACAGTTATCATAGGCAGCAGTGTTAACTGGGGAGATAGACCCATAACTTCCGCACTCCCCTGCGATGAACTTGGGGGGTATTCCATAGATGCGCTGGGGAATCCCTCTGGCAAGTTCCCAGGCAAGGGTTTGCACGGCAATTGCCCAGAAGCGCTAACTTCCTCTGGACAATTGCGCTGCTCGGGGAACCATCCGAAAATGCGATTTAAATCGCAAACCTCAGATGGTTCCACCCGGGGTTATACCAATAGTTACCCCAAAATGTTAGAAGAATCAAAACCTCCTCTAACTTCTGGGTAACTATTCCAAAGACTCAGACTGACCCCACAGGACTTCCCCCATCCTCCCCAACCTCCGACAACCCCACACCAACCTCACTAACAACTCCAACATCAGATCCCTGCCCCTGACCTGGACCCCCCCACCAGACCCACCCCCGGTGACCTCCGGACCCCCCGAACTCCGGGCACCCCCAATCCCCCCCCCCCCCACCCCGGACACCCCCAAAACCCACCCTCAAACACTCCGGACAACACCAACACCCACCCTGAACGCACCAGACATGCCCAAACCCCTCATGAACACTATGGACACTAACAACCACACCCCCGACCCCCCACCAAACACTCCGGAAACCCCCAACCCTCCCCCGAACACTCCCAAAGCACCCCACCCCACAAACACCCTGAACACCTCCCCAGAACACCCCCAACCCCCAAACAACCCCAACCCTCCTCCCCCCTGAACAGCCCAATTCCCCCCCTCCCCCCAAAACCCTCCCCTCAAACAGTCTGGACACCCCCAACCCCCTCCTCCGAAAAATCTGGACACCCCCAACTCCCCTGAACACCCCAAACACTCTGGACACCCTAACCCTCCTCCGAATACTCCAGAGACACCCCCAATACCCTCCCCCGAACCCCCAAATCCCTTCTCCCCTGAACACCCCAATCCCCCCCCTCCCCTGAACACCCCCAACCCCCTCGAACACCACAAACCCTGCCCCCCCCAAACAGTCCCCCCTAGACACCCCAACTCCCCTCCCCACCGAATGCCCCAAATCCCCCATCCCCTGAACACCCCAAACCCCCACCCCGGACACCCCGAACATCTGCCTCGAACACCCCGAACCCCACCTCCTCCCGAACACCCCCAACCCCCAAATCCTTTCTACTTACTTTAGACACTTACCTTCCCCTGGCCTGTCATTTTCCCTGGCTCTTTAAACTTACCTGCTTTATGGAGCAAGTGCTGTAAAAAGGAGGGCATGGCCTCCTTGAATACGCTGGATCTAGACTTTGCTGGGGCCTGCGGGGAGTCTTTCGATGCAGACCCCAAGCAGCTCCAACAAATGGAAGTGGCAATGTAATTTTCAAGACCAGGTAAGTGTGCATTTATTTCTTCTAATTTCTGTGGGCCAGTACTTTCTGACGCCAGTCGGAAGTTACGGCTCATGATGTTCTGGGGGGGTCAAGGTCAGAATCTATTTGGTTGGAGTTAAGAAAAATTAGAAGTACCTTTACACTACTGGGTGCATTCTATAGGCCACCTATTGTGGGAAAGATATAGAGGTGAAAATTTGCAAGGAAATTACAAACAAGTGCAAAAACTATAGCATAGTAATAATGGAAGACTTTAATTATCCTAATATGGACTGGGATTGTATTAGTGTAAAGAGGGGAAGAGCTTTGGAAGTGCATTCAGGAGAATTTTGTTGATCAGTAAGTTCCTGGCCTAAGGAAGAATAACACTTTGCTAGATCTGGTTCTGTGGTTTGTGATGAAACAAGAGGATCAGGGGTCAGTAGGACAACATTTAAGGAACAGTGATCATCTTATCTTATGGTTTAGGATATTTAATGAAAAGGACAAGGAGCAATCCAAAGTAAAACTGTTTAATTGGAGGAGGACCACTTTCCACGGAATAAGAACATAGCTGTCCCAGATAAATTGGAATCAAAGATTGCAAGCAAAATGGCAAAGGAGCAACGGATGCCTTTAAAAATGAAATGTTTTGGGTACATTTGAACAAGGGGGAAAGATAGAGTAACCAAATTTAGAGTTGCCTGGATGAAAGAGATAGGGAATGAAATGAAGCAGAAAATGCAGCATATGGCAGATGTCTCGTTAATATACAAATGGGAACCAGACTGAATATAGGAAATTCAGATGGGAAGTATAAAAGAAAATGAGAGGCAAAGAGGGGGTATGAGAAAAGACTGGCAGCTGACACAAAAGAAAATCCATAAATCTTATATAGCTATATAAACTGTAAAACGGCAGTGAGAGGAGGAGTGGGACTGATTAGGAACCAAAGAGGGGGGCATATGCATGGAGCTTTGCTGAGATAGTATATATTTTGCATGCATCTTTACTAAGAGAGAAGATCCTGCCAAAGAAGGAAGGAGTTGAGATACCTAATGGCCTGACAATTGATAAAGAGAAAGTATTGGAAAGGTTGGCTGCACTTAAAGTTGATAAGTTACTAGTTAAGTTTCTGGTCAATGTAACTCCCCAGGACGTTGGTGGTGTCAGATTGAGCAATGGTAATGCTGTCGAACATTGTTAAGAGGATGTGCATTTTTTTTTAAAAAATGATACACTTTCTAATTCTTCTTTTTCTGGCTGGATTTTTAAAAAATTAAACTATAATCCTATTCAGACAATGGATGACTGCCAAACAGCTACAATATGCAACTTGCATTCCACCCAAGTGGGATGAAAAGGGAACAGACACACAAAAGCCCTTCCCCACTAAGGAGTCTTAAAGACCCCATCTGCTGTTGGCTTTCACACTATCTTGAAACTCTCCAAAAACTTGTGAGAAGTTCAGAATGCAATTACCTGTTCTATAAGACAATGACTACAGCAGACATCATAATCAAATTCCTCTGGAATATACAGCCATCAGGGCTTTTAAGAACTGTTTTACCAAGGCAAAGAGAACACAAGCAGTAATCAGAATGCTGTACTGAAAAGCTGCAAGGAAGCTGTTTCTCTATCTCACTCTCTTGAAACTATTTCTCCTAGATTTGCAAAGTAATCGCCCTGAGAAGAGGAACCTGTTGCAAACTAAGATCTTTTGGGAATAAAATATGGAAATCTGCTCCATACGACTACACAGGAAGGCAACTGAACAAAAATGTGGAATCATTGCATCGAGACCAGCCAAAAGACAGTTAACCGTAAATTTCTTAGATTGTTTATTTTCTTCACAAACTGTAAAACATCTTTCAGCCTATCCTCTTATTCTACCATTTTTATTTGTGTGTGTTTGTCTGTGTGTCTGCGTGCACGCGCGTGTGTGTGGGGGGGGTTTGTGTGTTTGTGTGTGTGGACCCAGGGAATGTTTGTGATGTATGAATGGTGGTTACGATTTACCCAGTTGTTTTAAGTTCAGGAAGTAGGGTCAATAAACTTATCTTGTCCTTTGCGGAAACTCAGAAAACTTCTCTGGCTAATTCTTTATAATTTGAAAGTGTACATAGTGGGAATCCTGCAGTTTTGACAAAGCACATCTCACTGAATTCACAAAAAAAACCCTGTTACTGTCAGACTTGGAATGGTTTAACAGGGGAGTTATTTTTAGCCCTCCTCACATGGCGACGATAACATCCAGGAGAAATGGTTAGATTCTCTCTTGTTGGAGGTGGTCATTGCCTGGCACTTGTATGGTATGTTAATTGCCACTTATCAGCCCAAGACTGAATGTTGTCTAGGTGGTACAAGGCACAAACTGAGGAGTTGTGCTTAGTACTGAACACTGAGCAATCATTAGCGAACATTCTCATTTCTAGAAGGAAGGCCATTGATGAAACAATTGAAGATGGTTAGGCTCTGGACACTACCCAGAAGAACTCCTGCAGTGTTGCCCTGGGGCCAAGATGATTAGCCCTCAACAACCTCAACCACCTTCCTTTCAGCTAGATATAACTCCCCCTGGTCCCCAATGACTTCAATTTTATGAGGACTCCTTTGTGCCTCAGTCAAATGCTGCCTTGATGTCAAGGACAGTCATTCTCCCCTCATCTTGTTAATAACAGCTTTATGTTAACTAGATTCTGTCAGTTAATAGTTAACAATCACACGTTACTCTTTCAACCAGTCCAAGCAATGAAACGTCAGTGTTCTAACTCATTGTGCCACTAAAGTCACACTAGGAAACATAAGCCACAGCTTTTAAGGGTTGAAACTCCATCAAAGCAGGACTGGCTCCATTGTACTGAAAATGTCAAATTGAGATAAAGGAGGATTTAATTCCTGGAATTATATTTATCCTTGCAAGGACAGGCTGTACTAATTCCTAAAAATAACTTTGCTTCTCACTTTAAAAGCAATGGGAGGCTTATTCAGCTTTTTTAAAATACAGTTCTTTCCTTTCATATGTGTTCCACAAAACCGGTAATTTACAGCTTTCAGAAGTGAAGTAGAGATGTGTTTGTCATTGTTTACCTTTATACTTTTCTTCAAATCAAATGCTTTCTTTCTGTACAACTGCAGTGGGTTGTGGAGACCATGTTGCCCCTCCAATGCTACTATTATTCCCCATTTGCTAGGCTCCTGTGTCATGGGGGTTGTCTTTCTGATCTTTGAAGGGCATTACACCATTGCCTCACACTGCCAGGGTTTTTTTTTTCATTTTATACACAGGGCATCCGAGTTGCTGCCAAGGCCAGCATCAGTTTGGCAATCTTTCTACAACTTACAGGGCAGAATTTCATGAGCCTCCGCAGGTGGGTTTGCAGGCAAGGGGGACCTGTAAATTACCCCTTGGTGGCCTTCTCACCACCCTGACACCTGCCCTCAAACTGTTGGCAATTCCAAGGTGGTGGGGGTGGGGGGGGAGGTTGGTTGGTAGCCAAGGACCAGGGTGTCTTGCGCACCCTCTCCCCAATTGAGGCCCTTAAAATGACCAATTTTGAACCCAGTAGGAGGAGGTCAGGAACATGAGGGAAGTCCAGCAGATGACCCTGCCCAGGCCTTGGGCGGGAAAGGGCTGGGAGAGCCTCTATCACTGGTCCCTTTCCTGATCAGGCCTCCCCCTAAGGTTTTCCCCACTTGGGCGTGCCCTCGCCCTTGGTCTCTCTATCAAGACGCCCATCCCTTTCCACTACCCCCAGCCTCCCCCACAACCTCCCCACCCTGGCCACCATGCCCTCCCTCCCTTCGCCCCTTCAACGCCGCTCACACTTACTTCCATTTCAGTCCCAGTGCTTAGCCTCCGGGACTGCTTAGTGTCAGCTGTGGCCACCGCTCCTGGCAGCACTGTTGGGACTGCAAAGCTTTGTCCAATCTGTATGACCTGCAGTTCTCTGAGGTGGGACTTGCTCTTGAGTGACAGGAGGTAATCCTCCAGCTAATTAACACACCTTGGACTGCTAAATGGCTGTGGGGGCGCTGTGACTGGCAGGGGTGCGTTCCCCATTGACTCTTCGGGTGGTGGGGCAATTTTTTTTAAATTTGGAAAGTCAGTTTAACTCCTTTTTGGTTTTGATTCTGATCTGCGTCGCCCGCAATGATGTCACGGAGTAAAACAGTACAGCTGTGCATGCACCACACTGGCAGCAAACGCAGCCCATTGGTACATATCAACTCCAACACTGGATTTACACACTGAGTACTAGTCATAGCTTTTGGATATCTGCTGAGAGGGGGTTAATGAATGATTCTTTACCTTCATTGCAGTTATTTTTAATTGTGAAATAGTTACACACATCTTAGCTACCACAAAGCAATATGATTAAACCAATGTGTTCCTGTAATTATTCTAACAATAAGGGAGGGAAAACAATGAATGCATTTACCACGCATTCAATGCACTTAAAAGCAAATTAAGCTCCAAGTATTAGGGACAAAAAATATAGAGATGTAGAAAACAAAAATTTGTGTAATTAAATGGAAAGAAAAGGAGAGATGGCTAAGAAACAAGAGGGGAGAGAGTAAGATAAGTGACAGGAATAAAATATTTGTCAGAGAGGGAAGCAAGAGAGACAATTGTGAGAAGAGTCAAACAGGCACTGCAAAGGAAGGTTATCTCTGAGCACCACCACACTGCAGTGATTGATCAAATGGCTTTGTCGCTAAGCCTTCTGCAGCAGTTGAACAGTGTTGCCCAGTCCATTTAACAAAACTGAATGGGGTCACACAGCTCATTCCATCAGAAGGGTCTCACCGTATTGTCTTATCAGAAGAAGCTTTGTGATCTTATCAAACAGAACATGCTTGACATTTCCATTTCCATTATACTCTGCAATGCTGCGCATGCCATGAACATGGTAAACTGTGCACCAACACTGTCACATTCTAGACGTTACTGCACGCATGATGAGCCTATTTAAAAATGAATGTGAGTTAATGTCAGCTGTTGCTCAAGCAGTCAAATACCTGACACATTCAGTAGCTGATATTGTTGCTTACCTGTTCTGTCTAACCAGCTCTCAGCTGTAGGCTTGTTCACTTATATTTCGCATTCTCAGTACTCCTGCATTGAGAAGATCTGACAAGCATGTTATCCTTGATGGACTGAAATGCAGGATGATTTGTTTTCCCGCAAACGTCATTCATTTACCTTCGTTAAGTTCTTTGATGAAGTAATGGAAAGGATTGTGCTATGGTTGTTGTTCTGTCTATGGGCTTTCATAAGACCTTTGATAAAGTACCACATGATAGACCTATCAGCAAAAATTGAAGCCTGTGGGATTAAAGGGGCAGTGGCTGCAAGAATAAGAAATTGGTCAAGAGCCAGAAAGCAAAGAGTAATGGTGAATGGTTATTTTCCAAGCTTGATGGAAGTGTGCAGTGGTGTCTACCAGGAGTCAGTGTGAGGACCACTGGTCTTTTTGGTATGTACCAATGGGCTGCGTTTGCTGCCAGCGTGGTGCATGCGCCGCTGTACTGTTTTACTCCGTGACATCATTGAGAGTAACGCAGATCAGAATCAAAACCAAAAAGGAGTTAAACCGACTTTCCAAATTTAAAAAAATTGCACGCAGCTTAACAGAAATACATGACCAAAAGAAACTTGACACAGAAAGTTAAATGTGAGCCAGAAACTAGGCACTGGTACCACTTTCCCTTCGGTCTCCAACTCAGTTCAATGCAACAGGATTGTCACAGTGGTTATATGCACAGCCTGCATCATTCAGGGCTTTTTTTTAAACACTTTGCTTATGTAATCGGGAAGGGAAAACAAAGTTTCTCTGATTGTTTTAATATTCCCATCCCCTCTATCACAGAAGTTTTTTTTAAAGACAGGTTTTGCTAGCACTGCGTCTCCAGCCAATGACGTTATTGGTTTTCTGCGCATGTGTGGACAAGTGTACATGTGCAGATTGGTATCAGTGGCCATGTTGCATTGGCAGGAGACACGGTGGTATAAATAATCTGAAAAGGCCAGTAAAATTACATCCTTGGCTTTATACATATAGCAAGGAAATTATGTTAAACCTTTACAAAACACTGGTTAGGCCTCAGCCAGAGTATTATTGCCAATTCTGGGAACCACACTTTAGAAAGGATGGCAAGGCCTTACAGAGGGTGCAGAGAAGATTTACCACAATAGTGCCAAGGGTGAAGGACTTCAGTTGCATGGAGAGACTAGAGAAGCTGGAGTTGCTCTCCTTAAAGCAGAGAGGTGAAGGGGAAATTTGATAGAGTCATTCAAAATCATAAATAAGGAGAAATTGCTTCCCGTGGCAAGACGTCAGTCACAAGAAGACACAGGATTAAAGTAATTGGCAAAAGAATCAGGTGACATGAGGGGAAAAAAATACTCATCAAGTTGTGATCGGGAATGTACTGCTTGAAGGGTTGGTGGAAGCAGAATTAATATTAACTTTCAAGAAGAGAAATGAATAAATATTTGAAGGGGAAAAGCTCACAGAGCTTTGGGGAAAAATCAGGGGAGTGGGACTCATTGGATGGTTCTTTTAAAGAACTGGCAGAGGCACAGTGGGCCGAATGGCCTTCCTCTGTGCTGCATGATTCTATGAGCTGTTGACGTGTTAACTAAATTTATGCCTGCTTTACACAGCTTCTTGTAAAATCCCTAATACATGAAGCTTTATCACAAGCAATGTGTCAGCACTTGCAAAGCTACTCTTGTCACTGCCCTTTTACCCAAAACATCCCTTATCCTGGGCATGTTATCAAAAGCTTACCTGGATACAAGAGTTAGTGAAGATACCCTCGCGACCGTAGGGAATTGAGAATCGCCTATAAGAGTAATTTAAGATAGAAAATTTGAAAAATCTATGGTAGAAGAGAATAAAAAATGTAGCAGTGTGCTCTGTCTACCCTTCCGAAACTGCCCACACACAAGGTCAATGAATGAGTTCTTCAAATAGAGGCATTTAAAACTCAAAATGTTTTTCTTCTCTTCTTCTCCTGAAGTTGCTGGTTGGAATCCACTTCCCCAGGGATTAGCAGCCCTCCAGTATGCCATCCAATCAGACATATGAACTGGGAGCAGGAGGAGGCCACTCAGCCCTTCAAGCCTGCTCCGCCATTCAATAAGATCATGGCTGATCTGATTGTAACCTCTCACCTACCCCTGATAACCTTTCACCCCCTTGTTTATCAAGAATCTACCTAGCTCTGCTTTAAAAATATTCAAAGACCCTGCTTTCACTGCCTTTTGAGGAAAAGAGTTACAAAGACTCTGAACCCTCTGAGAAAACATTTCTCCTCACCTCTGTCTTAAATGGCCAACCCCTTATTTTTAAACCGTGACCCCTAGTTCTAGATTCTCCCACAAGTGAAAAATCCTCTCCACATCCACTCTGTCAAGACCCCTCAGGATCTTAAAGGTTTCAACCAAGTCACCTCTTACTATTATAAACTCCAGTGGATACAAACCTAACCTGTCCAACCTTTCCTCGTAAGACAATCTGCCCATTCCTGGTATTAGCCTAGTAAACCTTCTCTGGACTGCTTCTAATGCATTTACATCTTTTCCTTAAATAAGGCGACCAGTATTGTACATATTACTCCAGATGTGGTTTCACCAATGCCCTGTACAACTGAAGCATAACTTTTATATTCAATTCCCCTCACAATAACAATAACATTCTATCAGCTTTCCTAATTACTTGCTATACCTGCATACTAGCCTTTTGTGATTCATGCACTAGGACACCCAGATCCCTCTGAATCTCCGAGCTCTGCAACCTCTCACCATTTAGAGAATATGCTTGTGCTTTATTCTTCCTGCCAAAATTATAATTTCACATTTGCCCACATTATACTCCAATTGCCAAGTCTTTGCCCATTCAACTTAACCTATCTATGTCAATTTGTAGTCTTCTTACATCCTCTTCACAGCTTACTTTTCTACCTATCCTTCTGTTTGGCACAGCTTTGACCCTTTAATGATATAAAGAATCAGAGAGGAAAATAATATGTAAACCTACATGGCCTGTGTTAAGAGGATAGTTTGACTCTGGGGCCTATTGCAGGCTAGCTCAGTGCTGTCCTTACCTGGATTTCATAAGATGCCCACTTCCCAGGTGAGTCACTGGCCACCGATCTGAAATGGTAATCAGGGCTGATTTTCCCCTACCTAACCCAAATTGTTGAGGCCTGTTGTGCTGTTTCCACCAATATCTTGGCTAAACTCAGCTAATGATCCCAATCAGGAATCTGACGTGATCATGCAGAAGAACATAGGACCAGGAGTAGGCTATTCAGCCCCTTGATCCTGCTCTGTCATTCCACCATTCACACTTATCTTCAATGGTTTTACACGATGTGACCCATTTACCCACTGTGCTTTCAAAGGAGAATGATTACAAGAGAAAACTCTTTGTCGTAACAGCTAAAACATGAGATAATCTGTGGGCTGGCATTTATCACTGGTGCCCAGGGTAGCAAGCTACATTCCTCCTTAATTACTTATGGTTCATATACTCAACTGTTTAATGACCTCCCCCTTTAATAAAAAAAAAACTACAAATCTAACTCATTATTATTTCAGTTACTAAATAATATAGTAAAAGATATTGAAAGTGTTTTGCAGTTATCTGTTGTAAATTATTCTCTAGAAAATCAAACACATGAATGAGCAGATTATTTGTTTGCCTCCTGCCCAGCTGGGGCCATGTTGTTTGCCAAAAGTTGCTCATATTTGCTTTACTGAGATTATTTCTTTTACTGCCCTGAAAGATTTCAATGTTGCTTGTTACTAAATAAAGGCAGTAAAATTACATAACACAGCCTTTCAACCTCACTGGAGTCTTTGTCGGTCTTTGGAGGCCAGATTTTAAAAATCAAAAACTGGAATTATCGCAAGTCCATCCACATCTGTGAGATGAAAAGAAGCCTTAATGTTTTGGGCAAAGACCTTTTGTCAGAATTCATTCGATCCATTGGCCTCTGGATGTCCTCTTTCCCTCTGCCTAGGGTAGTGGTAGTTAATTGTCCGTTTTCTTGGTTTCAGGGTTTGCAGTGGTTTGGTCCCCTGTAGATCAATATCTTTATATCTGGATAAATTCAACAGAACATCCAGCATGAAGATTTTTAACCTTGGTCTGTTATTGACTTCACTGGCTCTTTGCTCTTTGACTTGCAGGTTCTGATGTAGGTGTCACATTATTAAATTTCAAAGCTTGTTTCTGTGTTCTAGATAGTTCTATTTAATTTGAACTAAATCTCATCTTGAGTAACATTCGCATCAAACAAGTGTCAGGCAATGACCATCTCCAACAAGAGAGAAGCTAACCACCTCCCCTTGACATTCAATAACATTACCATCGCTGAATCCCCCACTATCGACATCCTGGACATTATCATTGACTAGAAGCTGAACTGGACTAGCCATATAAATACTGTGGTTATAAGAGCAGGTCAGAGGCTGGGAATTCTGAGGCGAATAACTCACCTCCTGTCTCCCTAAAGCCTCTCTACCATCTACAAGGCACAAGTCAGGAGTGTGATGGAATACTCTCCACTTGCCTGGATGAGTGCAGCTCCAACAATACCCAAAAAGCTTGACACCATCCAGGACAAAGCAGCCCGCTTGATTGGCACCCCATCCACAAACATTCACTCCCACCACCATTGACACACAGTAGCAGCAGTGTGTACACCGACACACAGTAGCAGCAGTGTGTACCATCCACAAGATGCACTGCAGGAACTCATCAAAGCTCCTTCGACAGCACCTTCCGGACCTGCGACACCAGAAGGGCAAGGATAGCTGATAGATGGGTGCATCGCTACCTGAAAGTTCCCGTCCAAGCTACTCACCATCCTGACTTGGAAACATATCATCATTCCTTCACTGTCGCTGGACAAAATCCTGGAATTCCCTCCTTAACATAACTATTGGTGTACCTACACCACAGGGACTGCAGCGGTTCAAGAAGGCAGCTCACTACTACCTTCTCAAGGGCAATTAGGGATTGGCAATAAATGCTGGTCTAGCCAGTGAGGCCGGTGAACGAATAAGAAAAAAATCCAACCTTAACCGTGCGATGCATTGGAATAGCCAGAAACTAGGTCAAGACACAAATTCCAACCATGGACTGTAGGAAGTGGATTCATCCTCAGGGCGTGCATATAGGGCCAGGGGAATCTTATGTTGTAAACTTCTTCAGAGTGGGCTTACATTGGGTCTCAGGAGATGGTCGGCAGATGTATGCATGATCAGATCTGAATTTCAGTAGCGCTGGAGATCACCTGGACATTCAGGGCTGAATTTTATGAGTTGGCGAGCGGGGGCAGGGACACATAAAATGACGCACGGTGACATCGGGAGGGAACTCCCGACGTCACTGTGCCCAATTTAAATTTTCAGGAAGGCGGGAGCTGAGCAAAATCATCTGCCTGCCCGCCAACCTGTCAGTGGCCAACTGAGGCCATTGACAGGATCAATTAAGCAATTAAAGGATCTGCCCGTCCAACCTTAAGGTTGGCGGGCAGGCCAGGAGCCCCGGCAGGAACTAGAGAAAACATGAAACCTCATCCACGAGCGGGATGAGGTTTCACGTAGGCTTTAAAAAATTTTAATAAAGATTGTGTAAAAATTATGGACATGTCCCAACTCATGTGATATTGTCACATGAGGGGACATGTTAGGGAAGTTTTATTTTTCTACTTTTATCTTTTTTACATGTAGAGCCGATCTCCCTGAGGCTGCACTTAGCCTCAGGGAGATGAGTGAGCTCTTTCGTGCGCATGTGCGAAAGAGCACACTCTCGATTTTAGGAACCCCACCCCTGCCCGCACAGGGAGCGCAAAGCACTTCCCTGTGGACGTTACGCTGGGCGGACCTTAATTGGCCCGCCCACGTAAAATGGTGCCGCGCCTCCGATCGGGGGCGCCGATCGGAAGCGTGCACGTATGCGCCCGCCCATCAACTTCCCCCCCCCAATGGGAGGAAAATTCAGCCCTCAGCCTGGAATCGTAGCCTGGACTGACGCAAAGGGAAAATAGAAAAAAGGTTTAATATGGCCCCTCATTAGGGGGACTGGGAGCAGAAATTTATTCTTTCCAGCCCTGACCTGAGCTTACGAATTTTTCAAAATTCAAAAAGGAGTCTGGAATGCTTGTTATATTGGCAGCTTTTCTTACAGGTCATACAAGAATGACTTTAAGATTGTAGCAAATAAAACTGAGTCATTGATTTAGGAATGGTTCTCCTTTGCCTAGAGGGACTGTCAGTCTCACAGACTAATGAGTAAACTGGTTGACAGCAGTATCACTTTACAGGCTGCATTGTTTATGATGAGAATTGTTCATGAAAAAGTACTATTTGAACCAAACTCATATACCTTATTCTTTTCAGCAGTAGGCAATGTCCTAGCACCTAGCAACCAACAGGTTCTAATGCCAAGACTAATCCAGCGAATGAAAGAGTTGTAATTTGTCAATGCTGTCATATCCAAAACCCCATTTCTGTCATTTGACAGAAGGAGCACATCAGAATCAAACACAACGTGGCCAACAACTGACTGTCTGATTAGTAGTTTGTGAGTTCCTGTTAAATTCTAAAATGGTTGAGTTGTGTGTGCCAACACAGAAATGGTTCAAATCAGTATTAGGCAAGACCCAGATTTCCAATCAAATACTGAATTCTACCTGAAATAGAGAGAATTAAGAGTTAAATCTGAGGACTTACTCTTTAAAGAAGTGTAAACTGCAAACATTTAGCGAATCCATAAATCTTTTCTCCCTTACACACACAAGAAAGCCATTCACAATGTAAGAAGTTGCAGTAGATTATATTAGGTTCCATCCTGCAATTTACAGGTAATTATCCATTATTCAACATGTCAACTATTTGAACCCTTTCATTGGATTTAAGACTGGGTATCCAGTGCTTATCTGACATCCAGTACTGGATAAGCAATTAAGCACTGGGAAGTCTTAAACCATTACTTTCAGTGCCGGCCTTTTGTTCCCTAGCTACTGGCTCCATCCCTCTCCTGTTGCGATATTGTATGCATGCCAATGCAGACAAATGACATGTACCTTTAAGAAGCTATTTAGTGACATCACTATGACATCACCATGTGTAAGGCTGGAGGATGAAAAGTACAGCCTACATATTAGATGCTCACTATAGCCTGCGATCGCTACTGCAGATGTTCATTACTGTCTGTGACTCTGTATCAGTAAGACTTTATGTATACTTTATGAGTCATGGATATAGTCAAGTAATCAGCCAATGTAAGTGTTAGGACAGGCTAGATGAGGCCTGTGCAGAGCTGTATATAGTTGTTTCTAGTAATAAACTTCATGTAGTTGTGTTCGACCAGAACCCTTGTCAATCTCAATATCATGCTTAGCATAGATAGCACAGAGACAGGTCCCTTGAAGTCCACATCGAGACCTTCAGCATATATGGTGGCAGAAGACTGTAAGAGACCACAACATGGTGGCAGCAGTGGGATCTTCTAAAAGATATCACATCAGTGGTGATATGAAAGGTGGAATTTTAAACAATGAACCCAGAACAGTATCCCAAGGTATGAAACACAAAAAGCAGCTGAAGCCAAACTAGAGAGATGTGCATCTAAGAAGAAAAGTTGAAGAAGCTTCACAACAGACTTGGAAGTGAGGAATCCATGAGAGTGAGTTGAGGTCCATTACAGAAAATTGCAAGAACCTGAGTGACACAGTTCATGAGATGGTGAGCAAAAATACAAAAAAAGTAGCTGTATTTACATTTTAGAATAGGTGGCAGTCCCAAAGGCTCAGCATCTGAAGGGCAGCTGAAAGAGAGCTGCAAGTAAAAAACAAAGGTTAAAAAAATAAACCTGTAACAAAGGCTGACAGAGTAAAGAGGACAAACTGCAGAGCACTGTTAAAAAAAAGTCCTTGCAGAGTTTGAAAAATAAAAAGAATTGCTGTTGTTCTAAATGTTTATAAAAGGGCAAATTGAGCAAATGGAAAGAAGCACTGTAGCTTTAAGTTAAAAAAAAACACCCACCAAAATACCCAAAACACAAAGTTCACAGGACCCGCAGAGTTAAAAGAAAAGAAAAAAAAAGACAGAATCACCCAGAAGAGAAATGTTTTTTAAAAAACTAAATGCATGATTGCCGGAGAGCTCGCCAAAATTGAAAAAGCATGCGAAAACACAGACAGAGAAACCAACGGCTGCACAGACAGCCTGAGTTTAAAAAAAAGTTACTGTACAGATAGTCTTAAAGGAGTAATGAAATTTAAAGCTGTAACTATAAGAGAAAACAAACAGCCATGGAGAGCATTTCTGCCATGGAAAGGGTTAAAACAGACCCAAGAGTGGGGGTCTTGGAGAAGACAATTTTTATTGTACAGGAGAAGTAATAAGTAATCAGAAGAAGTACAGGTTGATAAGATTTTATTCATCTTTGGTTCATTTGTTGATGAAGTACTCCACAGCCAACCAATAGGTCCATACTCGACAACATTTGGTGAGATATTAAAAGGCTTTAATAGATATTTTAAACTAACAATGAAGTGCTAAGGGCAACAAGAGACTCCAGAGAGAGGGCAACTCCAAATAAAGCACCAAGTTCAACATCAAGAGACCCCAGAGAGAGGTCAACTCCCAACAAAGCCAATGGCAACAAAATATCCCAGAGAGACGGCAACAAAAGACTCCAGAGAGAGAGAGAGAGAGAGAGACAAAAGACTCCAGAGAGAGAGAGCCAAAAGACTGCAGAGTGAAGGAGACAGATAGCAGTGCAGAGTGAGCAAATGGCTGTGAATGAATGAAAGCTATCTGAGGTAACTCAAAAGAAGCAAAACATACAAAAAGTAAATGAAGCTGAAGAAGAGTCATATGGACTTGAAACATTAACTCTGTCTTTCTCTCCACAGATGCTATTGGACCTGCTGACTTTTTCCAGCAATTTTTGTTTTTGTTTCAGTTTTCCAGCATCCGCAGTATTTTGCTTTTATTTAAGTAAATGAATCTGTTCTACAGGAAAATGTTCACATCAGAGATGAACTGGAAGATTTAAAGCACAAGATTCAAGCTGAGTATATATGTTTGAAAATGCATGATAAACTGAAGTCTTCATTGAACCAAGCTGTTCAAGATCTGAACAAACACATTTCATAGATGTCATAAAGGCACCCGAAGGAGATAACAACCCTTAATTCCACAGTTGGCAAATCAAAGCAGGAATTGGGAAAACCCAACCAGATGTACAGCCAGGCAAAACAGCAGGCAGAAAAGGCACACAAAGAAGTTGCAACCCCAATAAACTACTTGAAGAATCAATAGGTGGCCATGGAAAAACATGAGGAGCTAAAATGGATGTTGACTATTACGTCAGAAAAAGCTGCATTGGAATTCTCAGTAGCAACAAAATGATGCACTGAAGCCCAGAATGAGTTGGAAAGAGGTCAAAAAGAAAATAAACAGTTGAAAGGGCAACTGATTGTCCTTCAAGATCAAATGCAAAAGAACTGCATAACCATTCAGCAACATGAAGAAATGAAGACTGAAGTCAATGGGAATTGGGGAAAACTCTCCACTGGTTGACATCATACCTACCATAAAGGAAGATGGTTGTGGTTGTTGGATGTCAATCATCTCAGGTCCAGGGCATCACTGCAGGTGTTTCTCAGTATAGTGTCCTAGGTGCAACCATCTTCAACTGCTTCATCAATGAGCTTCTTTCACTCATAAGGCAAGAAGCGGTGATATTTGTTGATGATTGCACAATGTTCAGCACCATTCGTGACCCCTTAGATACTGAAACAGTCCACGTCCAAATGCAACAAGACCTGAACAATATCGAGGCTTGGGCTGACAAGTGGCAAGTAACATTCGCTCCACACAAGTGCCAGGCAATGACCATCTCCAATAAGAGAGAATCTAACTGTTGCCCCTTGACATTCAATGTCAATACCATCACTGAATTCCCCACTGTCAACATCCTGGGGGCTACCATTGACCAGAAACTGAACTGGACTAGCCATATAAATACTGTGGCTACAAGAGCAGGTCACAGGCTAGGAATCCTGAAGCAAGTAACTCACCACCTAACTCCCCAAAGCCTGTCCACCATCTACAAGGCACAAGTCAGGAATATGATGGAATATTCTCCACTTAACTGGATGAGAGCAGCTCCAACAACACTCAAGAAGCTTTACACCATCTAAGACAAAGCAACCTACATGACTGGGACCACATCCACAAACATTCACTCCTACCACCACTGGTGCACAGTAGTAGCAGTGTGTACCATCTACAAGGTGCACTGCAGGAAATGACCAAGGTTCCTTAGGTAGCCCCTTCCAAACCCACGACCACTACTATCTAAAAGGATAACGGCAACAGATACGTGGGAACACCAATGCCTAGAAGTTCCCCTCCAAGTTTTCACTATCCTGACATGGAAATATATCTCCTTTCCTTCACTGTCGCTGGGTCAAAATACTGGGACTTCCTCCCTAACAGCACTGTGGGTGTACCTACACCACATGTACTGCAGTGGTGCAAGAAGGCAACTCACCACCACCTTCTCAAGGGTAATTAGGACTGGGCAATAAATGCTGGCCTAGCCAGCAAAGCCCAGATCCTGTAAATGAATAAAAAAAAACAGCAGCATGGAAGAACAGTAGAAGAAACTCAAAGAGACTCTACTGAATCACGGGAAAATTCCAGCTGAAGCAGGCGGGTTTCACAAAGCAAAGGAAAACCTGTTGACAGGCATTCACACGCTACAAGAATTCCTTAGGACAAAGTTTATTCCTCTGAAAAATCACGAAGAGAAGGAAACTGAATTGAACATCTCTCTGAACAAACCGAAGAACCAGTTGGCAGAGAAGACTCAGCAATCATCAATATTCCACAAGGAAGCCGAAAGGTACAAGAAACTGACTGAAGAGCTGAAGAAGCAGTTGAATGGAAAAAGAGGAGGCATTGAAAGGAAAAGCTGTAGAACTTTCCAAACTGGGAGCAGATAATAAAGCCATGAGTAGCACACTAAAAAAGTTAAACAAGTTAAGACTTCACCAGAGACAGACCTGGCCAACAGTGAAATCAAAATGAAGGACAAGGACAAAGTTCTGTTGCGGACAGAGAAAGAAAAGACAGAAATAAGATCTAAAAATGTAAATCCGACACTAAGCTCAAGGGACCAGACAAAGAAAGAGCGCTGCAGGTCTCAGACTTACTGAGAGCCATTGAGCTGAATGAAAAGATTCATAAGCTGGCAAAACAATTTGAAAATAAAACAGCAAACAAATGTTTAGCTGAAATTGTGAAACAAGTGGAAATGAAGTTTCCATTCGCAAAACATATACATTCAGTAAGAACATGGCGGACACCATGGAAATAGAAAATCCGAGTCCACTCTAGGAATGAACAGAGTGCACGTTCCCTTCGGAAGGAACAGGACAAACCCACAAAAAGGCAGATAAGTTGTTAATAAAGAGAAATGCAACTCAAAGGAGTGTAAAAAGCGAAACAAATGGAGATAACCAAGTACCAGAAACATAGAGTACTACTACCATTCCTCCAAATGTGACAGACTGAGGTGCGGAAGAACTGTCAAGACTCCGGACCATCTGAATATTTAAAATCAGAGACTTGAGATGGTGAAGCAGGGATAGCAAGTAAAGATTGTGTTATAAATAGTTATACTCTGTTAGAAGGAAAAATTTTCTTTGGAGAAGAAAGGGGAACGTTGTGTGATGTATCTGCATGTCATTGTAATGTAACGGTGCTCAGCAAAACAAGAGCTAACGTGGGACTGGAGAATTGCGTCGCGCATGATATCATGTCTCGAATCACATGATAATAGACTGAGAGAACAGTCTAGAAAGAACACTCTGGAACCAGCCTACATGAAGGTAACAGCACCATGCATGATAGTAACCTAGGATCTGTAAATAATTAAAGGTTAACAATAAAGGGTTCATGTTTAAATATACAAATCTCAAGATCTCACAATTAAGACACCACCGCGCACCATAATACAACATGGTTGGCAGCGGTAAGATATCAGCGCTGTTAGCATAGTACAACATCTCCCAGGCAACAATCTGAGATTAAGCCAGTCAGTTTACAACCTTGGGCTCACATTTGATCCCAAGGTGATCTTCTGACTTCATATTTGTGCCATCTTTAAGAACACCTATTTGCATCTCTAACATCAGCTGACTTCACACTTCTTCCTCAGCTCATCAGCTGCTGAAATCTCATTCATGTCTTCGTTACCTCTAGACTTGACTTTCCCTTGCACACCTGGCTGGTATCCCACTTTCTACCCTCTATAAACTGGAAGTCATCCAAAACTCTGCTGCCTATGTCTTAACTTGTAGCAAGGCCGGTTCCCCTATCACTCCTGTGCTTGCTGAGCTCCATTGGCTCCATCTTGACTTTAAAATTTTCATCCTTGTTTTCAAATCCCTCCATGGCGTCGGCCCTCCCTATCTGTCTAATCTACTCCAGCCCCATAACCCCCTGCGACATGTGTGCTCATCTAATTCTGGCTCTTGGGAAGGATCTTTAGGTCGACGAGTCGGGGTGGGGGGGGGGGGGGGGGGGGGCAGGGCCTGCTTGCCCACGCATAAAATGGCGCAGGATGACATCAGACGGAGCTCCTGACGTCACCCCGCGTCATTTCAGTTTTCAGGTTGGCAGGGGCGCAGCTGAATCAGCTGTGCACCCGCCGACCTGTCACCTATTGAGGCCATTGACAAAGTACTTAACATAGTTAATGGACCTGTCTGTCCAACCTTAAGGTTGGTGGGCAGGCCAGGAGCCCCGGCAGGCTTAAGAAAAAGCATGAAACCTCATCCACGGGCGGGATCAGGTTTCATGAGGGTTTTTAAATTTTTAATAAAGGTTTGACTGAAAGTGGTGGACATGTCCCAACTCATGTACAGTGTCACATGAGGGGACATGTCAGGGAAACGTTGTATTTGTCTCCGTAACATTTTTAAATTTGGAGCCGATCTCCCTGAGGCGGCACTTAGCCTCAGGAGGATCAGTGCGCTCCTTCGTGCGCATGCGCGACAGAGCGCACTCTCGGCTGAGGGAATCCCACCCTGCCCGCACAGGGAGCGCATAGCATTTCCTGGCGGATGTCACGCTGGCTGGGCCTTAGTTGGGGGCGCCGATCGGAGGCGTGCCTGCCCGTGACCACTCCTGCGCTTCCCCCAAAATTCTTCCCCTTGAGTATCCCCGATTTTAATTGCTGCTCCATTGGTGGCTGTGTTTTCAGTTGCTTAGGCTAAACTCTGGAATTGTCTCCCTACACCTCTCTACCTTTATAACTTGCTATCCTCTTTTAAGGCACCCCTTAAAAGCTTGTGTGTGTGTCTGCGCAATATATATATATGTATTTAGTTATCTAATCTTCCAATTTACTTTAAAAATCCAAGATGTAGGGAAGGAAGTGTTTGAACAGTTTTGTTCATTTCTTTCATGTTTCACTCACAAATGCTGGCACTTCCAGTGAGACTGACGTGACTCTAAGATGCCCTTTTATGTTATTTTTCTTATTCGAACCACATATTGCATTTATGATGCGATGATCCTGGTTGCCATAGTGAATGAGATTAAACAGAGGCAAGTGATCACATTGTACCAGCAGAATGTCTATAGGATCATCGAGAGCGAGCTATATTCCGGTAATGTAAGCAAGTGCTTCTGTTGGCGTCATTAACTGTGAGAGTGAAGCTCCAGATTGAATTACTGGCTGAGTCTCACCGTCCTGCATGATAATGCATTATTTATTCTTTATAATATATCAGAGTTGCTTGATAATACTTTTCTTCAGGATAAAAAGGTTGGTATGTCAGTTTCATATTATTTGCAAGTGATTTAAATACGCTTGCCCTAGTGCAGTTAGCAAGTCTGTTTTGATGTGTGAAAACAAACCAGGAATTGCAACATCTCTGCTGTCTGATATACATCAGGAAATAAAACAAATTACGTTAGTTTAATGAACTGTGAGAAAATTTCACCTTAATGAAAATCAGGTTCCACTTTACATAGATATGAGAGAGAGGGAGAGAGAGAGAGAGAGACAGAATTTTTATTAATGTAGCACCTACTGTATCTTCAGGAAATGCCAAAACCCTTCACAACTAATGAATGACTTTGTGGTCGCTTGCTATGTAGGACATAAGAACCAGTCGATTGCAACCCCATATATAGCTGTCAAATCCATATATTGACATTCTACCCTTGCCTTCAGGTGCAGTGAAAGTTATTACACATTTCCTGCCAGAGAACAGACTCAATGGCCGAATGGCCTCACTCTGTACAGTACCATTCTTAGATTCTTTCATTCTAAATGGCCCTCATTTTTTTAACCTAGAGTTCATTTGATCCCAGATAAATAACCTTGCAAATCGCAGCAATTCACTTCCATGATGCACCAAAACAATTGTTCCTTCTTTTGCATTACGCCACCAATTGCATTTACATTTCCTACCTTGCAACCGTTACTATACACCGCTTCATTAGCTGTAATTGCTTTGGGATGTCCTAAGGTCATGAAAGGTGCTATATAAATGCAAGTCCTTCTTTCTTTACGTCGTAGTGTGCACAGCTCAATCTGTGAATTCAACAACCAGCCACATTGCCCAGTACCCTTTGCACCACAGTTGGTGGGATGAAAACATTAGTATTTATATAGGGATTAGTTGGCCAATTAGGCCATTGTAAAATGTCAAAGCAGCATAATATGGAAGAGATAATGGGTTGGTTTTCTGTTATTCTTGCTATCTGTGCAGGAAAATGGCAGGCAATTTGATTTAACAGGTGTTAAAATACCAAAATAATCAGGCAACTAGGTAGTAAGAAAGCAAAAATTTATAACAAGTTAAATTTTGAAAAAATTGTATTTGGAGGGACCAGTGAGTGCCAGTAATCAGGAGAGAACTGTGTGCCTCCAAATACAGTTATTGTTTACTGCAACATTACTTAAAAATAGCAGCCACTGTACTTATTTCCTTTGCCTGATTACTAGCTGTTGCTGACTGAAGTATGTTGATGGAGTCCACAGGATATTAACTTCCCAGCCTTTGAATCATATCATAAAGCTTCAAAGCTATTGGATCAACTTTGGAATCTATCATAAACTGTTCCAGAATTAATAATACAATAAAGCTTAGTATTATTACCACACTGTTATCATCTTCTTTTTGAAATGCAAAATTAGCTGGATGGAATAATTTAAAATGTAATTAGCCCAGTTATAAAAGAATCAAATATGGTAAACTTGCAGAAACTCAAGTTTATTTGAGACTCCAGCAAGTGGCATTGAGTGCTGCACAGTTTGAGGACTTTCTCCATCACTGAAGTTTTCGAAAGTTAAAGCTGATAGCACTGCAAATCAAAAATCTCACAGATGGGAAACAAATGTGATTTAAAAAAGAAACTGAAGTGGAACAAAAGCAGTATCTCGCCTCCTTTGAAAATGGAAGAGGAGAACTCACACGACAGCTCCCTAAAATCAAAAGCAAAATACCGCGGCTGCTGGAGATCTGAAATAAAAACAGAAAGTGCTGGAAAAACTCGGCAGGTCTGAGAGCATCTGTGGAGGGAGAAACAGAGATAATGGGCTGGATTTTACCATCGGCGAGCGGGGGTGGAACTCCCGACCATTTAAATTTTCAGGAAGGCGGGGGCGCAACAAAATCAGCTGCGTGCCCCCCGACCTGGCAATGGCCAATTGAGGCCATTGACAGAGCAATTAACGTAATTAGTGGACCTGCCCCTCCAACCTTAAGTTTGGTGGGCAGGCCAGGAGCCCCGGTGGGAAGTAGAAAAAACATGAAACCTCATCCACGGGTGGGATGAGGTTTCATGTAGGGTTTTAAAAATTTCAATAAAGTTTTTTTTGGAAATTATGAACATGTCCCAACTCATGTGACATTGTCACATGAGGGGGCACGTTAGGGAAATTTTATTTTTCTATTTTTATCTTTATTACATTCACAACCGATCTCCCTGAGGCTGCACTTAGCCTCAGGGAGATGAGTGCACTCTTTCGTGCGCATGCGTGAAAGAGCGCACTCTCGATTTTGGGATTCCCCCCGCCCACACAGGGAGCGCACAGCGCTTCACTGCGGACGTCACGCTGGGCGGGCCTTAATTGGCTGCCCACGTAAAATGGCGCCACGCCTCCAATCGGGGACGCCGATCAGAAGCGCGCCCACACGTGCTCGCCCATCAACTTCCCCCCCAACAGGGGGAAAATTCAGCCTAATGTTTCGAGTCCAATGTTCGGAACTTCAAAGAAGAGTCTTATTGGACTTGAAATGTTATCTCTGTTTCTCTCCCTACAGATGCTGCCAGGCCTGCTGAGTTTTTCCAGCACTTTCCATTTTTACTACAATTACCTACATGTGTTATGATATAGAAGACTAAGTATATGCCACAATCTGTCTCAGTAAGGCCAAACATAATAACATGGATTTTGGGGTAAAACAACAATGAGTCTAACAGTGTTCACAGTTATTGACTATTAAATTGGACAGATATCTTGCTCCTCCAGAAGCTGTACGATAATGGTATCTCACTGAGAGACTTGCTATTGAAATACACTGACCAGCATGAAGTTGCTGTACGTATTTGGTATGCGTACACTAAACTCACCTGACAAATTTGTGACTAATCGGTTCCAATGCAGATACTCTTTCAACATCGTGGTAAGTATTACTTACTGCCAACTAACTACTCTGACACCTAAGACTAAATTTTACAAGTATTGAGTCTCATTCATACAATTATAGAAATTTACAGCATAGATGGAGGCCATTTTCCCATCATGTCCATACCAGCTGAAACAGAGTTATCCAGGCACATCTTACTTTCCAGCTCTTGTTTTGCACCCATGCAGGTTATGGCATTTCAAGCACCTATCCAAGTATTTCTTCAATACACTAAAGTTTCTGCTTCTACCATCCTTTCAGGCAGTGAGTTCAAGACCCCCAACACCCTCTGGATGAACAAAATATTCTCCTCAGCTCTCTTTCTAATCCTTCTTCCAATTACTTAAAAACTAAGGCCTCCAGTAATTGACCTCTCTGCTTGGGGTGGGGGGGGGGGGGGGGGTCCTTCCTAACCACACTATCCAGGCCCCTCATAATGTTATACATCTCAGTTAAATCTCCCCTCAGCCTCCTTTGTTCCAAAGGAAGCAATCCCAACCAAACAATCTTTCCTCATAGCTAAATTTTTCAGTCCTATCAAAATTCTCGTAAATCTCCTCTGTATTCTTTCCCATGCGTGTTTCCCCTGCTCCCTGCCCTCCCAACCACAGCCACTCGCACCACTGCCCCACCCTCCTTGCTGGACCTGTCAGCCTGGCCCCACTGAAACCCTGGACCTACGAAGCCTTGATGAAACGTATTCGACCTGAAATGATAACTCTGTTTCTCTCTCCTAATTCGATATCTCTGGTGAAGAGCTTTGGAAGGTTTATTATCCTAAAGGTGGCACATGAACACAGGTTGTTGAACTGTGAGCAAAGCTGTTAAGGGCATAAATTCCAAATTGACAAAGTTGAAACAACATTTGTTGTTAGAAGGAACTCAATGAACATTTGGTTTGGAACAGGACTGAGGACTATAATGATAGGACAGGTACTCTGATCAAATATTAGTGGAATATGTTTGCTAAACTATTATTTTAGAAAAGAGGATACTTTGAGATTATGATTTCAAATTTTCAAACTGACCAAGTTATTTGCTCTGTAAAAAGGTTAAAATTGCCGGCTGACAAGATAAAAAATTAAGGAAGATCAGAGTCGGACTTCTGCATCCAGATTTTTTTTAACTTGCTGGTCAGCCATGTTCCTACAACAGATACCAACCCTATGGTTTAGTTAATGGTCCCACATGCTGTGCAGTAAAGATCATTAAATAAGTGGAGTCAATTTTCTGCATTAAAGCAATGGTAATACCCTCAAAATGGGGCAGGGTTACAAGTGCATTAATACTGAATACTGTACCATTGCTTTCAGAGGGGCCTACTAGTGAGTGGCTGAAGTACCTCCCTGTTCAGATGGTGGATTATTTAATATGCAAATTAGGGTCATATGACAGATATAGAACCCCAATTGACATTTTAAGATAGAGCTGGTCAGAGCGAGCGCTGTGCACTGTCCAACCAGTTCCACTAGCAATACAGATGAAGAGACCCCCAGAAAGGTAAGTTTAATGCTGGATGTCAGGAGGAGCAGGAATGCTCCTCTGGGCCCTGCAATAATTATCTGGGCCACTACCACCTTAGGCTCCTCCAGTCCATGACTGTGACCCTCTTCCCCCATCCCAAGCCTTTCTTGCTGCTGGCCTGCAGCCTCTGGACCAACCGGCATTATGTTGATCCGAAAGAGGCAAATTGCACCAGAGTGTCCATTTTGTGCCTGTAGCTTTCGAATTATATTTAAAAATAAGTTGGAGACCTGGCCTCTGGTACATGTAGACTGCTGCGTCTTCAGTGATCTGCTGTCTGGAAGTTAAAATTTAACCCATCATATTCAGTTCCCTGATTGTTCTCTATTGTAAATGTCTGCCACTTCAATTTTTAAGTCAGAAGGAATCTCTCCCACACAATAGGGTACTAGCTGTGTACAATAATTGAAATGTACAATTTGAAAGAGTTCAAGACAGTATTAGATGGATTTCTGGAAGGAGAACCGATTGAGGGATGTGGTGAGAATGCAGATAGGTGGGATTGTTCTATAACAAAGGGAAAGTCCATGATAGCCTGAATTTTACCAAACGTATTGAAGGAACTGAGTTGAATCAGCTTTTTTTTGTTCTATAGGTTCTTACATGATGGGAGTAACAGGAGCTAAAAACTATGCTGCGAATGAGCTTACCTGATAACTGGTCAAATGTTGAGCAAGTCACAGTCAGCAACTCCGGGTAGTTGGTTTTCATAATATATTTGAAGGATAAGCAGAAGAGGATTTCAACATGTTATTAGTTTATTCCAAGAACACTTTAAATTTTAAAAATTATAAACCTGTGTCTAACTGTTCTCTTCAGAAGATTTGTGGATTTTCAGCTTGGTTGACCTTACGCAGAATAAGAGGTGTGTATTTTGAATGCTTCATAAAATTCTTCCATTGTAGGAACCGGTGCCAATTCTGCTGGAGAGAAATAGAAATCCAGGCCGGAAAGGAATGTCTCACCTTTGATAGAGAGTGAGCCAGGTAAACCCAGATTGAGTAGTTAAATAAAGGTTTGAGTTAAATTGAGAGGATTGCAAGGTGGAGTGGGTTAGTGCGCTGTCCTTTTAGCTCTGCAATCTGGAAGTGAACCCCGAAAAATGGATTGAAAGTCTTCTTTCTCTGCTCTTTGCAATATTCATAACTAATATGAGATTGGAGAGTGTCAGCATGATCTGGTGATGAGGAGCACTAAAGTAGACAATCTCACTTAGAAAGACAACAAGGATGCTGACGGAGATAGTCTCCTGATGCTGGAATTAAAGTATTTGGATATATTTATTACATCTGTTCATCAATATTAATGAAAATGTTGATGTGAGTATAAAGCAGGAAAAACACTTCATCTTCATGCTGTCTTAGCACTTAATAGAACCATTATAGGAAAATACCCACTTGTTAGAGCTGGAAGAGGTGGGGGATCTTTCCTCGTCATCTAATTCACGTTATTTCTGAACAGAAAGTGCTGGTTGCCAAGTACCAATGTATCATGTTCCATCATTTGCCCTAATGATCAAAAACATTTCCCCCCTCGTCCCTCCACCAAAATGTTGCTTAATAAGAAATGATATAAGTCACATAATGCCATACTCCCACACCTTGGCCGCAGAAAATGCTGGTTCCTGGCTACAAGACCAGGTAGCTCATGGTTGAATTTTCTTAACTGCTAAATATTTTTTTATAAATTGAATTCACTGCCCTTTTTGAAACTAATAACTCAGGCCATATAGGCCACGCAAAGTGAATGGAGACCAAATTACTCTGGAGCTAAGGGTATATGGAGACCACATTTACATTGTGGCAAAGGACCAGCAGTCAGGTCTGAAATCTCCCAGCTGCTAGGGAACCTTTAGTTTTCCAAGTGCAATATAGCATTAGTTTACCAGATCGACTCTTGTTATCACTCTGGCCTTTACAGAAAAGCAGAGGCTGCCCAAGAGTGGGTTGTAAATGCACCTTAGAGAATAAAGCCATTGCAGTATGATGTTCCAGAAAAATGTCTTTAACCTGCATTACTTAATGGCTACATTAGCCTTAGAGTTCGCCCTGAATGCCTAGGTTAATCTTTTAATTGTTTCTCCCTCATTTCCTGCATTTCTCCAACCCACTCTCCTGACACTAAATTCCATTAAACCCCTTTTGTTATTCCCTTTGTACTTTTAATTTACTTTCAATTCATTTCATTTTTCCACTCAATGTCAAAGCCTAGTTAACATAAACCACCAGTTAAATAATTAAAGTTAAATGTCTTCAGTTTTAAGCAATGAATTTGTCATTAAAAGTCCAGTGTTTCAACACTTCAAACCCACAATCTACACTTGGCCACGGCACTTGATTAACCATTTACCACAGATTTATCCACTGATGATATCAAAATGTAAGACCAAAGTCCCTGCCAGGCTGTAAATTGCCTGTTGCACCATCAATAATGTAGGAGAGTGAGAGATTCAAATTACCCAAACCAATTTCTGTCTTCTAGTGGTGGATTGTGGGGAAAATGAATGGTTTAATAAATTAGCGCACATGCACTTTTTTTCTTCACACAGAACCTTCCAGGCAGTTATACTTGAATTCAAGCCAGCACGCCCACTGAAAAGTAAATGAAAATGTGCCTTACCCAAGCAGCCATTATTCACTGTAAGCCTCAGTGTCTGTAGGCAGTTCCTGATGGATAACATTCTATCTGGACATGATTCTGTCCTTCCCTGATTCCCACATATTTCCAACAAGGATCCTTGGAAACTAATCAGGTGTGGAGATCTTGCCCCATTTTTGCCCACTGCCTAACCAAGACGGTGGTGAGGCTTTTTATTGCTCCATCTATCTCAGCCTTGAATATACTCAATGATGGGGCATCCACAATCCTCCAGGATAGACAATTCCAAAGTTCACAACCCTTTGAGTGAAGAAATTTCTCATCGTCTCAGTCCTAAACCCCTTATCCTAAGACTGTGCCTCCATGGCCAGAGAAAATCATTTCTCAGTGTCTATCCTTTCAAGTCCCTTTAGTGTCCTCCTCACAGCTTACATTCCCACCTAGCTTTGAACCATCACCAAACTTGGACACGTTACTCTCGGCCTCTTCACTTAAGTCATCAATCTTGACTGTAAATAACTGAGGCCCAGAACTGATCTTTGCAGCACTCTGCTAGTCACAACCTTACAATTTGAAAATATCCTGTTTATCTTCTCCATCAATCAATCTTCCACCCATGCTAATATGTTACCCCAAATTCAAGAGCCTTCATCTTGAATGTTAACCTTTTGTATGGCGCCTTATGGAATGTCATTTGGAAATCTCGATATGCCACATCTACTAGTTTCCCTTTATCAACCCGACTAGCTACATTCTCAAAAACCTCTAATAAATTTGTCAAACACGATTTCCTTTTTATTAAACCATGTTGACTCAGTCTGATAATACAATGATTTTTTTTTTTAAGTGCATTGTTAAAACTTCCATAATAGATTCTAGCTTTTTCCCAACAACTGATGGGAGGCTAATTGGCCTGGAGTTCCCTGTTTTCAGTGTCCTGCCTTTCTTGAATAGCAGTGTTACATTTGCTAATTTCCAATCTGCTGAAACAATTCTAGAATCTTGGGAATTTTAGAAAATCGTATCCATTCCATCCACTCTCTTTGCAGCTACCTCTTTTAGAACCCTAGGATGTAAGCCATCAGGTCCTGGAGATTTTTGTTAGGCATGAGTATTAAAGGTTACAAAACTAAGATGGGTAATTGTAGTTAAAATACTGATCAGCCATGATCTAACTGAATGGTGGAACAGCCTCGAACAGCTATGCTGTCCATAAAGTGATTGGTTTAGGGTTCACTTGGCAACAAACAGTATCACCAGAATTTCAACACTGCTGACAGCATTTGCTCTCACTTTGCAGTCCTTTCTGAGTTTCCATGCTCTTCATTGTTGCAGGTTTCACAGCTGGCCTTACACTAGATATCCTCTCCTGTTCAGTATCACAAGTCACTCCTGTCAGCAGAATGTGCTTTTACTACCGAATATTTGGTTCAATAATAGTGTGACTTGGGTGGGTCATAACATATACCCCTTGTTGCCTGTACTGAAGATGATGGTCTTGGCTTTATGGAAGGCAGATTGAAAAGCACTCCAACAAAATCAGACACCAAGTGTAAACCAACAAACTGGTTTCTTTTACATAAAATAAATGAATGAACAGAATATAGTTTTCATTGAGGCTCATCGATTCCCTACTGTTCCCTGTATATTTGAAATAATACATTACATGCCCACCAGTTCAGTAACCAGAGGACACATTTTGAAGGTGATTGTCAAAAGGACCAGAGGTGACATGAGGAAACCTGTTTTCAGGGCAGTGAGTTGTGATGATCTGGAATGCACTGTCTGAAAGGATGGCGGAAGCAGATTCAATAGCAACTTTGAAAAGAAAATTGGATAAAATACTTGAAGGGAAAAAAAATGACAGGAGCAGTGGAGAGGATTAATTGGAAGGATCTACCAAAGAGCCAGCACAGGCATAATGGGCTGAATGACCTCCTTCTGTGCTGTATTATTCTATGATTCTATTGCTGTTCAAGGCAAAAACAAATCTTGTAGCTATCCATTGCTAAGCTAATTGGACATTGTGCTTAGCTTATAAGCAGTATGAGCTAACTCTAATAATGGAGTTTCCGGGAGCGAAATTCATGAACGCTGGTTTTTGTTTGCAGGGCTGCAATGCATGGTGTGTGCAAGTTTGTTCTGATCAAGGTAGAAATGACACAAAATTCATCTCTCCACTCACCTGAATGATTTCTGGTAGTTCACGCAGCTCCAACGTTGCTCTCTCCTTCTCAACGATGCTGGCGAGATGGCAGCAGGAGGCTCAGGCTGCGTTGCTAAAGACCACCTTTTACAGGCTCTTGCTTAAAAGCAGGCTGCCACTTAAAGGGAAGCTGCACAGGAAAAATTGCTCCAATGGAAAATCTTGAAAACTGATCAACAGGCAGACAGTGGGATCCAGAATGACCGATATGAGGCTGGAGGCACTGGGGGTGCAGGTGGGCAGGAGGAGAGATGCCACGGTCCTGCGGGGGACCACCCTCAGCGGGGAATGGAAGCAGGTGGCGATGAAGGTCAACTCTCTACATCCTGAGGTGCTTCACAGGAACATTATCAAACAAATTTTGACACCAAGCTGCATAAGGAGAAATCAGGACGGGTGATCAAAAGCTGATCTTAAGGCTGTAAGGGGCATCTTAAAGGTGGGAGGTTTAGAAAAGGAATTCCAGAGCTTAGGGCCCAGGCAGCTGAAGGTTCGGCCACCAATAGCGGAGCGATTAAAATTGGGGATGCTCAAGTGGCCAGAATTAGATAGGTAATTCAGTCACTAGAAAGGTTTAAAATTGATAAGAGGGGGTATTGGATAGTCTAAATGTACTTAAAGTTGATAAGGCACCAGGACCAGATGAGATGCAACCAAGGATACTGAGGGAAGTGAGAGTGGAAGTCATGGAGGCATTTCCATAATTCTTCAGTTTTCCTTAGGTTTGGGGTGGTGCCAGAGGACTGAGGAATTGCAAATGTTACACCTCTTTTTTAAAATGGTGTAAAGATAAACTCAGCAACTACAGACCAGTCAGTTAAACTTCGGTGTTGGGAAAACTTCTAGAAAGAATAATTCGGGACAAAATTAATAGTCACATGGTCAAATGCAGGTTAATTAAGGAAATCCAGCACGAATTTCTTAAGGGAAAATTGTGTTTGACTAATTTGCGGTAGTTTTTTGAAGAGGTAACAGAGCAGGATGATGAGGGCAATGTGGCTGATGTGGTGTACATGGACTTCCAAAAGGCATTTGATACAGTGTCACACAACAGACTTGTGAGCAAGGTTATAGCTCATGCACTAAAAGGGACAGTTGCAACACAGATACAAAATGAGCTGAGTGACAGGAACCAGAGCATAATGGTTAATGAATGTTTTTTGGCTGGAGGAAGTTTGTAGCGGAATTCCCTGGGGTCAGTGTTGGGACCCTTGCTTTTCCTGATATATGTTAATGACCTAGACCTTGGTGTATAGGGCACAGTTTCAGAGATCGCAAATGACATGAAACTTGGAAGCATTGTGAACTGAGAAGGATAGTGTAGAACTTTAAAAGGACATAGACACATTAGTGGAATGGGTGGACAGGTGGCAGATAAAGTTCAATGAGGAGACATATGAACTGATAGGAAGAACATGGAGAGACAACATAAAATAAAGAGTACAACTCTAAACGGGGTGCAGGAGCAGAGGCACCTGTGTGTATATTTGCATAAGCCACTGAAGGTAGCAGGACAGGTTGAGAGCACTAAAGCCTGACTAGAATGTGCAAATATGCAGGGACTACAAAGTTGAGCGTGAACAAAGTGGTCAGATTTGACAGGCATCCTATACCGAAAATGGATGAATTGTACTCCAAGCTGGCAGGGGGAACCGTATATACGAAACTCAACATGAGCCACGCTTACCAACATGTCAAGCTAGAAAAGGTCTCTCGAGATTTTGTAACTATCAACACACATAGGGAGTTATACCAGTATACCTGGTTACCCTTCAGACTCTTGTCGGCTTGTGCCATTTTCCAGCAGACTATGGAAAATTTGCTCCAAGGTGTGCCCCATGTGGTGGTTTATCTCGATCATGTCCTGGTAACAGGACTAACTGTTAAAGAACACCTGGCTAACTTGGAAGAGGTATTGAAGCGTTTCTCACAAGCTGGAGTATGCTTGAAAATGTATCTTCTAAGCAAAAGAATTGATTTACCTGGGTCACAGGGTCGACCCGAAGGGCCTTCACCCAGTAGAAGACAAGGTGAGAGCTATTAGTGAGGCGCCAGCCCCGAAATATGCCACAGAACTCAAGTCCTTTTTGGGAAAGGTTAACTACTGCAGTCTTTTTCTCCCAAATTTGTCAACAGTACTGGCTCCATTTTACAGGTTACTCAAGAAAAACCACAGGTGGACTTGGCCAGACCCACAACAACAGGCTTTTACGGCTGTAAAGCAGTTGCTACATTCATTGGCCCTGTTGGTACATTTCAACCCAAAGAAAGAATTGATTTTAACCTGCGATGCATCCCCTCTCAGAGTAGGGGCAGTACTCACCCACTGGATGGCGGATGGCTCCAAACAACCCATTGGCTGCAAGGAGAAGGTTGGAGTTGGTGGTTAGGAAACTAAGTTATTGCTGGCAGCTGAAGACAAAGGCTTTGATCTTCCCAACATTTGGTTGGGAAAAAAATCTGCTTGTCCAACACTGTATGCTGCACAGGCTGAGTGACAAACCAAAGACAGTGGAGGGGTCGAGAGTGGTGCTGGTGAAGTAGAACAGGATATCATCAATCAACATGGAAAACCTGACGTGTTTTTTGGATGATGTCGATGGTGCAGCATGTACGAAACAGGAGAGGGCTAAGGATAGATCCTTGGGGGAATCCAAAATGTGCGAGAGAGAAGAGAAGAAATTGTGGGTGATTCTCTGGTTGCGAATGGATGGATCAGAATGGAACCAGCCCCACCCAGATAGATAACAGTGAAGGGGTGTTGGAGGAGGGTGTTGTAGTCAACAAAAGGCTACAGGCAGATGGGGAGAGATGAGGAGGGAAAGTTTACCTTTGTCACAGTCATAAAGGATATGTTTTTTGACTTTTACAAGGAGCATTACAGTACTGAGGTGGGGGAGAAATCTGATTGGAGGGGTTCAAGCATGGAGTTGCAGGAAAGATGCACACATTTGGGAGGTGACAATGCATTAAAAGACTTTGGAAAGGAAAGAGATTGGGGATGAGGTAGTGGTTTGTAAGGTCAGAAGGGTGTAGATTAAGTTTTTTGAAGAGGATGTTGATGATGGCAGTTTTGAGGGAGTGGGTATAGTACCTGGGGGGCGGAAACCATTAATAATATCAGCTAACATGGGGTCCAGGAAAGGAAGTTGGGTGATAGTATGCATACTATTAGGGACGTTGATAGCATGCTAATCATTTACAATTAGAGTGAAACTTGGAAAGCCGAACAGCATGAAGCTTATCTGAAATGCAGAAGACGTGCCAAATATGTGAGACTTCATTTACATGGTAATATTACCCTTTGGTGCTTCAGATTGGCATCTGTAATTCTCCGCAGTGATAGGAATATAAGAAATAGGAGCAAAAGTAAGCCATAATGGCCCCTTGAGCCATTCAACATCATGGCTGATCCTCCTGCTCAAGTCCACTTTCCCATCATATCCCAAAGTGCTGAGTGATAGTCCATCTCGGCCTACTCCAGAGGTCCCAGCATCACAGATGCCAGTCTTCAGCCAATTCGATTCACTCCACGTGTTATTGGATATTCCAGCTGAAGGCACTGGATATAGCGAAGATTACGGGCCCTAGCAATATTCCGCTGATAGTACTGAAGACTTGTGCTTCAGAATTTGCTGCATCCCTAGTCAATCTTTTCCACAACACTGGCATCTACCCAGCAATGTGGAAAATTGCCCAGGTATGTCCTGTACGCAAAAAGCAGGACAAATCCTACACAGCCAATTACCACCCCATTAGTCTACTCTCAATCATCAGTAAAGTAATAGAAGAGGTCATCAACAGTGCCTAGCAACAATCTGTTCACTGACGCTCAGTTTGGGTTCTGCCAGGGTCACTCAACTCCTGGCCTTATTACAGCTTTAGTTCAAACATGAATAAAAGAGCTGAACTCCAGAGGTCAGGTGAGAGTGACTGCCCTTGACATCAAGGCAGCATTTGACCAAGTGTGGCAACAAGGGGCCCTAGCAAAGCTGGAGTCAATGGGAATCAGGGGGAGAACTCTCTACTGGTTGGTTACACCTAGCACAAAGGAAGATGGTTGTGGTTGTTGGAGGTCAACCATCTCAGTTCCAGGATATCATTGCAGGAGTTCCTCAGGGTAGTGTCCTAGTCCCAACCACCTTCAGCTGCTTCATCAATGAACTTCCTCCCATCATAAGGTCAGAAGGGGGGATCTCCGCTGACGATTGCACAATGTTCAGCACAGTTCGCGACTCCTCAGATACTGAAGCAGTCCATGTTCAAATGCAGCAAGGCCTGGACAATATCCAGGCTTGGGTTGACAAGTGGCAAGATCCATTCGCGCCACACGAGTGCCAGGCAATGACCATCTCCAGCAAGAGAGAATCTAACCATTGTCCCTTGACATTCAATGGTATTACCATTGCTGAATCCCCCACTATCAACATCCTGGAGGTAACCATTGACTGGAAACTGAACTGGACTAGCCCTTTAAATACTGTACCTACAAGAGTAGGTCAGAGGCTAGGAGTCGTGCAGCGAGTAACTCACATTCTGACTCCCCAAAGCATATTCACAATCTACAAGGCACAAATCAGGAGTGTGATGGAATACTCTCCACTTGCCTGGATGAGTGCAGCTCCAACAACATTCAAGAAGCTTGATATCATCCAGGACAAAGCAGCCCACTTGATTGGCACCACATCCACAAACATTCACTCCCTCCACCACCAATGCCCACTGGCAGCAGTGTGTACCATCTCCAAGATGCACTCCAGGAACTCACCAAACCTCCTTAGATAGCATGTTCCAAACCCACGATCACTACCATCCAGAAGGATAAGGGCAGCAGATACATGGCAACACAACCGCCTGGAAGTTCCCCTCCAAGCCACTCGCCATCCTGATTCGGAAATATATCGCTGTTCCTTCACTGTCGCTTGGTCAAAATCCTGGAACTCCCTCCCTAACAGCGCTGTGGGTGTACCTACACCACATGGACTGCAGCGGTTCTTGAAGGCAGCTCACCACCACCTTCACAAGGGCAACTAGGCATGGACAATAAATGCTGGCCTAGCCAGTGATGCCCACATCCCATGAATTAACAAAAAAATATATCCCACGATTCCCTTAGGCCTGAAGTTTTGTAAAAATGGAGGGGATTTCCAGCCCAGCCAGAATGGAGCCCTGATCCTTGAAGTTTTGCCCCCAAACCCAGCAGCGACCATTTTCACCAGCGGAGGAATGGGGCTGGGTTGTGGAATGCACATCCAAGGTTCACAAGACACAGCTTCACATATTAAAGTGCAGCTGCCTTCAAACATATCCACTTTTCATAACTGAGATATCCAAAACACGACTTGTGGGCTTTAAACCTTTCAGGAGAAGGCCTAAAGCTGCCAGCATTCTTTGGAGAGGTAGTGTATCTTTTTGGAGATGTAAGGTATCCTTTGGAACATGTCGAGGGATACCTTTAGGAGATGTCAAGTGCCCTATGAGAATGTTAAAAGTAAAAAGTGGATGAACTCATTGGAACTATCCAGTTGTCAAGGGAGCTGTCCAGCTGTCAACGCATTTAAATCTCCTGGCCTTCAATTTGAGAAAAAAACATACAGCAGTTAGGAAAACAGTGCTTGCTATTTCACTCTGTCTGTTGACATATGCCTGAGGGTGATCATTATAGCATTTATGTGCATGACTGATTTCATAACCTATCAGTATCATAGTGGGGTGCCTGCCAGTTTACAGTTCAATTGACAGCTCCAAGTGGTTATAATGCCGATGATGCGTGATTATGAATACAAATGATTGTTTTTATAAAGATTAAGCACTTGAATGAAATGTCTGTTTTTATTAGGGATTATGTAGTTGAAGTACTGTAAATATAGTAAATGGGTTTTTATGAATGAGAATGTTTTTTACAAAAATGATGTCTGCAATAGACGCTATGGGCAGGATTTTACATCCCACAGGCGGGCGCACACCAGACCCAATCGGGCTTAAAGTCACGGACAATGACATTGGGCAAGCGTCCCGACATCACTGCACACTCATGCGATCTTTCGGTCAGCGGGCACGTGCGAGAGCCGGCAGTCGCCAACAGTTTACGGGGCCTATTAAGGCCCTTAATCAGGCAATTAAACTGTATTTTTCGCTGCCCATCCAGCCGTTCGGTTGACAGGCGGGCGAATCAGCCAGGCAGCCTTTGGATTTTTAATGAAACTTCATCCACAGGCGGGATGAGGTTGCCAGAAGTAACTGAAAAAATTAAAATTTTTAAACATCGTTTTGAACATGTCCCCCTTCATGTGACTGAATCACTTGTGGAGACATGTTTCTCTCATTTTTAAAATTATTATTTTTGCGTCCACAATTCTTCAGCTCCCTGAGGCAGCCCTATGCCCTCAAGGAGCTTTCAGCGTGTGCTCCTCCATGCATGGGCAGAACTCTGCACTTGCTCTCTTCCTGCCCCCCCCTACCCTGGCAGCACTGAGTGCACACTCCTCAGTGCGCCTTTCACACTGGCTGTCCATTAATTGGCCAGGCAGCGTGAAATCGCGGTCGGGGCCCAATCGCGGGTGGTGGACCGTTTCATGGCCGCTCCCGGGCCCGCCCGCCATGCCCACCCAACGACCGGAAAATCCTGCCCATGGAACTTTATTTTATTTCATCTGAGCAGGGGTCCTCAGGACTGCTCATGGTGGATACAGGGTGATTGCCATGGAGGCACTAAGAGCAAAGGGTGGTGGGTGGGGGCTGGGATTGGCTTGAGTTGGCACTAAGTTGGCATAGGGTCGAGAACAGACTGTGGTGGTGTGGCAACAGGTTGGCATGGAAGGTGTGAGGAGCCATGAGGGGTGAGCAGGTGGCATGACATGGTATAGGTTGGCATGGGGGTAGGTGAGGGGCATGAGGTGGCATGGATGGGGCCTGGGGAGTGCATGGGGGCGGTCAGGGATGGAGGGCTGTTTTTTGTTTTATTGTTTTTTTTTAAACAGCTGGGACAAAGTCCCAGATCATGAGGCCAGCCTTTGCACCCATCAACCCAATGCGGCTGCCTCCGACCTGTTTTTGGGGGTTAACACCCCACCCCCACCATGGAACCAAAACCTGACCATCTGGGGCATTTCCCCCTGAGTCGGGTTTGCAGAGCTAGGAATTTTCCCGAGAAAGGTTAGGGCTTAATGTCCAGGGGCAGAACCTTCTGCCCGTCAGGCGGGCCAGTTGGGAGCGGGCGCAGAGTTGATCGCTGCCCGCGATCAGCTGCATGCACGCGAAAGAGCGCAGAAATCTCCCTGAGGCACGGAGCTGCCTCGGGGAGATTAAGTTCAGTTTTAACCTCAGTTTGAAAAAAATAAAAAATAAAATAATTCGGACACGTCCCCTCATGTGACAGTGTCACATGAACTGGGACATGTTTATGAATTGTCAAAAAAAAAAATTTATGTATGTAATGAAACCTTCATGAAACCTCATCCCGCCCATGGATGAGGTTTCATGCAAAATGCAGGGGCCGCTTGGGCTCTTCGCCTGCCCCCCCTCTAACCTTAAGATTGGACAGGCAGCGTGGAGAATTAGTTTAATTACTTTATTAACAGGCCTTTGACAGTTCGGCGGGCGCCCAGCCACCTCCGGTGCGCGTGCGCCAAGCGGAAGATCAGAGTGACGTCGGAGCGCCTGCCTGACGTCACCACGCGTCATTTCACCTGTCGGCGTGCGGGGCCCGCCCCCACATGCCTACATCAAAATTGTCCCCCAGGTATCTATCAGTCCTCAGCCTTGAATATACTCAACAACTGAGCATCAATAGGCCTTTGGGGTAGAGAATTACAACTCTCAGAGATAGTTCTTGTTCGGAGCCATAACACTGGGGTAGAGGGAGAGACAGGAACAAGGGGGTAAGTCCCCTAGGCTATCTTTGTGCTCCATTCCATACAGAACTATTAACCAGGTCGCTAGTGACTTCCTCAGTCAGCCTTGCAAATTGTTTGTTGGAGCTCGCAAAAAGAAACCAAATGAAGGAAGTGAAAAAATTAGCGTGGTAGAGGTGGGGGTGGGGGTGGTGGGGGGTGTCACATTGTTAATAACAGTTATATTTTGGTTCATATCTTGGCTTTCAATTTACTAAGGATGGCTTAATGGCAATAGTAAATTTGTTACATTGTCTCCAGTAATGAAGCTTTTCCCCATTGCTGTACAATAATTAACTCCAATCAGGCTTTAATTCTGTATGCAAATCAGCACAACTGAATTAAACATTTTCGACAATAATTAAAAGAAGGATTACCTAATCCAAGCTGCATGATTCAATGTTTTTTTTTAAATGGGGTGACTGAGAGGGTAGTGGTCGGAGGTGGGAGATAAACAAGATCCTGCGTTCTGTGATACAAAGAGCTTGTCCTGGATTCACTTTTTAACTAACAGTGCCATCTAGCAGTGTTTAGAAGGAAAATCACAGTTATCTCTGTTCACAGGGCCAACTGGAGGTATAATAAGCACAGCTAAATCATAGTAAAGAACTGCAAGAGTTTGTCAGGAAGTAGTCCACTTGGTTCTGAATTTCTACTGAGTAAAGCCACTTCATATTCAAACAAAATAAAATTGGGACTGTCCCTTTGTGCTGTGGCCCTGTTTGATCTTTCATTCAGCAGTGCAGAGACACCCTGGGAAAACTCAGCGAGCTCAAATTTTTAAAAGGCACTTCTCTTTCTGGGCAGCGGATTACGTTCCAGGCTGATGTTCCACACTCGGCCCCTAGCTGTACATAGTAAAGCCACAGGATTGAAACATGCACTGGACTGTGGCCCTTGGGGGTGGCACTGACGATGGGGGCAGTCATTCTGCCTGCCTCCCTGCCATAGCCTTGCCTGTATCTCCGGAGAAGGAGCATGTGGCATCCACTGGTACCCTTGAGGAGGCCACCATCAATTGGTGAACTCTGCAGGGTCTGGAGTTAATACAGGGAGTAATATTATTTAATTTCTTAGGTCTTCTTAGCCTTTTATATCATTCGGGTCTTATTAGCTGGTGGCACCTTTTTTTGTGTTGATGACACTGGGCAACTCAGTGTATCCTTAAAGGGTTAACAGGGAAGGTATTTGACACTGAAACATTAAAATGAGTTTCAAGGTAATTTAGGCTTTCTTCACACAGAGTGATAACCACTTGGCAGTTTTTCAGGTGGACCAGAGAAGGTATAAGACTCTCATGGGCAATTCTGAAATGTTTCTTTTTCATGATGAAACAGGAGAGAGACCTTTAATATGACCAGAATAACACACATCAGAAAGTAAAGACTGGAAATGCTAGGAATCTCAGATAAAAACTGACAATGGAGGATGTACATAAGGGGTGAAATAAAGCTACTCTCATGCTGTAATGAAGATGTCCTGCATACTGAGCCCGGCTGTGAGTTTAACATCGGTAATGAATCTATGTGCAAGAGGCTTTCCAAGACAAGTGAGGAATAAGCATTCACCATTTTCAAACAATTCGGATATTTCAAGCAACGTACCCACCCGCAACCCAACGTCACCAGTGGCAACTAACTCAGGCTTTCAGCTCAGGAGACAGGGGCCGGAATTTTCCGGCACCATTGATGGTGGGTGAGGTGGGGGGTGGGGTGGGGGGGACAAAATGACGAGACAGCCAAAAATCGATTTTACACCACCATAAAACCAGTTTAGGATCACCCGCTCCACCCGTCAACGGCAGGCCGTGTTTCTCACCGCCGCATGTCAGGAATGTCATTTTAATACATTTGCATCTAATTATAAGCCCTGCTCGCTGGAATCATCCCTCCACATTAACTTTACCACACACATCGGCGTGACTTCAGAACGGTGTACCTCACGGCTACCTTTAAAAGGCGTGCACCTGGCAGCCACACCAGCAGCCCAGGGACAGTCCAGATCGTCGCCTGCCAACTGGACAACTCTATTTTCAAAGTCTGTGAGGACCGTGATGTCAGGCATTCCTCCAGCAGTCTGCGGCTTTTGTTGTGTGCCAGATTGTCCTGCATGAAGACAGATGGAGAGTGTATAAGCAGGACGCCTGCCAGGCCAGATGAGGAGGATGCCTGGCATGTGTGGGTGGTGAGTGCTGCCATAAATGGATTGTGGACAGATGAAAGTGTGTGTATGAGAGACAGTGAATGGTGATGTCCCTTGAACTGACAGTGAGTGAGATCCCTGTGTGATAATGGGTTTGTGAGTGTGTGAATTGAGGGTGATGAGAAGAGTGAATTAACCTGGCGACAGAGGAAATCATTCATCCTCTTTTGGCACAGGGTAGCTGTCTTCTTTTGCAGGGCATTGGCACTGACCACCGCTGTCACCATCCCCCATGCTGGATTTATCACCTTGCTTGCTTGTCTTCACCCTGAGCGGGGTAGATTACTTTATGGCGGGCCTCCACCGTATCCAGTAGGTGCCTGAGGGAGGCATTGCTAAATTTGGGGGCAGCATGTTTCCTTCCTTTGATAGCCATGACTTTGCAGCAGTTTCCTATCCCTTACAGAGTGCCAGCAGTGACACCCTTTAAATATGATGCCTAGATTACTGCCCAGATTACTGAAGGCCTGAGGTGATGCCGGGGCGGGCGAATCAGAGGCTGCCCCATCAGCAATTTAGCATGTTTTCCGGGAATGCATTAATAATGAGGTGGGATCGGCCAGGAATGGGACGATACTGTGCAAAAGTCTAGCAGGTAAAATGGCCTTTTTCCAGACGGCTACTGTATTTTATGCAAATCTGGGATGATTCTGCCCAGAGTTTTAATTAGTGACAGTACCTGGGAGAGAGTTTCACAGAGAGACGAAAGGTGACACAAGAAGCTTTATTGATGGTACTCAGTGAAGCTTTTAAGTACTTCAGACTAATCTCTCCTAGATACCCGAAAGGACTCTAATCTCATGTTATTCTGGTCATTTTAATGGCTTAACAACACCCATGCCCACCCCCACCACCCCATTCCCAAGTAATCATTGTAAGTTAAAATAAATTTTTCGAGTACGTGTGGTTCATTCATTGTTAAGTGGGTTTCTTAAAAACAATTACTCTGCATTGGTGAAGTATTGACTAGTCCCAGAGTAAGGTCACTAGTCACTCACTGACACTCAGTGGTGCAAAGAGAATTGAAAATAAGGAATGGGCAATATATCGCTTTTGAAAAATGCACCCAAACTTGCAGGAGCTTTAAAACCACATTTATGACAATTATACACTACAATCTCTCCAAAAATACAAAACAGGCTTAAAGTTAACCTTACATAACAGAGATGTAACCACTTCACGCAGGGTGACCAACTGTCATGGAGAATATTAAGGGACACTCTGTCATGGAGGTCCATTAGTGTATGGTGGTGGGACTGGATTGCTACCAGGGCTGAGTGGGGTGGAGGAGGGGGCATGACGCCAGGGCTGTGAGAGCACACAAACAGGAGGAGAGTGGATACTGTGCATGCATAGAATTTAAAGGACTGAATTCTGGAAAAAAACAACGCCCTGGCAGAATTCGACCCAGGAGGTGGGATAGTGGCCTCAAATATGGAACAATCCAGTGAAATAAGGTATGATTGGTCACTCTGATTTCATAAAGCAGGCCCAATCCTAATCCAAGCAGTTCCATTGTGAAATCTTCAATTCTATTCACATCTACTTTAGAGAATTACTCCAGGCTGTGTTAAGGAGGTGTGTTGATGTCAAATATTAAATTTCAATTTCGTCTGCTGGACTCGCAGGCGGAACTTTTTAAAAAGGCAGTTTCAACTGTTAAGCCAATGACACTGGCTTAAGATGGCTGCCACAGGTCACATTACACGTCTACAATTGCAATGGTCAAGTTTGGAAGTTTCCAATGTGCATCACAGCCCTACTGTGGAATTTCACACCTGCTGATGTCAAGAATTACTTCAAAGGTGGACTGAAACTTAACTTGGCTGCCATCATTTGCATCACTATAAAAGCTGCATTCCATTCCATCGAGCTGGAGACAGAGTCTTTCAGAGACAATAGCTATCTTGGAGATGTTGATGTGTTCTTCCTAGCTCAGTACATGGAAAAATGAGTAAATCAGAAGTGATAGCTTAGACATTAAAATTAATCACCTAGGCAATAAAACAACCAAAGTCTGTCCGGACATGAGCCAATCAATTCTGTGGCATACTCAAGCATTATGGAGAGAGAGATCATGTGTTCAGGATCACCATTTTGAAGTTTTTTTTTTACAAAACCCTGATTGCTAAGGGCAATCGAGAGAAGCAACATCTGAAGGCAGCAACAAAGCTGCTGGCCTCGATCTCTTTCAGTTAAGCCTGGCTATATCATACTCTGGACAGCAGAGAGAAATTCTAAAGGAAACTTCAAATTCCAAAGCAGCATTTCCAGGGGAAAAATAAAAACAAGGACTACCACTTCAAGAACTGCCTCAGCCATGAACAACAGTAAAGGACTCATAATCAGTGAACTCTTTACATCTTTGTCTTTTATCATTGAATCTTAATTGGGCTAAAAGTTAACCTCCTCTACTTTGCAACTTGAATTTTCTTACATGCTTATGTGTTTGTGTTGTGATAGTAGGGATCTGTGTTTACCTTTTTTAATATTTTTAATATCTTTACCTCATTGGTTTTTAGCTCAATAAAAACTAATCCTTTACATGTTTAAACTCAAGAAAGCCTGTCTAGCTGAGTTCTTTTCAATCAGCAAGTAAACAGTTAAGTACATGCACTGAACTGGCACATTCATCCTCATAAATTTTTTTTAAAACCTGTTATGATTAACCGAGAAGTGGGATAAAGGGGTGTCCTTGCACACACCCTCACCTGTTGGTAATTTAATAGGTCCTGAGGGGCGTTACATATAAAACCAAAGTGTGCTCCACTACCCCCTAAAATATGTCTGTATTTACTAAGCAACTAACTCCATAACATGAACAGCACTCAGAAATGCTCTGAAGGATCACAATTTTAGGCTGGGATGGCTAGGCCTAACATTGCAAAATAGAGCAGGTAACAGCTGCACAGCTATATTGCTGACTGCAAGTCGCAAGGTCAAAGATCACCTAAAAAGATTTGTTCTTTAGAATTAGAACTCCTCTTTAGCTTGCTTATAAACTCTCTTACACCCGCTACTCTAAGCAAGAGGATTGATGGAGGCACACACGCTTGGGAGGCCCTTGGTTTCAAGGAACTTGAGGCAGATGGGCCTGGGATATCCCTTCTCACACACCTTCATTACATCTTACAGTCCTGGTTATAATTAAATCCCTGAAACTGTCCCACTCCCCTGGAAAACCCAGGGCAACCCAAATGGGGCAGAAACCTGGCATAATGGGCCACCTGCCCTTCCCACATTTCCTGATCTTTGCATGTCAGCCAAAGTTGAGCTTTAAGATAACACAACAGTACACTTGACCATTAGGCATTGACAATCATTACAAGTAAGCAACTGAATAAAACAGAAATGAAACGCGTGATCCCTTTATATCATCGCACAATGACAGATCTAATTTGTAAATGGTGCCTATTGCTAAGAAAACAGAGATGCCCATGTTCTACGAATAAAAGGTGGAACTGTGGACAGGGGTTGGCATGTTTATGATATGAATGTGCTATAATCCATGTACAATATTTTTCTTCATCCCACAGATGAGCCTGGACTGTCTGAAACACAAGCCACTCAGTCACTATATCGCTATATGGCTTGTAGGTGGTGGACAGTCTTTGGGGAGTCAGCAGGTGAGTTACTTGCTGCAGGATCCCTAGCCTCTGACCTGCTCTTGTAGCCACAGTGTTTATATGGCTTGTCCAGTTACGTTTCTTGTCAACGGTAACCCCCAGGATGTTGATAGTGGGGGATTCAGCGATAGTAATACCATTGAATGTCAAGGGGCGATGGTTAGATCCTCTCTTGTTGGAGATGATCATTGCCTGGCACTTGTGTCAACATATGAACAGACGAAATAGGAGCAGAAGTAGGCCATTTGGCTCTTCGAGCCTGCTCCGCCATTCAATAAGGTCATGGCTGATCTGTTTGTGTTTCGAATTCCACATTCCCATCTACCTCCAATAACCTTTGATTCCCTTGCCTAACAAGAATCGATCTACCTGTGCCTTAAAAATATTCAATGACCCCACCTCCACCACCTTCTGAGGCAGAGAGTTCCAAAGTTGCATAACCCTCTGAGAGAAAAAAATTCTCCTCATCTCTGTCCTAAAAGGGCAGCCCTTAATTTTAAAACAGTGCCCCCTAGTTTTGGACTCACCCACAAGAGGAAATATTCCTTCCACATCCACCTTGTCAACACTGTTAAGGATCTTATATACTTCAGTCAAGTGGCCCCTCACTCTTCTAAGCTCCAGTGGAAACAAGCCCAGTATGTCTAACCTTTCCTCATAAGACAACCTGCTTATTCCGGGTATCAATCTAATAAACCTCCTCTGAGTGTGGCATGAATGTTACTTGCCACTTGTCAGCCCAAGCCTGGATATTGTCCAGGTTTTGCTGCACTTAGGCATGGGCTGCTTCAGTATCTGAGAAGTTACGAATCGTGCAATCATCAGCGTACATCCCCACTTCTGACCTTATGATGGAAGGAAGGTCATTGATGAAGTATCTGAAAATGGTTGGGCCTATTACACTACCCTGAGGAACTCCTGCAGTGATGATCTGGAACTGAGATGATTGCCAATCATTCACAGCCCAGATATTCATCATTCTATATAAAAACCATCTGAATCCCATATTTGATTCCTGTTTATAAGTCATTCCCAAGTATACAATATATATACAAACCATATGAACCCTTTTATTATATTTCAACTTGTAGCTCACTCCCTGCTATTCTATCTTTATTTATGGTATGTGGTGTCACTGGTTGGGCCAGCATTTATTGTGTATCCCAGCTTGCCCTTGACAAGGTGGGGGTGAGCCGCCTTCTTGAACCGGAGTCCATGTGGATTATAGTTTTTTGTAACAGTTGTGATATAACTGAGCGGCTTGCTAGGCTATTTCAGAGAGCAGTCAAGAGTCAACCACATTGCCGAAGGTCTGGAGTTATAAGTAAGCCAGACTGGTTCGGGATGGCAGATTTCCTTCCCTACAGGACCTCGGTGAACCAGTTGGATTTTTATGACAATCTGGTAGTAACATAGTCATCACTACTAATATTAGTCTTTTGTCCCAGGTCGACTTAAATAATTAAACTTAAATCCGTCAACTACCATGGTAAGATTTGAACTTACTCAGTCTCTGCTATTTGGAGCTGGGACCTGCTGCAAAGCTAACCACAGAGTTATCTGCCTGCTGTTACCCTTGGGTCAGCTCATTTGAAGAATTGCCACGAGCTCCCAGGAAGGCTTCTGCAGACCAAATTATACACTGCTGAGCTTTAGCAGTAGCACAATGCATTGTGCAGTATATAATTTAAAAGCCCTGTTTTTATATACAACACATCAGCCTACCTACTGTGAGAATCGCATAGCCAATGTGGATCAAAAAATATGTAAAGTTGCACACAAGTGACTTGATTCAATTAAGGGACACGTTATAAAAGTATAATTAACTAGGATGCAGTTTTTGAGTCACTGTGGGATCAACCCTGAAAAGGTCCTGTTCTCTATTAGCACGGAGTTGAGGTTGCACAGCTTTAGCATCCATCGCTACTTTTAAATTCCACCTGGGGAGTCAATCCCCCCAAGTAGCAACCCATTCATATCTACAGCAGGAAACTATCAACCATGTAAATATTTATTTCCCTGTCAACCGAAATGTGTTTTCAATTGGATGGCATGTATTTTTAATATGCATTATTCCTGACGATGTGCAGAATCTGATATTCGGAAGGAGCAGGATGCACAGAGAGGCTTTTAGTGCAACGTTGATGTAACCTGCTTGGTGGAGCATTACCATAAAATAATTCCAGCGAGGATGGCTTCAGTTTGTGCCATCATAATGAACAACACTTTCCCCTCCCGATGGCTTCAAATGAAACATTTGGCCACGTTAAATACCCTGAACAAAAGGCAGATTACAGACAATCCTCAAGCATGGGCATTAAACATTTGTAAGCCTCTTTCATCATCCCATCAAATCTGATTAATTTTTTACGAGAACCTAAGTGCAGTCAAAATGACACAAGATAAAATCCCATTTAATCAGCAAGTTGCAACCATGAGGAAAACAACCTTTCCCCCATTCTGTCAGGTTAATGGGATTTTTGTTGCTAAGCGAATTGAAGAAGCATCTTACCTCTTTCTCCTGTGGGCCAATATTTTGCTAAATTGTCCGATGCCAATGTCCACTTAGTGAAATGGTGTTAATACTTCTGAAAAATTGAATTATCCAAAAAGCGCTGTTAATTTCATACCCAATTAGGTAAAATAATTATCAAACTTGTGTTAGAATAATAGTCTCTATTTTTAAAAGCAATGTTCTCCTCTTTTCACTAATTGGATCTACCTGCTGCTACAGTGAGCAGGCAACATGCTTCTTCACCTCTGCCAAATGCTGCTCTGAAAACAACAGCTTGATGTAGCACCCACCTGGGGATGACTTTCAGTCCAATTAGGCCCTCCTTAATACCTTCTCACAATGATCTGCCATGTCCATTGATGCAAGGGCCCTGGTCACTACACAGCCCTGCAACTCAGGACTCCAAAGCACTGGGCTGTTTAGTAACTGAATTGTTTCCACAACAAAGATAAATTTAAGTAGAGGTTGAAGCATCCACTTAGACTGAATTTTCAGAATTCAACTTATAGCCTGAAGGGCCAAAGCTTTCCGAACCTGAGCATAATCAGCCAAAGAATCATTAAAGGTTATCTCCCAATTGGGATCAATGATTTATGGTCAGATTAGAAATCAAAGCACTTATAACTGATGAGAGAACTTTGGAAGCTTAGGACAGCAGATGTAGCCTGCAGGCTATGTTCATGAATATACATTTGCACATCTAAGGCTCAGTGCTACCGGGATTGAGTTGCAGAAAGGCAAGCAACCGCTGCTGAAGTTTTGACCTTCAACCTGGAGTTTCAATGATGGAAATGCCATTGAATGTCACGGGGAGGTGGGTTGACTCTTTCCTGTTGGAGGTGGTTATTGCAAGGCACATTGGTGGTGCAAATATTACTTGTCACTTATCAGCCCAAGCCTGGATGCTGTCCAGGTCTTGTTACATGCTGGCATGAACTGCTTGAATTGGAATTGGGGATGTAATAATTGGCTTTCAACCATCATAAACACGTTCCATGTTCCTCTGTGCCAGCAATCACTCCAGCCACTGGTGATTTTCTCCCCCGATCTCCCATTAAATTAGTTTTTCTAGTGTGCCTTCATGTTACACTTGTTCGAATGCCTCCTTGATGTCAATGACTGTCACTCTTTCCTCACCTCTGGAAAACAGCTCTTTTGTCCATATTGGAACCCAGCTCATCATAGGGTCTGGAGCTGAGTGGTCCTGAAGTAAACTGAATATCAGTGAGCAGGTACCTAGTGAGTAAATGCCACTTGATAGTAATGTTGACAACTATTTCCAGTGCTTTGTTGGTGATTAGAGCCCCAATGGGGATGGGCACAGAGGCGGGTGGATGCCTGTCAGCTTGCTAGTTCCCCAAATCCATTCCACCTTCAGGGACATTTTCCCAGAGGCAAGATGAGCAAGCAGGGCCTGGCAGAGTTACCTGCCCATAAGTGGCAGATAGCCAATTGATCCTGTTAATGACCACTTAAGGGCAATTGTCAGGGGCCATCTGGAATTTTCCAGTCAGTCTCCAGGTACCGACAGGAGACAGGGGACAGTACAGCTGCCTGGAGGCAGCCTCCCTACTGCAGACCGGAGGGTCAGCACTCCTGGCAGGCTTAGAGGCAACCCCCTCTGCCCCGTCTTCCTCGGCTGCAGGCCACTCAAGGTGATGCCTCCATTTTGGGGTGCTGTCTTCCTCACTTACCTGCAATGGTTTCTTGTTGCTGCATCAGAGCTGGTGGGTCTCTTTTGCGCCCCCCCCCAGCTTCAAGAGTCTGTCCATTGGACAGAAAGCTCACCTTTAAGCCATTAATTGGCCAATTTGGGGAAAATCCTAGGTGACTGATTGTTTCTCACATAATGCGGGTTTCTGACCTTCATTTAAACCTGACAACAGGGTCCTGAAACCCACAGGGAAAATCCTGCCATGGAAGTAGTATAGTGATTGGCCAGATTAGATTTGCAATTTTCCACATTGCCAGGTAGCTGCTGATGTAGTAGCTGTATTGGAACAGCTTGCCTAGAGGATCAGCTTGTTCTAGAGCACAGGTCTTCAGCACCACAGCTAGGACGTTGTTGAGATCTGTTGCGTCGGGTACGCACTCTCTCCCTGTAACTTGGAAGAGATAATATCCATTCTTGAGATTTGTTTGTTTTGAGCTCCATTGGACCATTTAAGAACTCCATCTTAATGACGTTGAAATGATTAAACAGACTTAGGTTACCTCTGAATGTTGAGGGCATGCCCTCTTTAGTGAATACTGGAGCGTTGCAATCACTGTAGCATCTAGTCCTAACGGTTAATAAGCATCGTGCTAACCCACTGTGCTACACATTTTCCTCAGTCCTATTGCATAATGCTGGAAGAAACACATTCACTTTCTAATTAGCTGAATGGTAAGATGGATAGAATTATAATCATTCTGAAACCATGTAAATAAACTGATAAGATATAATACAGAAGATCAGACCTCTTTCCTGTTTCAATGTGGAACTGACCCACAGCCAGGAAATTGATCAGTTCAAATCTGTTGCCATCTCTGTGGGATGACCCAATTCAGCTGATACTGGCACACATCAGTTAGTAACTCTCAGGTTCAGAGTCTGAATTATCTGAAGCTCCGGGTCCCCGACACAATCTAAGTTGGTATGTTTTCCTCCCCAGGAGTAAACCCAAGTGCTGGATGGCCCCCAGCTCCAGCATAGTTTCCTCCTCATTTTCTGATAGGCCTCTTCAGTAATGTTCAATTCTATGCCATCTATTATAGAAGGATAGATTCAACAGTTTACTCCTGTGATGGTCATACACGCAGGCCGTCACTGAAACCAGTTCTCGACAGCACTTGAATATAATTGAGGTTATGTTGCAGTCTCCAGGGCGCAGAGAGCCACCTCAAAGGTAACTTTACGCACTGCTATTGAAGGTAGCAATGCTACTGACAGGCGTTATTATTCCAGCCTGCAGATAGGATGAGTACAGACCAGCAATACAGTGTAGCCCTTGTTGACTTGCGCAGATCATCCCCAGCTATGAAATAAATTCTGTCTGCCTGAAATAAAATTGGTATTCATAACTGGCCACACACCTGCCATAATTTCCTTTAATACTTGAGTTATTAATGTTCTATAATTTATTTAGTGTTCTCCCAGCAAAGACTAATCGTGTCTCTTCCCATAAGAGTTGAGTGTTCTTGAAAATATTGAAAATATTGAAAGCTCACCACCACCTTCTCAAGGGCAATTAGGGATGGGCAATAAATGCTGGCCTAGCCAGCGACACCCACATCCCATGAATGAATATTAAAAAAAATTGAGCTGGACCATGAATTTGAGTTGGTTTTCAACTAGACATTTAAATAAAATCTATTACTTCAGAAAGTGGACCAAGTTGACAGATAGATAGACAGAAGTGAAAATAACCCCTATGGAGTGAAGAATTAATGATTCAACTTTTGCTATGGGAAAGAATTTTGGGCCTTGAATTTCCTCGTGCCCACATGAAGATTTCTCCATATTTCTGTTGAAGTTTTGTCAATGAAGCAGCAGATAGTCTGAGGAAGTTCACGCCACCAACTGAAGTTAATGTGCATTCAGAAAGTGACCTGTAGGAAATACGTAAGTAGATAATTAAATAACCCCTGGTGAATAAGGTGGGACAGTCATTGTCCGGACAAAGAAAAGAGTGCAGATATATGAATTAATCAAGGAATTTTTTTTTCGTAATATTGGTCGAAGAATAAATATTGACCAGAACACAAGGGCTAACTCCCCAAGCTTCCTTCAAAACGGTTTGATCTTTTACATCCACCATAGGGCAGACGCAGCCCTAACATCTCATCCGAAAGTCAGTGTCTCCAAATGCTACATTCCCTCAGTACTGCACAGAACTGTCAGCCTAACTTGAGTCTCATGTGTGGGACTTGCACCTACAACCTTCTGACTCAGCGCTGAGTGTGCTAACACCAAACCACAGTTGAAAGTTCAAAACAATCGTCAGAAAAGGGGAGTAAAGGATATTTAGTTAATGCAGCTGAGTTGGTTTTATTAATGAAGAAATACATAAGCTGCGTAGAGCTATATATAAATATATAATATATATAAACTGATGAGATAGAAGCATCTTGACTCTGATTCTTCAGCAAGAAAATGAAGCACAGTGATTGGAACTGCTTCCTGTTGCAAAATTTATATTTTGTTCTCTTATTTAAAGAAATTTGGGGGAAATAAGCTCTGAAGAAGGTCTGATTATAATGTAATTTCAAGGCAGCTGCAGGCTTGCAAACGGTTGCCTAGGCAACAGTTATTGCTTATTTCTGATTGAACGAGATTTGACTACATTTTCCCAACTAAAGCCAGATTGAAACATGTCAAAAGTTGTGATTACGAACTTGGCCAAATGAAAAATTTGAAAACAAACTGTGGAAATATTCGTTACCACAGATGCAACTGTAAAGGGTCCGGAACGAATGTCTTGTTGCACACAGAATCAGAAGGGGAGACTTCCAATAGTACTTTCTTCAATTTTGTCCGCTTTCAACTTGCCTGGAAGACAATGATTTTTGATTCATTCAGTGCTCATGCATCTGTAATCTAACCAGGTTCTTTCTGCTCACTTATCATAATTGTAATCATTCATGTATGCACCTTGACTGTGAATGCCAGCAAGCTATCCAACCATGGACAGCATCACAGCCAAGCCTGAACCTATTCTCATCCATGTCCATAGACATGCACTTTTGCAGTAGAGGGCACCATAGCAATTGAGAGTGGGGTCCATGGGTAATCTTCCCATTGGGATTCTTTGCTCAGCACGAATTTGGAATCAAAGTGGAGCTTTGTCTTTATCTATGTGACTCAGAAACAGAGGGTGTTAATTTGGATAGCATCCAAAATATGCACGATTAGCCCACACCTGTTCACTGTGTTGTGGGCAGCACAGTAAATTCATGTTGCCTGCTGTTTTACATGACTAATGAATGCAACAAGAGTACCCATGCTATTTAAGGACTTTATATGTCAGCGGGGACCCCAGTATTGCAAATGGCTAGCGCTACTTAAAGGCAGACTGTACCTCTTAAAGGGGAGATGCCTTGTGATTGCAGACAGTAGTGGGAATTATTTCAGAAGTGAATCTGGCCTGTGAAAGAGTGAAGAGTGGCTTGCTATATAAGAGAGCATGCACCAAGGGTTTAAAAAAGGCACTCGAGGGCTTAGGTGAAAAGGATGAGAGATGCCTTAAATCCACAGAGGGACACGATGCCCTCTAGATACTTGCTCAGGAGGCAGTGAGAGGAAGTACTGATGGAGGTCAATGTTATCTGTGTTGCTTCTAGAATCTCGATTCAGTGCAGAAAGAAGTTCAATGATCTTTCATGAGTTGTCCAAGTCAGTGAGTTCATCTTCAAATGGACTATCCTACCAACTGCACTGATTAACTCCTCAATTCACTATATTCCCCATCATTCAACTACCAACAATCTCTATCAATCAAGATTCACCATACCATTCATACATTTTACCTCACTCTCACACACCTGGCACTGTTGTAAGCCTAGCACCTACAACTCACAGCTCAATGTCACTGGCAGCCATGACAGCCACATCACCCAAATATATTGCAGGACACTCATTGGCACACTTCCCTCTTTCTTGCAGGAGAAGGTGACACATAATAACAGGCAGCAACAATGGAATGGAGGAGTACAAGCATGCCTATATGCGTTAATTCTCATGGAGGGGACAGTGCTGGCCATCATTGGATGATGGGATCATTGAGGCCATGGTCACTGGTGGCAGTGTAGCGATCAATGATGAGGCACCAGCATATGCAGTGCTCCTTCTGTCATCCCATTTCTCCCTCATCCCACAATCTCTTCTGAGTCAGAAGCTGTAGAGGGTGTAAACATGCACTTCATACTTTCTCCTCTCCCCTCTCCACAACGCCACACTTGTCCCTATTCCACTTCAAATACCCAATAACTGGAAAAACCTACCCAGTAAGTAGAGGAAAAGGAAGAAGACAGTAAAGAGGAGCAGGCACCATCACTCAATCTTACATTCGGCAGCCATCAGCTCCGAGACTGACACTGCCTGATAGAGGAGGGATCTGCATGTGTGAGACATTAAACACAAGTGCGCCGGACAAGATCAGGGGAAAGGTTAGTGCAGGTGCCAGCTCATTGGAGGGTGAGGCATAGAAGAATTCTGCTGTAGGGGATTCAGGTGAGAACTTTATTGGGCCAGGCATTTACATTTGGACATTTAGTTTTGCTGAAATACTTTTCAATCAGTCTCTTAAAAGATAAAAGAATGCACCAGATGGCATATCCCAGATCATTATATTCAGTACATAAAAGCTATATGTGTTATGAATGGCACCCCACCTGCTACCACAAAGCAGTAAAGGTTCATGAAAATGGCTGAGTTTAGATGAGACAGATGCAAGATGTCATGAAGAGACATTAATGTGTATAATGTTATTGGAAATTATTTTTTTAGAATAAAATTCTAGTGGGAATCTGTGTCTAGGTGTGTGTCTTAATTGGATTGAAGCCAGCTAGTCTGGATGCTTTGATGTATAGTAGTTTTGACATGTTAATTGGGTGAACAGTAAGGAGAACAGTAAGGTAAAGTGTTCATTTGCATTTGTTCAATAAACCATTCAAGACTGCGAGTAAAATCTTGCACCAAGCTTGAAGAAGCCAAACAATGTGTTTAATTTTTCAGCTTACTAATAAAATCGGTGCTGCGAAAGGGGCTTTATTGTTAGAAGAGCTGGAGTTCAAAAGACCTAGTGATACAATGGAAAATTTACATTCAAAGGGAAAACTAGGTATATAAAGAATGGAGTTTGTGTGTGTAGGGTAGAGGCATTTAAGACCTAACCAACCTGTACATCTCCAACCAACTTGCAAAGGAACCTCATTTGGAATTTTAATTTGAAACCTCAGAGTAAAGGGAAGACCTTTTAGAACAGAGATGAGGAGAAACTTCTTTAGCCAGAGGGTGGTGAATCTATGGAATTCATTGCCACAGAAGGCTGTGGAGGCCAGGTCATTGAGTGTATTTAAGACCGAGATAGATAGGTTCTTGATTGGTAAGGGGATCAAAGGTTACGGGGAGAAGGCGGGAGAATGGGGTTGAGAAACTTATCCGTCATGATTCAATGCCGGACCAGACTCGATGGGCTGAATGGCCTAATTTCTGCTCCTATGTCTTATGGTCTCTTATGGAATTCGTAAGGTCAAATGTGCTTTGCCTGGATTCTATTTAAAGTCTATGGGTTACTGTTGCCTTAGTGGAGATTTACCTGGGGGTGATTAATTTAGGGATTAGTTAAAAATTTATTATAGTAGTAATTTGTAGCCACGTGTATGTATTTAATTTGTTGTTAAATTAATAAATGTTTCATTTAGTTTTGTGTATAAACCACGAGACTCGGTGGTCTTATTCCTACTGAATTCAAAGCCTGCATCTCGAAATTACAAATTGCAAAAATGGATTATGATAGTTGTTTCAAGGTTTCCTCTGGGATTTGAACAACTCAGTCTTTACCATCAGCTGTGTCATAATACAAGGTAATGTGCATGCAGTTAATGGCACCCCACATCAGTGACCTTCTGCAGCAGCACACTACAAGCTGTGAGATGTTACTTAAATGTCCAGCAGCAGCCTAGAGTGATCCAAATGCATAAATGTTAAGAGTCACCTTCATAGCAAGAATAAATGTGGTCCCTGTCTTACTTTGAAGTTGCAGGTGTAGCATTTGGCAGATTTTGGTCACAACCTCTTCAAAGATACCTCAAGCATTAGTCATTGATGAAGTTGAGGTAAAAGAATTGTCCCCAAAAGATTCTCACCCTAAAGATTCGGCTGAAAGCCCTTCTTCTCCTCCTCCTCCTCCTCCCTCTCCTAGCAGCTTGTTCTGCTCTGCGTGGCCTCTTTTCATTATCTCCATCTTAGAATTGAGCATGACTAAGGCCTACCAGACCACTCATGTCTCGATGCTACTTGTTTCAGCACAAGCTTTCTAAATCAACAAAGGAAGTACTTCTAGACCAGCTAGGTACTCCTAATGTATAGAAAAGCTCCAAAAATGAAACAATTGCAACAGCCAGCAGAAGTAATTCAGCAACTAACCTGTAAGCAGTTCATGGTCCCTTTAAGCAATGCTGGTAGAAATTCCTTCATGTTGTTTAACGTTGTGTACAACATTAAGACAGGGCATAGGCTGGAGCATGTCATTTGAAAATGACAGCATTGCACACAGATTGACATCATAATCTGCCTGCTCAAGCTGCCAGCAGTGCATGTACAAACCTTCTTACCAAAACGGAGTCCTGCATAAAAAGTACAAGCATCATTTTCACTTTATAGGAGGTGTCATAGCACCTAAAGAACAGGCGTTACAGAGGTCAATTTAGTCCCCAGAGGCTTTTCCTCCTTGTGCTTCTTCATCATGGTTTCTGATTAAGACGAAGACTCGGAAAACTGCAAGGAAAATGAAAGCAATAAGACTGAAAGTTCATTAGCTCCAACCTCTCAAAGCTTGTACACTTAGAAAATAAGTCAAGAGGATGGCAGTACTGGGACAGAAAACTGCATTGTCTCAACTCTGAAGATGCAGAGGATATCAGTCATTCTACCTGGAAGAGAGTAAGTAGCATAGAAACCACAAAGTCAGAGCTTAGGGTCATCTCTTCCCTCATTCCAATACAGGGAGACAGATGGAGAAGGACATATCCAATACTCACGGTATTAGAAATCATTGCAGGTATTGCCAGCTGCATAATGAGATTGCACCATCTTCTCTACTTGTTCTTTTGTCAATGAACACAATTGAGCTAAACTTTACTTAGTATAAAACATGGAGATTATGGAGTCACAGTGAAAGTGCTGCTCTGACATCACTAAAGCACCAATAACCTGCTCACCTAAAGTTCAGATTTTACAAGAACCAGTCAGCTGTGGAGCTAACCACAGCCAGAGATGTGCAAATACCTGCCCTCAACATTATCGGAGCATTTGACTGAATAATGCTCCAAGGAACCTTAGCAAAAGTGAGGTCTATAGGAGTTAAAGGGGAAAATCTTCCAGTGGCTGGAGTCATAACAGACAGACAGAATAATCATCGTGTTTGTCATTGCCCAGGGACATTGCTGTAGGAGTTGATCAGAGAAGCATCCTTGGTTCACGATCTTCAGCTGCTTCTTCAATGACACAGGAGTGGGACTATTCACTGGAGATTACATAGTATTTAGTTCCAGTCACAACGCCACCAATAAAAGCAGTCCATGACAGCAGGACTTGAATAATATCCAGGCCTTGGCTGACAAGTGGAATATTTAGTGCATCTCACATAAGTACCAGGTAGTGAATATCTCCAACAAGATGAAGCCAAGCCCTCTCTCCTCAACACCACCACCATCATTGGGTCCCCCATCATCAGTACCTTAAGGATCACTGTTGACCAGAAGCTAAACAGGGCCAACCTTATCAACAATGTGGCTACAAGAGTAGGGTAAATATTGGGCAGTCTGAGACATGTGATTCACCTCCAGCCTTCTCAAAGTACCTATATCATTTACCAAGTCTCAAGTCAGGAATGTAATGGATTAATTACCACTCACTTGGTGTTGCTGCAACAACACATAAGGACCTCAACAATATCTATGATAGATAGTCATTTGGTAATACAGAACTTGAGTATTGCTGAAAAGAGAGACATGTCTAAGCTTTTCATCTTGCACTCACGAGGGCACTCGCAAGAATACAAATATAAGGGGGAAAACAACAATTTATACTGTATGTGAAGAGAGTGCTGATTGGTCGGCAAGTGGCTTTGCCATGGAGAATGCACCAATGTTGGTGACTGACAGTTAACTGCCAAGCATTGTTTGAAATTTAAACAAGGCAGCTTGACCCTGATTGGTCAAGGCATTGCCCTGAGGAATGAGTCAGCAAATGGTTGTCACTTGTTTTGTTTAGCTGAAACAGGCGCAATGTATGTACATGCTTTTTCTGTCTGCAAAGAACAGGGCCCTGTGATTAATATTTGTAGCTTCCAGCACATGCTAATTTGCCACATTGCGAGCCCAACTAACAATCTTAAATTGGTTAAAAGCAAAATACTGCTGATGCTGGAAATCTGAAACGAACACAGAAAATGCTAGAAAATCTCAGCAGGTCTGATAGCATCTGTGGAGAAAGAAAGAGTTGAAGTTTCGAATCCGTATGACCCTTCTGAAATTGGTTGTCGATGTAATTCTTAGCACATTGAGGATTATTTAGCAAATGTTGTCCAATCACGGAATCACATCTAATGTTGGACACTGTGTTTTGAGTTTTGCAAGCGCGGGCTGGTTGGGTATGATCTGTACCCTGCCCTTTTCGAACAGTGGCTTGGGACATGCTGCTTGATATGACTCGCCAGTCTGTGTGACGAACGGCCAACATAACTAGCATCACATTCGCACTGAAATTCATATACCACATCACTCATTTCTTTAATAGGCAGAATGTCTTTTTGGCTTGACGGCAGCTGTTAGTGGTGAATACCACTCGTGTTGCTATTGCATAGTAGCAGCGTGACACAGCTAGCTTCACCTGTAGCTCAAATTTTTGAGATACCTTGCCCTTCCAGGGTAATCTGAGGTAGGCTGGGCACTTTTCAGGCCAAGGGTGTTGGCCTTAGACCAGTTCATGAGTTTGCATGATGTACAGCGCGAAATGATCTGATTAGGGTAGCCATTTTCCTGCAGGATGCCTTTGATGTGCCCTATTTCAGCATCAAGCTTGCATGGCGACCAAATGGCTCAGGCCCTTTTTTACAAGGTTGCCGATAAGACCGATGTTATAGCATGTGGAACTGTAAGAATCCCAACACGTATATTGACCAGTGAAGGTAGATTTTCAGTAGACTGGTAGCAAACCCTCTGGCAGATTTCTCAAGGAAGGGGAGTTTATTTGCCTGCTCCATTTCATAGTGAATTTGAGTGAGGATGGAGCCCATTAAGTCATGTAAGGAAATTATTACATGCAGCTGCGGATTTAAATATAGCAAACGTATCATCCACATATCGGAAGCATGCGAGGGGTAGGAGGTTAGATGTCATTCCATTGAAGACACATTCCTCATGGAACCCAACAAAGATGTTTGCGAGAGCTGGGCCTAGAGGAGATCCCCTGGCAACACCATCTATTTGGGCACACGTGTTGCCATTAAAACTGAACTCAACTGCATTAGTTGCCGAGTTCAGAAGCTCAATCAATACTGATTCACGCAATGGTGCTGGGTCCAGGTCACCATGATATAGTGCTGCAGCGCAAATATCTATGGCTTCTTTAAGTGGAACATCGGTGAATAGCCCAGCAATGTCAAATGAGCACATGGACACAGCATTGATATCAATATGCAAGTCCTGAATGGCCTTTGCTGTATAAAGACGTCCTTCACTATGTATGTGGAAGCAACACGAGTGGTACTCACCACTAACAGAATGTTGCTGTCAAGCTAAAAAGACGGTCTGCCTATCAAACTGATCAGTAATGTGGTATCCGAATTTCATTGCCAGTGTGATGCTAGGAATGTAGGACGTAGATCCCAAATACCGGTGGATCGTAGTAAACAGTATGTCCCAAGTCACTGTTCCCAAGGGACAGGGTACAGACTGTGCCCAACCAGCTCGTGCTTGCAAAACTCAAAACACAGTGTCCAACGTTAGATGTGATTCTGTGGTTGGACATCATTTGCTAAATAATCCCCAATGTGCTAAGAATTACGCTGACAACCAATTTAAGATTGTCAGTCGGGCTCACAATGTGGTGCATTTGCGTGTACTGGAAGCTACATATATCAATACACAGGGCCCTGTTCTTTGCAGATAGAAAGAACACATACTTATATTGCGCCTGTTTCAGCTAAACAAAATAAGGGACAGCCATTCGCTGACTCATTCCTCAGGGCATGCCTTGTTTAAATTTCAAACAATGCTTGGCAGTTAACTGTCAGCCACCATCATTGGTGCATTCTCCATGGCAAAGCCTCTTGCCAACCAATCAGCACTCTCTTCACATACAGTACAAATTGTTGTTTCTCCCCTTTATATTTGTATTCTTGCGAGTGTCCTCATGAGTGTAAGACGTAAAGCTTAGACATGTCTCTTTTCTCAGCAATATCTATGACAGAGCGGTTTGTTCAACTGGCCTATGCTATGGTTCCAAATATCCATATCAAAAGCCATCAGTGCCCTGTACAGACTGCAGCTACAATCTACATGATGGACTACAGCAACTGACCAAGGTTACTTCAACAGCACCTCTCTCCCCTGTGACTACTACCACTGAGAAGGTCAAGAGTGGAAATAGTGTGGGAAAATAGTCACCTTCAGGTTCCCTTGTAAGTCACATACCATCCAGGCTTGGAAATGTATCACTGTTCCTTCATTATAGCTGGATCGATATCCTGGAATTCTTTACCCAACACTATTGTGCAGGCACCATCAAAACAAGAACTACAAAAGTTCAAGAAGAAAGACCACCACCATCTTCTCAGGGCAACTAGGATCAAGAAACATCCCCCATATCATGAGAACAAATAAGATAGTTATTATTAACTGACATTGCTCCCTCTGGCAGGCTTCTACTTGGTTCCACGCACACAAAAAAATTGTTTGCAAAATAAAACTTATGTGGTCCTCTCTCTGGAATTTGGATTTGAATTCCAGCCCAGGAAATTCACTTGTAAGTTCAAATTAAATAAGTTTGAATACTTTGATTTAGCTCATAAAAGTACAGAATTCAGCATATATATCATTCTGCAAGCAATTTTATATAGGTGCCACAGGGATTGTATTGGTAACAGAATAATTTATGCTGATGCAGTGGGAAAATTTTACTCTCCTTCCGCTCTTATAACTGCTCTAGGTGTCTGTGCGCGAAGGTCCCTGAATTGAAAGCGGATAACCTACTGTGCCACTATCTAATCTCTTACTAAAGAAAAGACTTGTTTAATATTCTGAAAGTTATTTAGATTATTTTTAAGAAATGCATTTCTTGAGTCAATACCACCCTGATCACATTGGTACATGCATTGATCAAGTCTTGATCAAGCTGGCGTTAGTTTGTATTCACATAATTTTTCCGTACTTTCAGGATAGACCCTGCAATGAATACTGTTTGGACTACTAACAAACTAACCCCTTGCTCATTGCTTATAGAATAATGTTTTGAGCCACATTTGATGAAAAGCAATAGTTAAAAAGGAAACTGAGCTACTATATTTAATCATCTGCAGCGAGTGTAATTATAGTGAGGAGTGCACTTCAATGTTAAAGTAATTGCAGGTTCCCTCAGCCTTTTGAATGCAGAGGCCTCCAATCAAGCTAAGATAATGAAAGTTCTGAAACGTTGAAATTTTTCTTCATTACTGATGGGTATTCAACAAGAAGATAATCTCATTAATGCTGCCTATCAACCATTTCTTCAATAATTCCCATCTTATTATATAACTTCATGGAGGAAATGCCATCATTATCATGTTTTAATTGGGTTGTTTTTGAAGTGCAAATGAATGCAGGCTGCATGTAGGGAGCAAAATGTTTCCATAGAGTTTCCTTAGTGTCAGTCCTTGTTACTGTGCACATGGACCTCTGCATAATACAATATTCCATAACAAAGACAACATGAAATAGCATGATGGATTTTAATTAGCAGATTATTAAATAAGAGAATATATCCATTCAGATTTCCCCCAAGAGGTCATGGATAAAGGAGTATTATAATTAGATCGGTAATGTTCAAGTGAGGAGCGTTAATAGCATTAGTTAACAAAGTAATATTTAAATAAATATTCTGACTAGAACAAACGTTTTTATTCTTCTTCTTCCACAAATTTAATTAATTCCAAGTTCCAATGAGAGGGAAGATGATTCCAAGTGTTATCAATATGTCAACAGATAACAAAGTTAATTTGAAAATAGGAAAGAATGAGAAGGTGATGTAGTGGTTTCTGGCACTGTCCTTTCACTTTAGATAATGGATAATGCGGTGGATTATGGAACTGGCTTTTCACATGGGCATGGGTAAAATGGTGAAAGAATCAGGGTCATGAGGAGAATTGTTTTTATGTTTTGGCTTATTACGATCTGGAATGCACTGCCTGAAAGGATGACGGAAGCAGGTTCAATAGTAACTTTTCAAAAGTGAATTTTAAAAATACTTGAAGGGGGCAAAAAGTTGCATGGTTACGGGGAAATATAATGGGAGTGGGTCCAATTGGATAACTCTTTCAAAAAGTTGGAACAAGCATAATCAGGTACAGTAGCATATAACAGTAAGGTCATTGGGCTAGTAATCCAGAGGCTTGGACGAATGCTCCAGAGAAACCAGAGAATTCAATTAAATAAATATAACTGGGATAAAAAAAAATTAGTGTCAGTAATGGTAACCATGAAACTATTGGGTTGTCATAAAACCTCATTAGGTTCTGTAACATCTTTTACAGAAGGAAATTTGCTTTTCTAACCCTAACCCCAACCCTAACCCTAACCCTAACCCTAACCTGGTGTGGCTTACATTGTGGCTCCAGATCCACAGCAATGTGGTTGACTCTACGCCCTCTAAAGTGGCCTAGCAAGCTACTCAGTTGTACCAAACCACTACAGAAAAGTTGAATTTGAATAAAATCAGACCGATCACCCAACATCGACCTCGGGACTGGACAAAGCCACACACTGACCAGTCAATCCCGTAAAGTCCTCCATAACATCTGGGGACTTGTGCCATCATTGAAACATTTGTCCCGTAGACTAGTTAGTCATGTAATAGCTTGACATAATCATACTCACTGAATAGTATTGAACAGCCAATATCTGAGACACCTCCATCGTCATCCCTGGGTATGTCCTGTCCCATCAGCAGGACAGTGGAATACAGTTGGGAAGAGGTGGCCCTAGTAGTCCTCAACATTGACTCTGGACTCCATGAGGTCTCATGGCATCAGGTCAAACATGGGCAGGAAAATCTCCTGCTGATTATCACCTAATGCCCTACGTCACCTGATAAATCAGTACTCCTCCATGTTGAACACCACTTTGGAAGAAACACTGAAGGTACCATGAGCTCAGAATGCACTCTGGGTGGGGCTTCAATGCCTGTCACCAAGAGTGGCTCAGTGGCATCACTATAGACCAAGCTGACTGAGCCCTGAAGGACGTATCTGCCAAAAGGGGCCTATGGCAAGTGGTGAGAGAACCAACACAAGGGAAAAAATCTACTTGACCTTGTCCTCACCGGTCTAACTGTTGCAGATGCATCCACCCATCCATGACAGTAGTGGCAGGAGTAATCACCACACAATCGTTGGGGAGTCAAAGTTTCATCTTCACTTTGAGGATACCCTCTCTACACTACTACTGTGCTAAATGGGATAGATTAAGTGCAGCTCAAGTGCAGGAAGTGTGTTGGGCCATCAGCAGCAACAGGATTCTTTTCCACCACAATCTGTAACCTCATGGCCTGGCACATCCCTCACACTACCATTACCTCCAATCCAGGTGACGATCCCTGATTCAATATTGAAGGAGTGTAGAACACCTCACAATCAGTACCAGGCATACCTAAAAATGATGTGCCAATCCAGTGAAATTAGAATCCTGGAATGAAAGCATGTTAAACAGCGGAACGTGATAGACAGAGCTAAGTAATCTCACAACCAATGGTTCAGGTCAAAGCTCTGCAATCTTGCCTTAACCAGTTGTGAATGGTAGTGGGCAGTCAAACAACTAACCAGAAGAGGAGACTCCACAAAAATCCCCATCCTCAATGCTGGGTGAGCCCAGCAAGTCAGGGAAAACACAAGGCTGCAGCATTTGCAAGCATCTTCTGCCAGAAGTGCCAAGTGGTTGATCCATCTGAGGTCCCCAGCATTACAGATGCCAGTCTCCACACCATTTGATTCTCTCCATGTGAGATCAAGAAAGAGTTGAAGGCACTCAATATGGCAAATGAATTGATTTTTCAATTTTCAATACTATTTTCTAATACTACATAGTATTTTCAATACTATGGATACTGACAACATCCTGGCTGTAGTACTGAAGACTTGGCTCCGGAACTAGCCAGCCTTTAGCCAAGCTGTTCCAGTAAAGCTACAAATCTGGCATCTACCCAACAATGTGGAAAATTGCTCAAGTATATCCTCTGCACAAAAGAAAGGACAGATCCAGTCCAGCCAAATACCATCCCTTCAGTCTACTCTCAATCATCAGCAAAGCAATGTCGTCGTGTGTTCGGGGTCTAGATGGGGTTCTTGGGGAGTTGTCTTCTTTCACCAAATAAGCTGCTTAAGACTATAGTTTGTTAAAACCATAACTTTTTTATTTACAACTATTATATACCTCTGCATAAGGTTGGAACTTCTCCTTCCTCCAGATCTCTGTTACTCAATCATGTGGCGTTACATTGTTACTTTGGCATCATGTGCTTCTGATGTTAACTCTTTACATCTCCCCCAAAGTCTTTTACCCATCCTTTTTTATACATCCTCCTACAAATGCACCCCTCCCCCCAGTTAGTCTTTGAGATGCCTTGACTTACCTCTCTGATCTTGTCCTGATCTCTTCCTGAGGTCGAGGACATTCCGCACTCTCTCTTCTGTTGGTGTGAGTGTCCTTCTCCTGGGTGGGTGTAGAGCTTTGCCTTGTTTCTTCTTCTTTATCTCCATCAGGATCTGAGTTGTAAGCCCAAGCTTCTATTGGTTTTCTTTTCAAGGATATTAAGACGCTATGCTTTCCCCTTTATAGTTCCCAGGTCCACCTCAATCCTCAGTGTTGAGCCGTTTTGATTATTATACCTTCTTTCTGTTGGTCTCGTACCCACACTCTCTCCTCAGGCTTCAGCACTAATAAGTTTTGTGCTCTGTGCCCACACACACACACATACACACACGCACAATCACACATATATATCAGAAATAAGAAAGGTAAGAGTTCAAATAAAAGTAAAAAAGAATTTCCAAATACGTCATTGGCTCAGCCGTGAGGCGTAGATGGTGGTATGTCCTGACTATTGAGTTAGATGATTCCAGTAAAACTTTGAAGCTGTCCTTGTCAGTTTTGCAGTCTGTTGCGGACACTTGTTGGCTTGTCCCCAGAGGGAGAGACAACCTCATGTCTCTGCGGGGGTGATGGAGGAGGCTGTCCTATTTCTTCCTGCTTGTTGTCCGTCTCTGCTAAAACACACTTGCCTCCAGTAAAAGAGAGAGAGGGGAAGAAAGAGAGATCCTGTTGTTCTTCTCACTTCTGCTACTCTCAAAACACTGTCTTCAGCCAGTTTTAACTCGTTTTCCCTGTGTATTCCAGACAGGGGGAAATAGGCATGTCTTTCATTCCATTTTGCTTTCATCTCAGAAACTTTTTGACACATTCTGAGGGTTAGATCAACAGGAGATGGTGTTTTTGGATGTCTGATGAGAAGTGGCTGGCGGGGGAAACAGTTTCTATTGTCTTCACAAACACAGGAGATTAAAGTCCAGCCTTTTGCATTTTCCTTTCAAGCATCTCTGTCTGAAGTGGACCTAGACACATCTTTAGGTGTGAAATTCCATGTCCTGTCAGTTCAGGTCTGACAGTATAATCCACATAGGAATTTTCCAGAAAGAGCTCGCTTTACAGTATCAGCCATCTTTTGATCAGTGTTTTTATTTGTTTTTTTAAAAAAAACACAGGTCTTCTTTAAAGAGTTCAATATACCCGTAATTAGTTGGTGAAGTTGCAGTTGGCTCTCACCTAATCATCGTGTCCATTTTCGTGATACGGTGAAACACCATTTTGTAGCAGTAAGATTTCTGTAACTCAGAAGAGCTAAATTAAGATCTTCATTCTCCCTCATCAAGTCTTTGTTGGAATGTTGTCATTTATTGCAAGGGGAATATAAATGCTTTAGAAGCAGTTTAGAGAAGGTTAACTCAATTGATACCTGGGATGGGGAGGATAGATAGATTCTCGACCAACAAGGCAGTCAAAGATTATCAGGAATAGGTGGGATGTGGAATTCAGGCCACAATCAGATCAGCCACGATCTTATTGAATGGCAGAGGAGGCTCGAGGGGCTGAATGGGCTACTCCTGCTCCTAATTCGTATGTTTACACACCTCTTCTCCATTTGACTGAAGATATTGAGGCGAGTTGGTTAAGTGAATGAAACCGTATTCCTGCGTGAAATTTCGGAATAATTCATTAGCAACTTATGGACCATTGTCTGACCACAGTGTCTGGAATGCCAAGTAATGGCCTATGACTTTCAGGGTAGTCCAGCCTGGACCCTGTAAGTTGATAGATGAAGACTGTAGTGTAATGTGCTTACACCATTTCACTTAGTCAGATAAGATGGAAACTCCTGTCTCTGTGTCTAATTTTAAACTCTGTGGAGTGTCCGTCCACTTCAAGGCCGGGATTTTCCAGCCCCGTTGGGGGCAGGACCCGCCGCAGGCAAGGCGGCGACCCAGACGAGGCGGCGACCCAGCCAGGAGTCCAATGACCTGCAGCGGGATCGGAAGATCACAGTGGCGGGTGGGTGTGGAAAATCCCGCCGCAAGTTTAATACTCCAGTATTTATTTTCCGTTTCATTTACTTCCCCCAGGAAAGCTACTTCCTTTTTCTGTGGTTCCTCCATGCTTTAATATTGTTTCTTCCTTTTTGTAGGATATTGGTGTTTTAGATGGGCAGACAATTTTAAAATGTCCTACTTCTCCACAGTTGTGGCACTCTGCTCCCCTTTGCTGCCCATTCTTCCCACTTAAGCAGGTTTTTCCCACCACACCGAGAGCATTTCAAGATGGCAGTTGGTGTGCTTTTCCTCAATTTTATGGGTCTCTGTTGCACTTTCCCTCTTCGGGACTATATACTGAAAGACCTTTTACATCCATTTCCATGGGACCTCGCCTTCCCTGTGAACAAACACTCTGTTTCGCTTTCTGAGCTCAGTTTGCTTCGCAATTTGTACTGCCTGGATTAGAGTCATAGAGGTCTACAGCACAGAAAAAGGCCCTTCAGCCCATCAAGTCTGCGCTGGTCAAACAAGTACCTAACTATTCTAATCCCATTTTCCAGCACTAGGCCCATAGCCTTGTATGCCATGGCATCCCAAGTGCACATCCAAATATTTCTTAAATGTTATGAGAGTTTCTGCCTCTACCACCCTTTCAGGCAGTGAGTTCCAGATTCCCACCACCCTCTGGGTGAAAAAATTCTTCCTCACATCCCCTCTAAACTTTCTGCCCCTTAGTTTAAATCTATGCCCCCTGGTTATTGATCCCTCCACCAGGGAGAAAAGTTCCTTCCTGTCTACTCTAGCTATGCCCCTCATAATTTTATACACCTCAATCATGTCCCTCCTCAATCTCCTCTGCTCCAGGGAAAATAACCCCAGTCTATCCAATCTCTCCTCATAACTAAAACTCTCCAGCCCAGGCAACATCCTGGTAAATCTCCTCTGCACTCTCTCTAATGCAATCACATCCTTCCTATAATGTGGATTCCAAAACTGCACACAATACTCTAGCTGTGGCCTAACCAACATTTTATACAGTTCCAGCATAACCTCCCTGCTCTTATATTCTATGCCTTGACTAATAAAGGCCAGTAGAGTTGAATTTTGCCTCGTTTGCTAGAGATCTGATAGAACTTCATCCAAACTACTTTGCAATCACAAATCAATTTTCTTTTATTCATTCATGGAATGTGGGTATCACTGGCTAGGCCAGCATTTATTGCTCATCCCTAATTGCCATTGTTCAGAGGGCATTTTTAAGAGTCAACCACATTTCTGTGGGTCTAGGGTCACATGTAGGCCAGACCAGGTGAGGGCAGCAGATTTCCTTCCCTAAAGAGCATTCGTGAACCAGATGGGTTTTTATGACAATCAACAATGGTTTCATATTTTATTGAATTCAAATTCCACCATCTGCTGTGCTGGGGTTCAAACCCAGGTTCCCAAAGCATTATTCTGGATCTCTAGTCCAGTGACAATACCACTATGCCACCACCTCCCTTAATTCTTCTCTTAATAATCTGTGGTCACAATTTGATGGCAGCCTGTGTCGATCGTCAATGAACGATTCCATGCTCTTGCCTGGACTTTGTTTTCACATGTTAAACTTTGCCCTTTTTATGATTAAATCTTTGTGAATGTTGAAATATGAATCAAATGCTCACAGGACTTCTTTGTAAGAAGCTGAAGTCTCATCGGCTCCTGACCTCACAATTGCGTCGTTGGCAATAGCAATAATGTACTGACCTGATCCTTTGTTCTTTCTCGTGCAAACCAGAAGTGGTTCTATATCTGGAAAACCTCTTTCTCCGGTTGTCCCAGTGCTGAGCCTGTTTCGAGCCCTGTTGCTCCGGAATGGTTCTGGGAGTGGTAGTGAGGATTCCATGCTTGTACCGAGCCCTGGAATAGCAGCTGCTTCACTGGTGCTGCTTGTTGATTCTGGTCCGTGCTCACTGCTAGCTGGACTCCGGGTCTGTATGTCAGCTTGCATCTGCTGCAGCCCTCGCCACTCCGACTTTTTGGTGAGATTTGAATCTGTTCCTTTCATTCTTCTTCTAAGGATCTCTTGACTTCCTGGCCTGTAGCTGCCTCTTGGAATCTTTTTCTGGGTCTTTTATTCACTGTCCATTGCCACTATGTCTTGTCGTGTGTTCGGGGCCTAGATGGGGTTCTTTGGAGCTTGTCTGCTTTCTCCAGGTAAGCTGCTTAAGGCTATAGTTTGTTCAAACCAGAACTCTTTACTTACAACGACTATATACATATTAAGACCTCTGCACGAGGTTGGAACTTCTCCCTCCTCCAGATCTCTGTTATTCAGTCATGTGGTGTTACATCATCATTACATCATCATCATCATCATGTGCTTTTGCTGTTAACCCTTTACTCTAGCAGCACTTACTCACCAATAAGCTGCTCACTGATGGGATCTGCCAGGACCCTTCAGCTCTGGAGCTCATTACAACAAAAACTCATTTTTGTGTGGTGCCTTTAACATAATAACGCATTGCAAAATCTTCACAGAAGTGTTATAAAGCAAATTTGGACACAGCATAAGAGACAATATCAAGTCAGATAGCCAAAAGCTTGGTTAAAGAGGTAGGTTTAAGGAGTATCTTAGAGGAACAAAGTAGAGAAGTGGAGAGGTTTAGACAGGGGATTTCAGAGCTTGGGGCTGTCCAGAGCTGAAGGCAGTGAACACAGGGGTGATAGGTGAAAAGGACTTGGTGCGAGTTAAGACACAAGCAGCAGACCTCAATTTAATGGAGTAAAAGCAAAATACTGCAGATGCTGGAAATATGAAATAACAGCAGAAAGTGCTAGAAAAACAGTATCTGTGGAGAGAGAAACCAGGTTAACATTTCAAGTCCTTCTCTTTGGGAGAATTTTTCCAATGCTCTCCATTTCTATTTAATGGAGGGTAGAACGTGGGAGACCAGCCAGGGGTGCATTGGAATAGTCAAATCTAGAGGCAAATAAAGGCATGAATAAGGGTTTCACCAGCAGATGAGCTGAGACAGGGGCAAAGTTGGATGCTGTCGCAGAGGTGGAAATAGTCAGTCTCAGTGATGGCGTGAATATGTGGACAGAAGCTTATTTCGGGGTCAAATATGGCTCCAAGGCTGTGAACAGACTCGTTTAGTCTCAGAATTTTGCCAGGGAGAGGGATGGGGTCGCTAGCTAGAGAACGGAGTTTGGAGCAGAGACAAAACAATGGCTTCAGTCTTCCTAACATGTAATCGGAGGAAATTTTTGTTCATCCAGTGCAGAGTGTCGGATAAGCAGTCTGATAATTTAGCAAGAGGAGTCAAAGTGGTGAGGTAGAGCTGAGTGCCGTCAGCGTACATGTGAAAGCCAAACCCCACTTTCAGGTGATGTCACTGAGGGCAGCGTGTAAATAAGATCTAGGAGGAGGCCAAGGATAGATCCTTGGGAGTCACCTCAGGTAATGGGCAGGAGCAGAGGAGAAGCCATTGCAAGTGACATTCTGGATACCATTAGATGGATAAGAATGGAACCAGGTGACAACAATCCCACCCAATGGAGAGGCGTTGGAGGAGGGTGGTGTGGTGTGTTAGCTTGAACCATGGGGGAGACTGGTCCAAACCTGAATGAAGGCATAGCAAGGGGCTGTGAGTGTCTCCGCCAGTGACTGATCCATGGCGAGCTTTCACAAGGAGATTGTACAACTTGCCCAATTGTTCTGCAGTCCACTAAAACGCTCATTAGTTTGCAGTCTGTGCCCAAGCGGTGAACAGCTCTAGAGCATTTGGTGGCACTTTCATGCCTCTGTGTTGCTTGAGTGGGAAGATAAGCTAGAGGCCCGACTGCAGGCATGTCACTGTGGCTGCATCTGAACTGTCTTAGCTGTGGAGGAATGGTCACTTTATACAAGATTTCCCTAAAGCGTGGCCACTTCCCTCCCCCCCCAACCCTGCAGGTACTTGTGCACTACCATCAGACCGTGCTGCATTGCCCCCCTAACAACTCGCATCAGACCGTGCTGCATTACCCCCCCAACAACTCACATCAGACCGTGCTGCCTTATCACCCTAACTCACATCAGACCGTGCTGCCTTACCCCCCAACAACTCGCATCAGACCGTGCTGCCTTACCCCCCAATAACTCACATCAGACCGTGTTGCCTTATCACCCCTAACTCACATCAGACCGTGCTGCCTTATCACCCTAACTCACATCAGACCGTGCTGCCTTACCCCCCAACAACTCGCATCAGACCGTGCTGCCTTACCCCCCTAACTCACATCAGACCGTGCTGCCTTATCACCCCCCTAACTCACATCAGACCGTGCTGCCTTACCCCCCAACAACTCACATCAGACCGTGCTGCCTTACCCCCCCAACAACTCACATCAGACCGTGCTGCCTTACCCCCCAACAACTCACATCAGACCGTGCTGCCTTACCCCCCTAACTCACATCAGACCGTGCTGCCTTATCACCCCCCTAACTCACATCAGACCGTGCTGCCTTACCCCCCCAACAACTCACATCAGACCGTGCTGCCTTACCCCCCCAACAACTCACATCAGACCGTGCTGCCTTACCCCCCCAACAACTCACATCAGACCATGCTGCCTTACCCCCCCAACAACTCACATCAGACCGTGCTGCCTTACCCCCCTAACTCACATCAGACCGTGCTGCCTTATCACCCCCCTAACTCACATCAGACCGTGCTGCCTTACCCCCCTAACTCACATCAGACCGTGCTGCCTTACCCCCCTAACTCACATCAGACCGTGCTGCCTTATCACCCCCCTAACTCACATCAGACCGTGCTGCCTTACCCCCCTAACTCACATCAGACCGTGCTGCCTTATCACCCCAACAACTCACATCAGACCGTGCTGCCTTATCACCCCCCTAACTCACATCAGACCGTGCTGCCTTACCCCCCTAACTCACATCAGACCGTGCTGCCTTACCCCCCTAACTCACATCAGACCGTGCTGCCTTATCACCCCCCTAACTCACATCAGACCGTGCTGCCTTACCCCCCTAACTCACATCAGACCGTGCTGCCTTATCACCCCCCTAACTCACATCAGACCGTGCTGCCTTACCCCCCAACAACTCACATCAGACCGTGCTGCCTTACCCCCCAACAACTCACATCAGACCGTGCTGCCTTATCACCCCCCTAACTCACATCAGACCGTGCTGCCTTACCCCCCAACAACTCGCATCAGACCGTGCTGCCTTACCCCCCAACAACTCACATCAGACCGTGCTGCCTTATCACCCCCCTAACTCACATCAGACCGTGCTGCCTTACCCCCCAACAACTCGCATCAGACCGTGCTGCCTTATCACCCCCCTAACTCACATCAGACCGTGCTGCCTTACCCCCCAACAACTCACATCAGACCGTGCTGCCTTATCACCCCCCTAACTCACATCAGACCGTGCTGCCTTACCCCCCTAACTCACATCAGACCGTGCTGCCTTATCACCCCCACAACTTGCATCAGACTGCGCTGCCTTACCCCCCCAACTTGCCCTGGCACTGCACTGTCAGCCAGCCGAGGCAAAGCGACTTGCCTGTGCCCTCGCCTGAATGTGTGGCGCCTCAACCTTGAAGTTGAACAGGTGGCCCTTGCGAGCGCGGTGTAACGTTAGTGTGCACTCACTTCCAAGTTCCCCTCAAAGTTCAGCTCGCCAGGTGCGCGCCTTTGAAATGCTGTGGTGAAACCTGGATGATCCAGTGTGGGAGGGGGATGATTCCGGCGGGCAGGGATTATATTTCGATGCAGGTGTATTAAAATGTTGTTCCTTACGTTCAGCAGCGGAAAACGCGGCCCTCCATTGACAGGTGGAGCAGATGATCGCGAACTGGCTTCACGACGTTGTGAAACCGGGTTTTCCCGCCATATTGCCTGCTTCTGCCCGTCATGACGCCCGACGCCAGCTGGGACGGAACATTCCGGCTGATGGCTGCAGACAGGTCGAGACAGATGAGGAGGAATAGTTTACCTTTGTCACAGTCACATCGCATGTCAGGACGTTGATAGGAGCTGTTTAGGAACTGTGACAGGGCTGCAAACTTGATTGGAGGGATACAAACATGGGACAAAATTAAGTGACTTGGATAAATGTGGATTAATTAAAGAAAGCCAGAAAGGGTTTGTTAAAGGCAAATTGTGTTTAACTAACTTGATTGAGTTTTTTAATAAGATAATAGAAAGGGTTGGTGAGGGTAATGTGATTGATGCGGTGAACAGAGACTTTCAAAAGATGTTTGATAAAGTGCCACATAATGGACTTTCCAGCAAAGTTGAAGCCCGTGGAATTAAAGGGTCAGTGACAGCACGGATACGAAGTTGGCTGAGTCACAGAAAACAGAGCAGTGGTGAATGGTTGTTTTTCAGACTAGGGGATGGAATAGTGTGGTTCTGCTGGGGTCAGTACACTGCTTTTTTTTGATACATATTAATGACCTGACTTAGGTCTGCAGGGCACAATTTCAAATTTGTAGATGACACAAAACATGTAAGTATTACGAACTGTGAGGAGGATAGTGATAGATTCCAAGAGGACAGAGGCTGGTGGAATGGGTGGGAGATCATTTTTATGCAGAAAAGTGTGAAATTATACATTTTGGTCAGAACAACAAGGAGAGACGATATAAAATAAAGGGTAGAATTTTAAAGGGGGTGCAGGAGCAGAGGGACCTGGGGTATATGTGCACAAATTATTGAAGGTAGGGCAGGTGAGAAAATGGTATTAAAGTCAGGCAGGATCCTGGGCTTTATAAATAGAGGCATAGAGTACTAAAGCCGGAAGCTACGATGAACGTTTATAAAACACAGGATCAACCTTGACTGGAGTATGTTGTACAATTCTGGATACCATGAAGGATGTGAAGGCATTACAGACGATCCAAACAAGATTTACAAGAATGGCTCCAAGAATGAAGGACTTCAGTTGCGTAAATAAATTGGAAAATCCAGATTAAAGAAGAGAAGGTTGAGAAGCAATTTGATAGAGGTGTTCGAAATCATGAGAGTGCTGGACAGAGCAGATAGAACCTGTTCCCATTGATGGAAGGGTTGTAAACCAGAGGGCACGGATTTAAGGTGATTGTGGAAAGAACCAAGTGACATGTGGAAGAAGCTTTTTTTAAGCAAAAGTGGTTAGAATCTGGAACACACCGCCTAAGAGTGGTGGAGGCAGATTCAATCGTGGTTTTCAAAAGGAAACTGGATGAGCACCTAAGGAGGAAAAAAAAACCTGCAAGGCTAGGGGAAAAGAGCAGGGGGAATGGGACTAGCTAAACTGTAGAGTTGGTATAGACACAACAGGCCAAATGGCCTCCCTTTGTGCTGTAATGATCCTATGATTCTATGACTCTAAGTCAATCAAGAATGTGATGGAATACTCTCCACTTGCCTAGATGAGGGCAGCGCCAACAATATTTGAGAAATTCACCACTCTTTGGGATATAGCAGCCTACTTGATGAGCACCCCATCCACGACCTTAAACATTCACTCACCACCACTGACGCACAAAAGCAGAATTGTGTACCCATCTAACAGATACACTGCAGCAACTTGCCAAGGCTTCCATAACAGCACCTTCCAGGCTCCTAGCACCTAGAAGGACAAGGACAGCAGATGCATGGAAACACCACCACTTGCAAGTTCACCATCCTGACTTGGAACTATATCACCGTCCCTTCACTGTCTCTGGGTCAAAATCCTGGGACTCCCTCCTTAACAGCACTGTGAATGTACCTGCAGCACTGCAGTTCAAAAGGTGGTTCAACATCATCTTCTCAAGGGAAAGGGAGATGGGCAATAATGACATTGATAGCTACGGCCACATCCTATGAATGAATTAAAAAAATCAATTGGCCAAACAGCCACCTGTATTGTATGATTCTATGAAAAAGCTTATTTTTACCAGGATGGAAAGATCCATACAATCTCTGTATGTCCCTTGCTGAACAAGGTTAAGAGTACAATATATATATTTAAGCTGCCATTCAACGAGAGAGAATGTGAATGTGCTGTTTGTGGGAATAAGCTTCACATTCTATGTTAGAGTGCTAATAATGGGCATTGCTTTCAGCAAAATGGAACACTGAGGATAGCATTAATTACATTCCTGAAAATCCTCTTTGCTGACACACAAAATAAACTGTCTTGTAAGATACAATGCGCACAATGCCTATGATCCTTTATACTCCATTTTAGGAATGTGCAAAAAACCCAATATTTAATGCAACATGCTGACCCTTATTTGTGCTTAATTTAAATCCTCAGGACTTATGAAAATCCATTTTACAGTGAGAATTTGTCCTTGATGCAGGCAAATAATTGCACAATCCACACCATCCCCTGTCGTCACTGAACACAGCGCTTATTGTACCTAGCTGCTTGAGTGAATCACACTGCAGTATGGCATTTAATTTTGCTCTTAAAAGAGTTCTGCTGGAATCAGGGGCTTATTTGGTGTGCGGTTGGCCTTTTCTGTCTCATCACCTTTTGTATTCATCTATCGATCTCTTTCCGACAATCATCTGAATGAAATACATACAATCCCAAATAAATATTAAAAATGGGAAAGAGGAAAATGTAAGCGGAACAAAAGTGAAATTGAAATAGTGGAGTGGCATTTCAAAAGTAGATTGGCCACCTACATAATCATATTTATATGCTAATTTAATTTATTTCACAGAAGCTGTTCAGAATCCAATGTGGAGCCTTTGGCAGATGACTATAAAGCTTTATAGAGATATAATATGGCACCCAAGATATATAGAGTGTAGCCAAGATGATGGAACTAATTAAAGGAGTTGTCTGAGAAGGATTTACATTAGCTCTCCCCTGCCTCAAGACACAAAGCTTATTCTCGCATTTTAGAAAGATATGTGTTGTCATAGCTAAGTGTAAAATCGAACGCAGCAATTTTTACTGAGAACTAACAGTGTTGTGAATGTCAATTACTCTATACATCGGGCTGTTTTTGTTGGAGAGACACATTCCCAGCCTCAAAGGTCACTCTTGCAGGAACGCTACAGCACACTTCACCGCAGAGTGCCTGTGACCAGGACTGAGTCCCTTCGAGGTGAGCTTGTGATTTCAAACATGAAACACTGAAGAATGGTAAAGAGGAGATTAGACACATCCGCAGAGCTACACAATTTTATTTCAAGTGTCAGTTCCAGGTGTCAGCCTTAGTCCAGAGGTAGCACCCTTGCTCCTTTGGTCAGTAGCAGAAGATCAAATCCAACGCCTGTGATTTAAACAGATAATCCAGGTTGACACTTTGCTGCAATATAGTGGAACGGTTCTATTGTTGCCTGCCAGCTGAATGTAAAAGATGCTGGGCAACCTTTATCCCTCAACACTTACACCTAGAATAGTTCACTCGGTCATCTACTGCTGTTTGTGGATTTTTTGCTGGGTGTAGATTGGCTGCTATTCCTCCCACTTAACAATGCTGTAAAAATTCAAAAACCAGGGGCAGAATTTTCAGGTTGGCATGCAGGTGCACACCAACCCCATCGGGCGCAATATCGCGCAGGATGGCATCGGGCGTGTGCGCGATATTTTGGTCGGTGGGCGCGCGCAAACGTCGGAAGCGCGCCCGCCGACAATTAAGAGGCCTCTTAAGGTCATTAAAATTGTAATTGCCTCCCATTTTTCGTGGTCCATTCAACTTTACGGTTGGCAGACGGGCCAATCGGCCAGGCGGCTGATTTTTAATGAAACCTCATCCAAGGGCAGGATGAGGTTTCCGTTATTAAATTTTTAAAAATAAAAATCTATGGACAGCATGTTTATCATGCAAATGTCCAGGTGACTGATTGTGATCCTTGGACGTTTTTTCCCTTATTTGACATTAACTTTATTTAACTGTTTTCAAGTCTTCAGCTCCCTGAGGCAGCTCTCTGCCTTCAGGGAGCTTTCATTCGGCGCTCTCCCACACCTGCCCTGACGTAAGTGCTCGCCCTCTTCCCACTCCCGCCCCGGAAGCGCTGAGCGCGTGCTTCGTGCTGGCTGGCTATTAATTGGCGTGAAATCGGGGTCGGGGGCTAATCGCGGGTGGCGGTCCATTCCCCGGCCGATCCTGGGCCTGCCAATTGTTCCCGCCTGCAGGCCTAAAATTCCTGCCCCAGATGACCTCAGTTGCCCCAGTTTGAAAACCAATTATTTGGAAGACACTGGCCCTGAATACTATTTTGTACTTTAATTGATTTGTTTCCAAAACTGAAGGAGTAATAACATCAGACTCACATCCGGGCGGATATTGAAATTTGTCATTGTTAAAAATTGTTGCATTTAAAAAGAGGGATGTTCACACTGGTCGAAAGGCTACTAATATTATACAAATCAACTGGCTTCTGAAACTAGTATACTGAGGACCTGCGGTCCTTGGTCCTTGCAGCCATTGGCCCTTGCCCCTTGACCCTTGCCTTTGGCAGGGCATTAGTAAGACCATAAGACATAGGAGCAAATGTAGGCCATTCAGCCCATCGAGTCTTCTCCGCCATTCAATGAGATCATGGCTGATCTGATAATCCTCAACTCCACTTTCCTGCCTTTTACCCATAACCCTTGATTCCCTTACTGATTAAAAATCTGTCCATCTCAGCCTTGAGTATACTTAACGACCCAGCCTCTACAGCCCTCTGCAGTAAAGAATTCCACAGATTCACTACCCTCTAAGAGAAGAAATTCCTCCTCGTCTCTGTCTTAAATAGGGGACCCCTTACTCTGAGATTATGCCCTCTGGTCCTAGAATCTCCCACAAAGGGAAACAACCTCCCAGCATCTACCCTGTCAAACCCCCTAAAAATCTTTTTTGTTTCAATAAGATCACCTCTCATTCTTCTAAACTCTAATGAATACAGGCCCAACCACCTCAATCTCTCCCCGTAAGAAAATCCCTCCAACCTAGTGAACCTTCTCTGGACTACCTCCAAAGCCAGTATATCTTTCCTTAGATAAGCGGATCAAAACTGTTCAGTGGATCAAAATTGTTCACAATATTCTAGGTGTGGTCTAACTAGTGCCTTGTATAATTTTAGCAAGACTTCCCTATTTTTATACTCCATTCCCTTTGAAATAAAGGCCAACATTCCATTTGCCTTCCCTATTACCTGCTGAACTTGTCTGCTAGCTTTTTGTGATTCATGCATGAGGACCCCCAAATCCCTCTGTGCTGCAGCTTTCTGCAGTCTTTCTCCACTTATGTAATATTCAGCTCCTCTATTCTTCCTGCCAAAGTACATAACCTCACGTTTTCCCACAATATATTCCATCTGCCAAGTTTTTGCCCACTCACTTAGCCTGTCATCCTTCTGTCATCCTCACCACTTGCCTTCCCATCTATTTTTGTGTCATCCATAAACGTGGTGATAGTACATTCACTTCCATCATCCAAGTCATTAATATATATTGTAAATAATTGTGGACCCAGCACGGATACCTGTGGCACTCCATTAGTTACAGGTGGCCATCCTGAAAATATCCTAAGATGCAGCCCATCAGGCTCAAGGGACTTATTAGCCTTTAGCCCCTTAGTTTCCCTAGTATTTTTTTTCTAGTGATAGTTATTGTATTTATTGCCTCCCCTGCATTTGCCTCTTGATTATTTAGTATTTTTTGAATGCTCTTAATGTCTTCTACCATGAAAACTGATGCAAAGTATTTATTCAACTCCTCTGCCATTTCCTGGTTCCCCATTATTATTTCCCCAGCCTCATTCTCTAAGGCACCTATGTTCGCTTTGACCTCTCTCTTCCTTTTTATATATCGAAAGAGGCTCTCACTGTCTGTTTTATGTTACTTGCTAGTTTACCCTCAACGCTTATTTTCTCCCTCTGGCACCAAACTCCAGAGATACTGAACATTTAGATTTAAAACCTTTCATACTTCTTTGTTGCTCAGCATGTTATGCATAAATCAATGACCTCACTTCCTTTGATGTGTTCACCATTCAGATATTACTTGGTGATAATTTCACTGTGTGCTCCTATCAAATCAGCTATAATATCTACTAGGGCTGTCAATTGATTCAAAATTAATAATCATGATTAATATTGTAATTATAAAATTTAATTTCAGTTAATCTTGGTTTAAATGACATTTAGTTGATAAATTTACTGCACCCATTTTAAGTTTATTTTAAATACTGATGCAATTTTTATCATTCAAAAAATTCATTGAAATGCTTTTTTTTATTTATAGATTCTGATTGATGGCCCCTTTTATATAGCTTATATTCATCTACACAGAATTATTTACAAAACTCATAAATTCAATTGCATATTGTGAAACATCAAAAGCCCTCAAATCATCATATTCAAAAGCAAAAAGAATAATTTTTAGGTTTTATATAACACCTGTCCAAATGAAACCCCAGGCAGCCTAAAAAAGCTTCAGTCCTATATTTTGGTACTGTATTAATTGCTTAAACAGCCAGGTGCTTTCACGTTTCGGGAGATATACTGCAGCTTGCTTCTTACATACATTCTGATCCAAAAGTGAACATATGTGGTCACATGGCATTTTGTCATCAGCATTGCAAGTCAGCTTTGTTAATGTTCCATGGGCCACCATTCAAGAGGACATTTGCCTTCCTTCATTTAAACCAGGAAAAGAAAACACCATTCAATAAGCACAACTATACCAAAAACAAGGTTTGTCTTAATCGACGGGTACCAACCTCAGCTGCAAGTTAAAACTGGTTACTGCTAGGTATTTCTGGAAGCTATAGTTTTCTTACAGTTACCTGAGCAAGTATTGTTAATTTCCTGAAATCACAGAATTGTTAAGGAGCAGAACAAGGCCATTTGGCCCATCGTGTCTGCAACAGCTCTCCGCATGAGCAATTCACCTGGTGCCATTCTCCCGCCTCCTCCCCGTAACCCTGTACATTCTTCCTTTTCAGATAACAATTTAGTCACCTCTTGAATGCTTCAATTGAATCTGCCTCCACCACAATCCCAGTGCATTCCAAACTGCCTAAACAAGTTTCTCCTCATATCACTTTTGCTTCTCTCACTAATTACTTTAAATCCGTTCTTGATCTTTCACGTGTGGGAACAGTTCCTCCCTATCTACTCTGTCCAGACCCCCTCATGATTTTGAACAACTCTGTCATATATACTCAGGTTAGTTAGAGTCTTTGGAACAAACTTCTCTGCGAGGAGTCAATCCACTCCATTCCATTAAAAGCATATTGTGGGGCTGTTCCCAGCACGCATGTTTGGTGGCGGTATTTGTGCGGGCAAACACCCATTTTCAATTCTGTGAATGTCTGACTGGTGAATGGCAGTGAGAAATATCAAAGGAATTAGGCTTCATTGCAATAAGAGGTCAGTCTGAGGCTGTAGAGGTAGAAAGTTAATTAGAAAGCTCTGTAGGAGCATACAGTCACATAAGAAGTAATAATTGTGTTTCAAGGATCAATTTTATATTGAGGAGCAACATAAGAAAGGTGGCATTATTGTATTTTTGTTTTGACATTGATAACAATAGTAAAGATTATTGAACAGATACTAATTTAGGTATCGTCCATTTTCGGTTTAATGCTCAATAAATTGCTTTTTGGTTTATAACTTGAGCCACCACCTGACAGACTAGCTCAGTTGAGGAGAGGACATGGCAGTATCTCCACTAAGCCAAAGTGCAGTGACAAAGGTTCATTATTTGATTCCTAAGTCTCATTATATTCACCTAGATATTGCACAGTTAAAGGCACACTCTGATTTGGAAGAGATGAGGGATCCATTAACATAATTGGTCAGGGATACCATATCTCCCATCTAAAAATCCAAAAATATAACAGCAACAGAGACCCACACTACATTAATATTTTCTGTTCTCCAACGTGTATATAACTCATTTACACTGATAGATCATTTCATTTCTGTCCATTGTAAAATACTAGTCTTAAAACTATGGTGAATCTAATTAGAATAAATCCCCCTTGGTCAGTTTCTACTTTCCAGGCTTAGCCATTGTAAAAGGGCTTATCACATTCAATCTAATTTAATTAAACATCAACATATTCATTATGTGGAAGGATTGAGAAAATCTTGTTAATCCGCAAAATGCAGAAGCCACTTGCTGGTTACTGTTTAGCTGTAATTTTCATTGAGGCTTGCTGAATAATGTATGGGTGGCAAAGTTAATCCTTGGAAAACACAATATTTTTGAGCTTCACAAAGATGGATGGTGAGCTAGTTTGGAGAAGCCAACAAGCGGTGGCACCAGGGCAGCCTCATGCAGTCCCCCAAAAGGAAGGCACTAACAATAAAGAGCAATCTGCCCATACTAATAAGTTATAAAATTGACATCAATAAAACATTCAAATCCTGTGCTGTTCACCAGCAGTGGGAAGCAAGATGATTGTCATTGTTGGAATTGGAGCGATCTTTACATTTGGCACCCTGGTCATCTCCAGCAGAGGTTAGATGCTGAGAACCTGCCCAATCAGGTGCTCCAAGATGAGGTGTAACTTAAGTTAGGTGCAGAGTAAAAGCTTGTAAGAATTCAAAGAGAGATGACCAGTTTGGTGTGTGGGTTACAAGTAGAGTTTATTTAATCATGAAATGCAAAATAAAATTTGCACAAGACTGAAGTGACAGTTACAAAGAAAACAAAAGAGTGATATTACCTAATCCTGGTAAGATTTGTGCAGGCCTCTAGCTCTTGTTCTTTCATCTCATGCTATGACCTGCTGGGCCTATTGTTCTCACTGCATCCACTGGCTTCTCTCAGATAAGGAATTGCCTCTCAGCCTCCTCCAAGAATCTTCCAAGCAGCTTGCGTGATTGCGTCTTGCCCAGTTAGCTTTTTATCTTTCTGTTGATTGACAATTCCAACAATGATCCTGTTTATATTCTACTTCAAAAGGTTGCTTATGCAATCTTGTAAAGCTCTTTGGTTGAGTAAAATGTTTGCTTACTACTTCAAATTTGCAAGCTCCTCTACTTGTGCTGCGACAATATCCCCTAGCATGACCTCAGAAGTCCACCACATAAAGCATCAATGTGACCTTTCAAACACCAACCATCTTTGTGGACACAGATTCAATCAAAGGTTCATGAGATGAAAGGCCAGTGTTCCAATCCATAGTGGTGTTCATCCAATCCCTCCAACTGATAAGAGTCTTCCCAGTCAAGTCAGAAGTTTCAAATGTGTTGAGTACTTTCATTAGCACCATAGCTTCATGGAATAAAGAACTCAGCACATTTGGTACCTTTTACTGTGAAAGAAGATGGATCCAATTTGTTTCTAATTGTTAAGAACTATGTTTTTAATGTGGTTTTATAGATTTTGAGCAGCTGGTGCCCACCAGGAATTATTGTCTAAAATACAGTATTTTTTGGCACTTCACTGGACGGAAGATTCATTTGTACATCATGTCCTTATCACCTTATAGAATAGGGGCATGGGGTACAAAAGCAAAGAGGTAATGCTAACCTGTACACGCATTAGGTAGTGTGAATTTGTATGCAGCTTTTGGCACCCTGCTTTAGGAAGGATATCAAAGCCATTCAGTTGATTCATGATAATTATACCACAAATGAGAGGCTCTGGTTATAAGGAGAGTGTGGAAAAAAATGAGGATTCTGTTTACTAGAATAGAGGTGGTTAAGAAAAGATCTGTTCAATTTTTTTTTACTTTGTTCACAGCATGTGAGCATCACAGGCGAGCCCAGCATTTATTGCCCATCTCTAATTACCCTTGTGAAGATTGTGATGAGCCACCTTCTTGAACTGCCGTAGTCCATGTGGTATGGGTACACCCACAGTGTATAACTGTTACACTGCTGTTAGGCAGGGAGTTCCAGGATTTTGACCCACTCGCCTAAATGAGTGCAGCTCCAACAACAGTCAAGAAGATTAACAGCCTCCAGAACAAAGCAGCCCTCTTGATTGGCATCCCATTCACAAGCTTAAACATTCACTCCCTCCACCACCAGCTCACAGTGGCAGCAGTGGGTACTATTTACAAGGTGTACTGCAGCAACACACCAAGGTTTCTTTGACAGCATCTTCCAAACATTCGATCTCCACCGCCTAGAATGACCTGGGCAGCAGATGCATATGAAACAACACCACCTCAAAGCCCCTCACCATCTCGCACACTATTCTTGACAATTTTTTGCTGTTTCTTCATCGCCACTGGGTCAAACTCCTGGAATCCCTATAACAGCACTGTGGGAGGACCTTTACCACATGGACTGCAGTAATTTAACAAAATGGATCACCACCAGCTTCTCAAGAGCAATTGGAGATGGGCAATAAATGATGGCCTTGCCAGCAATGCCTATATCTCATGAATAAAGAAAATAATTACTGAATATATAGCATACCGAACTCCCAGCATAGAGGAGCTGACGCACTTTCAAACACCAACCATCTTTGTGGGCACAGATTCAATCAAAGGTTCATGAGATGAAAGGCCAGTGTTCCAATCCATAGTGACGTTCATCCAATCCCTCCAACTGATAAGAGTTACATAAGAGACTCCATTATGATATCTCACCACACAACCCACCCAGACACCAACACAAAGGAATGTACAGGGTGTAGACACAAATAGCACACTCAGTCAGAAGAAAGTGACACCTATTACACTAGAAATAATTCATTCCTATTCACCATTTAAAGAATAAGCAGCAAAATGCTGATCATAAAATACTATCATTATCTCCATTCTGCTGCCCACAATTCTATTGTAACATTTGGAGCTAAGTAATTATGCATTCCTATAACATTACATTTGCTCTCAGAAAGTTAGCCTAATTACACTGGTTCCATCGCAGTGCTACATTTATAGCAGCTTTTTTAGTTGTTTCCTTCACTATCCCTGGGTCAAGATCCTGGAACTCCCTCCCTAACAGTACTGCAGAGGTTCAAGAAGGCAGCCCACCACAAACCTACTCAAGGGCAATTAGAGATGGGCAATAAATGCTGGCCTAGCCAGCGACGTCAACATCCCATGAATTAATAAAACAAAAATAATGTTAGCAAATCATGAGAAAAGCCCGTAGATCCATCAAACCTTCCAACAGTTCTTTACAACTTGTACCATTATGGATTCTCCCACTCTCCCCACTATTCCCAGCTATAAGCGTATCTAAGTCCCAAGTAACGTGCTATCTGAGCTTACACCTAGAATGTTATCGCCAAACTATCAGTTACCCCTGGGCTTTACCACTTCAGTTCACATAGAAATGAAAAAAGAAAGACTTGTATTTTGTGCTTTTCACAACCTCTGAACATCCCAAAGTATTTTACAGTCAACAGGCGGAATTTTATGCTGGCAGGATTTTTCAGTCCCGCTGAAGTCAATGAACTTTCGAATGGCTTGCTGAATTTCACGGCTCCCCCTCCCCAACCCCCTGCCATGAAGGGGCTGTAATATTCCATCTAATTAAGTACTTTTGAAATGAACTGTTGTAATGTAGGAAGAGTGTCAGCAAATTTGCGCACACCAAACTCCCACAAACAGCAATCTGGTAATGAGTAGATAATTTGTTTTTGGGATGTTGATTGAGGGGTAAAAATTGGCCGTACACCAGGGATAACTCCCCGAGGCGCCTTCTACATTCAACTGAGTGGGCAGGCAGGGCCTTGATTTAACATCTCATCCCTCAGTGCTGCACTGGAATTTCAGCCAATATTGTTGTACTCAAGGCCTGGAGTGGGACTGAAGCCCACAACCTCCTGACTCAGAGGCAAGAGTGCTACCAAATGAGTCACAGCTGACCAATGACTTCATTGTTTGTCCTCTATATAATGGAGAGCAAATCCCAGGTGGGAGTTGATTACAGAGCTCGAGCATTTGGGGATGATCAGATAACAATTGTAGAATGAGAGTCGTACAGGTAAAAAGTTGCTAGATTTTGAACACACTTCCTGAATTTAAAATATATAACATTTATACTTATACGCAATTTACATTTATAGTCATTTTGAAATGTTTCCATGCATATTAACTGGCATTCTCTGTTCCTATTTTCTCACCTGCCTCCACTGCTTGCTAAAGAGTGACTGCAGCATGTGCAACAGTGAGATTTTTCTGAAGGGAACAGTTTGGACTCTGAAGCTGCACCACAGGAAGAGCATGTAACCAAGTCATTTCTCTCAGCTACTGAGAGGATTGGAGTGTGATGCAGAACCATCACGTTAAAAACCCTTTTAAACACCTGACAGTTATCTAAGGAATAACACACAAACAGTGAATATTTGTAAAACACCACAATCCAACTACTGAATCTCTTTGTGCAGTTTTATACAGGATGTGCAAATTCTGGCCTGGGCACCACTCACCCGCCCCAGCAATTGCATTGTTTTTTTTGCATCTTAGCAGTCGGTCAGAACAAAACGTTCTTCATGCCGTTCATGTAAGCAACTCACAGATCCCAATGGGCTCATTGTTTAACAATATCCTGATTTCATTTTATTTTAAGCTTCGCTCAGTATAGTTGGACATCATGTTAAGCTATTGTATTTAGTGGTGCCCTAGAGAGAACACTGTGATGATGATTTCTATCTGGTGACACTATACCCACTGCCACCCTTATTGTTCCAACTGAAATCTGCATAACATTATACTTATGTTAAGTACTCGTCTTAACTTTAAGTTACATCTATATCTGGGGGAGGCGATGGCATAGTGTATGGTCACTGGACTAGTATTCCAGAGGCCTAGGGTAATGCTCTGGGGACCTGGGTTTGAAACACACTATGGCAGATAGTGAAATTTGAATTCAATGAAAATCTGGAATTAAAAGTCAGACGACGATGACCATGAAACCATTGCCAATTGTCCTAAAAACCCACCTGGTTCATTAATGTCCTTTAGGGAAGGAAATCTGGCACCCTTACCTGGTCTGGCCTATATGTGACTCAAGACCCACAGCAATGTGGTCGACTCTTAAATGCCCTCTGAACAAGGGCAATAAATGCTGGCCTAGGCAGCGATGCCCACATCCCATGAACGAATCAGAAAAATATATAACAACAGGAAGGGTTGATTGATGCCTTCCAGACACTTGGAAATCATTCAAGAGGCAGGTGGATGTTATGACTGAACATGAGTTTCTGAGAAGGGAGGATATGATATGGGTTAAATGGCCTCCCTCATCCATACTGATTTAGCCATTCACCACCAGATCTGGCTGGATCACATAAATCACTGTAGGGTCCTGCCCTTGTCTGATAAAGCAGGATCCCAGATCCGGAATGCAATGATAATCCCCAGCTTTTTTTTTCCCCGCAAACCATCTTCTTGTAGCCCTCTCCTGTCTCCTCCACCCTCACCTCCAACAATGTGCAAGGAGTTCATGGATTTATTTGCCACTAAGATTGAGACCAGCTGATCAGCTGCCTCTGTCACCTCCCTCCCCTCCCCTAGCTACCTGGCCAAACTTCCTCTAAAACTCCTCACGGCCCTAGCCCTGAACCTCTCTTATTTCTCTCCTATCTCACCTCATTGAACTCATTTTGCCCATGAGACACGCCTTCTGTTCCCTTGGCCCTATTTCCACAAAACCGCTGACCGCTCAACTTCCCTTCTTGATTCCCATGTTAGCTGGCATTGTTTAATTGTTCTCTTTCCTGAGGTCCTGTCGCTCTCTCCTTCAAATCTATCATCATCACCCCTCTCTTCAAAAAAACAGCCATTAACTCCACCGCTCCAACAAACCATTGCCCAAATCCAATCTTCCCTTCCTCTCCAAAATCCTTGAATGAGTTGCCACCTCCCAAATCCGTTCCCACCTTTCCTGAAACTCCATGTTTAAATTCCACATTCAACTCTCTGTAAATATGAGATCATTCAAATCTCTGTTGCCTGTGCTCTAACTCGCACCAAATCCCCTTCACCTCTGTGCTCACTGACCTGCCTTAACTCCAGTCAGGCAATGCCTTGATTTTAAAATTTTCATCCTTGTTTTCAAAACCCTCCATGATCTTGCCTTTGTCTATCTCTGTGATCTCCTCCAGCTCCACAAGCCTCCAAGATATCTGTGCTCCTCTAATTCTGGCCTCTGGGGTATCCCCAATACTAATCACTCCGACATTGGTGGCTGTGCCTTCAGCTACCTAGGCCTTAAGCTCTGGAATTCCCTCCTTACACCCCTCCATCTCGTTATCTCCCTTATCTCCTTTAAGACACTCCTTAAAACCTATCCCTTTGACCAAGCTTTTGTCCATCCGACCTAACATCACCTTATGTGGCCCAGTGTGCCTCATAAAGTTTATTATGTTAAAGGCACTATAAAAATGTAAGTTGCTGTCGTACTTACTTAGTGACCTTGATGTCCTTGAAATTATGCTAGATCAGTGCAATAAACTGGAAGGTAATAATTTTTTTTTGCATGGTGATGAATTTCTCTCTTACAGATGGCGATTCTGTATATTGCATTGTACTCAGCAGACAAGTAAACTGGGAGTTGCCTGCCATCTACTGGACAAGCTTAAAAGTTTTCCTTCAAAAACCAGGGAATACAATGTAAAGCACTCATGGCTTTGGTTGCAAAGTCTCGAAAATGGAAGGATAGAGGAAAGGAGAACATGCCTTTGTCAATATTACCAATAACCTGTATATTATAAAGGACAATTCTTGCTATATGTTTTTGAGTTCATGATGAGTTGTAAAATTCACCCCTATAATTCAGTAGAATCGGGTTAAAATTTGGCTGAAAATAAAAAAAGTCAAATTAGAGGAAGTTTTGCAGAAAGCTTAACAAATATAACAGAAAGAAGACATGTAGGAGAGATATAGACACCAAAGTGTAATTTTAAAAAAGTAACTGATACACCAACTCCAACACCGACGCACAGTAGCAGCAGTGTGCACCATCTACAAGATGCACTACAGGAATTCACCAAGGCTCCTTCGACAGCACCTTCCAAACCCACAATCACTACCATCTAGAAGGACAAAGGCAGAAGATAGATGGGAACACCACCGCCTGGAAGTTCCCCTCCAAGTTATTCAACATCCTGACTTGGAAATATATCACCATTCCTTCACTGTCGCTGGGTCAAAATCCTGGAACTCCCTTCCTAACAGCACTGTGGGTGTGCCTACACTACATGGACTGCAGCAGTTCAAGAAGGCAGCTCACCACCACCTTCTCAAAGGCAACTAGGGATGGGCAATAAATGCTGGCCCAGCCAGTGAAGCCCACATCCTGTGAATAAATTTTTTAAAAATTAGAAATCTACATAATTAGACAGTCTAACCTTCTAAACATAGGACATGGCCATACTTCAACTCCCTGCCAAAAGATGGAAACATTCTCAATGAGACACCTATGTACAGCTGTAAAACAAAAATGTTGGGGAAGTTCCTCCTCCATTGAGATGTTTGACTAGTACAAATGATTCTGAGGTCAAAGATCAAAATGTCCAGAGTTTGGCCCAGAAATTCAGGGGCATCGTTTTTGATGAGGTCCGAAGCTCCCCTGGTATTTGGGCTCATTATAACAGAGCTGGCACAACACATCTAACTGGCAAAGACGAGTCATTAATTGGGCTGCTGCTAGCTTTTAGTTTAAAGCTTTATTCTTTATTTCTTCTATTCTTATATTTCTCTATAAGATCACCTCCCAGATGTCTCCATTTGAGGCTGAAAAATTCAAGTTTCTCTGGTCCTTCATCACTCAGAGCTCTGACATCAGGCACCAGCCTTGTAGTTCATCTCTGCACTTCCTCCAGTGTTTGAATGTCTCTCTTGGTTTTTTTTTGGAGAAATATCTGAAAGAACATTACCAAACATTTCAAAATGGCCATCACAAAAAGTGCAATCGTATTCAACTTTTCCACATAGATCATAAGATGCTTCATTACAGACATTTCAATATTGTTATTACAGACAGTCAGACAGTGCAATGGTATTCAAGTTATCGACACTCTGAGGTGCTTCAATATAATTACAATACATTTAGTATTCACCGCATACATTCCTTGTGTGTCATACAGCCCGAGGGATCTATACAATTCCCAGCCCCTCAGTGCATTATGGCAGAAAGGTTTTAGACAGCGACCTTTCCCCATTGCACCTTTGCAGCAGCTGCCCCAAGCTTTAGAGCATCCCTCAGCACGTAGTCCTGGACCTTGGAATGTGCCAGTCTGCAACACTTGAATGTCTCTCTTGTTTCTTGGTAACCTGAGTGTAGTGTTCAAGGTGCAGACTAGCCTGAAAACTGTAACGTTTGCTCACTACCCCTTCTGAACCATATGCTACTGCATTGGCTTTGTAACTCTGCTCCCTATTGCTGCTGTGTAATAGTGGGACACGTTTAGCATCAAGACTAACAAGATTCCGAAGTCTTTCTCAGATGATTCCTCAGTTATTTCAACACCATTCATGGAGTAGGCATGTCACCTATTTTTCCTTCCAATTTATAGCGCCTCACTCTTATTTACATTAAATTTTATCTGCCACTGTTCTGCCAACTTACATATCTTGTCCAACTTACTCTGTAATTTGTGCCTTTTCTGATTTCACTGCCCTTTTAAATTTGGTATCATCTGCAGATTTTACCACTTTGCATTCATTATTTGAACACAAATCATTGATGTAAATTTAAAGTGGAGGTGTTCCCAAAACAGAGCCCTAAGACATGCCAGCTAGTTAATATTTCCCCTCACTCTGACTTAACTCATCGATCAAGAATTCACTATTTCCTACCCTTCAGTCATGTTCTTACCATTCCCAATGTTTAACCTGAACCTCTGCAGCTTTGGTTCATATGGGACTTCACTAAAAGCCTTTTGGTAGTCTAGGTACATCATGTCCGAGAGTTTTCTAGAGTCCACTTGGGTCATCGCTATGTCAAAGGATCAGGAGTTTGTCGGGAGTGCAAGTGTTGATCTGCAGAAATGTGGCTCCACAAGAATGTCAAGAGTTTGAGGCTGCCAATACTACCAAAGTAAAAGTGAGGAATTTGTCCAGCCCTGCTGGCTGTCAATGTTATTGACACGCTAATGTTGCACCAACGCTAATATCTACAAGCCACAGGGTAATCACTTTCCTCAAACAAAAATAAAAATCCTAATAATAGAACTATGAATATCTATGATGTTTCAGAGCATATATATTGATATTAAGTCTCCCTCAGAGAAAGTTTAATTAGCAAGCACATTTAGGCTAACAGTTACATGGTCCAGGAGTCTCTCAGTACTGCAGTATCATACTTTAACACTCAGATATAACAAACCATTTACAGCTGTCATCAACAAAGAAATCATTTAAAATAAGACACTCGCATGTTTTTCCTCACTTCTTCACATATATGCATGCTGTCAGAGAGCATTATATTCAAAGGGTTTGCATTATTACTGGTGTGATCTTGGCCAAATCTTTCTATGTGACTTCTAATAAACTGTGAAGTGCATTTCTGGAAGTTAAAATGAAATGATAAATAAGTAATATTTACAATTAAGTAATGCAAGAGGCACTCATTTGGGCCTTCAGACAACACAGCCTGCAAATACAAGCTGGACAGACAACAGCTCTTCTCTTTTAAAGAAGCCTTGGCAATTTAGTGATGGTATTTGGGTGGCAACCAAGAGTGAAAGCAGGTGTCACTTCTCTTCCTTTCCCTTTGTAATATTGGGTTCTTCGAGCTTCACTGCGTTGCAGATACCCCCGTGGGGGAAATGCTAGAGTCTATTATAAAAGACACGGTAACAGAACACTTGGAAAGCATTAACGGGATTAGATAAAGTCAGCATGGGTTTACAAAAGGGAAATCACACTTAACTAATCTACTGGAATTTTTTGAGCATGTAACTAGTAGAATAGATAAGGAAGAACCAGTGGATGTGGTGTATTTGGGTTTCAAGAAGGCTTTTGATAAGGTCCCACATAAGAGGCTAGTGGGCAAAATTAAAGCACATGGGATTGGGTAATATACTGGCATGGATTGAGAATTGGTTGACAGACCGGAAGCAGAGAGTGGGAATAAATGGGTCTTTTTCCGGATGGTAGGCGGTGACTAGTGGTGTACCGCAGGGATCAATGCTTGGGCCCCAGCTATTAATGATATATATAAATAGCTTGGATGAGGAAATCAAATGCACTATTTCCATGTTTCCTGATGACACAAAACTGGGCTGGGTTGTGAGTTGTGAGAAGGATGCAAGGAGGCTTCAGGGCAATTTAGACAAGTTGTGTGTGTGGGCAAACACATGGCAGATGCAGAATAACGTGGATAAATATGAAGTTATATGCTTCGGTATGGAAAACAGAAAGGCTGAGTATCATTTAAATGGTGATATATTGGGAAATGTGGATGTACAAAGGGATCTGGGTGTCCTTGCACACCAGTCAATGAAAGTAAACAGGCAGATGCAGCAAGCAATTAGGAAGGCAAATGGTATGTTGGCTTTTATTGCAAGAGGATTTGAGTTCAGAAGTAGGGGTGTCTTACTGCAGTTATACAAGGCCTTGGTTAGACCACACCTGGAGTATTGTGTGCAGTTTTGGTCTCCCCACCTAAGAAGGGATATACTTGCCATGGAGGGAGTGCAGCGAAGGTTCACTAGGCTGATACTGGGGATTGGCAGGACTGTCGTATGAGGAGAGATTGGTTCAACTGGGCCTGTATTCACTAGACTTTAGAAGACTGAGAGGGGATCTGATTGAAACGTATAAAATTCTAACAGGGCTAGACAGACTAGATGCAGGGAGGATGTTTCCCCTGGTTGGGGAGTCTAGAACCAGGGGCCACAGTCTCAGGATACGGGGCAGGCCATTTAGGACTGAGGTGAGGAAAAGTTTCTTCACTCAGAGGGTAGTTAACCTGTGGAATTCTCTACCACAGAAGGCTGTGGAGGCTGGGTCACTGAGTATATTCAAGAAAGAAATTGATAATTTTTTTGGATATTAGGGGCATCAAGGGGTATGCAGAGAAAGCAGGAATATGGCATTGAGATAGAGGATCAGCATGATCACATTGAATGGTGGAGTAGGCTCGAAGGGCTGAATGGCCTACTCCTGCTATAATATAAAGATAAAATGCTGCGGATGCTGGAAATCTGAAACAAAAACAAAAAATGGAGGAAAAACTCAGCAGGTCTAACAGCATCTGTGGAGAGAAAGACAGAGTTAATGTTTCGAGTCCGTATGAAGAAGAGTCATATGGACTCGAAACATTAACTCTGTCTTTCTCTCCACAGATACTGTTAGACCTGCTGAGTTTTTCCAGCATTTTTTGTTTTTGTTATGGCCTACTCCTGCTCCTCATTTCTATACTATTTCTGAACAATGCATAGTTTTATTTCTCAAATCTTTCATCGGTCAGTGTGGCTGGTGCAAGGTTGGTATTTTGGAACTGTGACGCATATCATCTTAAAGTTGAGATCATGTCAGCCATTGATGGTTAGGCTACAGGTTCTTTAAGCCTGCAATCTTTGCACACTATACCAATTTCATGTGTACCAGATTCTGAGAAAAGAGCCAGGTAATTCTTGCAGGGAAAGAGACAATAAAGGGAGAATTTCAGATCAAGTCATATTTCTGTAACAGAGATTAAAAGAAGGAACTTCTATTTTGGTTATCCATTCATGGGATGTGGGCGTCACTGACAATACCAGCGTTCAATCACTCATCCCAAATTGCCCTTGAGAGGGTGATAATGAGTCTCCTTCTTGAACTGTGGTGTGGGTGCTCCCTAGGTGCTGTTGGGAAGTTCTAGGATCTTGGCTTAATGACCATGAAGGAATAGGTAATATATTCCCAAATTGTAAAAAATTTCATGGACCTCCTGCAACACAAGAAAGGAAAAAAAAATACAAAATACTGCAGGTGCTGGAAATCTGAAATAAAAACAGAAAGCGCTGGAAATTCTCAGCAGGTCAGGCAGCATCTGCGGAGAGAGAAACAGAGTTAATGTTTCAAGTCGAATATAACTTTTCTCCACTGAAGAAGAGTCATATTTGACTTGAAACATTAACTCTGTTTCTGTCTCCGCAGATGCTGCCTAGCCTTCTGAGGATTTCCAGCGCTTTCTGTCTTTACAAAAGTAAAAATTAGTTAGGCATCATTAAAAAAATTCCAGAAGAATAAATGTTGCACCGCGACTCTCACCGGAAGAAGCAGTGTCAAAATGGATGGATAGATGAATGAATATTGCTGTCCTTACATATTTCATTTGTGTGATCAAATGCCTCTGTAACTTGGACAGTTTCTAAGATTCATTGGACAGCAGATATGCACAAATTACACACTGCCAATTAGGACATCTCCACTTCCAATGTAAACAGAAGTAAAATTCAAGTGTCTGCCTTCAGGCTTCCTTACTTTTGCAGGATTGATTATGATTCTATGTTTCTTATTCATACTTCCAACTCCTTTCTGTTTCTCAGCACTTATAGTTGAACTTGATGAAGGAAGTTCTGTATCATCGCTCTGCGGGTTTTGTTGTTTTGAAGCCGATGATTGAATAAAAAATTTAACCATATCTGGTATTTATTGCATGCATTTACAATGATTTTTCCTGTTTGCAATTTACCTTGTTCCCACTGAAATCGTAATATTACACCTTACGTAAAGAGAGAGCACATTAGGTGGCCTGAGAACGTGTTAATTTCTGTGCTTTCAACATGTAATAAACACACACCAACTAGGGATGCGCATAAATACCAGCCTTGCCCACATCCCAAGAATTAACATATAAATAAAAAATTGCCCATCCCTCACCTGCATGTTAAGTAAAGCATGATGCCCAACCTCAAATAAGTGAACAAATTAGATACCAGAGGTGGAAAAACAAAGGATCAGATACTCCAACTCCTTCTGAAGAAAGGTTGCCTGCTCTTCCCTAGATACTGATTGATCTGCTGTTTTCCAGTATGTGCGTTGTTGCAGCAATTTGCTTATTACCTCCCTATAAAATGCTGCTTTGATAAGTCATATTGTGAACCTGCATTGTACCAATTCCCAGTCCAAAGTTGCTGTCCGATGAGTTGCCAGGTCTGACCTCCTACCTCTCAGGATTCTTGGAACAGTTACCTGTAGATGACTATAAAGGGATCACAGCACAGCTGAAGTATTAAAGAGTCCCGATCAAAGGCATTGAGAGTTGGGGGGGGGGGGGGGGGGGGAAGCCAGGGTGCAACTCTGGTTGGTAACCGTTAATATCACCCAACCCCTCCTGGAGAGCTGCTGGGATGTTACCAGATGTCTGTCCACACATGCCACAGTCTGTTTCCAGATACCTCTTTCACCTCCGTGTTCTGCTTTTTAATGACCCATCTTTTACAAGTGTCGCACAGCTTCCAATAGCTGTCCATTTTCTAGTAGCCTCACTATACTGCATGAGCAGTATGGGGCTTGCCGATTTTAGAATGGGTGGTGCCATATTTTGTTAGGGCAAGAGGAAAAGGATTATTTGCCTACATGTTGGCAGACCATTTGAAACATTCCCATGCTCTCCCAGGGGCTGCAGACCATGGGTTGATATCCTCTACTGCAGTGCATCTTGTAAGTGATGCACACTGCAACCATTGCATTGGAGGGAGTGAATGTTTAAGGTGGTGGAGGGGTGCCAATCAAGCAGCTTTATCCTTGGTGCTGTCGAGCGTCTCGAATATTGCACTCATCCAAGAAAATGGAGAGTATTCCATCACACTACTGACTTGTAACTTGGAGATCGTAGACTGGCTTTGGGAAGTTGTGAGGTGAGCTACTCGCCGCAGAATTCCCAGCCTCTGACCTGCTCTTGTAGTATTTACGTCGCACAGTATTTATGTAGGTGCTCCAGTTAAGTTTCTGGTCGATGGTAACCCCCCCCACCAAAATGTTGATGGTTGGAAATTCAGCAATGGTAATGCAGTAAAATATCAAGGGGAAGTAGACCGTCTCTTGCTGGAGATGGTAATTACCTGGCATTTGTGTGGTGGAAATGTTACTTGCCACCTATCCAAGCCTGAATGCTGTCCAGGTCATGCTGCGCAAGGGCACAGACTGCTTCAGGAGAAGTTGCAAATGGAACTGAACGCTCTGCAATCACTAGTGAACAGTCCCACACCCGCTCTTTATATTGGAGGGGAGTTCATTGATGAAGCAGCTCACCATGGTTGAACCTGTGATACTGCCCCGAGGAACTCCTGTCCTGGGACAGCGATGATTGGCCTCCAAAACAACCAAAACCATCTTGCCATGTGCCAGATATGAATCCAGCTAGTGGAGAGATTCTTGCCATGTGCCAGATATGGATCCAGCTAGTGGAGAGATTGATTACCCCTGATCTCCACTGACCTCAATGTTACTGGGTCTTTCTTAGTTGGGTGGGTAATGTGAAGGCTGCGAGAGGGGTTAGACACAGTGCTAATCACCGGAGGCCGTGCCTTTGGGGAGCCCAGGCTCAAGTGGCGATCCGCCTGCCTCAATAAGCTGGCAGACAGCCGTGCGGTGGCGATCCGCTCCGCCCCGCCACAAGGCTCTGTGATATGAAGCGAGAGCCCCGGGTCCAGGCGGCCATTGTTCCTAACCAGCCGTGCTGCATTCTGGGTGATGTAGTCCACCCTTGGCCGTGCTCTCACCCTCCCGCACAGACGCCGGCAGCTCAAGGACTACAAGCGCCAAGATGGCCGAGCGGGCCTGGGTGGGGGAGAGGCCCGGGGGGCAGCTGGGCGGTGAGACAGGGCCCGAGAGGGAAGCGCGCGTCTCGCTGCCCCGCACTGACTGTGAGCAACCCTCAAATAGAAAGTACGTAGGAGTGATGGCAAAGGGACATCGTAGGTTCGCCAAGAGATTATGAAGGATGAGGAGGCAGAATCAGAAAGAAAAACAGGAGAAGTTTAGCTTTTTCATTAAAGGTGCAAAGAGTGAGTGAATGTGTTTGTGAGTGAATGAGTAAGAGTGAGTGTGTGTCTGAGTGTGTGAGAGAATGTATGTGTATATGAGTGTGAGTATGTGTATGAGTGTGAGTAAATAAGTGTATGTGTATATGAGTGTGAGTAAATGAGTGTGTTTGAGAGTGTGTGAGAATAAATGTGTGTGTGTATATGAGAGTGAGTGAATGCGTGTGTATGAGTGTGTGTGAATGAGTGTGTGAGAATGAATGTGTATGTGTATATGAGTGAGTGAATGCGTGTGTATGAGTGTGTGTGAATGTGTGTGTGTGAGAATGAATGTGTATGAGTGTAAGTGAATGCATGTGTATGAGTGTGTGTGAATGAGTGTGTGAGAGAATGAATGTGTATATGAGTGTGAGTATGTGTATATGAGTGTGAGTAAATAAGTGTATGTGTATATGAGTGTGAGTAAATGAGTGTGTTTGAGAGTGTGAGAGAATAAATGTGTGTGTGTGTGTATATGAGAGTGAGTGAATGCGTGTGTATGAGTGTGTGTGAATGAATGTGTATGTGTATATGAGTGAGTGAATGCGTGTGTGTGAGAATGAATGTGTATGAGTGTGTGTGAATGAGTGTGTGTGAGAATGAATGTGTATGTGTATATGAGTGTGAGTGAATGCGTGTGTATGAGTGTGTGTGAATGAGTGTGTGTGAGAATGAATGTGTATGAGTGTAAGTGAATGCATGTGTATGAGTGTGTGTGAGAATGAATGTGCATCTGAGTGTGTGTATGAGAGTGTGCGCATGTGAGAATGGGTAGAATTTTACGCCAGCGGGATTTTACGGACCCGTTGAAGTCAATGGACTTTTGAATGGCTCGCTGCATTTTACAGTCCCGTGCCCACCACGACAGAGCCATAAAATTCCACCCACTGCGTGTGTGGGAGGGAGTGAGGGCGTGTGAGTGAGTGAAGGTGTGTGTTTGGGGGAGTGTGTTTGTGTGTGTGCATATGAGAATGAGTGTGTGAGAGAGAGAGAGAGGGAACCATGAGACTGGGAGTGAGCCAGCATACACGGCTTTCCATACTACACCCCCACCTACCTTACACCCTCTACCTACCATGCACCCCACACACATCCCACAAATACACACCTCGGTGTGGGAACACGTGCACATATTCCCTTCCTCACCGGGCCAGGTGAGAAGGAAAACCCAGGCTGAACAGCAACTTGCTTCCGAGTCCCCACTTTTGCATGAATTCCGCTGAGGCCAGCTCGCAGTGTGCACCACCAGTGGTGAATGCATGATCGGTGTTAGTTAAACCCAGCTCCTTAGCTTGGCCCTGATGCTGTCTCCCTTCCCTGCTGACCAGGACTTGGGACCTTGTTTGACTCTCTAGCTCTGCTTAAGTGAAAAGGCAAAAAATGTTTTATTAGCTCTGCTGCTTGGCACTTATCATTTTTATTACTCATTTTTTTTAAATGGAAAATTTTTTTCTTTGACATTGGTGTGTATGTTTTCTTCATAACTTAACTTTGCTTTTTGAAATTCATGTTTAATGTAGTGCCAAACCAGATCTAAGGCAGCTGCTGCTGGGTTTCTTGCTGAAGGGGAATGAGAGACTCACAAGTCTGATTGCTTTTAGGAAGGCTGGAAAAAGGGTTACATTTGCTCCAATAGAAACAGGAAGTGTGGGAAATTCTCAGCACATCAGGCGATACCTGCGCAGAGAGAAACAGAACTCAGTGACCCTTTATCAGAACGAATGCAGATAATGGACTTGAAGCATCGATTCAGTTTCTCTCTTCACAGATGCTGCCTGAATTACTGCGCATTTCCAGCATTTTCTATCTATGTTTCAGATTTCCAGCATCTGCAGATGACACAAAGATTGGCCGGGTGGTTAACAGTGAGGTTGAGTATCTTGGGCTACAGGAAGATATAGACGGGATGGTCAAATGGGCAGATAAGTGGCAGATGGAATTTAACCCTGAAAAGTGTGAGGTGATACACTTTGGAAGGAGTAATTTGACAAGGAAGTATTCAATGAACGGCATGACACCAGGATGTTCTGAGGAACAAAGGGACCTTGGCATGTGTGTCCATAGGTCTCTGAAGGCAGAGGGGCATGTTAGTGGGGTGGTGAAAAAGGCATATGGGACACTTGCCTTTATCAATCGCGGCACAGATTACAAAAGTAGGGAGGTCATGTTAGAGTTGTATAGAACCTTGGTGAGGCCACAGCTGGAGTAGTGTGTGCAGTTCTGGTCGCCACATTATAGGAAGGATGTGATTGCACTGGAGGGGGTATAGAGGAGATTCACCAGGATGTTGCCTGGGATGAAACATTTAAGTTATGAAGAGAGGTTGGATAGACTTGGGTTGTTTTCGTTGGAGCAGAGAAGACTGAGGGGTGACCTGAGCAAGGTGTACAAGATTATGAGGGGCATGGACAGAGTGGATAGGGAGCAGCTGTTCCCCTTAGTTGAAAGGTCAGTCACGATAGGACATAAGTTCAAGGTGAAAGGCAGGAAGTTTAGGGAGGATAAGGAAAAGCTTTTTTTTTTTTTACACAGAGGGTGGTGACGGTCTGGAATGCACTGTCTGGGAGGATGGTGGAGGCAGGTTGCCTCACATCCTTTAAAAAGTACCTGGATGCATACTTGACACGTCATAACATTCAAGGCTATGGGCCAAGTGCTGATAAATTGTAGGTCAGGTGTTTCTCATGTGTCGGTGCAGACTCGATGGGTCGAAGGGCCTCTTCTGCACTCTGTGATCTGCAGTACTTTGCTCTCCTATTATATGCTCCATGCTGGGCATTTGTAGATGTGATTAGCTTCAGTTTAAAATGAGAAAATATCTATCACTCAATGCAAAGTGTATTTTTTCTATTAACAAAGCCCACCTGTGCAGATAGAAATGGCACAGTAGGTGAATTGGTTGGTGCTAATTTACTGAAAGGTTTTACCATTTTTAAACTTGGAAATGAAACCAGGAGACATGTGGCAATAGAATATGTCACTGTTAGCTCAAGATATTCTCATTTGTACATAGGATTGAATTCAACAACTTCAGATCATGAACTCGCTCAACTAGCCTCACCCCCTTTTAATCCCTTTTTTCAACTTTAATTTTCATTTTTTTGATTTTTATTCATTGTTTTATCCCCTTTTTAAATCCCCCCTTTTATCCCATTTTCTATCCTTTTTCCCTACCACCACCCCCTCCCCACCCCCAAAAGGGCCATCTGTTACTTGTTCCATGTTTCTTTCACAGTACTTACCCTTGTTCTGCTATTATCACATTCTGCTTTCTTCCCTTTATGCCACTATCAGCACTTTTTTTTTTAACCCCTTACCACTACAATTAACTCTCCCGTTGACCTTTTGTTCATGACACCTTTGTCAATCTGTCCCCACCTATCGCTGGCCGCCTATCCAATTTCATCTCCTCCACCCCCCCCACCCCCCCTTAAACAGGATAAATTTCATCACATTTCTGCTTCTCTTTAGCTCTGATGAAGGGTCATACGGACTCAAAAAGTTAACTGTTTCTCTCTCCACAGATGCTGCCAGACCTTCTGTTTTTGTCCCCAAAGGCTTTTTGCCACTTACGACAGTAAGTGCATGGGAAAACCACAGCCTCCAAATTCTCCTCTTAACTCACGATCCTGACTAAGAAATATATTGCCGGTCCTTCAAATGCATTCAATGGCATGAAGTTAAACTCACCACGAAAGTTAGGGTTTGTCCATTTAAGGCCAAGTATCTTTTAAAAGGCACAATAAGACTTTGCTACTGCTAAACAACCTCTGTGACATTAAAAAATAACTAAACATGGAGCTTCGGCTTTTAATTGTTAGAATTTTAAAAGTTTCACAGCTTTTCTTTTTTTAAACATTCTCTTAATCCGATCTTTCTTTATTCTGCTTTCTGTTCCTGATATTACAATGAATTTAGTATTCTCACACTTGGTTCAATCGGACTGCTGTTCATTAACAACTCTTCAACCTAATTAAGATATAAGTTGCATGCCCTGTTTACACAGGTCCCAGATGCCCATTAAAGGACACCACACCATTTTGATATCCCACTTACAGTAACTTGCTCATAGAAATTAAATGCACAAGAGCAAACATCACACCTGCTATAGTAAATTCTGACCCACTCATCTGTTTTGAGGTCTGACAGTTCAACACGTGTTACTGCACTCAAGCATCAGCCTAGATGTGCTCAGGTCTCAGGAATGGGACTTGATCATATAACGATCTAAGAAACAAGAGTGCTGCTGCTGAGCCAAAACTGACACCTAATCAAATACACACTTGAACACAGCGTGTGCCTATTTCATAATTTTTAAAATATTTATATTAAAAACATGCCTGCCGACACATAAACATCTCCAGATTCTGCTACACGAACTGCATATTTTACAATGTCTTGTTCAGACAAGTGGTGTGGAAGCCAGTTTCCCCAGAACTAGCTGGCAGTACTCCAGGATGCAATAAAGAACAGTATGAAGCGTGCATTCAGAGTCTTTATTATTGCATATAAGAAGTATTTACAATTTTACCACATGCTATTACGACAACCATTGAATTATGACTGCAAAAAAAAAAAGGTTGGCTCGCCTTTTCGTTTGGAACATAAAAGCACAAATGTTTAACTCTGTTGTGGTGCTTTTTTCTGCTTCTAACACAAAAGGACAAAGAGGTAAATTCCCACTCCCTAACATGTTAACACATTCTTTTAGTGGAACAAAGCTTCTCTTTCTGAAACACCACATGTTGAGGGAATAACAAGCCTGATTTCACTGTCTGAATGTACCTACCTGTAGCATAGGACAAATCGAGCACAACAGGCTCATTGCAAGGATGGAAATTCCACTTGGCAGCTGCCTGGTAGTGAGGTAACCTTACAAACTTAGCAAGGTGGCAAAAGATGATCTGTCTGAACACTTTTCCCCATATTGGACCTTTACTTTCTTGCTGCATGCATTTATATTTTCTGCAATCTTTACTATCAACTAGATTCTCATCTGAAAAGCATGTTCTTGCTTGTTTTTCCTTCCTGTACCTCCCCCCTCTCAAGACACTTACTGCATCTTTTTAAACATGGGTGTGGTGTAAAATGGACGTTATCTGATCAGACAACCATTACATGACCCGCCTGATTTTCCTTTTATTGAAGTCAAAAATAAGTTTCTAATCTATTTTTCTATCACTCACACAAACACAATGTCAGAAGGCAAGAATGTACTTTTTCAAAGCAAAAATAGAAAATGCTGCAAATATTCTTCAGGTCAGGCAGCATCAGGTGTTCTGATGAAAAGTCATTAACCCGAAGCGTTAACTCTGTTTCTCTCTCCACAAGTGCTGCCTGACCTGCTGAGTAATACCAGCATTTTGCTTTTATTTCAGATTTCCACCATCTGCAGTATTTTGCTTCTGCATTGGTGCTTCAAAGTAGCTTGCTATGAAGCTTACCAGGTATCTTAAAAGTGATTGTGCATTGTTTAAGCATTAAATGTAGTCTTTATTTTCAAGTAGCAAACATTAGGATGTTCCATTAATTTTCTGCCATTTTGAAATGTATACATCCTGACTTTGCAAAGATTTGGGGGGGGGGGGGGGTGCCAGAAAGAGAAGAGCAGTGGAGTCAATATTCCATGTGACGTTTTATTGATATCACTTTATATCAGACCCTGAGTGTCACTGCCATGGTACCATCAAATACTTCACAAGTACATTGATAAGGACCCGCATGGGAGACTGATAACAAAGATAAGAGCCCATGGGATCCAAGGCAATTTGGCAAATTGGATCCAGAATTGGCTGAGTGGCAGGAAGCAGAGGGTGATGGTCGAGGGGTGTTTTTGTGACTGGATGCCTGTGTCCAGGGGGTTCCACAGGGATCAGTGCTGGGTCCCTTGCTGTTTGTGTTGTATATAAACGATTTAGACTTGAATGTAGGAGGGTTGATCAGTAAGTTTGCGGATGACACGGGGTGGTAAATAGTCAGGAGGATAGCCTTAGATTACAGGAGATTGTAGAAGGACTGATCAGAAGCAAACGGAATTTAATGCAGATAAGTGTGAGGTGATGCACTTGGGCAAAACAAACAAGGCACAGGAATACACGATGAAAGGTAGGTCCCTGGGAAGTACAGAGGATCAGAGGGACCTCGGTGTGCATGTCCACTGGTCCCTTAAGGTAGCGGGACAGGTAGATAAGGTGGTTAAGAAGGCTTATGGGATACTTGCCTTTATTAGCTGAGGCATAGAATATAAGAGCAGGGAGGTTATGCTGGAACTGTATAAAACACTGGTTAGGCCACAGCTAGAGTATTGCTTGCAGTTCTGGAATCTGCATTATAGAAAGGATTTGATTGCACTAGAGAGAGTGCAGAGGAGATTTACCAGGATGTTGCCTGGACCGGAGAGTTTTAGTTATGAGGAGAGATTGGATAGACTGGGGTTATTTTCCCTGGAGCAGAGGAGATTGAGGGGGGACATGATTGAGGTTAATAAAATTATGAGGGGCATAGCTAGGGCAGACAGGAAGGAACTTTTCCCCTTGGTGGAGAGATCAATAACCAGGGAGTATAGATTTAAGGTAAAGGGCAGGAAGTTTAGAGGGGATGTGAGGAAGAATTTTTTCACCCAGAGGTTGGTGGGAATCTGGAACTCACTGCCTGAAAGGGTGGTGGAGGCAGAAACCCTCATAACATTTAAGAAGTATTTGGATGTGCACTTGCAATGCCATGGCATACAAGGCTATGGGCCTAAAGCTGGAAAATGGGATTAGAATAGGTATTTGTTTGACCGGCGCAGACTCGATAGGCTGAAGGGCCTTTTTCTGTGCTGTAGACCTCTATGACTCTACATTTGTTTCTCAATGATGCTTTAGATTCAACCATAGGAGTTTTTTTCAGAGTTTACATGGTACTTGTACCTTTAAGACATTCCTTGGAACCTATCTCTTTGACCAAGCTTTTATTCATCTGCCCTAATATCACCTTGCATGGCTGTAAATCAAATTTTGTTTGAACTCATGTGAAGTTCCTTGGGATATTTTAATGTATCAAAGGTGCTGTATAAATACAAGCTGTTGTATCATACACCACTAGGGGACACTCAAGTGACAGGAAAAACTACAAGTTGTTTACACGGTTCCTGGCCAGCACTAAATAAAGGCCAAGGGCCATTTTAAGGATCAAATAAGAAAAAGCTGAGGCACCAGAAAGAAAAAAAAGGGGCATTTTAAAAACTGCAGGAAAAAAAGTTTTAAAATGCTTTCAAGTAAAAAGGTTTATGGAAAACACGGACAGAAATTGGTTTCATCAAATTGAGACCTATAAATATGCTCTTTGCCATTCTTATTATCCCAGAAACTATTCTCAATTAAATTTCATATAAGCCAGCCCAGTGCAGGGTACGTTATTGAGCTCGGGATTCTATACACAGCAGATTGCTGCTCTGTATTAGACTATAACCAAATCTTCCAACTACCTGAGAATAGGAAACAGAGGTATAGATAATAAAAACAAAGACAAGTTTCCCTCAAATAGCACTTCCTTAGTGATGAAAACTGCTGTTGTCAAGGTAGCTGTTCAAGCTTCACATTCTTCTGTCTGTACAGACTAGCGTCGTGCAGAGTTCTGGCAATGGCACAGCCATACTGGACAAGTCAGCTCACAATCTATTTCACAAATTAACAAAGAATTTTATTAAGTAACAATGAAGTTACTCATAAAGGTATTCACACCAATTTTTTTTTACACTATGCAATTTAGGCAGGCCACATCAGACAGTTGGAGAAAGGAGGAGTAACTGAGAAGAAATATTTCTCAGACTCTGCACCAGTATCAACCTCAGGATCTTGTGAAAAACTTCTGCTGCAGTGCAACTGACTTGGTGCACATGACTGAATGCAGATTAGAGTCACTAACTTAAAACAGGAAGCAAATGGTCATGAGATCTGACAGGTTCTAGTACACAAGTGAGACTAGAGAAGCTGGGCTTGCTCCTCAAAGAGAAGAGAATGTTTTGGGGAGATTTAATAGAAACGTTCAAAATTATTAGGGGTTTTGATAAATAGGGAGAAACTATTTCCACTTGCAAAAGGTCAGTAACCAGAATAATTGCCAAAAGAACCAGAGGGGAACTACAAGGCTAGCTGTTTTCCTGCAGTGAGATGCTAAGATCTGGAATGCACTGCTTGAAAGGGTGAAAGTTGATTGATAATTTTAAAATTAAAACATTTGAAAATTACCAGGTGTCTACAAATTTCCAATATTAACGACAGAACAGAGAGGTCTGTCAGAGCGAGCTGAGGAGTCCCAACTCAGTACTTAAACCTCACTACAAAGTTAGATTGTGGCTGTTAGAATATTTTACTTGGGCTTGAGCACCAAATAGAAAAATGCAGATACATGTTCAAGCAGTTAGAGATGGGCCCAAATCTGACAGTGGGTCACTTCCACCCTTGTCAGGTCTCCAAGAAGCACATAGGCACTATGCTAGATATTGTTCTTCAGATAAGAAATACTCCATATACTTTTCCTGTCTTTCTTGTGGGGAGACACATTTAGATTCAATTATTTAATTCCTTCACTATCTCCCAAATTATTACAATAGTCAAAAAGATATCATGTTAAGAAAACATTTGTACAACTCTTGCTCTTACTGGCACATTTTGTTTCAAAACATTTGGCAGTATCACACTACAAAGCATAAATAATGCAGCTCCAGTGTTTTCTTAAAATTTGTTCTCTTTGTAATTATCGACAAGGCTACAAGGTCACACCATTTAGTTTTAAGCTTAGCTGTCTCTTCTCCAGGCCAGGCCCGTCTAGCATTAGTCAGCAATTTTCTGAAATAGAAGACTGAAAACAAACTGCTACACAAGGGGTCTTACTTTAGAGTTTGATAGAAAAGGAGCTCCCACAAGAACATCCATGTTCAGCCCGTGGATTGTGTATCACTTGAAATGAGCTACGGATTAGTTCCTCGCTGTAATCCACCGTCCCTCCTTTCAGATACTCCAGACTGTCAGAGTCAACGACAAGGCAAACTCCATCCTGTTCGAAGACCCTAATTTGCAAAGACAACTATACAATTAACACGTTGAGTGTAAAAATGATTATATTTAAGATGCTAGACTAATTTATAATTATTCAATTCATGCTGGACTTAAATTAACAGCCAGAAACTCTCCTGCTGCAACTTTCATACATTTTGGGAGTTCAGGCTCTCTTTTTGGACAATTGTAATACAACCCAGGGTGCATTACTGGTAAAGCAATGTGTCTTTTAGATTAAGCAATATTTAGACAGAGCTGCTGTCGCAACAGGAGTTAGAGAGAGACGACCCCTCCTCAAAACCTCAATGCAATGCTGTGAACTCAATTTTGTTTGCCAGCTCCCTTTTTGAATTTACCATGACTGAAAACATTTATTTTTGTATTGTGTGCTTTACTCACTGCTAGCCAGAAGACTATGAGCATAACAGCAGGACAAAATCATATACTTTTTGTTTGCAACAACAGAACAGTGCACAATTCTGTTGCGGCACACGCCTTGGTGGACCAGGAGAGTGATTTGAATATATGAAAACTGGGATCGGCATCATCACTACATTTCAAAATAGTGTGTTAGATGGAAAGATGAGAAAAAAAGCACTCAAGTATTCAGGGTAAGAAACTAATGTTGGGAATTAAGGATTGAAATAAGCCCATGGAACTGATTTTGAACTATTGGCAGTTTCTCATCAAACTCAATGAGGTTAACGTTCTTTAGAAGTTTGAAATTCAGAGCATTGTCAAATTGAAATTCCATTTAAAGGTATAACCACAGGATGGTCTGCACATACAAGTACAGTTTGTTTTGAAAAAGGAATCAAATGGAAGTGTGAAATGATTTACTGATTCTAAAATCATACTGACTGTCTCTATTATCTTGTGCTCTTTAGATGAGGAAAGTGTTCCCTCAAATATTCTATGCATGACTGATATTCAACTTATCTCTGGAGAACCACAGTGCAAAACCACCACCTGCTTCATAATCAGTCAGTTGAAAAATAATACAAGCAGCATGTGCTATAATGTTGTTAACGTAATAAAAGGTTTCAAGGTACTTCACATGAGCATTGCAAAAATTTGGCACTAAGCCATATATGGAGATATTAGGACAGATGACCAAAAGCTTAGTCTAAGAGATAGATTTTAAGGATGGTCTTAAAGGAGGAAAGAGTGGAAGAGAGGCAGAGAGAATCAGGGGGAAGAATTCCAGAGCTTAGACCTTCAGCTGCTGAACTGGGGATACTCTAGAGGCCAGAACTGGAAGAATGCAGATATTTAGAAGAGTTGTGGACTGGAAGGGAATACAAGGATAGGGAGAGGTAACGCATTGGAAAAATTTGAAAACTAGGATGAGAATTTTAAAATCGAGGCATTCTTAACTGGGAGCCAACGTAGGTCAGCGAGCATAGTGTGATGGGTGAACTAGGTGCAAACTAGCAGCAAAGTTTTGATTTCAAGTTTATGGAGGACCGATTTAGAATTGGATGTCAAATAAGCAATCTGACAATTTAAGAACAATGGAGGGTCAAGAGAGGTCATGGTGAGGTACAGCTGAGTGTTATCAGCATATATGTGGAAACTGAGGGTTCTTTTGGATGATGTCACTAATGGGCAGTAAGTAGATGCGAAATAGAAGAGGGACCCAAAGATAGTTCCTTAGGGAATGCCAGAGGTAACAGTGTACGAGTGGGAAGAAAAACCATTGCGGGCATTTCTCAGCCTTGCAAATGAGTAGATATGAATGGAACTAGGTGAGTGTAATCCCACCAAGCTGGACAACAGTGGAGATGCATTGGAGGAGGATAGCATAGTCAATCATGTCAAGGGCTGCAGACTTTTATGAAACTATAATAATTTTCATGTTATTGTAAAGTAGGTTATAGGGGTGAGCATGGATGATTGTGTGCTTGCTTTAGTCAAGTTGGAGTCAGCTAGACTGCAAGCTTGAAATTATCAAAAGGTTTAGGTGTAGAAGGGTACTTGAAATGCTAATGAGTAAACATGGATGAGGCCTTAGCATATAAGGTATGAAGGACATTTGCATTTTTAGATTAGTGAAGGAGTTGTTTGGATTTCAAAGGGATGGTAGGATATTTACAACTGGCAAGATAAGCAAGGCCAAGCAATGTGTTTATTTTTCTCAAAAGGAAAAAGGTCTTATTGGCAACATGAAAGATTTTTATATTATGGGAAAAGTAAATTTGCAAAGACATATGAAACAATGGAATTTACAGATTAAAGAGAGAGAAACATATGTAAATGGGAATGAAAGATCATGTTGGAGGGCCATGTAAGATCTAACAATAGTGTGTGAAACAGCTTTGGGGAAGTCTCCAGCCATGTTTGAAAAGTCTGCTGTGTCCAGTAACTAAAGTTGGAGAAAAGCCTCTGGAGTTCCACTGTTGAGTGGGTGCTATGGTAAACTGGCTTTCTTTTTAAATTTAAAATCTATTTTGGACTGTTGCCTCAAAGGGGATGCATAGTTGGGAGTTAGGTTAATTAAGGATTTTATGATTTGTTTGTATAGTATTAAGTAACTAATATTTTGTATGTGCTTTAAATCTTTGTTAAAAATTAAATTAAAATATTTATTAAAATCTCTGAAGGTCTTTGTGGACTCATTACTACTGACTTCAATGCATACATCTTCTCATAATAAATACAAATTACAAAACCATTGTAATAGTGTGGCCAAGTTTCCTTTATGGATTTGGTCCACCTGGCACACATCACCTGCCACATCATAACAAGACAGACTGAGATGGACAAGGAAGGATAGTGTACATCTTCATTAAAGAAACATATTTTCCAAAGGGAAAACATTAATGATAGGTTGTAATACGAGGTTGACAGACCAGCAGCGTGGCTTATTAGAGCATCCACAACCAAGGAACGGCAGACCAGAAGCTAGCATCTCAGATCTGTGCAGTGTCTCCCACAGGGAAGAGTATAACTTATCAGAGGGATGAATAGATCAGAGTAACGTTTGCAGGTCATTGCCTATTCTGGAGATGGTATTTGCATGTGTTATGTTACTACAATATTGAGCAAAAAAAGCATGATTCAACAGTGAACAAAACTCACTCAGGTGATTTTTTTTTTTTACCTGTCATCTGCCTCTATTGTTTTATCCAGTGTGAATTTGTACTGGAATCCTGAGCAGCCACCTCCTTCCACTTGTACCCTCAGGAATTCATCCTTTTCCAAAATCTGTTTTAGGCGCTGTAACAGAGATTTTTTAAAAGGGACTTTAAAAATGTAATAATTTATAGACTCCATTAAGTTGCAATAACATACATTTCCAGGCCATGAAACTTATTGCTATTTAACTATGGATTTCATCACATTACAGTGTGGGAAATTACTTGCGCTGTGGTTTAGCTCACTGCCTGGGACCAGAGCTAGGATCCAATGCAGGCAGAAAGAAAGCCATTTCATCCTCTTTCATCATGAAGGTTAATGAGTTTTGAAGTGGGTTACCAAGCATGAGACACAGCACAAAGCTGCTCATAGTTCTGTACTAATTGGTAATGTCACACAGAGATTCTACAAGCATGAAACATTACACTGGTAAGGAGAGGTTCTTAGTTCAAATCAATCTGGCAGATCGATTTTCCCCACTAATCAACAAATATGATAGTTAGAAACTTCTTATTGGAACCCCTTAAACTTCCTATTATAACTAACAGCGGCAACAATTAACAAAATAGGTACTATAATCAGATCTAGAAGTGTCTGATTTTGGCTAGAATCCTCCAAATATGAAGATGGACAATTTTTAGCTACATTAGGTGTTTCAACCACACCTCACCATTTTACTACCTTTACCTTAACAGAGCTATCACTGAGGAACAGGGTGTCCTGGGATGCACCAGACTTTGATTCAGTTTCTTGACCAGCTGAGACACACCGTCCAGTTACTTGCAAAGCTAGCAATTCCCGGTGGGCTAAGATGCGAATTTTGCCAGCCAATAACACTGGCCGGCTCTGTAAAGAAATGGTCAAACATGGCACCCTGTTAAAAATTTTAAAAACAAAACAAAAAATGTTAGTTGGCAGAATAGTGTGAAAACTGAGACATGTTTGTGTACATGACAGAGTAAGGATAAATCAGCAATGCTACAACAGTGACTATATTTCAGAAATACTTAATTGTCTTTAAGGTGCTTTGAAAAATCTGGTGGTCGCGAAAGGCACTATATAAATGCAAGCCTTTCTTTAAGTTCACTTAAGACGCCAGTAAGTCAAATTCCACCATGCTTCAGTGCTAATTAGAAGAATCCAAACCAAATTCTCGTCAATATAAAAGCAAAAAACTGCGGATGCTGGAAATTGAAAACAAAAACAAAAATAGCTGGAAAAACTCAGCAGGTCTGGCAGCATCTGTGGAAGGGAGCACAGTTAAAGTTTCGAGTCCGTATGACTCTTCAACAGAACTAAGGAAAAATAGAAAAGGGGTGAAATATAAGCTGGTTTAAGGTGGGACAAGAGAGCTGGATAGAGGGCCAGTGATAGGTGGAGATAGCCAAAGGATGTCATAGACAAAAGGACAAAGTGGTGTTGAAGGTGATGATGTTATCTAAGGAATGTGCTAATTAAGGGTAGAAAGCAGGACAAGCAAGGTACAGATAGCCCTAGTGGGGGTGGGGTTGGGGTTGGGGGAAGGAATTGAAAAAGATTAAAAGGTAAAGATAAAACAATGGATGGAAATACATTTAAAAATAATGGAAATAGGTGGGAAAAGAAAAATCTATATAAATTATTGGAAAAAACAAAAAGGAGGGGGAAAAATCAGAAATGGGGTGGGGATGGAGGAGAGAGTTCATGATCTAAAATTGTTGAACTCAATATTCAGTCCGAAAGGCTGTAAAGTGCCTAGTCGGAAGATGAGGTGCTGTTCCTCCAGTTTGTGTTGAGCTTCACTGGAACAATGCAGCAAGCCAAGGACGGACATGTTGGCATGAGAGCAGGGTGGAGTGATGAAATGTCAAGCGACAGGGAGGTCTGGGTAATGCTTGTGGACAGAACGAAGGTGTTCTGCAAAGCGGTCACCCAGTCTGCGTTTGGTCTCTCCAATGTAGAGGAAACCGCATTGGGAGCAACGAATGCAGTAGTCTAAGTTGAGGGAAGTGCAAGTGAAATGCTGCTTCACTTGAAAGGAGTGTTTGGGCCCTTGGATGGTGAGGAGAGGGGAAGTAAAGGGGCAGGTGCTGCATCTTCTGCGGTTGCATGGGAAGGTGCCATGGGACGGGGTTGAGGTGTAGGGGGTGATGGAGGAGTGGACCAGGGTGTCACGGAGGGAATGATCGCTACGGAATGTCGCCGGGGGGGTGAAGGGAAGATGTGTTTGGTGGTGACATCATGCTGGAGTTGACGGAAATGGCGGAGGATGATCCTTTGAATGCGGAGGCTGGTGGGGTGATAAGTGAGGACCAGGGGGACCCTATCATGTTTCTGGGAGGGAGAAGGAGGTGTGAGGGCGGATGCGCGGGAGATGGGCCAGACACGGTTGAGGGCCCTGTCAACCACCGTGGATGGAAAACCTCGGTTAAGGAAGGAGGAGGACATGTCAGAGGAACTGTTTTTGAAAGTGGCATCATCAGAACAGATGCGACGGAGGCGAAGGAACTGAGAGAATGGGATGGAGTCCTGACAGGAAGCAGGGTGTGAGAAGCTGTAGTCGAGGTAGCTGTGGGAGTCGGTAGGCTTGTAATGGATATTGGTGGACAGTCTATCACCAGAAATTGAGACAGAGAGGTCAAGGAAGGGAAGGGAAGTATCAGAGATAGACCATGTGAAAATGATGGAGGGGTGGAAATTGGAAGCAAAATTAATAAAATTTTCCAGGTCCAGACGAGAGCATGAAGCGGCACCGAAGTAATCATCGATGTACCAGAGAAAGAGTTGTGGGAGGGGGCCGGAGTAGGACTGGAACAAGGAATGTTCCACATACCCCATAAAGAGACAGGCATAGCTGGGGCCCATGCGGGTACCCATAGCCACACCTTTTATTTGGAGGAAGTGAGAGGAGTTTAAGGAGAAATTGTTCAGTGTGAGAACAAGTTCAGCCAGACGGAGGAGAGTAGTGGTGGATGGAGATTGTTCGGGCCTCTGTTCGAGGAAGAAGCGGAGAGCCATCAGACCATCCCGGTGGGGGATGGAGGTGTAGAGGGATTGGACGTCCATGGTGAAGAGGAAGCGGTTGGGGCCAGGGAACTGGAAATTGTTGATATGATGTAGGGTGTCAGAGGAATCACGGATGTAGGTGGGAAGGGACTGGACAAGGGGAAAGAGAATGGAGTCAAGATAGCGAGAAATGAGTTCTGTGGGGCAGGAGCAGGCCGACACGATTTTTCTGCCGGGACAGTCCTGTTTGTGGATTTTGGGTAGGAGGTAGAAGCGGGCCGTCCGAGGTTGGGAGGCTATCAGGTTGGAAGCTGTGGAAGGAAGATCTCCAGAGGAGATGAGGTCAGTAACAGTCCTGGAAACAATGGCTTGATGTTCAGTAGTGGGGTCATGGTCCAGGAAGAGGTAGGAGGAAGTGTCTGCGAGTTGACACTCAGCCTCCTGAGAGGCAGAGGTCAGTGCACCAGACAACAACAGCACCACCCTTGTCAGCGGGTTTGATGCCAATGTCAGGGTTGGACCTGAGAGAACAGAGTGCAGCAAGTTCAGAGGGAGACAGGTTCGAATGGGTGAGAGGAGCAGAGAAATTGAGACGACTAATGTCACACCGACAGTTCTCAATGAAAAGATCAAGAGAAGGTAAGAATCCAGAGGGAGGGGTCCAGGGAGGGGGAATATTGGAGGTGGGTAAAAGGATCTGTTGAACGGGGAGAGGACTCCTGCCCAAAGAAGTGAGCACGGAGATGAAGGCGGTGGAAGAAGAGTTCAGCATCGTGCCGAGCCCAAAATTCATTGAGATGAGGGCGTAATGGTATGAAACTAAGTCCTTTGCCGAGCACTGAACATTCAGCGTTGGAGAGGGGAAGGTCAGGGGGTATGGTGAATACACGGCCGGGGCTAGGATTGGAAGACGGGATGGGGACAGAGGGGCAGGCAGGGGTGGAGGGTCCTGGATGGGTGTTGGTGTCGGTGAGTTGTTGGAGCTTGCGTTCCTTTGCACCTGAAAGAAAGAGACAAAGTTTCTTGTTGAGGCGTCGGATGAGACGAAGAATAAAATGAAACTGGGGGCACGCGCAGCTTTGAAAAAGGGTGCGGCGGTGCTGCTGGAGGGAGAGGTCGAGTGTGTTCAAATGGCGGTGCATGGCACTGAGTGTGGATCTCAGAATGCGACGAGAACAGCAGTCCGAGAAGCGTTGTATGTCTGTCCACAAGCATTACCCAGACCTCCCTGTCGCTTGCCATTTCAACACTCCACCCTGTTCTCATGCCCACATGTCCGTCCTTGGCTTGCTGCATTGTTCCAGTGAAGCTCAACACAAACTGGAGGAACAGCACTTCATCTTCCGACTAGGCACTTTACAGCCTCCTGGACTGAATATTGAGTTGAACAATTTTAGATCATGAACTCTCTCCTCCATCCCCATCCCCTTTCTGATTTTTCCCCCTCCTTTTTGTTTTTTCCAATAATTTATATAGATTTTTCTTTTCCCACCTGTTTCCATTATTTTTAAATGTATTTCCATCCATTGTTTTATCTCTACCTTTTTTGATTCCTTCCCCCAACCCCAACCCCACCCCCACTAGGGCTATCTGTACCTTGCTTGTCCTGCTTTCTACCCTTAATTAGCACATTTCTTTAGATAATATCACCACCTTCAACATCTCTTTGGCCTTTTGTCTATGACATCTTTTGGTTGTCTCCACCTATCACTGGCCCTCTATCCAGCTCTCTTCTCCCACCACCCCCCCTTAAACCAGCATATATTTCACTCCTTTTCTATTTTTCCTTAGTTCTGTTGAAGAGTCATGCGGACTCGAAACGTTAACTGTGCTCCCTTCCACAGATGCTGCCAGACCTGCTGAGTTTTTCCAGTTATTTTTGTTTTTGTTTTCAAATTCTCGTCAACATTGACACTAGCATTCAGGGCAATGTCAGAGCTGCATTTCTAGATTTGGAGTACAACACATGATAGGGAGTGAGGAATAAGCTACATTCCTTCATCCAACTGAAACAGCACCTGATCTAGGGTTCTTCACATCTGCTGGATGTTGAAAGTAGAAAACATTTCACTCACTATCAACAAGCACTAAAAACTACAATGGGAATTCATACTGATTTGAGCGTTTAAACAATTGCTAAGACATTAAACACCGACAACCATGAGAAATGAGATGATCCCAAATTAACCTGCCATTAAACCCAGGATACTTCAGCAAACTGGCAAATTTGGCGATCTGCACCTATTAATTCTGCTCCATCACCATTAAATTCTAAATGTGACAAACCCTCTGATTATGTCAGCATTTCAGTATTAAAATAATTGATAGGAGTTGCGTTGGATCAGTGGATAAGGAGTAATTCCATTTGAGTGTCAGACCTTGATGCCTTGCTCACCTTATCAAGTAAGTCAGGGGTGGATAAAGAAAGATTTGCATTTATATGGTGTCCCTGACAGCACTTTGCAGACACAAAAAGCATTTGCAAAAGTGCAAATATGAAAGCAAAATACTGCAGATGCTGGAGATCTGAAATAAAAACAGAAAGTACTGGAAAAACTCAACAGGTCTGGCAGCATCTGTGGAGAGAGAAACAGAGTTAACATTGAGTCCAATATGACTGCTTCAAGATCCGTAGAAGAGTCATATTGGACTCGACGTTAACTCTGTTTCTCTCTCCACAGATACTGCCTGACCTGCTGAGTTTTTCCAGCACTGTTTTTATTCTCAAAAGTGGAGTCACTATGTTTTATAGGTAGCAGTCAAGTTGCACCAAGGTGGAACAAGCAGCAATGAGATAATGATCAGTTAATCTATTTTGGTGGTGGGGTGAAAGATAAACTTTGGTTTGGGTAATAAGAACTCCCTGGCTCTTTCGCAAATAGTGCCAGAGAGAGTATTCTACATCCACCTGAAGCAAGTAGTGCTGTCTCAATACTACAGTGAATGTCTGATTTATGTTGAAATACAATCAAGTGAAATGAAGCTAGAAGAACCTGTGGTATACAACCATCCTATATCAGGAATGTGATAAATTTATAATCACTCTGGCTAAAGTTCCTTTAACGTGACTCTTTTCAAGATTAATTTGCGATGTACCTTATTCTCTTGGGGTTATCCGAAAAAAAAAGGATGTTAAAATTAAACTGATCAACAGGTATTTACTAGATCCTCATTGAAACTGTATGGATTCAAAACAGAAAGAACCACAAATTCCGCCCAAGGTAGGAGCGTGCCCAGCTTGAACCATTAGGGTGCAAAAAACAGGGACAAATAGTCAACTTTGAAAATTAAAAACTAAGCACTCTGCAGCTACATGAATTACTTCTGTTCCCCTTTAACACAATGCAGTCACTCAGATGCTTTGTTTCATTATCAATAATGTTCAGAACATTCTGTTTTGTGTTTTCCAGTACACAGCAACATTTCAACTCCCAAAAAGTAAAGTGTAACTGAAAGCTGAAGACATATCCAAGAGCATATGGCCTTACAATCTACATCACTGAAACAAATGATCTGTTTGTTATCTTGCTGCTGTACGTGGGAGCTTGCAGTGCGCAAACTGGCTGCCGCATTCCCTACATCACAAAAACGACTACGTCTCAAAAGAACACTTCATTAGTTATCAAAGTCATTGGGACATTCCAAGTTTGTGAAAGGCACTATAACAAGTTTGTTCCTTTTTTAAAATTTATAATTTCTGTGCCACTTCCTACACAATTGCAGTCTTTGGTTATTGGAAATGAAGATTATGCAGCACTATAGTCTGCATTTTGAAACATGTTTTGATTATATAGAATTTTGATGCTTTAATAATGCAATCAATTGTGTAGTAATAAATTAATAACCCCATATTTAAATGTTCTATATAACAATTAGATGTGTATGTCTGGGGAGGTGGTGGCATACTGGTATTGTCACTGGACTAGTATTCCAGATTCAAAACCCACTACAGCAGATGGTGAGATTCGAATTCAACAAAAATCTGGAATTAAAAGTCTGATGATGACCACAAAACCATTGTCGACTGTCATAAAAACCCATCTGGTTCACTGACTAATGTCCTTTAGGGAATGAAATCCGCCATCCTTACCTGGTCTGGCCTACATGTGACTCCAGCTCCACAGCATGTGATTGACTCTTAAATGCCCTTTGAACAAGGGCAATTAGGGAGGGGCAATAAATGCTAGCCTGAACGAATAAAAACAAGTCATACACCAGTGATGTCTACTTTGAAATAAATACACTTTTCACATTCAATTGCCTCCCAGGTTATTACAATCACAAAACAAAAAGCACCCATGTTATGGGAGTTTTTCGAAATGTGAGCATTGCTGGCAAGGCCATAATTTATTGCCCATCCCTAATTGCCCGTGAGAAGGCAGCTGCTCCTACTAATACTATCATGGACAGTTGCCTCTGCGGCAGGCAGATTGTTGATGATGAAGTCAAGTAGGTTTTTCCTCATTGGTTCTCTTACCACCTGCTGTAATCCCATTCTGGCAGCTATGATAGGACACAGCCAGCTCGGTCAGCAGTGGTGCTACGGTGCCATTCACGGTGGTGGACACTGAAATCCAAACCCAAAGAACAATGTGTGCTTGCACTTGTTCAAAATGCTATTGAATATGGAGGAGTAGTAATTCATCAGCTGAGGGAAGGCAGTAGATTGTAATCAACAGGTGATTTCATTGCGCATTATTGGCCTGATGCCATGAGATTTCATGGGGTCCAGAGTCAATATTGAGGTTTCCCTCTGAACTATATAGCACTGCACCACCACCTCTTCTAGGTCTGTCCGAACAGTGGGACAGGACATAACCAGGGATGGTGATGGAAGAGTCTGGAACATGGGCTGTAAGATATGATTTGTTGAGTATGAGTGACTATGTCAGGCTGTTGTCTGACTAGGCTGCGAGACAGCTTTCCTAATTTTGGCACAAGTCTCCAGATGTTCATGAGAAGGATTTTGCAGGGTAATTTTGTCACATCTGGTACCTATGATGTTGGGTGGTCCATCCAGTTTTATTCTCTCAATTTTTCTGTAGTAGTTTTGATACAAATAACTAGGTGGCTGGTTAGGCCATTTCAGAGGAAAGTTAAGCATCAGCCACAAAGCTGTGGGTCTGGAGCCACGTGTAGGCCAGACCTGGTAAAGGACAGCAGATTTCCTTCCCTCCAAGACATTAGTGATCCAAATGGATTTTTATGACAATCCATTAGTTTCACGGTCATCATTATTGAGAATTGAACTTAAATTCTCCCAGTTGCCATGGTAGGATTTGAACTCATCCCTGGAGCATTCATCATCCAGGCCTCTGAATCACTAGTCCAGTAACGTTACTAGTATGCTATTGTCCTCTATCTTCTACTTCATTCCATCGATGCAAAAGAGCTACTCTGAATTAGATAATAGTTTCATTGTAAATTCTGTGTCAGTTGGACCCAAGGCTCCATTTCCAGCTGTGGCTGTGTCGATGTAACCTATACCACTGAAGTGCTCAAATGACTTGGATAGCAGAGCAAAGATGCTGGATCTTCAGCAAGAAGATATCTTTCTACGAGATAGGAGAAGATCCGTTTGTTGAAATCACATGGATGAATACGCTCTCTTCCGTCTTTCCTATTAAATTATATTCTCATTTATAAACGTCTCAACTCTTTTCCCCTTATCAGGCATTTATCCAATTCCCCAATGTTGTCCCTTTTTCAGAGCAATGACTAGCTCCTTCTTTTGGTCAGTGAACTGCTCCACCCTGCCGATGATTCCGTTCTACATTCAGCTATTTCCTCTAGTGCTGTCATGTGAATATCAGGTCCTCTGTAATCGTTGAATCAGCAGTGATTGACCAAAGGATGTTCCAAAATTAGTCTGTGGGCCTCATCTTAATAATTGTGGCAAGTTTCAAGGGGCTGTCACGCCTCCAAAGGGAGCTCAACACTGCATATGAAACCAATTTGGTTCACCTGCCTTGCTAGCTTGGCAATTGAGTATGAGGAAGGAGAGCAGTGGCAGAGGCAAGGTCAGCAGCAATACTGTGGAGCTGGGAGGATTTTTTAAAAACTCAGTAACACATAAATGCAAGCACAGCCATTGACTGTTTCTATAAAGTTCGCTGTTTAGGCTAATATGGAGCTATAGAAAAGTAGTTGGAAGAAGCATATTTAAATTGAGCCAATGTTCCTTTCAGATGGTCACCAGGGATTTCTAAAATCATTGTGGACCAACATTGTGGTAACCACTTTGACAGCGCAGATCGGTGCCAGGATCTCATGTCCAGAAATTGGTATACGTTGCAGGCGTTTTATGCTCAAAACACAGGTGTGCACAAATCGGGGCAGCAATGGCATAGTGGTATAGTCGCTGAACTAGTAATCCAGAAACCCAGGATAATTCTCTGGGGACCCAGGTTCGAATCCCGTCATGGCAGATGGTGGAATTTGAATTTGAATTCAATAAAATCTGGAATTAAAAGTCTAATGATGACCATGAAACCACTGTTAATTGTTGTCTGCCTCACTATTGCCCTTTAGGGAAGGAAATCTGCCATCCTTACCTGGTCTGGCCTACATGTGACTCCAGACCCACAACATGGGCAGTAACGCCTACATCCCATGAATGAAAAGAAATTTGCTTCTCCATGTCCTCCAACAAGGCCATAAAAATCTTGCTTCTTTCAATTAACATTCAGTTTCATCCATATCTCAAGCGAAAAAAAAATCATTGATGGCTCCATCCTTAGTCGTTTCTTCATTTATTACAGTTTTGACAGTGTTTCTGCTCAAATAGAATTCCCACAACCACACCCCTACCGCTAACCTGGTCGATTTCCCCTTTACTGGCATAATTTTTTCTTTAACAACTCCTAAAAGGCCAAATCGTCCAAAGACTTAAAACGCTGAAAGTCAATTCTAATTGTTCCCTCGTACTGCTAAAGAAAAAAAAGACTTACATTTATATGGTGCCTTTCATAAACATTTCAAAGCACTTTTACAGATATTGAAGTGATGTTATAATGAAGGAAACATTATGGATAGGACACCTGAAAAAGCATGTCCACCCTGTGCAGTTTTTTTCTTGCTACCTAATTTGAGTGTTGAAATCTAGACTCTCCTTTCAAGGCCTTTTAAAAAAATTTCTTCTTGGATGTGTGCGACACTGGCAAGCTAGAACTTATCACCATCATTTAAGTCATGAGGGACTGGAGGTGGCATTTAAACCAGACCAGGTACCAATAGGACATTAATGATTTCTAGACAATTTGGCAGCTTTCATGGTCATTTTTGATGCTACTCCACAAACAACAAGATTTATTGAATTGAATTTCACAACTTGCTGACATGGTAGGATTTGATGTCATGATCTCTATTATAATTGCTAGGCAACAGTGAGCCTTACTCTAACTAAAGTTTCCAAGAACTCAAAACAGTGAAACTGTTCAACTTCCTGTCATCTCACAATGTTAAACATATTTTAAAACTCAAGTTTTGTATCGGTTAGTCATCACCTCTTAATTTACATGCCCTTTCCCCTATTTGTTTTATCTTTGGTCATGTTCTGCTGTATAAGCATTTGCTCTTTACCTCACTTTTCTTAGATAAAAAAAGAGAAGTGCTGACTTATGAGAGGTGGCAGAAATACTGGAGTTTCAAACCTTAACCTTTAGCTCAGTAAAAATGCACTCAAATACAAATTCACGATTAGCAGGTTCACAGTGCAATGTCCTACGCTTTTTGAACTCAAAAGTGTTAAGTTTTTACATTTCTGCACACTCTTGAGCAGCATAGGAAAGTGATACAGCAATCAGTTAAGAACTGGATTAGGCAGAATACAATAAGAATGGAGTTTCCACACACTCCCAACCCCACAAAAAGACACAACAGTACCCTTAAGTTGCAGTGTGGTTTAATTTTCCACTTTACAATGTTAAAGTTATGGGCTTGTGTACAGGCCTCCACTGAAGATGGCATTCTCATACAGTTTGAGTTTTGATACTGCATGGGAGTATAACCAGTTTGATATCAAATCTGCTTTAAACAGTGTTCAAGCTGTCCTTTGGCTCTCCTGACAACTTACCTAAGTCAATTTAAATTTAAGTGTTAACTATGTGCAAGAATGAATGTAAGTAAGGATTCAAGCTCACTCTTGGTCAGAAATCCAGTTGAAAGCTCGCAGCTTGGTGTGAACAATAATTACAATATAAATTGTAAGATCCTAAAGAGAGGAGTGTATATATTTTTTAAATTTTGAAGTACTTGGAGCTTTTAAAGTATCTCAGCCTTTCTGACTGTCTGGATATGCTGTGGAGAGATCTTTAAAGAATCAAACACAAATCTTCAGTAATTGCAACATTGAGCAACTGCGGTAAAAGTTCACATGCATGTTCTGCATTGGCAGTGTTGAAGGCCGAGCAGTAAAACAAGGCCAAATGATAAAACAAGGTCAATTATGTGACTGACTGCCAAGGAGGCCATTTCAATGGCTACAATTCAGAATATCCAAGAGCCCACATATGCCATTTCTTTAGTCCCAATAAATTTTGTGGCTTCCTATGCCAGTTGGTACAGGCAGACTTTGGCAACTATATGCCAGTATCAATTTGTTCTCAAATGTATACTTCTAAGTTGGCTCTGGACTCCTAATAACCAAGTAAAGATATTCCAAAGCCCAGAAAATTGTAGTTGTCCCAAATTGGAGCCCATTTCCAATGCCAACCTTCATCCAAAGAGTATAAATACCAACATGTTTTTCAGTCACTTAATGCAGATATAGCCGGCCTAGTGATGTAGGCTCGTGTACAAGAGTCCTTCAGTAACATGGCAACCGGTTTGAAGGGCACTGACCTAACTCCCCCTAAATGACAAGTACAGTAACTATTCACTGTTGCTCACCTCCTCCAGCAAAGCTGGACGGCAGTTGACAACAGGGCTTTCCTCAACGGCCCAGTTGCTATCATCTTCCTCTCGGTAACCAGGGCACCTCGCCCCGCCCTCCCAAAACAGCAGCAGGGCCTCAAGGTACCGCCCCTACCGCCTAACCATTGGTCTAAATGCAGGCCTACCTCCGCAAATACGCGGTTTTCATTGGACGCTGAACACGTCCGTCATAGCCACGATGTTATCCCGCCTCCTGGCACGCCATTGGCTTCACGTCACAAGGCACGGGACGACAGCGATTGGATTAGCATGGAACGTGCGGCAATCTCATTGGGCCTCGCTCCTGTCAATGAAAATGGCGGGCGGCTGCCAAAGCGAAATTATGCGCAGGGAAGAAAGACAATTTTTAAATTTAGGGAGAGGTTTCGTTTTTGTTGCTGATCGTATTGTATAAATGTTAACTGTTCGAATGGTATTATTTTTCGCTCACAAGATATTCTGAGGGCGTCATGAGGCGCGCCTTCATCACACTTAATGGTGTTTACAAAATGGCGGCCGGGCGCAGGCGGGATCTCCGCCGCTCTCTAACTCCTCACCAGCTCCCTCTCTCCTCTCCCACTAATTTAGAACCTTTCCCCCTCCCGCTCTGCTGGAGGGTGGGTTTTTTTTTAAAGTCCCACCCCAGGTGAGGGGGAGGGAAGGGTGGTGCCATGTGAGCTGGGCACCAGTGCTTTTTAAGCCGCCTGGCCGGTGACTGCCCTACAGCTGTGTTCCCTCTCAGTCAGGCGGTGTTTACGGGATGGAGGCTGTGTGTCGGTTCTTGGCCGCTCTCCTGGCTCTGGGGACTCTGTGTGGGGCCGAGCCCGTCAAGTTTCGCGACTGTGGTGAGTGAAAAGAGCCTTTTTTGCAAAAAAAAAAATATATTTAAAATTGTTTTATATAATTATAATCCAGATATTCGAGCTAACCCTTCAGGACTATAAAAGAAAGCGTTTGAACTTTATTTGACAAGCTCAGGATGTCCTAAAGTGAAAAATGCTGTCACTGGAGCAAGGCTCCATCAGTTGGAATTTTTATAACGGATTTCATTCTAGGCGAACAGCAGAGGCACTTTTGGAGTGTATGTCTACAGGTCCCTGAAGGTAATGGGACTGGTCAAAAAGGCAGAGATGGGGCATTTTGCTTTTATTGGTTGCTTACTTGAACTCTTATTGATCTCTACATTGCAGGACGGATGTGATTGCCCTAGCAGATGATTGATGAAGATATTACTAGGAATGGATAATTTTAGCTACGTGGAAAGATTTGGACAGTCTGGATTTGTTTTCTTTGGAACAGAGGAAGCTGAGGGGAAATATTAATTGAGGCGTATAACATTGCGAAGGGCCTAGATAGAGAGAATAAAAAAGATGCATTTCTGTTAGCAGAGGTGTCAATAACGAGGGGACATAGATTTTAAGTAACTGGAAGGATTAGAAGGGATTTGAATATTTTTTTTCTCTCTGAGGATTGCCTGAAAGGGTGGTAGAGGCAGAAACCTTAAAAGAATTGCACAGATATGCATTCTTGATATCCTGTAATGTACAGGGTTACAGGATTAGGTGGAATTTGCCCCTGAAATTAATGTCAGTTTATGAAAGTGTGTATTTGTAAGTACTTGAGGTTTTTTTGAGAGAGAATATTAAAGGGAATTAAAATCAAACTTTTGACTTCCCATCATCCTGTATCAATAAAAATTGGAAAAGCAAACATGCTCTAGCTAAGTACTTGAACTCAGGTATTTTTAGTTTTCCGTAAGTGGATGAAAGACAGGAAATGGCTTTTTTCCCCCACCTTTTAAAAATCCACTTGTGTAACATCAGTGGATATTGCTTACAGGGCCAGACCATTCACTAAATTGTGAACACCAGCACAAAATTTGCAAGGCCTAGCGTTCAAGGTCCACCAGCTCTATTTTAAACCAGATAACTGGCAATTTTTTTTTTGTTAGGGTGCACCAAGTCCAATCTGCAAGAAATCTAAAGATTAAGTTAATTTTTTTTGAAGGGAAAATTGTACAAGCACTAAAGTGGAAGAAATTGGATTTAGTCTTACAATTATGCATATTTTCATCAACATTCCTGCCAATTCAGAGGGAAGATATACAGCTAAAGATTACTAACGTGGTCACTTTATTAAGAACCACAAACTGTTGAAACAGGAATGTCTAGCATTTGTACAAGTTGTTTGTGTGCATCTACTACTGTAAAGCATTCTAGTACCAGGAGTCAATAACATAAGCCCCAAAACAAAATAAGATTACTGACTCCACAGGTCCTACGGAAAGGCCAGGCAGGGGAAGAAAGAAAATAACATTTAAGTTCTTAACCTATTTTTAGGGGTTTGTTATGTTCATACATACAGTTAACATGCAGCCTACAAAGAAAGGAATCAGAACAAGTGCGTAGCAGTCACAAGACTGTAACACAAGAGCTAAAGCTCAAAACATAACGGGTTAGTAACAGAAGCATTTTAGCACAGCTATATTCAAAATTGTCTTAAACAAGGAATTTGCCATTTCTTTGACAGTATTCTTGTCATTTTCAAAAAGCTTGGATGAAAGTCAGTACTTTAGGGTCCTTGTCTAGAATGCCGACCTTTGCAACATTTTAAGGGGCTTCACATCGACATTGTCAGGAGCTGACTCGCGGAAGGAGAGGGTGGGTGATGCTGGTGCTTAGAGGAGATGATGCTCTAGCTGCTCCTAGAAATGCCCTATTTCAATAAATCAAAAGCATCTAGTTGCTAGTTTCTGTACTACATGTATTTTACAGGCCGCACCATAATCTGTATGTTGCCACACCAAGTTTCTTTATCTGTACAACTGTCTTAAGTCCTGTGACATTAACTGGCCTTTATATTACAGGATCTACAGCTGGAAAACTTCTTATAGTGGATATCACCCCCTGCCCCTCTCTTCCATGTATACTTCGCAAAGGACAATCCTATGCTGTGAATGTCACCTTTACCAGCAGTAAGTATTTTTTTAAATGCAAGACGGGAAAACTGGTTTTTGGTTTGTTTGGCAATTTTTGTTTTTTTTTTTCAAACAATACACTCGTGAAAGTAGTCTATACAAAGCTGAGTGTAGAAAGTTTAATGCTTTATATCTGCTGGCTTGACAAATAACAAACATTAAACAACAAGTTATGTTCATTTAATGTTGTAACCCTTTGTCCTTTGAAGTTTACTTTTATAATATTGTGATTTGAAAGGATTTCGAGTTGGAGATTCCCATGTGTATAGAGGGTTGCTCAATTATTTTGTAGCTTTGTATTATTATGGGGAAGATGGTGGTGTAAAGGTAATGTCACTGGACTAGTAATCCAGCGGCCCAGGCTAGTGCACTAGTGCTAGTGACTTCAAATCCTACCATGGCAGCTCAGTTAATAAATCTGGGGTTATAAAGTTCATTATTGTTGTAAAAAGCCATCTGGCTCACTAATGTCCTTTAGTGAAGGAAATCTGCCACCCTTGCCTGGTCTGGCCTACATGTGACTCCAGACTCTCAGCAATGTGATTGACTCTTAACTACCCACTGAAACGGCCTAGCAAGTCACTCAGTTCAAGGACAATTAGGGATGGGCAACTGGCCTTGCCAATGGCACTCGCATCCCATGAAAGGATAAAAAAATGAAAATCCTTCAAATGGTTTAATATATTGAAATTGTTTTCATTACTGAGGCACCTTGCGATGCCTTCCATACATTAAATGAGCAGTATAAAATGATAAATATTGGGTGCAAAAGAAATATAACTCTAAATGTATCAGGATGTATGAAGGAAAATATAACAAACACATAATCATACAAATCCAGTAGAGATGTGAGGGAAGCTACTGGAAAATGGGAACCTCAAAATTCAGAGACAGAACTGGAAAAACTGATGATCGGGGGAAAGTGGGAAAAAAGTCAGTATGAGAGGTTCTACAATTAAATTCAATAACATTAGTTTGAATGAACATCCTAGTCTGGCTCCAAAGGCCTAATCAGTAAATCCCAATAGATGGTGTATATTGAATATGGTAAGAAAGACTGTAGATGAAAGGGAAGGAGCTTTAATCTCCATCTAGTTGTCTTGGCCTGGGCAACCTTTTCTTTTTGCGGTCAATATAACATTCTTAAACAAAATGTTAGGATGTGCAAAAGAAGACCTGAATGATACTTTTTCTGCAGTCTCTGTTTTATGCTTGTTCTTGGGCTTCCAAGTGGCAGAGAGTAGGATTATAGGTGTGACCTGATGTTCTGTCCTTTGTCTATGATTCCTTTGAATGTGATGATCTAAGTCCTGAGTTAACGAGGTCTAACTGTTGCAACTTTTCTTTCTTTAGAAACATCAAGTCAAACAAGTATGGCTGAGGTTCATGGGATCCTGGGTGGAATTCCAATTCCTTTTAATATCCCTAATGCTGATGGCTGTAAATCTGGGATTCAGTGCCCCATTCGGAATAATCAGAACTACCACTATATCAATTCCTTACCAGTAAAAAGTGAATACCCATCAGTAAGTGTCATCATAACACAATACAATGTGTAATAACATGTTTTGTACTGAGGTATCCTATTTAGTCTACAGGTTACTTAATCCTGTTATCCATTCCATGCAGCTTGCATGAGTGTTTAAACAATTTCATGCCAGCTGGTTCCAAAGAGTCTGAGTGCAGGTTGGTGCGTCACTGCAGCCTATCTAGCGGGAATGTTTTTTTTTTTCTTTCATTCATGGAATGTAGGCTTCGTTGGCTGGGCCAGCACTTATTGCCCATCCCTAGTTCCCCTTGAGAAGATGGTGGTGAGCTGCCTTCTTGAACCACTGCAGTCCATGTGGTGTAGATACACCCACAGTGCTGTTAGGAAGGGAGTTCCAGGATTTTGACCCAGTAACAGTGAAGAAATGGCAATATATTTCCAAGTCAGGATAGTGAGTGACTTGTAGGGGAACTTCTTGGTAGTGGTGTTCCCATCTATCTGCTGCCCTTGTCCTTTATAATGGCATTCAGTGATGGTAATACCATTGAATGTCAAGGGGCGATGGTTAGATTCTCTCTTGTTGAAGATGGTCATTGCCTGGCACTTGTGTGGCGCGAATGTTACTTGCCACTTATCAGCCCAACCCTGGATATTGTGCAGGTCTTGCTGCATTTGGACGTGAACTGCTTCAGCATCTGAGGAGTCACAAATGGTGCTGAACATTGTGCAATCACCTGCAAACATCCCCACTTCTGACTTTATGATGGAAGGAAGGTCATTGAAGAAGCAGCTGAAGATGGTTGGGCCTAGGACACTACCCTGAGGAACTCCTGCAGTGACGTCCTGGAGCTGAGATTATTAATCCCCAACAACCACAGCCATCTTCCTTTGTGTTAGGTATGACTCCAACCAGTGGAGAGTTTTCCCCCTGCTTCCCATTGACTCCAGTTTTGCTAGGGCCTCACACATTCAAATGCGACCTTGATGTTAAGGGCAGTCGTCACTCTCGCCTCACCTCGGCAGTATCTGTGCCTTCCGCCGTTACTTGATATCACGTGGAGTGAATTGAATTGGATGGAAACTGGCATCTGTGATGCTGGGTCCTCTGGAGGAGGCTGAGATGGATCATTCCCTTGGCACTTCTGGCTGAAGATTGTAGCAAATGCTTGATCCTTATCTTTTGCACCGGCTCCCCCATCATTGAGGATGGGGATATTTGTGGAGTTTTCTCCTCCAGTGAGTTGTTTAATTGTCCACCACCATTCACGATTGAATGTAGCAGGACTGCAGAGCTTAGATCTGATCTGTTGGTTGTGGGATCGCTTACCTCTGTCTATCACTTGTTGCTTATGCTGTTTGGTGTGCAAGTAGCCCTGTGTTATAGCTTCACCTGGTTAACACCTCACTTTTAGGTATGCCTGGTTCTGCTCCTGGCATGCCCTCCTGCACTCTTCATTAAACCAGGATTGATCCCCTGGTTTGATGGTAATGGTAGAGTGGTGGACATGCCAGGCCATGAGGTTACAGATTGTGTTAGAGTACAGTTCTGCTGCTGCTGATGGCCCACAGCACCTCGCGGATGCCCAGGCTTGAGTTGCTAGATCTGTTCGAAATCTAACCTACTTAGCACGGTGGTAGTGCCACACATGATGGAGGGTATCCTCAATGTGACTTCAACTCCACAGCGACAGTATCGGTAGGAATGACCACTGCACAGCCATTGACAGATGCATCTGTGGCAGACAGGTTGGTGAGGGTGAGGTCAAGTATGATTTTCCCTCTTGTTGGTTCCTTCACCACCTGCTGCAAACCCAGTCTAGCAGCTATGTCCTTTAAGGCTCGGTCAGCAGTGCTACCAAGCCACTCTTGGTGATGGGCATTGAAATCCGGAGTACATTCTGCGCCCCTGCCACTCTTGGTGCTTCCTCCAGGTAGTGTTCAACATGGAGGAGCACTGATTCATATGCTGAGGTAGGGTGGTGCTTAACCTGCTGCGTTGAGACTTCATGGGGTCTGGAGTCAATGCTGAGGACTCACAGGGCAACTCCCTCCCGACTGTATACCACTGTGCCACCACCTCTGCTGGGTCTGTCCTGCTGGTGGGACAGGACGTACCCAATGATGGTGATGGTGTCTGGGACATTATCTGTAAGATATGATTCTGTGAGAATGACTATGTCAGGCTGTTACTTGAATAGTCTGTGATGCAGCCCTCCCAATTTTGGCACTAGCCCCCAGATGTTAGTGAGGAGGACTTTGCAGGGCCAACACGACTGAGTTTGCCATTGTCGTTTCCGGTGCCTAGATCGATGCTAGGTGGTCTGTCCGGTTTCATTCCTTTTTTGTTTTGAGACTTTGTAACGGTTTGACACAACTGAATGGCTTGCTAGGCCCATTTCAGAGGGCATTTAAGACTCAACCAATTTGCCAAGGGTCTGGAGTCGCATGTAGGCCAGACCAGGTAAGGATGGCAGATTTCCTTCCCTAAAGGACATTAGTGAAATGGATGGGTTTTTATGACGATTGACAGTGGTTTCATGGTCATCACTAATTGTCATGAAATGAATAGACTTTTCAGGTATTTATATCCTTTTGTGCACTACGGGTGCATTTAATATTTTCAGTTAACTGTAGAGTGTTTGATTCAGAAGCCTACTATCTAGTTGAACCAACAAAGCAGTGCTTTTGAGTATACCATCAACAACTGTTCTACTGACTCTTGACAACACTTCCATACTGGTGATTCACATTTGATTTGACAACACTTCCATACTGGTGATTCACATTTGATTTGCTATATCTTTCACGTGCACACTTGTTTGAGCTGGGATGCTACAACTAACTCCAGTCAGATTGTCCTTCCCTCCGACTATTGTGAAAGAGCTGTAATTTTGAGCTCATCAATACCTACAGGTGCAATAGAATATCAGAGAAGTTTCTGAATGTCCACTTTTTCTCTTTTATTTGCAGACTGTGTGTGTCTGACAAGGACAGTATTTTTTCCCAACCCTAATTGGCCTCGAAGGTGGTTGTTATCTGCCTTCTTGGATGGCTGCAGTCCATCTGGTGTAGGTACACTTTCAGTGCAATTAGCGAGGGAGTTCCAGGATTTTGATCCAGTGACAGTGAAGATACAGAATTCAGTGTTGATAATGCCATGGGATGTCCAAGGGAGATGTTTAGACTCTCTCTGTCTCTTGCTGGAGATGATCATTGCTTGGCTTTTGTGTGTTGGGAATGTTTCTTGCTACTTATGAGCCCAAGCCTGAATGTTTGCTGGTGCTACATGTGGTATGGACTGCCTCAGTATCTGAGGAGTTGTGAATGGTATTAAACACTGCAGTCATTTACTTTGATGAAATTTTATTGGTGGCGCTACCCTACACAACTTAACATTTCTTTAAGTATATTGGCTTGATTATTCTTTACCGTATGTTTCAAAATATTTTCAATTGAAGAACTTCCATGGAATGTGATATTGGCAGGGGAGGGATTACAGGCAGCCTTGACTTCTATACAAGGGTGTCCGGGCCCCTTCCTTTCTTAGGCTGGTCTTTAGCTTTCCCAGGAGCTTTGTAAGGATGTAATCTAGCACAATAGAAAACTCTGGGAATACTTCATCAAATGGAAAATTTCTTTCTTTGGGGGTAGACTTAAAAACTCTTTCACACATTATCTAAACTCCCTGGACAGTGTGGGGCACTTTGCTACCCACTGGCTGTCTCCTCTCCACTGATGCTCTTCATTTGAACTAGTGGTTCTTGTTCATGCATTTGCTAAATTAGTATTGGGAATGCTTGAATTTTCTGTCTTTCCAATTCACTGTCCAACAAGACCAACATTTTTTAAAAAAGGAGGGAATGAATTTTCCTTTTAAGCCCAAGTGGTCAGTTTAGATTCAGGAACCAGGGACTTGCAAACCAAAAAACTGGAACTTGCAGTTTAGACACCGTAGATCAAATATCATTATTGATGGACATTGGGCAAATGGTGACTTGAATAGCAGTGACAGTCTAATACAAATCACCACTTCATACAAATTAAACTGGCACTTTGAGAGCTGTGGTATTAAAATCTTGACTTTTTGTTTCCCTTTTTCCCAGGTTAAGGTGGTGGTTGAATGGGAACTGAAGGATGAAAATGGCAAAAACCTCTTCTGCTGGAGGATCCCTGTACAGATTGTCAACTAAACTAGATCACTGATTATCAGCTCCTGTAACAGTACCCAAAATGCATTCATCCACTGTGTAGCAGTTAGCAGTTTCGAGAAACTGAATATTCAAGAATTGTCAAACTTGAACAAAGACAGAAGTATTCATATTAGAATTTTTTGCACTTGTAAGTTTTTGAACATGGATTTTCAGACTGTGACCTGTCTTAGCCTTAACATGAGTGGATTAATAAAGATGTGAATTACAGTGTGTACATTGAGTGTTTTTTAAATCCAGAGTTATTTAAGAATTGAGATATCAGTAAGAATTTAAACCATTGTGATGTTTTTAAACTGAGGGGTGTACTTTTTTTAATGCCTACCAACCTGATCCTGTATCCTGTTGAACTGCCTTCTAATTATGGAACTGACTACTGAAGCGCATACTAGAGGAATTGCCCTCTGCTGCCTGGTCTGGATTCTTACCCACCTACCTCCCCACATTAATATTAGGAATATTTTGCTCCAGTGATTATAATATAATGGTGATAGTTCCTTCTTGAACTGTCATTTTTTTTTTTGCTTGGGTTTTATCCTTTTGCTTACCAAGTTTCTCCCTCACCTTCCTTTTTTTGCTTTGCCAACAACAAACAATTGTCCATCTTTTTGCCAGTTTGTCCTGTCTCCTCTGATGAAATAGGTGCAGACGTGTTCGTTTATCTCGCAATATTACCATCATTTGTATGGGCTTGCAAATGTGTCCGTTAAACCACTGTGATGATTAGCAACATGGCATGTGGTGAAAGTATCACTGACAATCCATATAGCTGAGCGCCTAGACAGCAGAAGTTGGGGGGAGGGGGTGGGGAAGGGGTTGCATTGCCAGTGAGAGTTTGACCAGACCTCTTGCCTTCATATGTCAATCAAGTGATTGGAGATAGCGGGGTCAGCAACGGGGGCAGGGTCAATGAGTGAAGGTAAAAGCAAAATGCTGCGGGTGCTGGAAATCCGAAATAAAAGCAGCATCTGTAGGGAGAGAGAAATGGAGTTAAATTTTCGAATCTGTATAACTTCTTCAGAGCTAAAGAGTAGAAAATGTGATGGATTTTATATTGTTTAAGAGTGGAGCACAATAGAAGGTCTGGGATAGGTGGGAGCTTGGGAGAGATTGGCAATGATGCCATGGGCACAAGACAAAGCAAGTGTTAATGGTAGTGTAAAGAATTAAGGTGCTCTTGCATAAAGGTAAGATAGCAGAATGTGTTAATAGCAGAACTATTTTGCTCCACCCTGCCTTAAACAGTATAAAATCCATCACATTTCTACTCTTTAGCTCTGAACAAGTTATATGGAATTTTTTTTGGAAAAATATACTTTATTCATAAAATATCTGAAAGAACATTACAAAATATTTCTAAACGACCATCACAAAAAGCGTAATCATACTCAACTTTTCCACATGGATCACGAGGTGCTTCAATATAATCAATGAACATTACAGCCATTTCAATATGGGCATTACAGGCAGTGCAATGGAATTCAAGTTATCTACATAGATCATGTTGCACTCTGAGGTGCTTCAATACAATTATGATAACTTTAGTATTCACTGCATATATGCCTGAGTCATACAGCCCGAGAGGTTTGTACAACTCCCAGCCCCTCGGTGCACTACGGCAGAAAGGTCTTAGGAAATGTACTGTTTCTCTCCGTGCATGCTGCTAGACGTGAGGTTTTTCCAGCATTTTCTGCGTTTATTTCAATGAGGGACGGAATAAGAGCGTGGACGGTGAAGGGGGGAGGGCGGGGTCTAGTGACGTATGGAGCCGATGATTGACGGGCTGTGCCAGTGACGCATGGAGTGATGGTTGAACGCGACCCGCCCCAGTGACGTAATGAGTTGACAGGGGGCGGGTCCCGGTGTGAGGTAGGTGGGTGGGGGAAGCTGATGATTGACAGGGGGCGGGTCCCGGTGTGAGGTAGGTGGGTGGGGGAAGCTGATGATTGACAGGGGGCGGGTCCCGGTGTGAGGTAGGTGGGTGGGGGAAGCTGATGATTGACAGGCAGGCTGACTGCGCTATTGCTGGTGATGGCGGCCTTCGCAATAGCTGACATGGGACTCGCTTTCCGCCCTGCCCGGGTTCGGCTGGGCGGGGTTTGGTCCCCTGGAGGCTGGGGGGGGAGTGAATCATGTGAAGGCCCAGCCTTTATAAATTTTCCGACCACAGCTTCCCTCTCAGTCAGGCGGTGTTTACACGATGGAGGCTGTGTGTGGGCTAATGGCCGCTCTCCTGGCTCTGGGGACTCTGTGTGGGGCCGAGCCCGTCAAGTTTCACGACTGTGGTGAGTGGGGGGGTAACGGCTTCAATTCCCTTTTTGATTTAAACTGAACTGTGGAATTAAGTCTTAATTAATTTCTTAAAAGTCTTCCCTTGTTTATTTTTGAAATTCACTAACCACATATAAAACTTTCTCCCAAAATCAGATTGTGTTTCTCAAGTTGCTGTGTGTCACCTTTTTAAAAACAAGGATATGTGATACAAGAGGCTCTGAGGTGTTTAGTTATGAACTAGTCAACTGGATTAATATGGCGTCTAAAGCACTAGTTCTGCTGAAGGGTCATGAGGGCTCCAAACGTTAACTGTGCTCTTCTCTGCCAATGCTGCCAGACCTGCTGAGTTTCTCCAGGTATTTCTGTTTTTGTCTAAAACACTAATCGGCCTCCCTTAACCTTTCTTGGAGACTGGCTTGAATATGCTCGTTTTATTGGGATGTGAGTGTGTGGTGTGATGGCATGACTAATGTTCATGTGAGCTGTTGTTGCATCAAGTGCCCATTCATTCATTCTTCGTGCTCTGAGAATTGAGTGTCTTCAGGCCGAATAATGTTTTTAAATAGTGTGTGGGTTCTGGAAAGGCTTGCAAAATGTTTCTGGGTGATAGTGCCAACGAAGTGCTTTTGCTCAGACTACTGAGCGCCAAAGCTTCTCAGCAGACCTGTGTGAATAAACAGCTGGGAACTTGATATTTGAAAATACAGAATCAAAGCAGGTGGACTGGGAAAATCGTGGATCCCAAGAAAAGGAATTTGTAGAATGTCTACGAGATGGTTTTTTGGAGCAGCTTGTGGTGGAACCCACTAGGGAACAGGCAATTCTAGATTTAGTGCTGTTGAAGAGTCATGCGGACTCGAAACGTCAACTGTGCTCCTCTCCACCGATGCTGCCAGACCTGCTGAGTTTTTCCAGGTATTTTTGTTTTTGTTCTAGATTTAGTGATGTGTAATGAGGCAAATTTGATAACGGAGCTTAAGGTGAAGGAACCCTTAGGAGGAAGTGACCATAATATGATAGAATTTACCCTGCAATTTGAGAGGAAAAAGCTGGAATCAGATGTAACGGTATTACAGTTGAATAAAGGCAACTACAGAGGCATGAGGGAGGAGCTGGCCAGAATTGACTGGGAGATGAGCCTAGCAGGAGAGACAGTGGAACAGCAATGGCAGGAGTTTCTGGGAGTAATTTGGGAGACACAGCAAAAATTCATCCCTAGGAAGAAGCAGCATGCTAAAGGGAGGACGAGGCAACCATGGCTGACAAGGGAAGTCAGGAACAGCATAAAAGCTAAAGAGAAAGCATACAATGCGGCGAAGAGCAATGGGAACCAGGGGATTGGGAAGCCTACAAAGACCAACAGAGGACAACTAAAAAAGAAATAAGGTGGGAGAAGATTAAATATGAGGGTAAACTAGCCAGTAATATAAAAGAAGATTGCAAGAGTTTTTTTAGATATATAAGGGGTAAGAGAGAGGCAAAAGTGGAGATTGGGCCGCTGGAAAATGACGCTGGAGAAGTAGTAGTGGAGAACCGAGAAATGGCGGAGGAACTGAATAGGTACTTTGCATCAGTCTTCACGGTGGAAGACACGAGTAACATCCCCAAAGTTCAAGAGAGTCGGGGGGGGCAGAGGTGAGTATGGTGGCCATTACCAAGGAGAAGGTGCTAGGAAAACTGAAAGGTCTGAAAGTTGAAAAAATCAGCTGGGCCAGATGGATTACTTTCTTTTTGGTCTTTTCAAGTTTGGTTCGTATGTTCCACAGAGTAAGGGTGCAAGATCTCCAAGTGCTAAAAAGGTGTGTGAAACAGAATTGCAAGTAAAACCAAAATCTTCTTATAGCCTTGTTCTAGTTTCCCTTCCTTGTTTCTCTCTCTCTTCCCACTTTTCTATGCAGAAAGCTTCCAGTCCATGACAACTACGCAGTAAAGTGTATTGTATGTCATATTTTCTTATGGGCATTATGATCCAGACTCTAATAAAAAAACATGCCATCTACCATGAGGTGAATTTGAGCCATGAAAGTGCATAGGTCTTTGCCTTTCTGTGCTGCCTACAGAATCTCCCGAATGTGACAAAAATAGGGAAAAAAATAAGGGCCCTCATCAGGCAAACTCCAGGAGTCTGCAATAATAATTAGTTACAGCTAGCCCTCCACCAACCTTCTATCACCCAAGGTCTCCTTGATTCTCAGGGACTTGTCCATCTCTCCTAAAGTGCAATGAATCCATACGTGGCCCACGTTTTGAAGGTGCTATTTACACCATTTCAAACCATGTGGCACTCAGCGACATTTCTGCAAAGTCTGCTGCCTGTGCCACTGATTGTGGAACCACCTCCTAAAATTATCTTCATCTTCTCCTTAACTATTTTCCCCTCCACCATTTTATGTAACCCCTTTTCACCTTGTTGACATTGATTGGGACCACCCAGTTTCTTGCCCATTCTACATTTTTATTGCTGTCCTCATGACTAGAGCTGCAGGAATTTGGGCCTTCCCTTATTTCCTGCTCTTTCTGCAGATCGGTGTTCTCCGATAGAAATCGCTGGCTGGTTTCAGGCATGGCTGCGGTAACATAGTTTTAGCCACATGCATTGAAACACTTTGCACAGTACAAGTACAAATGTTTCACATGTATATTTACTTATCAAAGATTTACCACAATTCAATGCTGAGCTTTGTATTCTTTCTCGTTGCAAAAACTTGAAATTCTGCCATGAATTTATCAGACGCCATGCAGCTTAGTGGAGCTGCTTAGTTTTTGTCCAGTAGCTGAGAGGTCATTTTACTTTCACATTGATTGTGAGAATGTTGACTCACTCCACCCAGAGTGCTGTTGAATGCTGCTTCCCTTTTGCTGTAAACTTCCCTATTAGAGCTGCTCATTATTGGCTAAGCTTGTTGGCCTGGAGGAGCTGTTTCAGCTGGTCTAGCTGACAGTTTCCTTCGCCAAGCAATGTTGCTGGTATTGAAGTCCAGCCTTTTCATCCATGATCCACAATGTCTCAGCAGGAACTGAGCAAAAATAGCACAAGATTTTTTTTTTAAAACTTACCCACTCTTCTTTTTGTCTTGCTATTTTATAACTAAACACACATTAAAGTGCACATGGCTGTACTGTGTGAATGAGCATTGAGATGGTGTCCAATACTCATTTTTTTAATTTATTTCTCCATATGGGTGTTGCTGGCAAGGATGGCCAGTTATTGTCCATCCTCTAAATGCCCTGATTGATGTGCTTGCTTCTTGGTAACGCTTGATTGGCTTGCTAGGCCACTTCAAACAGCAGTTAGGAGTCATCCACGTCGGCCTGAGATTGGATTTGTGCATAGGCTAGACCAGATAAGGACAGCAAGTGCCTTTCCCTAAAGGATGCTGGTGAATCATTTTGGGCTTTTATGACAATCCAATGGCTTCACGGTTACCATTATTGATACTCTCTTCAGGCACCATGCCATAAGAGGGTGTTGGTGACTATGGACCTCCATGTTAACCATGCACTAGAAATGTTGATCATCTTCGTTGGCGGTACATTCATCCAGTTTGCAAGGTTCTTTAAAAAGATTCTTTGTCTAACTCGATCTCTTACCATCAGTTTTTCCCATCAGCATCAGACTTTCTAAATCGTGATTTCTTATTACGTGTCCAAGAAATTCCAACTGTCTCTTCCTGGTCTTGGCCAGCAGAATTTGTTTAGCATCAGATTTTACCAGCACGTCTTCATTGGTAATGTGACTTGTCCAAGAGATCTTAATTATTCACCTCAAAAACCACAACTGTGCAGCCTCAATTCTTCCCTGCATTACTTCCATTGATCATTCAAAACTCACTTCCATATGTCAGAATTTGGTGTGATGTAGCATTCCAGGATTCTTAGTTTTGTTTTCATGGCTAATTTTGAGTTGATCATAATTTTTTCTTTTGAAATGCATCTTTTCCCATTCGAATCCTTCATCTTATTTCCACAGCTCATGAAAGAATTTTAAAAATCATGGTTGATTGTCTCTCTTTAAAAGTTAATCAGCATGATCCCTTACGGATTCTCCATATTATTCAGTGCCTACAAATTAATGATGTTGATTTGAATCACAGTAAAGTTGCAGAAGTATTATGCTTTGATCCAATAGCTGTACAGTTTGCTTAATCGTAAATGTAAGGAAATTATATCGCTATGCAATTTCTTGCTTTCCAAAAATAATATTTTTTCAGCATTATTACTGATGTTCGATGTCAAGCAGATGTTATGTTATTGAAGCTAGTGAATTTGTTTTACTCCCTCAGGCTAAAAACAACTTCTGTTTGACTGTTTGCAAGAGAATCTGGGATGAATGAATCAGCACTTTAATTCTTCCTCCCAGGCTGGTGTCGAAACCTTTGGGTGGCGTTGGGGATTTAGTGAGTGTCCAGTACAGCCCCTGGTGTAAGACCTCACTCCCTGGAGCTTACAGATTTATGATTCTTTTCATTTGAGATTAATGAAAAATTACACAAGTTCTGTCTATAAGTTTTATTTCATCTTTAAGATGACAAATTCAAAACTGCCACGGAATCTAAAATTGTTTATAAAACATTATTGATGTATTGCCTGAATTATAATGTTAAAAGATAACCATACATACAGCCACCAACAAATGATCAGCCTTTGTTGATCGTAGGTCTTCAAGTTGTTTGGCCAAATCACCACCACCTGACTGCAGCAATTGGGTTCCTTCAACAACCACTTTTTATACCTTTTGTCAATGGCAAACAGGATGTTACACTGACAGTACTCACTGTCCAGTAAAATTGTTCTGTAATATATATTATCCAATGAAGTATTGTTCTTTGTTTAAACCATGAAGTTAAATCTTGCCCTGATGTTGTCTATCCTCCAAGCCTCTAGAGCTTTCACAAAAGCCTTCTGTCATTAACCAAACAAACATTTGACATTATCTTTCCATGTCTCATCCTTGGCTGCTTTCCATAACTTTCTTGAAACATCTCGTCTTGATTTTGTAAATTAACTTCCGGAGCTTCCACGTTTGCATTTGCCTGTTACCAGTCACTTATGCTCAGAACTGTTGGCAGTGTTTATCCAGTCCAAATGAGCTCTCTTGTCAGATTATTGAAAGCACATCAAGGACCTGGTGGTGCAGCCTTCCATCTCGTTAGATGATGGTTTGTGCTGTGGTGGTCACCTCTGTGTTAAGCATCATCTGGTGCGGCTCATGAGCCCCACTAAGGATCTAAACACTTTTTTTTCATTTATGGGATGTGGGCTTCGCTGGCTAGGGCAGCATTTATTGCCCACCCCTAATTGCCCTTGAGAATGTGTTGGTGAACTGCTGCAGTCCATGTGGTGTAGGTACACCCGTGGTGCTGTTAGGGAGGGAATTCTGGGATTTTGACCTCGCGGCAGTGAAAGAATGGCGATATATTTCCAAGTCAGAATGGTAAGTGGCTTGGAGAGGATCATCCAGGTGGTGGTGTTCCCATGTATCTGCTGCCCTTGTCCTAGATGGTAACAGTCGTGTGTTCGGAAGGTGCTGCCTAAGGAGGCTTGGCGAGTTCCTGTAGTGCATCTTGTAGATGGTACACACTGCTGCTACTGTTCATCGGTGGTGGAGGGAGTGAATGTTTGTGGAATGGGTGCCAATCAAGCAAGCTGCTTCGTCCTGGATGGTGTCAAGCTTTTTGAGTGTTGTTGGAGCTGCACTCATCCAGGCAAGTGAAGGGTATTCCATCACACTCCTGACTTGTGCCTTGTAGATGGTGGACAGGCTTTGGGGAGTCAGGAGATGAGTTACTCGCTGTAGGATTCCTAGCCTCTGACTTGCTCTTGTAGCCACAGTATTTATATGGCTAGTCCAGTTCAGTTTCTGGTCAATGGTAACCCCCAGGATATTGATAGTGGGGGATTTAGCGACGGTATTGCCATTGAATGACAAGAGACGCTGGTTGGATTTTCTTCTGTTGGAGATGGTCATTGCCTGGCACTTGTATGGTGTGAATGTTACTTGCCACTTGTCAGTCCAAGCCTGGATATTTATTGTCCAGGCTTTGCTGCATTTGGACATGGACTGCTTTAGTATCTGAGAAGTAGCGAATGGTGCTGAACATTGTGCAATTATCAGTGACCATCCCCACTTCTGACCTTATGATGGAAGGAAGGTCATTGATGAAGCAGCTGAAGGTGGTTGGGCTGAGGACACTACCCTGAGGAACTCCTGCAGTGATGTCCTGCAACTGAGATGACTAACCTCCAACATCCATAACCGTCTTCCTTTGTGCTAGATATGACTCCAACCAGTGGACAGTTTTACCCCTCATTCCCATTGACTCCAGTTTTGCTAGGGCCACACACGTTCAAATGTGACCTTGATGTCAAGGGCAGTCACTCTCACCTCAACTCGACAGTATCCATGCCTTCTGTCGTTACTTGATATCACGTGGAGTGAATTGAATTGGATGGTAATGGTAGAGTGGGGGATATGCCAGGCCATGAGGTTAGATTGTGGTTGAGTACAATACTGCTGCTGATGGCCCACAGCATCTTGTAGGTGCCCAATCTTGAGTTGGTAAATCTGTTCGAAATCTATCCCATTTAGCATGGTGGTAGTGCCACACAACACGATGGAGGATATCCTCAATGCGAAGACGGGACTTCGTCTCCACAAGGACTGAGCGGTGGTCATTCCTACCGATCCTGTCGTGGACAGATGCATCTGTGGTAGGCAGGCTCGTGAGGGTAAGGTCAAGTATGTTTTTTCCCTCTTGTTGGTACCCTCACCACCTGCCACAGTCCCGGTCTAGCAGCTATGTCCTTTAGGACTCAGCCAGCTTAGTCTGTGATGGTACTACCGAGCCACTCTTGGTGATGGACATTGAAGTCCCCCACCCAGAGTACGTTCTGCACCACTTGCCATCCTCCAAGTGGTATTCAGCATGGAGGAATACTGATTCATCAGCTGGAGGAGGGGAGGGGAGGGGGAGGGGGAGGGGGTGGGGGTGGTGGTGGTATGTGGTAATCAGTGGGAGGTTTCCTTGCCCATATTTAACCTGATGCCATGAGACTCGATGTTGCAGGGCAACTCCCTCCTGACTCTCTACCACTTCTGCTGGGCCCCACCATCAGGATGATAAAATCTGGGGCATTATCTGTAAAGTATGATTCCGTGAGTATGACTATGTCAGGCTGTTGCTTGACTAGTCTGTGAGACAGCTCCCTCAATTTTGGGGCAAGTCCCCAAATGTTAGTAAGGACAATTTAGCAGGGTTGACAGGGCTGGGTTTGCCGATGTGGTTTCTGGTGCTTAGATCGATGCTGGATTCCTTTTGACTTCTGACCTATTGACTTTTTAGTGGTTTGATACAACTGAGTTTCAGAGTCAGCCACGTTATTGCAGACCTGGAGTCTCATGTCATGTCATGGAATGGAATGTCCTTCCCTAAAGGGCATTTAGTGATGGGTTTTTACAACAATCAATGGTTTCATGGTCACCATTAGTCTTTTAATTCCAGATTTTTATTGAATTCAAATTCCACCATTTGCCGTGGTGGGATTCGAACCCTGGCTCCCCAAAGCACACCCTGGGTCTCTGGGTTAGCAGTCCAATGACAATACCACTACCACTCCACCACCTCCCCTTAATTATCCTATCATTCCAGCAAGCATGATGACTTAACACAACTTTGAAATATCGTTATCTCTGTCAAGTGTTTCTTGTCGCAGTCCAACAGTTCTCATTTATCTGTGAAAAAGCAGCTTGCAGCTTTTAGCAGATTACCTGGAGAAGTCCCTTTTGGCTGTAGAAAGCATGCTAGTAAATTTGGTCAAGTTCCTCTGCAACTGGCTGCAGTAAACAGCACTTTGCGTCTCAGCTAAACTATCAATGCTCTGTTTCTCAACCACAGTTTCCAAAGTTATTACTACAGTGTAATGTTGAAACTGCCTGTGATGCAGCAGCAGGAGAGCCCAATGAAGAATCTTGTTGCTGTTCATTCTCAGAATAGGAAAACCTGTGGTGTAAGTGGGAAGTGGAGTATGAATTAAAACACGTAGCTCATTCTAAAGGTAGCCTTTGACTTTATGCACATAATGGAAAATTACATATTTTGGTTACAGCTGTATGCAGTTTATCCAATTACTGCATTGAGGTCTGGTTAATTTATTTGTGCAGCTAACAGAGATAAATGACATTAACTCTCCATTACTATTACAGGTTCTACAGCAACACAAATGATAGTGGATATCACCCCCTGCCCCTCTCTGCCATGTGTTCTTCACAAAGAACAAACATACAGTGTGAACGTCACCTTTACCAGCAGTAAGTGAGGTTATAATACAAATCCAGAAAGCGCAAAACTTTCCGTTGTCTACATGTGAATTGTTCAGTGGGGCCTAGCTTTTCCATGATTTTTTTTTAAAATCCCTTCTGTAACGTGTGAGACAACATTTTATACCTTTGTAACGGAACAGAGGAAACAGGGTTTAAACATTTATATCTACTCGTTTGGCAAATATCAAACAACAAATGAGACATGAAGAGTTTTAACAAATTTTTCTAATTTGTTGCAGGGCCAAATAAAGTTTGCTCAATTCATTGGATTTAACTCCATTTCTAGTTAGCTCCTTCAACTGGATAGCATGTCTCGTTTGATAACTTGTACTTCAATTCAACTAGAGATCTGCAAACACCAAAACAGACCAACAGAGATTAGGATTAGCCAAAAACAGACTGATATTGAGAAACAAGAGTCTGGAAGTACAAATTCTGTATTAGACAAAAAAAAGTTAGTAATATGATGATGAAAGATATATGGGTATTTGATATCCAGAAGTAAGGTGGCTAGAAGTGGGTTGATAAGATAATATGAATGGACATAGAACCATAGAACACTACAGCACAGAAAAACAGGCCATTCAGCCCTTCTAGTCTGTACCGAAATATTATTCCGCTAGTCCCATTGACCTGCACCCAGTCCATAACCCTCCAGACCTCTCCCATCCATGTATCTATCCAATTTATTCTTAAAACTTGAGTGAGCCCGCATTTACCACGTCAGATGGCAGCTCGTTCCACACTCCCACCACTCTCTGAGTGAAGAAGTTCCCCCTAATGTTTCCCCCAAACCTTTCCCCTTTCACCCTAAAGCCATGTCCTCTCGTGTTTATCTCTCCTAATCTAAGTGGAAAAAGCCTACTCGCATTTACTCTGTCTATACCCCTCATAATTTTGTAAACTTCTATCAAATCTCCCCTCATTCTTCTACGCTCCAAGGAATAAAGTCCTAACCTGTTTAATCTTTCCCTGTAACTCAACAACTGAAGACCCGGCAACATCCTAGTAAATCTTTCTGCACTCTTTCAATCTTACTTTTCTGGCCCATTTTTCCATTTGGTCCAGATCCCTCTGCAAGCTTTGAAAGCCTTCCTCACTGTCCACAACGCCTCCAATCTTAGTGTCATCAGCAAACTTGCTGATCCAATTTACCACATTATCATCCAGATCATTGATATAGACAACAAACAACAATGGTCCCAGCACAGATCCCTGAGGCACACCACTAGTCACAGGCCTCCAGTCTGAGAAGCAATCATCCACTACCACTCTCTGTCTTCTCCCACACAGCCAATTTCGAATCCAGTTTACAACCTCTCCATGGATACCCAAGTGTCTGAACCTTCTGAACTAACCTCCCATGTGGGACCTTGTCAAAGGCCTTACTAAAGTCCATGTAAACAACATCCACAGCCTTTCCTTCATCTTCTTTCTTGGTAACTTCCTCGAAAAACTCTACAAGGTTCGTTAAACACGACCTACCACGCACAAAGCCATGCTGACTATCCTTAATCAGCCCTTGGCTGTCCAAATAATTGTATATCCGATCTCTCAACACACCTTCCAATAATTTACCTACTACTGACGTCAGGCTCACTGGTCTGTAATTACCTGGTTTACTTTTGGAGCCTTTTTTTAAACAACGGAACAACATGAGCTACCCTCCAATCCTCCGGCACCTCACCTGTGGCTAAGAACATTTTAAATATTTCTGCCAGGGCCCCTGCAATTTCTACACTAGTCTCCCTCAAGGTCCGAGGGAATATCATGTCAGGCCCGGGGGATTTATCTACCTTTATTCGCTGTAAGGCAGCAAGCACCTCCTCCTCTTTAATCTCTATATGTTCCATGACACTACTGCTTGTTTCCCTTCCTTCCTTATACACTATGCCAGTTTCCTGAGTAAATACTGATGCAAAAAAACTGTTTAAGATCTCCCCCATCTCGTGAGGCTCCACACATAGACGACCACTCTGATCTTCAAGGGGACCAATTGTGTCCCTTACTATCCTTTTACTCTTAATATACTTGTAGAAACCCTTCGGGTTTACCTTCACATTATCTCCAAAGCAACCTCATGTCTTTTTGCCTTCCTGATTTCCTTCTTTAGTATTTTCTTACATTTTCTATACTCTACAAGTACCTCATTTACTCCTTGTTGCCTATACCTGCTATACACCTCTCTCTTCTTCTTAACCAGATCGCCAATATCCCTTGAAAACCAAGGTTCCCTATGCCTGTTAACTTTGCCTTTAATCCTGACAGGAACATGCAAACTCTGCACTCTCAAAATTTCGCCTTTGAATGCCTTCCACTTACTGAACACATCTTTGCCAGAAAACAATTTATCCCAATCCACTCTTCCTAGATCCTTTCTCATTTCCACAAAATTGGCCTTTCTCCAATTTAGAATCTCAACTCGAGGACCAGACCTATCCTTATCCATAATTAACTTAAAACTAATGACATTGTGGTCACTGGACCCAAAATGTTTGCCTACACATACTTCTGTCGCCTGACCTGTCTGGTTCCCTAATAGGAGATCAAGTATTGCATCCTCTCTCGTTGGTACCTCTACATATTGATTTAGAAAACTTTCCTGAACACATTTGACAAACTCCAAGCCATCCAGCCCTTTTACAGTATGGGAGTCCCAGTCAATATGTGGAAAGTTTAAAATCTCCTACTTTCTGTTTCTTACATCGGTCTGCTATCTCTCTACAGATTTGCTCCTCCAATTCTCTCTGACTATTGGGTGGTCTATAATACAACCCTATTAGTGTGGTCACACCTTTCTCTTTCCTCAGCTCCATCCATATGGCCTCTGTAGACGAGCCCTCCGGGCTGTCCTGTCTACGCACAGCTGTGATATTTTCCCTGACTTGTAATGCCACTCCTCCCCCTTTCATCCCTCCCCCTCTATCACGTCTGAAACAACGGGAGCCCTGAACATTGAGCTGCCAGTCCTGCCCCTCCTGCAACCAAGTCTCACTAATAGCAATAATGTCGTAATCCCACGTGCCAATCCACGCCCTAAGCTCATCTGCCTTTCCGACAATACTCCTTGCATTGAAATAGATGCACCTGAGAATATTTCTATCACATACAAACCTTTGATTTCTGTCTATACATGCATTCCTCACTTGACCTTTATCCTCCTCCACCTCACTATCTGCTCTAACACTCTGGTTCTCCTCCCCCTACAAATCTAGACATAAGTAAACAAAAGAAGATGCAGAAATCCTGTGGGGAATGTGTGAGGAAAGAATGTAGCAATCTCAAATGTTAAAATATCAAAGCAAAGGGAGAGCTAGACTTTGAGAAAACCTCTTGTAGTTCCATGTGAAAAAGCTGCTAGGGTTTGAGGTGGTGGCTATCCTAGATAATACAGAGCACGATAACACAGCTGAGGAATTAAAGAAAGACCTTGTCAGCATTGCCAAGTGGCAGCATTAGAGGGTGGAACTTAATTTGGGGAAGTTCAAGGTCTTACACCTTGGGAGTGGGGGTGGTAATGTAGGGCTTTCTGAATGGGGATATAAAAATAGGTTAACAAATATTTGGAAATGATTAAACTTAACCAACATTGCAATCATTGCAGCATAGATGTTAGCAAAGTGAAATATGCTGTGTGATATTGCTGAATCAGAGTACAGTCTGCAGCTGTAGGTCACTCTTGTCTGGCCCCATTTTGATGAATGTCTTCAGTTCTGTTCGCAGAGGCCTAAAGGAAATATCTAGCTCTGCAGTGCAAAGAAGAGCCAGAAAGCTGTTCTCCTAGTACTTGAGGGCTGGGCTATGGGGGGAAAATTAGAACAACTTTGACTCTTCAATCTTGAAAGGAAGCAGACATAATGGGGTATTTTATGAAAGTTGATCCTGAGTAAGGGGACTTGGCTATGAACTAGTGAAAGGTAAGTTCAAGACTGTAGTCATAAACATTTCATGGATTCCAGATATTCAATTGTTCATTCAAGAAGCAATTAAGTGCAGCAATGGGAGAAACTGTTTGTATGGATGGATTGGCAAGATAAACTGTCCTTGTTTGTTGTGACATCAACTGTCCTGATTCTTTAGCTGCTGACCAAGCCTTGTCTTTCCAGCATTTGTTTATAAAACTTCAGATTTTGTGGTCTTGGAAATGGGGCCAAACCAGGGGTGCACCAACTGCAGTTGTTTATTTTCATGAACTGATAGTTTTTTAATATTTATATTTGGTGGGTTACTGTTTCCTTTGAGTATAGTGCAGTTTAGATCGCTGTCATCAGAGGGATGGGATGGAGAATTGCATTAACACCCTTTTGTCTTGTACTTTTTAAATCTCTCAAACGGAGTTTAAATCCAGCTCTGGCTGATGGGAGTCTCCCCTTGCTGTGCTGTTGTCAACTAAAATGAGTTTCAGGCGGTCACAACTCCTGTTTAAAGTCAAAGGTTAGAAAGATCCACACAGTAGGGGGAACGAGTTCTCTGAAAGCAAGGAGTCGGATACATTTGTTCAAGTAAAATAGAGCATCTAATTAAGGTACAGCTGACCCAAGTGTGAAGTGTTTCTAAAAAAAACCTTTTTTTTTTTACATTGCTTCTAACTGTTCAAATGCCAGCTGAAATATATCCAAGCACAAAAAACACAAGAGCAGACTTGAGTCCGTCTCTTGTGCGTCTCCCTCACTCCACGTGGCGAAGGATGGAATTGCATGTATGATCCTGTACTCTGCTGGTTGGCTGTAACTGTGTGGTTGTAATTTGTCTTTCAGCAACCTCAAGTCGGACAAGTGAGGCTGTGGTTCACGGTGTACTAGCTGGAATTCCAGTTCCTTTTCATATTCCTAATTCTGATGGTTGTAAATCTGGGATTCAGTGCCCCATCCAGAAGATGCAGAAGTACAGCTACATCAATTCATTACCAATAAAGGGTGAATACCCATCAGTAAGTGTCTTTATGAAATGTTAGGATGCCCAATAACATCCCATGTATCTATTTCCTCGTTTAAGATGTTTAAACCTAACTGACCAAGAATTTGCTCCTCTGACCTAATATCTCATTGTGACTCGGTGTCATTACTTTGTTTTCTAATGCTCCTGTGGAGCACCTTGGGACATTCTATTATGTAACAGGAATGTACCTATTTATATAAATATAAGCTGTTGATCTGAGTTAGGGTGTTGGCAGTAGAGTTTTGAATGGCCTCAAGTTTATAGAGGATAGAATGTGGGAGACCAGCCAGGAGTGCATTGGAATAATTATGTCTGAAGGTAACTAAAGCTTGGTTAAGAGTTTCAGCATCAGATGAGGCAAAGTTGGAGTTGACAATGTTACAGAGATGGAAATGATAATGATGAGGATATGTGGTCGGAAGCTCCTCTCTGGGAACACCAAGCTTATGAATAGCTTGGTTCATCCTCGAATGTTGCTAGGGAGTGAAATGGAGAATTGTTGGCTAGGGAATCAAATTTGTGGCAGGAAACAAAGACAATAGCTTTGAACCCCTCAATTTTCAATTGGAGGGTATTTCTGCTCACCCAGAACTGGATGTTAAGACAAGCTGATGATTTAAGAGAGGGTATAAGAGTCAGGCGAGGTATTGATTTCAGGAAAGATGGGTATGGATTGGGAGCCAACAATGTTACAGGGCTTTGGAGAAGAAAGGAGGTTGAAGATGGGGTGGTTGTTTGCAAGGGTAGAAGGATCAAGCAAGGATTGTTTGTTTTGAGAAATGGGGTACTGAGAGATATGAGAGATGGGGAAGAGGGTGATTAACTGTATCTGCTATCATGGGAGCAAGCAAAGAAGGGAAGCTGGATGGTCAGTAGGAATAGGGTTAAGGGAGCGGCAAAGATGAGCTAGAGATATAAGGGGAGGTAGGAGAGAAACTAGAGAAATCAGTTCAGGTCTAGTGCAGGGGGTAAAATCAGACCTTTGGCTCATCAGGCTTGGAGAAAAAAAGGAAGTGGCAGAGGCATCTGATCAAATAGTCTTGATAACAAAGAAGTCCTCATCATGTTGGAGGTGACAGTGGAGGAGACTTGGAGAGTGGCCAAAGATAAGTCATCAAGGGTTATCTTTGCAATGCAGGATGGAAATAGTAAGCAGTTTGGCAGAGCAGGACAGGTTAGTGCTTTATCTAGTCCAGCCAGATCTGGCAGTGAATGGCTAAGTCAGTTGTCCATGCCTTGGACTTGAGGTAATGGAGAAGAGGGCTGTATCAGGGGAATGGCCAGGGTGAGAGTGATAAAAGCAAAATACTGTGGATGCTGGAAATCTGAAACAAAAACAGAAAATGCTGGAAGAACTCAGCAGGTCTGGCAGCATCTGTGGAGAGAGCAACAGAGTTATGACCCTTGAGCTTTACCCTTGACTATGAGCTCTGAAGAAGGGTCATATGGACTCAAAACGTTAACTCTGTTTCTCGCTCCACAGATGCTGCCAGACCTGCAGGGTGAGTGTATGTATTGGCTTTGCGCATGAAAAATGGAGATGAGGGTATAGTTGAGCAGGTTGATAGCTGCAGAAATGCCAAGAGTGAAATGGATGGCCAAAGGTTTGACAGTTTGGGTTTTGAAAGTGCAGCTGTAAATGAAGTGAGTTTTCTTGGGCTGACAAAGATAGAAATTGGTAGAGGGAAGTGAGATGTGGATGGTGAGCAATACGAGTGATAGTTTGTGGTTGACATGTGAGTAGTGAGGCCATATGTTGGGAAGGAATATACAAGGAATAGTTTTAAATGCATCAAGCCAATTTGTACATGGGTAAGAGGTAATTTCTGTTTCTATGAATATATTGGAGTATTAAGGTTGGTACCTGAGAATGAAATGATTAGCATGTTTAAGTGAATTAATTAGTTTTTGCAATGGATGTGGCAAGTTCTTGGACTTGTTCTTTTAATCCTCTTTGCACCTTTCTTCTCCCCCATCACCCTTACCAGGTTGAGTTGGAGGTTAAATGGGAGCTGCAGGATGACAGTAAGACTGATATCTTCTGCTGGGTGATCCCAGTCAAGATTTCCAGCTGAACCAGATCACCGATTACTAACTCCACCAATAGTTGGTTATTGTATTTGGATACTGAGGACAGCTGCGCAATGGGAAATTAAACACAACTTTTTTGAAGTGGAGATCTTTTCATATTTTTTCAAATTCTTGTACTTGTAACTTTGGGACAATTTCTAGATTAAAATTGTGACCTGTCCTTGGCTTTAATACTAAAATTGGTTTTGTAAATTAACCTCATTGTGTCAATAAAGAGATTAACTACAAGTTGTATGTTGTGTTTTTGTTTTAAGCCCAGGGAGCATTTCCATAGTAGTTAAATTATGATGGTGTCCTGATTTGTAAACTGAGGGAATGAACTAATTAAATGTCTCCCAATTCTGAACCTCTTTCCAGTTGTTGAGATGCCATTCAAATTCTGCCATGTCCATCACAGCCTCCCTCCATGTGTCCCTTGAAATGCGATTGTGTTTCTAACTACACTAAGACTCTGATTTTCTTGGCAAAGACTGGTTGTTTCAGTTCTGGCTGATGCTTTGACTGCCCAGTGATAGGCTTCTATGAAAGTGGGTCCATCATGGTTAATGGGGTCATAAGGCTATTGACCTCACTTTTATATAGTTCCTCACTGCCCCATTCATGCCAATTTTCAAGTGAAGATAACCCCACAACTTTCTGCTTTTCTTCCTTTCAACTGGTATTGAATTGTATTCAACCATAATCTGTAACCTCAAAAAAGGTACCAAGCCAGTGAAGCTCCAACGCAGGACTACTGCCATGACAAACAGTGGAAGCAGCAGTTGATAGAGCTAGGCAATCCCACAACCAATGGATCTGTTGAAAGCTCTGCAGTCCTGCTGCATCCAGTTGGTCACGATGGTGGACAATTAAACAACTAACCAGAGAAGGAGGCTTCACAAATATTTCCATCCTCAAAGATAAACTGCACAACATGTCAGTACATAAAATGGATGATCCACCTTGGCCGCCTGGTCACAGATTTCATTCAATCAATTTGATTCACTCCGTGTGATCGCAGGAAATTGCTGAATGCACTGGACACAGCAAAGGCATAGGCAATTTCTGGCAATAGTACTGAAAATTTGTGCTCCAAAACTAGCTGTGCCATTAGCCAAGCTATTTCAGTACAGCTACAATATTTGTTATTTACCTGACAATGTTGAGAATTGCCCAGGTATGTCCTGTCCACAAAAGCTGACAAATCCAATCTGGCCAATTATCAATAATCTACCCTCAAACATCAGCAAAATGACAGCTGTTAATGGCATTTACTGGGCAGTTTGGATTCCACCAGAACCCCTCAGCTCCAGAGCCTTGGTCTAAGCATAGATAAATGAGCTGAATTCAAAATATGAGGTGAGAGTGACTGCCCTGACATCAAGGCAGCATTTTACAGAGTTTAGCATCGAGGAGCCCTTGCAAAATCAAAGTCAATTGGAATCTGTTGGAAAACCTAGGACAAAGAAAGACGGTTGTGGTTGTCAGCCCAAGAACATCACTCCAGGTGTTCCACAGGGTAGTGTCCTAGGCCCAACCATCTTGAGCTGCTTCAACATTGACCATCCCTCCATCATAAGGTCAGAAGTGAGGATATTTGTGCAATCATTAATGTTCAGCACCACTTGTGACTCCTCGCATACTGAAGCAGTCCATGTCCGTATGCAGCAACACCTGGACAATATTCAGACTTGGGCTGAAAAGTGGTAGATAACATTCATACCACAAGTGCCAGGCAATGACCATCTCCAACAAAAGAGAATCTAACCATCGTGCCTTGATGCTCAATGGCATCACCACTGCTGAATCCCACAGATCCTAAGGATTACCATTAACCTTAAACTGAACTGCACCAGCCATTTAAATACTGTGGCTACCCGAGCAGGTCGGAGGCTGGGGATTTTGTGACGAGTAACTCTCCACTATCTACAAGGCACAAGTCGGGAGTGTGATAGAATACTCTCCACTTGCCCCGATGAGTTCAGCTCTAACACTCTAAGCTCAATGCCAGCCCATTTGATTGGCACCCCATCCACCACCATAAACATTCCTCCACTGCCAGCACACACTGGCAGCAATGTGTAGCATCTACAAGAAGCACTGCAGCATCTCACCAAACATCCTTCCAAACCCGTGACCTCTACCACCTAGAAGGGAAAGAGCAGCAGACACATGGGAACAGCACCACCTGCAAGTTCCCCTCCAAATCACAGGCCATCCTGACTTGGAACTATATCACCGTTCCTTCACTGTCACTGGGTCAAGTCCTGGAACTCCCTTCCTAACAACACTGTGGGTGTACCTACACCACATGGACTGCAGCGGTTCAAGAAAGTAGCACCGCACCACCTTCTCAACACCTTCTGAAATCTGTCAACATTCTGTTTTGGAGCATCCAAAAGCCCTTTGGGAGGCAGGTAACAATTAGTTTTTAAATTTCTGCAATCATTTAATTTTGGAAATAATATTTTCAAGTTCAAAAACTAGCAGGAGGAGGAGAAGCCATGGGATTTCTAAAACACAGTGAAAAAAGGACAGTTGGATTTCCGCTTGCCTCAGTTGGCACGCATGCTGTGCTGGAAACTGGACTTTGCAAGGAAAATAATTTAATTGCGAGAAAGTTGTTTTATTTGGATGGGGATTGCAGAACTAGGATATATCGTTCTTGAGCAAGAAGAGAGTTAAAGGATTTTATTCCCCAATGAGTGTCATGTGCAACAGCAGTTAATATTGTGTCAACAGCTTTTAAAAAGGAAAGGGTGAATTTATGCCTAGGAATGGTTTATGGAACATTAGCATTCCTGGGACTGGAATCATTACAGCTGAATAATATGGGATGTGACACTGACAGTAGTCTCGACATTAGATTAGCTTCATGGAGCAGAGAAAAACTTTGCAGAACCTTTCCAAATCTGCACATGTAGGAAGAATAGCTGATTTTTGCCTTACAGCCAAATGCCTTTAAGAAGTTTTGCAAACCTTAGGTCAATCTTGTTACTGTTGTGATGTGATGTACGTATACCTTTAAGGGAGCGTATCTGCTATCCATCATTGTCCACCATGAGACAGTCCATATCCAAATGTAGCAAGACCTGGACAATATCCTGGCTTGGGCTGACAAGTGGCAAGTAACATTTGTGCCACACAAGTATCAGGCAATGACCATCTCCAACAAGACAGAATCTAACCATCACCCCTTGACATTCAATGGCTTTACCATTGCTGAATCCCCCACCATCAACAAAAAGGGGGGTTACCATTGACCAGAAACTGAACTGGATCATCCAAATAAATACTGTGTCTACAAGAGCAGGTCAGAGGCTAGGAATCCTGTGACAAGTACCGCTCCCCCTAACTCCCCAAAGCCTGTCCACCATCTACAAGGCACAAGTCAGGAGTGTGATGGAATACTCTCCACTTGTCTGGATGAGTGCAGCTCCCACAACACTCAAAGCTCGACACCAACCAGGACAAAGCAACCCGCTTGATTGGCTCCCCATTCACAAATATTCACTCTCTCCACCACCGACGCACAGTGTGTATCATCTACAAAATGCACTGCAGGAATTCACCAAGCTTCCTTAGACAACACCTTCCAAACCCACGACTGCTCCATCTAGAAGGACAAGAGCAGCAGACAGATGGGACACCACCAGCTGGATGCTCCCTTCCAAGCCACTCACCATCCTGACTTGGAAATATATCGCCGTTCCTTCACTGTCGCTGGGTCAAAATCTTGGAACTCCCTCCTCAATGGCACTGTGGGCATACCTACACCACAGGGATTGCAGCAGTTCAAGAAGGCAGCTCACCACCACCTTCTCAAGGGCAATTAGGGATGGGCAATAAAAAATAAATCAAACAAATAGAACAAATAAAAAAAATTGATGTCTAGTCCGTTAACATTGCAAGAAGAATACAACAGGTTAGTACAGGTTAGACATATCAACATAACCTCCCAGTTAACATTGTACATAGTCTTATCTTCAAATAAATAACCCACACTATTGTTTTACCAACCATTGTTGTATGATTGATATGTTTGCGATAACAGAAGAATGCAACGCGTTAGCAGTGCTGGTAGTCAGTGATTTTTGAGGATTCAACCAAGAAAAGTACAAACCTCAACCCAGCAGAAGGACTTGTGTGGAAATGAAACAACTATCAAATACTTACAGCGTCAGAGTGTGTAAGTGAATTCTCACCAGTTCAGGGATATCATGCCTCCAGAAAGCAGGTAATAATGCTGATAAGATTGTTCAAAGTCGGGGGATTTTGAGCAATCCAAGTCTACCGGCTGTGATGTTTGTGTGGGAACAGCCATTAAATAGCCTACTTTGGGGGTCTGGGACCAGCAGAACTCCACAGAGATGAGATTGCATGACTGCAGCAGAGCAACATGATTAAAAACTCGAGACTATGTGAAATAAGAGTCCATTCAGTGACAGCTTCCAACAGATGCTAACAGCTTGAAGAAGGCCTTAAAAAGTCTTTACTGACTTAAATTTTCCCCCTCGAATCCGCAGTCTATTTTTGCACCAAAAATCGCAGCTTCATGGACAGAGCTCCCTGCATGCCTGGACAGGCAGCAAAGGCTCCACAGCTCATGGCGGCATCTACCCCATTGAAACATTCCAAAAAGACCTCTTGAAACAAACTAAAGGTTGCAGCATACTACAAAGCGGACACAAGTACGAAGCCATAGTGTGGAATAGGCAGCGTCTACAGGCTTATGCGCAATTCATCCACCATTGGCACGATAGCCAATACAAACAAGCCTAGTAAGGAATGAAGGTCATGTGGCTGCACACATGCACCCAAAAAACCTCCCAACTTTTAACAATGTATGAAAGGTATGTGGCACCAGAGGGCGCTGGAAGCACACATGCAGATAGCAAAGGCCGGACCAAATGGTTCGACATCATGGGAAGGCACAACTAGAGGCCAAACATGTACAGCGTTCCAATCAATCAATGAAAAGTGCGTACAAATCATCGCCATAACAAGATCCACAGAATGACCAGCCAAGCTATACAGTCAGATGGTGAGGATCACCAGATCAATACACAAATTGAGCCGACATTCAGTATAGTGAACATCAAAGGATGTATTGGCACAGTGATAGCAGCAGAAGCCTTTGCCGCCATCCCGATTATATGCCCGCAGATACAGGACCAGCATAAGTTATATGCAAAACCGGATACTGGTGCAGGTACAAATATCGTTTCACTTCGTACACTGGAATGTCTGTACTCACTGAAGAGGCAAGTGGTGGTTCAACCAACCAATGCCATCTCATTATGTACAATGGTTCAGAGGTTCAGTGACACCCAGGGTCTATAGACGCCGCCTGTCATTCCTGCAGATGACCGAGAACCAGTGTCGCTGAAGACTGTGCATGTCTAGGGAACTGGTCGCTCACATCTGCCAGCTACTGCAGGATTTGGCACCGCAGGGGCATGGAGGGCATCCACTGCCAGTGTCCTGAAAGAGACCACAGCGCTCAATTTCTATGTCAGTGGCTTCTTTCAGGGCTCCACAGGTGACCTCCGTGGGATCTCACAAGCCTCCATCCACAAATGCATCCATGAGGTCATGGATGCCATCTTTGCGAGGGCACACAACTTTGTGCATTTCACCTGGGTGCATGACAGCCAGGATGCAAGAGCGATTGGATTCACCCAGATCTCAAGTTTCCCATAGGTTCAGGGTGTGATCGACTGCACTCACGTGGTACGCAGGTCCCTGTCGAAACACACGGTGAACTACATCAACCACAAGGGATTCCATTTGTTGAATGTGCAGCTGGTGTGCGACCTCGCACTGGCTAGACGATGCAGGCGCGCTTGGGAGGCCCTCATAGTTGCTAGATTTGTGGAGGATGATGACAACATGCAGTGAGGTGACCCCATAGATCCTCACATTGCATCTGTGAATGTTTGACTCCAGTCTGGCTTATGGCAGCGCAAATACCCTCTCTGAGAATGCTCCTGTTATGGAGATGCAGTGGAGGCCCTAATAGTTGCTCGATTGCAGGAGGATGATGACAACATGCAGTGAGGACATTCCATAGATCTTCACATAAACTCTGAGAATATTTTCCTTGCTATCCAACTTCTTAAATCTTCAGAGACCAGTCTTGCCCTGCTGCGGCAGTCGAAGCTACAAGGGAAAGGAACAACTGGTAAGTAGTGGGTAAAGTCGGGTAAGTATTTACTACTTTAATCGCTTATAGTTTAAGGTCTTTTTGTGGTTTATAGTTTGTATATTCTATAGTAACAAGGATCAGGAAAGAAGGGCCCTAGAGTTACTGATTTAAAAGGTTTAGTTTAAAGGGATAAGCCATGGCAGGAGAGCTCAAAGCCGTGGTGTGCTCCTCGTGCTCCAGGTGGGAAGCCAGGGACATTTCCAGTGCCCGGGACCAGCATGTGTGCAGGAAGTGTGTCCAGCTGCAGCTCCTGGAAGCTCAGGTTTCAGAGCTGGAACGGCAGCTGGGGACGCTGTGGAGCATCCGCGAGTCTGAGATCATTGTGGATAGCAGGTTTAGGGAGGTGGTCACACCGCAGATGAAGGGACTTGAGGAAGGAAGGGAATGAGTGACCACCAGGCAGTCCAAGAGAAACAGGCAGGTAGTTCAGGAGTTCCCTGGGGTCCTGCTCGCAAATCGATATTCCATTTTGGAGGCTGATGAGGGCGCTGATTCCTCCAGGGAGTGCGGACAGAGCCAAGCTTTTGGCACCACAAGCAGCCTGTCTGTACAGGAGGGTAGGAAGAGAGGAAGAATAATAGTAATAGGGGATTCTATAGTCAGGGGAACAGATAGACGCTACTGTGGCCGTCAACTTGACTCCAGGATGGTATGTTGCCTCCCTGGTGCCAGGGTCTGGGATATCACTGAATGGCTGCAGGGTATCTTGAAGGGAGAGGGTGATAAGGCAGAGGTCATGGTACATGTTGGTACCAATGACATAGGTAGAAAGAAGGATGAGGTCTTGCATCAAGAATTCAGGGAGTTAGGCAGTAGACTAAAAAGCACTTAAAAAGTACTTGGATGAGCACTTGGCACGTCATAACATTCAAGGATATGAGCCAAGTGCTGGTAAATGGGATTAGGTAGGTAGGTCAGGTGTTTCTCATGTGTCGGTGCAGACTCGATGGGCCGAAGGGCCTCTTCTGCACTGGATGATTCTGTGATTCTGTGACTCCTGTCTGGCCGAGGGCAGCTCACTTGCACTCTGTGAACAGGGTCATATCATAGAGACGCAACCATGAACCTTTAGAAGCATCTGGTCCTTTGTCCGCCTTCAGCACCTGACCCCTTCAGAAGCTGGAGTACAGCATCAGTGGTCACAGATGCTGAAGAAGTGGAGGTCAGACCCTCCTTAATGGTGCTGAGAGCACACAGAGAGAATGAGGGAACTCTGTGGCGTCTGCCCACTACATTCTGTCAGCACTGACCAGCACCACCGAGGTGCAGGCATCAGTAATGTTTCCAGGGAGTGTGAGGCTGGACCATCACTTTGGTCCGGAGGTTGCACAAAGCACAGGGAAGAGGCCCTGGACTGAGACACCTGCCTTTATCTTGTGCAGAAAGGTTTCACATCTGAGTGACAAGAACACTGCTCATCAGAACAAGGAGCCATAGGCAGGGAGACATTCTTGGGAGTTTATTTACAATAGTGAACAGTATGTACAAGTGATTAACACCCGTGCACAGGCTGTGCAACTAATTCTTCTTAATCTTCCTAACCCTGCTGCTACGTCTTGGTGCTCCCTGGACATCCACAGCGGAGATGGAGGCAGCCTGCTGACTGCAACACCCTGACTGTGATGACCTTGGCGAGCACCCTCTGGAGGCAGAGACCTGGAGGGCCCCGGCCTGCTTTCGGGGCCCTGCTGTGTGGCAGTGGCACCGCCTTCGGCTTCTGGAGCTGGAGCTGCTGAGCTCACAGAAAGAGGCTATTCGGATGGGCCGGACACACCTGGAGTAATCTGGGTGGAAGGCCCCGGAGTGGGCGGCCCCAGAGTGGGCACCTGCTGATCCTCCGCCCTATGGATGCCTGAAGGAGGACTCCTTGAGGAGAAGGTATAGCTGGAGTGAGACCAGGCTGCTCTGCACCTCTCTTGCATACGCACTGTTGGAGACCAACTATGGCGTCAGGAGTTCAGCCCGCGTAGCAGTGCAGGAGTGATGTCTTGGCCAAGGTCTCCATGGCAGCTGCCATCCTACCAGTGTTGAGCTCGGTGCATTTTCATGCAGGCGCTATCACCTCAGTCTGAAGGCAGATCCATTCCTCCATCGTGCCTTGCAATCTGAGAAGTGCAGCGGACATCCCTTCCTGATGATCCTGAGCTTGCCTTTGCAGCTCCAGCAACTGTGACATGACCGAGTTCAGGGGCTCGTCATCTGACTTGTTATCAGCAAGTTTCTGGTCTCCAGCCGTCCTCTGAGTGCCGGACACCTGGGAAGTCCCTGCCACCGCCTGCTGAGGATCAGACAGTGCGATGTGATCCCAAGGCTATTCAAAACTAGGCCGCACCAAAGTGTGTGTCTCTGCGTTGGTGAAGGTTGTGGGTGAGCACTGTGATGGGACTTCAAGGAGGGTGTCTTCAGATTCCTCTTCCGAGGTGTCTTCAGGGCTTCACTGGAGGCCCTGGGTTGTGGACTCTGTCGGCTGTTTCTCAGATGTGCCTGCGGAAGCAAGGGGATATAATTAGTGCATGGCAGTGGCCAGTGAAACAGGACACATCACTCACAGCATGGTTGTCTGATGTATGTTGAACTGCTGGACCCTCACTTGGTAGAGCACCGCCAACCTCGCCATCAGCACAGGACCGGTCCAGATCACTGCCAGCCAGCTGGATGGCTCTGTTTTCAAAGTCTGTGAGGACCTTGATCTCATGCATTCCTCCACCAGTCTGCGACCTCTCCCTCTTGTTGTGTGCCAGCTTGTCCTGCATGAATAGAGATGGAGAGAGTGTAAGCAGGATGCCTGACAGGCCAGATGATAAGTATGCCTGGCATCTGTGGGTGGTGAGTGGTCCCATGGACAGGATGAGGGCAATGAAGGTCTCTGTGAGAGAGTCAATGGCTATATCCCTTGAACTGGCAGCGAGTGAGGGCTCTGTGGATGTGTGACGGGTTTATAAGTGTGTGAGCTGAGAGTGAGGAGAAGAGTGACTTACCCTGCCGAAGGAGATCGTTCATCCTCTTGCGGCACTGGGTGGGCTGTCCTCTTTTGTAGGGCATTGGTGCTGACCACCACTGCCACTGCCTCCCAAGCCTGGCTGGTGATGCCGCTGCCCATCCTGTGGCCAGAGCGAGGGTATAGGACACCCTGGCGGGACTCCAATGTGCCCAAAAAGCATTCCAGAGATGTGTCACTGAAGAGGGGGGACTGCAGTCTTTTTGCCTTTCAGGGCCATCCTGTCTTCCAGGCAGCAGTTGTGGTCTGGAAACACTGAGATGTGTACTTGCAGCTGGACTGTAAACATGGTGCCCGGAGTGATGAAGCAGTGAGGTGATGGCGGGTGGGCGAACGTCATGTGTGTTCCCGGGAATGCATGAACAATGTGGCGGGTTTGGGATGACACGGCCTAAAAATCCGTCATATCGTCCGGCGGGTAAAACATCGTTTACCCACCCGCTCCCAAACTTAGTCTAAATCCGGGACAATTCCACCCCCGCATCTTGAATACTGTATGCAGGTTTGGTCTCCTTATTTAAGGAAGGATGTAAATGCATTGGAGGCGGTTCAGATGAGATTTACTAGATTGATACCTGGTATGAGCGGGTTGTCTTATGAGGAAAGGATTAGACATAATGGGCTTGTTTACACTGGAGTTTAGAAGAGTGAGGGGCCACTCGATTAAAGCAGATAAGATCCTGAACGGTCCCGATAAAGTGGAAGTGGGAAGGATGTTTTCTCTTGTGAGAATTAGGGGTCGCCCTTTTAGGACAGAGATGAGGAGAAATTTTTTTCTCTCAGACGGTCGTGTGACCTTGGAACGCTCGGCCTCCGAAGGCAGTGGAAGTGGAGTCATTGGATATTTTTAAGGCAGAGGTAGATTGATTCTTGTTAGGCCAGGGAATCAAAGGTTATCGTACATAGATAAGAATGTGGAATTTGAAACACAAACAGATCAGCCATGATCTTATTGAATGGCGGAGCAGGCTTGAGGGGCCGAATGGCCTACTTCTGCTCCTGTTTCATATGTTCATATGTACCTCATGAAGTCTCAAGGACACCTGCTGCTGATTACCATCTACCGCCACCACCACCCCCACTTCACTCCCCCACCCAAGGGTGGCAAGGGCACAGAATGTACTCTGGGTGGCTTGTGAGTACTGCTACTGACCAAGCTAACCAGGTCCTAAAGCTCAGTGCCACACTAGTGCCAGGAATGACCATCTCCAATGAGAGACAATCCAACATCTCCCCTTGACATTTAATGGCATTACCATCGCTGAATCCCCCACTATCAACATCTTGGGTGTGACCATTGACCAGAAACTGAATTGGATCATCCATATAAATACTGTGGCTAGAAGAGCAGGCCAGAGGCTAGGAATCCTGTGACAAGTAACTCACCTCCTGACTCCCCAAAGCCTGTCCACCATCTACAAGGTACAAGTCAGGAGTGTGATAGAATACTCCCCACTTGCCTGGATGGGTGCAGCTCCCACAACACTCAAGAAGCTTGACACCATCCTGGACAAAGCAGCCCGCTTGATTGGCATCCCATCCACCACCTTAAACATTCAATACCTCTACCACGGACACACAGTGGCAGCTGTGTGTACCAGCCACAAGATGCACTGCAGCAACTCACCAAGGCTCCTTAGGCAGCACCTTCCAAACCCACAACATTTACCATCTAGAAGGACAAGGGCAGCAGATATATGGGATCACCACCACCTGCAAGTTCCCCTCCAAGTCGCTCACCATCCTGACATGGAAATATATCGGCCGTTCCTTCACTGTTGCTGGGTGAAAATCCTGGAACTCTCTCCCTAACAGCATTGTGGGTGTACTGACACCGCATGTACTGCAACGGTTCAAGAAGGCAGTTCACCGCTATTTTTTCAAGAGCAATTAAGGATGGGCAATAAATGTTGGCCTAGCCAGTGGGACCCACATCCCGTGAACAGATTTATTAAAAAAAAGGACTCAAGGGAAACATTCACTTGGAGTTGAACAACTGATATCCATGGAGAGAAGTTGCAAGCTAATTGCATCAGAAATTGCCTCCGCTCACCAACAAATCAAAACTTTCAGATGCTCTGGGTGCCACGCACAAGTCAGGTATTGAAGGGAAAGAGACATCAGTAGACTTCCAAAGCACCCTCTCTCCACCATCTGTTGGCTAGCAGCAGAAGTAGATCTTATTAAATCCGACAAGCGACAGCTACTAAAATCTTGTGACTTCTTCAAGGCAAAAGCCCCAACTGCATGTTTTGGTTGGGCTCCAGATGTGGTTCTGTGCCCCATTCAGGAAACGACACTTTAATAAGGACGCCAAGCCCTCAACGGCTCCACCTCAAAGGCATTTCATTGGCATTTCAGGACCTCTTGAGATTCTGAAAGGTGCGTTGGACAATGGAAGTCGTAAATCAAGTGTAATCCTTGATTATTAAGGTGCAACCTGTACCCATATTGAGATAATGGAGGGGTTATATGAAACCACATCAGCCTCTCCACCTGCTTACATCTCCCAGTCATACAGAAATTCTGCAGAGGACACAAAACGTCTGATCACTTTATTAATCTCGTGTTTACAGTATTCCATAAAGCAAGCATTATATTGCCAATAATCTGTTGCATTCCTTTATCTTTGGAACTCTCTTCCCTAGAGAGCAGTGGAGGCAGGGTCAATGAATATTTTTAAAGCAGAGGTAAACAGATTCTTGACTAACAAGAGGGTCAAATGTTATTAGGGGTAGGCAGAATGTGGAGTTGAGGCCACAATCAGATCAGCCATAATCTTATTAAATGGCAGAGCATGCTCGTGGGGCAGAATGGCCTACTCCTTATATGTTCATATGTTCCATTGCCTCTGTTTAACCACATCTTCTGTAAAGAAAGCTGACAAATTAAATTTAATCTGACATTCCAGGGTGAGGATCCCTACAGTTTGGTGGGTGAGGACTTCCACAGTGTTGGGAGAAGAAGAGGCCCATAGTTTGAATGGAGTGAGGAGATTAGAGTTTTGGGGGAAGTGAGGAGTCCCACAGATTGGGGAGGGGAGATGTCTACATAACTTGGGGTGGTGGGAATGGGGTCAAGCCTCAGGAGGTCTATGAAAATTTGTTGCATTCTATTACCTCTGTGTAATCTTATTGACAAATAAACCCAACAAAAGTCGATTCAGCCTGAAGGCTCCCAATTGGTTTTTTGGTGCGGATGTCGGTTTGAGGGAAGCGTTAGACTAGGGATGTGCAGCAATGATGGAGTTGATCCAGTGGAGGTAACTGGATACCCGTGTGTACACCCCATAGCGGCCCGGCCGCCCACATCCGGTGCCCCAGGATACAATGCCTATCAAGTACCAGGCTCCCGAGCGCTGGTCAGGTACTAGGAAGCCCCCACCCGTGTCCCCAGCGCAAGCGTCCTTCCCCCCCTCAGGCATGCCAGCACAGAACATGTTGGTGGTGACTGGCGGGCGGTGACCCCCGATTCGTGCCTTCTGGAAGGCCTGCCAGCAGCGGTTCTGGTCAACTAAGGGCAGCGGCACGTAACGCAGCCGGTCGCGGAGGAAGAAGCCATCCTCTATCCCCCAGCCAGCCACATAGCCCACTCTCCCTGGCTGGTAAAAGTCATGCCCTTTATGTCCCTGAGCCCTGGGTAAGCAGGCAGGCATTGCCCTCTCCTCTTCCCAGTTTGTCCTCAGCTTGATCAGGGCAATGTCATTGTCAAACTTGTGTAGCACCTCCTCGAACCTTGGGTGCACCACGATATCCTCGATCTCCAGGCTGCCTTCTGCCAGGAGCGCTTTCAGGCTGGTGCCTGGGCCCAACCGGATCTGGGTGGTGTTACGTTGGTGGACCAAGTCAATTCGGCGGCTGCCCTTGGGGTAGAAGATATGGGCAGCCGTCAACACCCAACCCCTGCCAATCAGGGTGCCACTGGCCCTCCCCCGGCCCCTTGCCACCACCAGTACATGCCAGGGGAAGCTCCCCTCCTCCGCCAGCTTGCCGCCCAGGATCCTCTGCACAACCGTCACCGGGTTTGGAGGCCGTCCGCAAACTGCAAAGGTGGGGAGAAGGAGAACAGGAGTCAACGGGCATAGTACGCAAGGAGTGAGAGGATTTGAGAGAGAGACAGAGAGAGAGAGAGAAAGAGCCAGATTTTCCTCAGGCATCCTCATTATGCATGCTCGGCGGTGAGCCCGGACCAATAAAAGCATTAACTCATCAGAAAATTTGTTTTGACAAGTGAAGTGAATTGTTGACTTTGCTTGATTGACATATTTTAGTGGTTACAATAAGTTATCCTTTCAATGATCTCTTTTGTCAGTGTCTCAATGTTTATTTGGACAAGATTAAGAGATGGGAAACGTTTCCAGCCTCTGTTTTGATACTTTAATGTCTGATTGACACTTTTGTAGAGTTGTAGGAACAGTAGTTTTATTCATAGAAAATTTCTGAATGGGTGTATTTCTTTCCTCAGCAGTTCCACACTTACCATTGTTATTATATGGCTCATTGGTTATGTATTTTGTGCATACTGGGTGAATGGGCATGGAAGAGACATGAGTTGACATTGAGTTGGCATGGAGGTTATAAGTGGGGCTTGGGGCTGGGGATTGTAAGGTGGTGTGGGTGATGAAGGCTAGAAGGCCTAACTGAGTTTGTTACAACTGGGATGAAGACCCAGGGAACCTGGGAGCTTCTAACCAGCCTGCCTCGGCACTCACCCACCCCCATGGCCACCTAGGATCTGCGAGGCTGGTGGGCTCTACTCCATCCTGCAACCAACCCCCCACCAACCCCCCAAGCAGGCCCCCACACGGAACGAAAATAGTGTGTGACCAGCGCTTTAAACCAAGCTGGGTCTGCTGTCAGAAAACTACCAGCCTTGGTAGTGAAAATCTGGCCCAGAGAGAAAGGGGCACACAAAGAGACAGAGGGAGAGACCAAGAGAAAGGAGGGAGAAAGAGAGAGCGAGACAGACAGACAGACAGAGAGAAAGGAACAAGAGAGGCACAGAGAGACAATTAGAGGCAGAGTGAGAGAATAGAGAGAGGTAGAGAGTGAGGGGGAGAGAAAGTGAAAAGGAGGGACAGGCAGAGAGAGACAGACAGACAGACACAGAGCGAGAGAAAAAAAATTAAAGGTAGAGACAGGGAGAGACAAAAGGAATAGGAAAGAGATAGAGGGAGACAGTAGGAAAGAGACAGAAATAGAGAGAGAGACAGAGAGAAAGAGACAGGCAGAGATACAGAGAGAGATAGAAGTTACCTTTAACTCCAGAGGTTCCATTCCTTGTGCCATAGCCCTCTCTCTTGCCCGTTCCTGTGGCATTCTGCTCCATAACCCATGGTTTGGTGGCAGCTTGGGGGTCACTGGCTGATGGGACGTCTGAGCTGCCGCTGGGTTCCTGTGACGCGGAACGGGCACAGAGCAGAGCAAGTGCCATAGTCAGGAGCCTAGGAGGGAAAGTAGAGAATGGTGGTTGTGCATGCGATTGCCAGAGACAACCAGGAGTGGGGGCAGTGGGGTTGGGCAGGGGGTGTGGTGGTCAGGTAGAAGGAAGCTTCAGGGCTTCTGCCACAACCTGGCCTCAGGACCATGCACCCCAGATTAAGGCCATTGGCGAACTGTGGCTCAGGCTTTCAGGCTTAATGAGTTAGACCATGGCCTCCTCATTGCCCAGAACAACTTTGCTGCCATAGAGGCAACAGGCATCCCATCCTTCAGCGTCACAGCTGTGCCAAAAAACAAAATGCACAACTGCCTGAGGAAATATTTTTTAAGAAGTTGGCCACAAAACTCCTGCAGGTCTCTCAAAATAACAGCCAGGTTGTTAAAGTGGTGGTTGGTATACTGAAGCTTGGCATTTAACTCGTAATCCTCTCTGTTGGCATCCGGCCAGATTCCCAACGCTATCATCACGCTGGTGCTTGAGCGGGTATTGGGCCCCCTCTGGGCCACGCTTAAGATAAAACTGTCAATATTTGAGACCCGAAGAGATATTTTCGCCCCAGGTTTCTGGGGTGAATTGAGGCTGGAGCCAGATGGATATACAGCCTGTTGGAGACTCCACAGTCAAGCTGGAGGTGTCTGCAAGTCTAAATGCATGGGAGGGCCCAGTAAACCATTAAACCTCAGCCTTTAGCTCTGGAGCCACAGAGAATTCCCAGGGGATTGGAGCAAACACATGCCAGGATCCCACCCAATGTACCACCACATCTTTTAACTAAGAGCGTCTAATGTACCTCATGATCCTTCAGCGAGAACAGATCCTGTTTTAATTTGCAGTGCTAGCAGCACACACACACACACGCAGCAACACAACACAGGCATGAACAAGAGACATTGACCTCTTGGACTGTTACAGTCTATAATCTCTGTTGGCTGCCCACGTCACTTACTCAGGAATGTTCATGGCTCAATCATGTTGCAGTAGTGAAAACAGATTTCAGTTCAGGTCCTCCAGAGTTACAGCATGGGGTTTGATACAGTGTAAATGTCCCTCTGCACTGTCCCATCAAACATGCCCAGTGCAGGATGGTACAAGGTTAAATACAGAGTAAAGCTCCCTTAACCGTGACCTATCAAGCACTCCCAGGGCAGGTAAAGCACATGGTTAGATGCAAAGTAAAGGTTTCTTTACATTTGAGCTTCTGTAGCTATTTTCAAATGTGACCCCATTTTAATATTTAAAAATAAATGTGATCCCATATGCTAATGAAAGGAAAACAGCAATAAAGGACGTAGTAACATTCAGTATATAATTATTAAAGTACACGTATTACAGATCAACATATAATACATCATATAAGTATGAAAATCTGTGTTTTTAAAGTATGTTGTAAAAATATTATTTTATGTACTCGCCAGACCATTATTCATCTGAGCCATTCCAGCTCATCAACTTTGGCCTGGAAGTAGCATATACGACGGACGTTCACATTTACATTTAGTATTACAGATTCATAGCAACATCACACCAAGGTTCATTTTGACATCGTTGCTTTTGATGTGAGACAAGTTAGATCAGTTTCAACAGAGGATTTCAAATTACATAAAATAATATTCAGTTCCAGAAGCTGCAGTTTCACTGTAGATTCTGCTACAAACAATGCAGCTTTAAAATAAAATGTATTTCATTCACATGGTTAATACCTTACCTGAATATGGAGCTGTGCTCCTCCCTACCTGGGGCTGGGTTTTATGAGTAACGTGCAGAGCATAAGCTTCTAAACAGGCACAGAAGACAATGAGCAACAATTATTGACCACTTAGGTTTCAACCAAGCTCTCCATATTCCCCAGTGACAGAAGATTCACTGAAGCTCCTCTCCCTCCAACTTCACCAAATCCCCCACCCCCACAACACCTCCCACACACGTACACACACGCACACACACTCAGACTGTAATCAGCCCCTCTCCCCCCACGCTGGTGTGTATCCATTTTTAAATGGTCTTGAGAAGTAGAAAAATAATTCCCAAGACCAAGAGACGAGCAGGGTTTGACGTTACCTGGGCTTTGGTGTTGAGTCGGGGTGCAGTTTTGGAGAATGGGGAGCTTGTGACCCCATTAATTGAATCTGCGACTCACGGTTTGGAAACCATTGTTCTACGAACAGCAGATATTATGTTAGACGTAGCCTCTTCCATGGCACTTATGAACAGAGAGAAGGACATAATGGACTTTATACCATGATAAACCATTACAAATGGGAAATATTAGTTGATAATATGTAAATAATCTAAATGGAAACTAAATTGCAACATAAATTATAGAACTGTCGTAGAGAAATCATTCATGGCTAGAATTATGTGTTTCTCAACAGCACTAAAGCATGATTCTTTTGTGTCTCTGGTCACCTGCTTTTCCACTTGTATTAGAGTCAGGTTTTCCTGAAACAATACTGAGTGCAATAGATGAATATAAATATTTGAAGGGTGTCTCCCAAGTGCCACCAGACAGCTGATGTTATAAATCCATTAGTAGCATTCTGTCAAAGCCAAGAAGGGATTTTTATACTGCTGCATGCAAGTTAGTATTGTAATGGGTGGGGGGTGGTGGGTGCCAACATATATTACAAGAAGAAGAGTTATGGGGTCCTTGAACCATAGTGCAATGTGAAGGAGGACTTATACTCCAAGTAATAATAATTGGTTTCTATGTGTTGGTGCCCAAGAGATAGTGGCAGTTCTTTTACCCTGTTTTCCCTGGTCAGGTCGTTGAACTTTATCTTGCAGTAGTCTGCTGTTCTAGGACTACGAGTTGGCATTCAGTGCCACAGCCACTTTTCTCCACGTCTTGCAAAATACTTTTTTGGGGTTTCCTTCTGTTGGTAGCTAGTGGTCTTTAGCTCCTTGATGGCTTTTGGCGACAAATGATCTAAAGTTCAGACTTTCTTGAAATCTTTTTGAACTTTTCTTATTCAATGTCATGTGCTGTTGTCTTCTTTGAGTTTCTCAGACTGCTCCACCAATTGAATCCATTCTTATAAGATTACTGAAAACCTCGTCTTTACTAAGCATCTAAGAAGACTAGATGCCCAATCCACTCTGGTACAATAATCACTACTTATGTGGTCTGCTGTTGCACTTCTCGCTAGCTGAATCATTTTAAAGGCCAATGAACAAATTTCCATAGAGTGCAGTGTTGGATGTGAGTTGTGCTCTCGGTGCGCCAATGGCTTTATAAATGAGCTTACCTGGCATTTCATGGTGGGGTGAGTGCTGCAATGTATAGGCAGGCAGGAGCCCCAACACCAGAATCCAACTATGGAGTAACCAGTCTCACAGATTGTCAACGCCAAAATAAATAAATTAACAGAGAATTTTGTACAATTAGTTGCATTAGGTAATTTGATGAAGCAATGTAGAGAATGAACCAAAAAAGTTCACACCACTTGGGGACCATATAGGGCCTGTGTTGGTGCAGGAATCCTGATCAGAGTTTGTCTGCTTCAGGAAAAGTTACTTGGAGTCCCTCCTGATTGAGAATATCAGTCAACTTTTGGCACTTCCCTCATTTTCGAAAGGGACCAAAACAATAGTAAGGCTGACAAAGATCTTTGAGGTTCAAACTGCATCCCAGACATGGGGCTGAATTTTCCCTTTGGTGTGTGGGGGCGGACCCCGCACGTCTGCGTGTAAAATGATGCACGGTGATGTCGGGCAAGTGTCCCAATGTCACCACGCGCCATCACAATATTTCGCTGGGTGGGCGCGCGATGATGTCCGATGCACGCCTGCCATTAATTAATGGGCCAGTTAAGGCCCTTGAGGCACCAATCGAAGCCGATTTTTTGGTGCCCGTGCAATCTTCAGCTCGGTGCACGGGCGCAATGGGCAGGCGGGTAGGACACATTTGTATTAACTGCATCCACGGACATGATAAGAGGGCTCCCTGGGGTCGTGAATGTGCACAGTCAAGCATCTATTTCTGAAAGTTTTTGAAACTTGCCTGTGTGATCTGCAGTCCTTCAAAACACATACCAGCTGCTTTTTCTGGACTCTTAACTTTCAGGTCAGCACTCTGCACTGAGTAATCGTTTCTGGGCCTGCAGGTTTCAGGAAGCCTTCTCTTAGCTTGGGCATGGGAGCTGAACTGTCCACTGGAGGCAGCTCCTCTGAGGAGGAAGGGAGGGCTAGAAGGGGGAGGAGGCTAGGAGTGCACATTCAGCCTCCAGGGGAGCCACCTTTGGGAGGACAGGCGCAGACACAAGGGGCACAGGGCCAAAAGGTTGTCCAAGGCAGAAGGAGCTGCCAGTGTATACAGGCGGCGAAGCAGCTACCTCAATATGTCTCAGGTGCACTGCCGAAGGAGGCTCCGTCTCTTAAGGGAGACAGTCAACTACATCTGTCAGATGATTGGGCCTGAGATCTCTGCTAACTGTGTGGGTGGACACCCCATGCCAGTGGCTCTGAAGGTCACAGCTGCCCTCAGCTTCTATGCCTCTGGCTCCTTCCAGGGGTCAGTGGATGATTTTTGCGGTGTCTCCCAATCAGCTGTGCACATTTGTGTCAAGCAGGTTACAGACGCTCTGTTCAGCCATGCATTGACCTTCATTCACTACCGTTGGGACCAGGCAAGCCAGACACAGCGAGCCAGAGGCTTCGCGGCTATTATTGGCTTCCCCCGCATCCAGGGTGCAATAGACTGTACACATGTGGCCATCAAAGCACCAGCAGGTGAGCCCGGTGCCTTCGTCAACAGGGTTTCCACTCCATGTACGTGTAGATAGTATGTGATCACAGGATGCAGATTCTACAAGTCTGTGCAAGGCAGCTCTCACGATGCCTACATCCTCAGACACTCCCAGGTTCCGGGGCTCTTCAGTGCTCCAGCCTGGCTTGATGGATGGCTGCTGGGTGACAAGGGGTATCCCCTCAGAAGGTGGCTCATGACACCTCTCCGCCATCCAAGTACAGAAGCTGAGCAGTGGCATAATAGGAGCCATGCCTCCACAGGGGCTGTGGTGGAGAGAACCATTGGCCTTCTCAAGATGCGCTTCTGATGCCTGGAGTGCTCAAGGGGCGCACTCCGGTACCCCCCAGATCGTGTCACATGACCAATGCCAACATGGTACTCACCCTGCCAGAGCACAACAAGTCGTTGAAGCGCTTGTGACACTGGATCCAGGTGCGCTGCACCACGTCACGGGAGCTCACCACCTCCTCCCAGGCACGTTTCGTCATGTGGGGGGGCCTCCTCCCATCCTAGGGAACCAGCACCTCCCACCATGCTGCCGCCGCCTCGAGGAGGGCAGCAAGGCAGTCATCCATGAAACAAGGGGCACACGGCCTGGCCTGTCCCGCTGCCATACCTTCCAGCCTCGCCTGCTCTGCTGCCCTACCCTCCGGACTGGCCTGCTCACCAGGAGCCCTCTGGTAAGCCCTTCCACTTGACATTGAGCAGGCTTGCAAAGCCGCTATCCTCGGGAGTCGGGCCCGCCCGTGTAAAATGGCAACACGAACCTGATCGCGGGCAGCGATCGGGTCCACACCCGCCCACACGTGCCCGCTCCACCCCCACCCACCACCAGAAAATTCAGTCCATGGACTCATGAGTCCCACAATTACCATTCTGTATATACTGGCTGATAATTCCTACATTTGTTGACATTTCCAGGCTCAGGAGGAAAGAACATCCTTTGTAAATGTCCTTGCTTAGGATGGGAAAAGGGTCTGCACCACCCACCAACACCCCACCCTCCTCTCCGACCCCGCACCCTGCCCCCCAACAAAGGCCATGCATAACTCATAGGCCAGGCTGTAATTCTGGCTGGAATATCCTGGATGGGCCATGGATTTCTGGTCCAAGAATTTCACTATGGATGAGAAAATTTTTTAAACCATGTATGTAAAATCTATAATTACTACAGTATAAATTGCCAAAGAAAAAAAACTGCATGCAAAAGAAAGACAGAGAACATTATGGAGTTACAACCAGTTTTATTTCCAAGGATGAAAATGATAAATTCATGTCTGTTGGAGTGGTTGACTTTCTAGACAACAGCTCTATTTTCAGAACAGTGATACTGTCTATAGGCAGTGTCAACCCATAACAAGTGACTAGACAATGGAATGTTTGATACAATGACTGGAACAAATTAGAAGACATGAATGACAGGTTGAATCAGGTTCTAGCTAATGCCTGTAAGTGGCATTTCTCGAGGAAGCAGCACACCACCTCATGAGAAAATCTGGTACTGCAGTCATCGTGAGCAGCAGCAAACGTGTCCTTTATCAACTGAGCCAGCAAGATATTGGAAGCTCTGGAGAATATCCAGCACTTTCTCTGGCAAGCACTGATTCCCACACCACCTCTGGTATGTTATTCAAGCAAATAAGTCATTTGCTTCCTATATTTGATTTGCCTAATTTTAAAATATATTTTGAAGTATTTTATATATCAGTACAGAAACCAGGATCAAACAAATTTTCTCTGATTTCAAATAAGTTTACAATTTTGTTTTCTCTACACATTTGTTTCAAAATTCCAGATGTGGGGAATGGGTGGGAGGAGAATTTCACTGTTGCTGGAAAATATCTGGGAAAACAACAAGTACTTATTAGCAGCTGTTTTTATTTTTCAAATAATGCAGACTTATAGGCTTTGTTCAGCATTTGTAGTTTGCATGACAACTGATAAATAGTTATAAATGCCATAAATCAACCAATACCAGATCCCAGGTTACCAGACTGACAGTAAAGATACTGAATGAGAAGGGATTATTAAAGCAAATGATTCCCTGCTCAAAAAGGATGAGCTTGTTTTTGCACTTGGTCTTCAGGTTGCACAAAGTACCAATAAAGTCAAATCTCAGTGCAAACTTCATAATAATTAGACCAATGTACCGTAAATATTTTAAAGATCCATTTAATATACCAGTAGAATAATGAGCAGTGTTAATAAGAATAACCTATAGTCTAAATACTGTAGTTTTGAGATTAAAACAGAATAACCAAATGAATCATGGTGCAATTCTTTTACAATGAATATACTAGAGAACAATTAAAATCCTCACACAAGTCATTGGAAGTGGTTCCAACTGTATGGATAATTGAGTCATTTTTCTTCATTCCCTAATGGTGCATCAGAAGAATTCAGATACACATTGCTCGGAGTTTTCTGTTCATTAGTTTAAAGCAGTACGAGGTTGGAAAATGACCACTTTAGTCTCAACCCATGGTGACAGTGAGAAATATGTGGTATTGGTTGATCTCTAACAAATACCCAAAACTGCTCCACAGGGCAGAGATTTTGCACTTTATATGGTACAGTGTAGAAAATGCTTTCTAAAAATTACATTTTGCAACAGTAAACAAAAGTAAAATGAAATATGGCTAAGGCACTTAGCATTTCAAATTTTCAGCATGAGATATTAGAATTTATAGCCAGATCACTTGTAAAGAGAATAAAGTCTGAACTGAAAACAATTACAATGTTATTACTAAATAACTAACATTTATCTTGCCTAAAACATTAAATACATTGCATTTTGTATATAAATCTGTACAAAACATATGGTCATTTATTTTTGAGAATGGTACTTGTATCCACAAAACATATACAGGAATCAGGTGTTGTAGCTTTACAGATGTTTTAGTAGCAAGTATGATTTACAAGGGTTACCAGAGCTTATTATTAACTACAAAAAAAAATACACACACACAAACACACACGCGCACACACACACGCACAGGAAAAAAAATCATATGTTTTCTTCACTTGAGATTTTCAATAATTTACCTGCCCTTTGTTTAGTATTGGTTAGACCTGGGGGAGGATTCACAACATATTCATGTTATGTGCAAGACTTTTGGATTTGAATATAGATTAATTTACAGGCTGTGCTCTTTAAGAAACTATGCAGACAGTTCATTTGTCATACAGGTGTGTGCATTAATTTTGTACATATCAATATGCTCCTTAAATTATATGTTATCACAATTATGTAGAAAATCGTATTGTAACTTTTAGAAGAATAATTTGGCTCCACCAGTGACTCAGCAAAATTATTCAGTGAGCTGCTGGACAATATTTGTTCCAGATTTGATGCCATTTCCATGCTGCATTAACTGAACTCAGCAGGGAAAGTAGCGGGAGCTCTGAATTTGGCATCAGAGCCCCTGGATTTGGCAGTGGAAAGTGACCAGAGTTTCACTCTATATCCAGCAGCATCTGCTGGAAGTTCATTGGGTGATGGCTGAAGCAGGCTAAACTGTGGTGCCTCATCATTGAATAGCTTGCCAGCATAGAGGTTTAAACATGAAAAATGACTACCTCAACTATGTATAGTGCTTGGAATCAGAGCCAACGCCGACTCAATAGTTTCAACAGAGGACTGAGGGGTAAAAGTTGGTGAGGACAAAAAGTGAATTCATGTTCAAGGCAATTGAGGTAAATTTTCAAAGCAAAGTAATAATAAAATTAAAGTGCATCCATAAACTACTAGCATCCTTTAAAAAGAAAACTGCCAAGTAATGATTCTGTACTAAAATCCAATTTTGAACTACTCAAAATAATATACATCCTATGTTTTTGCAAATTTGAGTTACTCCCTTCTCATTACATGAAATTTTCCATTGGGTGTCCTCAAACGTTGAATAGATAATGTGAAGGTTATGATTGATTCAACTTATGAACAGTCTTCAGTAATTTTTGTTCTAGTTAGAACTTTCCTCTGGTGGCATTGTGTAAAGAAATTTCAAAGTTTTCTTTTAAATTGGTTCTTTATCAACAATTGCAAATACAGTGCATAGAACATTGACTAACTCAAGGTGCTAAGTACATGTAACCAAATTAGTTGAGGACAATAGCAGCAGCCAATACTGCATCATATGTTTCTATCATCTTATCATATGAATAGTGGAAACTGAGGCCATGGATGATACCATTTCAGACACATCTTCAGAAATCTAAACTTTAGAAGATTCCAGTTTTAATTAATGACCTGCTTTAAATGCACTTTTATTCTTCAGAGATTTAGTGGATTCACTTTCCGATAAGTTTCAATGAATAAACCAATTGACATACTCCTTAATTTGGCAAAAATCCAGGCTAAAGCTATTGACTATAATTTCTGTGGATGGCATGTTTTGAGAATTTAGTCACAATTAGGTTAAGGCCTTATCTGAATTCTTCTTTTACTTCAGAATTTCAGTCCAGAAGTCCTTCATCACAGAAAGAAAGTCTGGAAAAAGTAAGGTCATTGTATGGAAGAAGAGCTCCAGAATGCCACTTACTTCATTTATGAATACACAGATATACCCTGATGACGCTGGTTTGGGAAAGACACATAAAGGATAGCAGATGGAACACAGAATGTGACACAGTGAACCTTGAATATAAGTAAACACTAGATCATTAATTAGTGCACGTTTTCTGTCTGGAAATGGTAGAGAGCAATATGCAGTTGTTGATTAGCACTGTGTGGCAGGATCCCAGCAAGATCCCAACTTCTAATACAAACTGAATGTTGCCCATGTGTTGCATTGAGCAGGCAGCCATTGAAATTCAGGCTGACCCCAAGAAAATATAGTTCCAGCAATTTCTTTACGCTGCTGCTGTGAGATACACTTCATGTTGATCTAGGGCTCTAGAAATCCACCTGCCTATCATCTGACTCTACAATGGGATCTATACACATTTAATGAGGCCAGTCAAAACACCGTTTTTATTTGTATAGTCTTTGCTAAAATCTATAACTCAACCCTACATTAATTGAAACTTTTCACCTACATAATTATTATTATGTATAATTACATTAACCAAAAAATGGAGTTTGAAATTTCAAAAACACTTGACTTTGTAAATAGGTGACATTACACTTGTAAAATTTAATCTGTATTTTCTTTATAATGTCATTGCCAACTGGAATTCAAAAGGAAGTTATTAAGATGTAACCAGGTTAGCAAAAAGAATGATCTATTTTGATATCAGAGCTTGGCAACCATACACAACTCAGCAACTTCTCTGATTGCAGTGAAACATTAATCTTAGCGTTACAAAGTTAGTTCCTTTCATACATTTACACTACGTGTATTATTACTTTTAATTGTCCTTCCCTCCCCTTCCAAGTTTATGAACAGGAAGCAAGAGTAACGGAGTCTTGACTCAAATAAGGATAACTGTTCTGAATTTGCATTCCTGGTGTGGAGGTTTACTGACTGTCAACGTACATTGGAAGTCAAACTTCTTTGACTTTCCAACTGTTAAAATTAATATTTGGAAAAACTATACTGCCTGAATTCCCAGTAGATGCGCCTGTCAGCGTTAATTTGTGCGCCTTGGGTGCATATTTCTAAAATTATCCTTGTATTGTAGCTTTTATTACATCATGAAATCAGTCATCACTTTTTTCATTGAGAGTTATTACAATTCATTGAAAAATGTTGCTCACGTTATCTAAAGGGAGTTGTGAACACATGCATCTAACTGGTAATGACCATGCAATGATAGCTTAAGTTTTTAAGAAAGGAAAATAGGCAGAAACTAAGAATAAAAGGAAATATTTGTAAATTTAAAGAGATGAGCTCAGAAATTATGTTATTCAATATTAACATTGGAATGTTTCATGCGCTTTCATGAAATTACTTTGTGTGCTGTTTTAATAAACATTACCCATTTAAAATAAATAGGTTAAACGCCGGACAAGATAATTTCATACAAACATGGCCAGTGGTTTGATGCAATATTGCACAGTGTTATTTCTAGGATATGGTTTTCAGTGGAAAGGAACTGAAAACTATAAACAAGGGTTGATAATACAATCCCACTGGCATATTCTTATCAACACATGGGAAATTAGTCTGTTATAGTGGTAACAGCTTACAGGAATGCTTCCAAATCACTATCACATATAGCCAGAGACAACAATCAAGTCTCTGCTCATACTCCAAGTGGTAATATGACATGTTTTCGTTTGCTACACCTGGCATTAACGGCCTTAAAATGCAATTGATAGCTTTACAGCCCATTTAACACCCATGATGTGGCTGGTGTTGTTTTAAAAAGGTCTACCACTGGGCATCCACACTATCCACCTTTTTCATGCTCATTTAAATATGCAAATCTCAGTTGGAAATGGCTAAGCTTGTGCTGTGCATGCTCCAATCATTGCCAATGACGATAAAAGGGTTAGAGGCCAAGCCATGGCTCAGTGTAAAATTCAGGCCCTACAAAATCTGGGATTGGCTTCCTCAATCACCATCCTACCCAGCTGCTTGCTGGCCCAATGAATGAGGCCAGTGCCTCAAAATCATGACCAGTGCCTCAAAATCATGGCCAGTGCCTCAAAATCATGGCCAGTGCCTCAAAATCATGACCAGTGCCTCAAAATCATGACCAGTGCCTCAAAATCATGGTCAGTGTCTCAAAATGATGGCCAGTGCCTCAAAATCATGGCCAGTGCCTCAAAATCATGGCCAGTGCCTCAAAATCATGACCAGTGCCTCAAAATCATGGTCAGTGTCTCAAAATCATGGTCAGTGTCTCAAAATCATGGTCAGTGCCTCAAAATGATGGGTGACCTGTCACTGCAGGTTCTCTTGTCTGGCTGGCATGCCTCAAAGGTCAAAATTGGCTTCAGTAACTTTTGCGTCATTAGTAGCTGTACTCTGTGACATTAATACAAGACGGAAGAGTGAGCAGGGATATCTAGCAGCAGAATAGCAGTATTGCACTATAATTTTTCCAACTGATCATGAGGACTTTGAACATGAACACCTAATTATAGGTCATTTGAAAACCTACATCAAAATGCACAGCAGCTGTTTTAAAATAGAAAATGTTTTATTTTAGTTACAATATGCATGTGAGCCTATCCTAACTATTTTTCATCCTGTTTAAAACAACAAATACTTCATAGCAGTGTGTAATAAGAGACAACTTACTTCATTTTATCTTTTGCTTAAGCAAATTATGTTTATCACTATCTTGGTGTCAATTATTTCAAAGCTATTTAGGAGGCCTTCAAGTAACATAATAGCTTCACACAGTCTGTTAGTCTCAATCTATTGTATGTTACTTGCACTTTGTATTGCCTCTATTATTTTTCCAAATGAAACAATCGCAAATTTAATCAACACTTTTTTAAAAGTCATAGACATAAATTGTAGATATTGATGCGGGATTGGTGGATTGGTAGAGTCCTAGCGTATCACTGAGCATTTACTCTCACTCATATAACCAAATTGATAATCCCAAGCAGAGTAAACATGTATTTTCCTTAAAATAAATCAACAAGTGCTTCCTTATCCCTTGCCAGGTGACAGTTCTTAGTGATGTCCAGCTTCTGTTTCCGGTATGCAGTCATTAGGATATTGGGAAAGCATGTAGCCTGGTAAACAGATGCACTTAAATGATCCCTCTGTGTTCTCACAGCTTGCATTTCTGCAGAGTATGCTGTCACTCAGATCCTCACATTCATTAATATCTGAAATGCAGTAAACAGGAGAGAGTAATTTCAACTAATTGAAAAATCATTTGCACCTAAGAAATAACAGCAGGAGCAGACCATAAGGCCTCTCCAGCTTGCTCCACCATTCAATTAGATCATTGACTTTACCTCAACTCCACTTTCCTGCCTCACCTCTGTATTCCATAATTTTGTTGCGGCTATAATGTTTTAGTTACTATGGAGTGGCATTTTTATGGGCTGCACTTATTTTATATTCCATCAATTTCCCCCCTTTAGCTCCTGAAATATTGGGCACTTCCTGCTATGAGTATCCTTGGAGAGAGTGTTGTCTGCTATTTGACTTCAAGAACTGAACAGGTTAAGGTGTATCTTGTCCTCACCTCATACCCATATATGATCACGAGGAGAAAAACCCTGCATCCTCTCTAATCTAGGGATGCTGATGTCAATTCTCTCAACCCTATCGATACAGAGATTAACGGCTTCACACAGTCTATTAGTCACAACCAATTGTATGTTTCTTGCACTTTGTACTGCCTCTGTATTTTTTTCAATGCCGAGATTAATCAACAGTGTAACTCATTTTAACAATTAATTTGCTGGGTAATGCAGTGAGATAGACTCCTTTGACTTAGACGGTATGGGCTAAAATCTAATCTAGATAGATAATTAGGGTTTACTCTGATAGTTTCTAGTCAACTATAAAAACAGATATGCCAGCAGTGTTAGAACATAGGTTTACAACCCTTTTCAGCCCTGTACCACAAAAAAATTTCTTAGGCCCCATTTGTTCAGTGCAGCAGCTTCTTAATCCACTTAGCTTCTTTTTGCTCAGATTGTCACCTTCTGCAAGGGGACCCTACAGCTGAAGAAAACTGGATTCGCTCATGGGGTAGTGTTAGCAACGGTACTAACGAGAGAGCTAGTTCTATTTGGGAGGAATGATAAATCAGAAAGCAGAACTGATAAATACCATAGAGAATACCAACAGAAAGAGGTCAGGGGTAGCAGAGTAAGAAAGAAGGGGAAGTAGGAAGAAAATGATATACAGAAGCAAAAGTTCACTCACCTACACAAGTCATTTTTGTCATATCAAGCTCAAACCCATCAAAACAATCACAGGTGTATCCTTCCTCCACTCGAACACATCGCCCATTTTCACAGCCATTCAGAATTCCACACTCTTCTGCTTGTAAGCCTTCAAAACTACTGGAACGATCTGAGAAAATAAGATCAAATAGTGCCAACGAACATACAACTAGGATAGCTTCAGGCATTCCTAGTACAATCTTTGAACTGACAATACCAGCTCCCACTGAGTTCTGCCTTGCAATCCAGCCCAACTGCTGAATTCAGCTACAACATCCCATTGAGGCACTATGGCTATGTTCATTGACAAGAGATAGGACAAAAACCTGGCTGTTATATTTTGAAAAATCTGTAAAATATTTGAAATTGAGGAAACATTAACAGATTTAATAATTACAATTGTATGTTCTGTTCCCATTGTCACTTACATACCCTGTATATTTTGAGGGAACCATCTCCTAACTTTATGTCTGTCACTTCCTCTGTAGTTACCTGCTGCTTACTTCCTCATCCCAAACAGCTCATAACGCATTAAATTTAAATTTGGTCTACTTCACATTCGAAGGTCTTCCCCATCTGTATTACCCCAATTTTCCAACATTAAAATCTTCATGATGGTTGGTTTTATCTTTAGACTCTCTTTTCGCATCCATACTAGGACCACGGTTTGCCAATTGGCGCAGAAAAGTTACGAGACATGGGCCCAGATATTCTGCGAAGCGGCAGTCATCGTTGGATTGTCGCTATGCTCGAACTTTTCCATTCCCCAATATTGCTCCGCATTTCTTACTGGGTCTTCCGAGCCAGGCTTCTTTAGAAATGCGGAGCGCAGCATCCCTTGGAGAACTCCATCTCAGCTCTGTAGCATTGGTGGGTGGGGAGGATGGTGGGAGAAGGGAGAAGACAGGACACGTCCCCTTTTTATGGCACTAGCTGCTGTATGGAAGGCTCGAAGTTTGAACATTAGTGAGTGGGTGAGTGGATGAATGAGTGAATGGATAGGGTGGTAAGGTGGGTGAGGTGGTAGGTGGGTAGGGTGACAGGTCGGTAGGGTGCAAGGTGGGTAGACGATCTCGGGACTGGAAGATCTGAGCCAATATGTTTTCTCCATAATCAAACTATTTTCCATAATTGATAAAACAAATTGTCCTTTCCTGTTGGCATCTTTTATTCAATAATAATGGAACATTTGGAAATAACTAGTACTGAAAGGAGTATCTTGAATGTAATGTCCTTAGAAATAATGCTGATATAAAGGTTGAAAACAATTCTGAAAATTTTCCATGTAATGTTCCTGCTTTGACACAGTATGCTGATTGTATTATATCAAAGAAAACTGCAGCATTTATTTTTGTTGCATCCACTATATTAGAATACTTCTTTACATTGAGAAGAAATGTTAGTTTAAAGTGGCATCTAGTGGTAGAAAGAATGAATTACATCAAATAAATTGTTAAAGAACTTGGTGAGGGCGGGTCAGAAATTCGGAGTGAAGTTTTTTCTTTTCAAAGCATACCAATTTAGCAGGCATTAATCCCATTGCTAAACGTATTTCAAAAGTGTCTAAAGCAGAGATCAAAAACACGTGATTGTTCTTTGAGTATGTAATACATTTTTTATTCATTTACAGGATGTGGGTGCCACTGGCTAGGCCATCATTTATTGCCCATCCCTAATTGCCTTTGAGAAGTGATGGTAAGCTGCCTTCTTAAACCACTGCAGTCCACATGGTGTAGGTACACCCACAGTGCTGTTAAGGAGGGAGTTCCATGATTTTGACCCAGCGACAGTGAAGGAACGGTGATATATTCCCAAGTCAGGATGGTGAGTGGCTTGGAGGGGAACTTCCAGGTGGTGGTGTTCCCATCTATCTTCTGCCCTTGTCCTTCTAGATAGTAGCAGTTGTGGGTTTGGAAGGTGCTGTCAAAAGAGCCTTGGTGAATTCCTGCAGTGCATCTAGTAGATGGTGCACACTGCTGCCACTGTTCGTCGGGGGTGGAGGGAGTGAATGTTTGTGGAAGGGGTGCCAATCAAGCGGGCTGCTTTGTCCTGGAAGATGTCAAGCTTCTTGAGTGTTATTGGAGCTGCACTCATCCAAGCAAGTGGAGTGTATTCCATCACACTCCTGACTTGTGCCTTGTAGATGGTGGACAGGCTTTGGGGAGTCAGGAGGTGAGTTACTCGCCGCAGGATTCCTAGCCTCTGACCTTCTCTTGTAGCCACAGTCCAGTTCAATTTCTGGTCAATGTTAACCCCCAGGATGTTGATAGGGGCCTACTGCCTATTAAAGGAACTATTCTGAACATTCATAATTGATGGCAGGGCAGATGTCAGGCCAACATCACTCAGGATTCTTCAGTACTACCCACCTCACCCCACCCCACCCTAATGCACCAATGCTGCCAGTGAAAGGCTGTTTTAAAAAAGCCTTTCCTGTGGAGTTAGGATAAGCAGAATTGCCCCTCTGGTCTCCACAGCAATTCCAAAGACCCCTTCTGGTTTTCAGGATCCCCTCCAGAAAGTTTTCTTTCCCTGCAGCGCACCTCTAGATCTCTCCTAATCATCTTGCACCCCTTCCCAATTACCTTCCAACCCCTCCCAGCCTCTCCCTTCTACCACATCCCAATCACCTTTCTCTCCCTCCTGATCTTTTCCCCTTTTTCATACCACCTTCCTCCTCTCCCAATTGCCTTCCCCATCTTCCTATCACCTTCCCTACTCCCTAACCCCTTCACCCCTCTCTATCATCTTCTCCTCTCCCTAGCATCTTCTTATCGCCTCCCTTTCATCTTCCATTTCTCCCTATCATCTTCCCCCTCTCCCTATCACCTTCCCCCTCTCCCTATTATCTTCCCACTCCCTATCACCTCCCCCCTCTCCCTATCACCTCCCCTGTCTCCCTATCATCTTCCCTCTTCCTTTCACCTTCCCCCTCTGCCTATCACATTTCCCCTCTTGCTAACCCCTTCCCCCTCTCCTCAATGTTTTTCTCCTCTTTATCTTCTCCCTCTTTTTCTTTTTTGCCTTCTCCCCCCACAATCGCTTCCCCCTCCCCACTCCTGGTTGCCTCCCCACTTACCAGGAACACCTTGAGGGTTCCTGTCTATGTTGAAGTGGACCAAAGTTGATCTCCTGCTTCCTGGATGAACTGCACAAGGATGCACAACAGGCATTTGAGCTCACCCTTCTAAATGCTCGAGGCCCAATTTTGATGCGGCCATGGGCCTAACCTATTCTCAGGAAATGTGCCAGTGAATCTACGCCCAGCAAGATCCAACAAACACCAATGAAATGTCACAGGGGAATTTGTTTTAGCGGTTTTGGCTGATGGATAAATGTTAACCAGGACAACTGGAGAACTCTCCAGCTCTTCTTTGTATGGGATCTTTTAAGGACAGATAGTGTCTCGGTTGAAAACTGTAGCCAAGAGACCAATCTCTCAGAGAGTGAAACATTCCTGTAGTACTACACAGAAGCTTCATCCTATATTCTGTGCTCAAGTCTCTACAGCAGACCTACAGCTGTCTTTATGGTGCATCAGTAAATGTGAAGTCTGACGTTCAATTCGCAGTATGAGCTTTATTAGCTACCTCAGTCAGGGGAAAAGTTTGTCCAGTGGCCCCTTACAGGAAAAATACGCTGATGGAAGATAGGATTGGACTTAACTGGCTGTGTCCTTCATGCCCATCACCCTTGGTTTCTGGGACAGGGGCAAGATGTAAGAGAGCCTAGGGCACTGGGCAAAAGTACCTGAAGTTATTATTATTGCCAATGAATGACAGCTGCCTTTCAGAGCCAGTATGCCACAATAGCCATAATATATGCGATCACCTAATTTACCTTAACGTTGGAGCCTCATAAACTTAGCTTATAACATGGTCCCTGTTGACCATGTATGCGGAAGGTGTGTCCAAATGCAGCTTCTAGCTAACCTGATTTCGGAGCTGGAGCTGCGGATGGACTCATTGTGGAGCATCCGCGATGCTGAGCAAGTCGTGGATAGCACGTTTAGCGAGGTGGTCACACCGCAGGTGAAGATTACAAAGGCAGAAAGCGAATGGGTGACCATCAGGAACAGTAAAAGACTCAGAAAGATAGTGCAGGAGTCCCCTGTAGTCACCCCCCTCTCTAACAGATATACCGCTTTGGATACTGTTGGGGGAGATGGCCTCTCAGGGGAAAGCAGCAACAGCCAAGTTCACGGCACCGTGGGTGGCTCTGCTGCTCAGAGGGGCGGGAGGAAAAAAAGTGGCAGGGCTATAGTGATAGGGGATTCAATAGTTAGGGGCACAGACAGACACTTCTGTGGCCGCAAACGTGAATCAAGGATGGTATGTTGCCTCCCTGGTGCCAGGGTCCGGGATGTCACGGAACGGCTGCAGGACATTCTGGGGAGGGAAGGTAAGCAGCCAGTGGTCGTGGTACACATTGGTACCAATGACACAGGTAAACTAAGGGATGAGGACCTGCAAGCTCAGTACAGGGATTTAGGAGATAAATTAAAATGCAGGACCTCAAATGTAGTAATCTCAGGATTACTCCCAGTTCCATGTGCTAGCGAGAGCAGGAATAAGAGGATAGACCAAATGAACACATGGCTGGAGAGATGGTGTAGCCAGGAGGGATTCAGATTCTTGAGGCCCTGGGACCGGTTCTAGGGAAGGTGGGAATTGTACAAACCGGACGGGCTGCACCCAGGCAGAGCTGGGACCAGTGTCCTTGTGGGGGCTTTTGCTAGTTCTATTGGGGAGTATTTAAACTAGTGTGGCAGGGGGAATGGGATACCAGGAATAGGATCAGATAGGTCAGATTCAGATCAGAAAAATGGAGGTAGAAAATTAGCTAGGGACGTTGTGATAGACATGGAGTTACAGGAGAAGCAAAGTTTATAAAGCGTCCAGCAACGGAAATTGACGGGGTTAAACTGTTTATACTTCAATGCAAGGAGTATTACAAACAAGATAGATGAGTTAAGGGCACAGGTAGACACCTGGCAGCAGGATGTCATTGCTATAACAGAGACCTGGCGAAAGGAGGGGCAAAACTGGCAGCTAAATATCCCTGGGTATAGAGTCTTCAGACACGATAGAGTAGGAGATAAAAAAGGAGGGTGGGTAGCACTAATGGTTAAATAATCAATTCCAGTTTTGAGAAGGGATGATATACTAAATGGGTCAACAAACGAGGCTTTATGGATTGAGCTTAGAAATAAAAAAGGGGCAGTCACACTACTGGGAGTATACTACAGACCCCCAAATAGTGAAAGGGAGATAGAAGAACAAATATGTAGGCAAATTTCTGCTTGTAAGAACAAGAGGGCAATAATAGTAGGAGACTTCAACTATCCTAATATCAACTGGGATTCAAACAATATAAGGGGCACTGAGGGAGAAAAATTCATGCAGTGTGTCCAGGAAAATTTTTTCAACCAATTAGTGACAAGCCCAACGAGAGGAGATGCAATTCTAGACCTAGTCTTGGGGAACAAAGAAGGACAAGTGGGCGAAGTGACAGTTGGCGACCATATCGGGGACAGTGATCACAATTCAGTTAGATTTAGCATTACCATGGAAAAAGACAGAGATAAGGCAGGAGTAAAAGTCTTGAACTGGGGGAAGGCAAATTTTGCAGAAATGAGAAGGGACTTGGCTGAGGTGGACTGGACAGCACTGCTGGAGGATAAAACAGTGGAAAACCAGTGGGAAGCACTAAAAAGCGAGATCCCAATTGTACAAAGTAGACATGTCCCCTACAAAAATAAGAGTCGTACTGCCAAATCTAGACCTCCCTGGCTGTCTAGAGGAATGCAGAGGAAGATCAAACAGAAAAAGAAAGCGTACGATAGGCACAAAGGACTAAGCACTGCAGATAGCCTAAACGAATATAGGAAGTGCAGGGACGAAGTAAAAAAGGAAATAAGGAAATCAAAGAGAGAGCATGAAGAAAGATTAGCAAGTAAAGTTAAAGATAACCCAAAGATGTTTTACCAATATATTGATGCTAAAAGGTTAGTTAAGGAAAAAGTGCGACCTATCAGAGATGAAGATGGAAACTTGTGATTAGATGCAGAGGCTGTGGGAAGGGTTTTGAATGAATATTTTGTCTCTGTGTTTACAAAGGAAAGGGAAGATGTAGATATGGTAGTCAAGGAGGAACACTGTGAGATATTGGATGGGATAGTCATAAAGAGAGAGGAAGTACTCGAAAGGTTGAAATCCTTGAAAGTTGAAAAGTCGCCAGGGCCAGATGGATTGTTTCCGAAGCTGCGAAGGAAGTCAGGGAGGAAATAGCAGATGCTCTAAGGATGATTTTCCAATCTTCACTAGATACAGGGGAGGTACCGGAGGACTGGAGAAATGCAAATGTAGTTCCATTGTTTAAAAAGGGATCAAAGGAAATGCCAAACAATTATAGGCCAGTTAGTCTTACATCAGCAGTGAGCAAATTAGTAGAATCAATCCTGAGAGATAGGATTAACTGTCATGTGGAAAGGCATGGACTAGTCAGGGATGGTCAGCATGGATTTGTTAAAGGAAGGTCTTGCCTCACAAATTTGATTGAATTCTTTGAGGAAGTGACAAGAAGGGTTGATGAAGGTAGTGCAGTGGATGTTGTGTACATGGATTTTAGCAAGGCATTTGACAAGGTCCCACATGGCAGATTGGTCAGGAAAGTAAAAGCCCATTAGGGTAATGTGGCAAACTGGATAAAAGGTTGGCTTTGCGACAGGAAACAAAGGGTAATGGTCGATGGATGCCCTTGCGAATGGAAAGTTGTCTCAAGTGGTGTTCCACAGGGCTCGGTGTTGGGACCCTTGCTGTTTGGTTATATATTAACGATTTGGACGTGAACGTGGGGGGCACGTTTGGGAAATTTGCAGATGACACAAAGATTGGCCGAGTAGTGGATAGTGTAGAGGATAGCCATAATCTCCAAAACGATATAGATGGGTTGGTGGAGTGGGCGGTAAAGTGGCAGATGGATTTTAACATAGAGAAGTGTGAGGTCATACGTTTAGGGAGGTCAAACAGCTACAGGGATTACAAAATAAATGGGAATATACTAAGAGGGGTAGATGAAGTGAGGGATCTTGGCGTACAAGTACACAGGTCCCTGAAGGCAGCAGTTCAAGTAGACTAGGTTGTAAAGAAAGCATATGGAATGATCTCCTTCATTGGCAGAGGTATAGAATATAAACGTAAGGATATAATGTTGGAATTGTATAAAACACTGGTGAGGCCACAACTGGAGTATTGTGTGCAGTTCTGGTCACCACATGACAGGAAGGACGTAATTGCTCTGGAGAGAGAGCAAAGGAGGTTTACAAGAATGTTGCCAGGGTTAGAAAAGTGTAGCTACGAGGAGAGATTGGATAGGTTGGGGTTATTTTCCTTAGAACAAAGAAGGCTGAGAGGTGACTTGATTGAGGTGTACAAAATTATGAGGGGAATAGATGGAGTGGACAGGATAAAATTGTTTCCCTTGATGGAGAATTCTAGAACCAGGGTACATAGATTCAAGATAAGTGGCAGAAGGTGTAGAGGGGGACATGAGGAAGAACTTTTTTACGCAGAGGGTAGTGGGTGTCTGGAATTCGCTGCCCAAGTTGGTGGTAGAGGCAGAAACTTTAAACTCTTTTAAGAAGTACTTGGATCTGCGCCTAAAGTGCTGTGAGCTGCAGGGCTATGGGCCGGGTGCAGGAAGGTGGGATTAGAAAGGGCACCTGGGTGTCCTCGGGCTGGCACGGACAAGATGGGCCGAATGGCCTCCTCCTGTGCTGTAACTTTTCTATGGTTCTATGAGTGCAAACTACCAGCAGCCTGTATGCTTACAATCACATTGAGGTGGGTTAAGTACCTTGACACATTATATGGGTAGGAGATGCCTGCCATCATGATCAGTTCTGGATGAGTGCCAGATACCAGGCAGGAAGGCCTCGTGACTATGAACAGGCATTGTGCACAATTTAGCTTTTTAAAAACTCTTTCATAGGATGTGAGCATTGCTGACAAGGCCAGCATTTGTTCCCCTTCCCTAAATGACCTTGGGAAGTGGGTGCTGAGCCCTTTTGAACCACTGCAGTTCATCTGGTGGAGGTACACCCACAGTGCGGTTAGGAAGGGAGTTCCAGGATTTTGATCCAGCGACAGTGAAGGAACGGTGATACAGTTCCAAGTCAGGATAGTATATGGCTTAGAGGGGAACTTGCAGGTGTTCAGTTCTTGTAGTCTGAGTCATATATATCAGTGGAACTAAATGTTGGTTTTTAGGAATCTGGATGCTTCCATGTGTACCATCAACGATTCCCTGCAAGTTTTGGGAAACTTGCCACCTGTCAATAGTGCTGTGCACACTCATGGTGCTGCCTGCTTCCAATGAGGAAAGTGGTGATAGTGTTTTCCTAGCAAACAATAACAAACAAGGGCTCTGTGAAATGTTTAGTACATCAGGGTAGACGCTGAGAGGATATTTCCTCTCATGGGGGAATCTAGAACAAAGGGACACAATTTCAGAATAAGGAGCCTCTCATTTAAGATGGAGATGAGGAGGAATTTCTTCTCTCAAGAGGGCTGTTAGTATTTGGAATTTTCTTCCAGAGAGCAGTGGAGGCTGGGTCATTGAATATATTCATGGCTGAGTTAGACAGATTTTTGATCGACAAGGGAATTAAGGGTTATTGGGAACAGGATGGAAAGTGGAGTTAAGGTCACAATCAGTTCAGTCATGATCTTATCAAATGATGGAGCAGGGTCGGTGGACCAAATAGCCTACTCCAGCTCCTATTTCTTATGATCTTACTGCACAGAAGAATGACTGAAGTAGCCACTGCTCCTGGTCATGGCTTGAAAGGATACAGTGGCATAAACTTTAATACTAAGTTCAACCTCATAGGATGTCTAAAGGTGGTGCTAGGGGAAGCAGCATAATTCGGTGACTCCCTCTTTTGTGAAGTGTAGACATATTCAGATGGATTAGAACTTGACACTTCTGGGATGAGGATAAACAGGTGTGAAATCTGAACTTGCTTTTCTTCCTTCACATAAACTGATCCTCCTCCAAATTTGGACCTCGCAAAGGAATGTCCCATATGGTGCTCTGATATGCTAACCATATCAACCTTCCTATTATTCAAACTGTGCAGCAGCACATTCACTTCAGCACCTTTCAGGCAGTGTGTCAGCACAGTGCCACAGAATATTTTATATCTCCACATGGGATTTGCTATCCTTGACAGTTGGATTGTCACTTCACTTCCATGTACAGCCTTTTGAAAGGCAGACAGCTATTTAAAAATTATTTCCAGACTTTTAACATTTTCTGAAAATCCTGCCCTCATGTTGATTCACTCTCTGCACAGGGCACTGTGCAAAAGGAGCATATTTAAATTAATTACGTGAGTTGCTATGAAAGAGTTTAAATAATGCCACAACTATACACTTCTTGTGCACTGTGCAATAGAATTCCGCTGGCACTATGACCACCCATGAAATATCTATAATAAATTAAAAGAAATAATAAGTGACATGCCTGATGAAGGATAAAGAGAATTTGCTACAGCAAATTCATCATTAGGGCAGGACTTGGAAATATAACACTGCTCCGTCACTGGGTCAAAATCCTGGAGCTCTCTCCCTAACAACATTGTGGGTGAACCTAAATCACATGGAATGCAGTGGTTCAAGAAGGTGGCTCTCCATGACCATAAATGGACTATAAATGATGGCCTTGCCTAATCCCATTACAAATATATATAAAAAAATCATTTGACCAATCCAATCACATCTAATGTAACTGAAACAAAGCCAGGTCATTAAAGGTATGGGCAGTGCCTTCATATTAGGTCAAATTCACTTCTTCTAAGTCACAATGGAACACATCATTAGCAAAATAATCATGCAATGTAAAATTGCACCTGCACAAAGGTGCCATTTTACAGGTGTAAATTGAATGATCTACAGGCCTAGAACTAGAATTATCTTTTGCCCAAAAGCCTTACATGTTCCTCGTGGATAAAGCAGATGTTATAATTTCAATCCATTAATTCACAGGAAAAAGCCTAATTGCAATAAAAAATTAACTGAATCATAGCTTACCATTGTCACTGCTACTAAACAGTGGGGTTCTCCCAGGTTCTTGAGGACGGTACTGTGGAATGCGTGAATATCCTCTAGAGCCATACTCAGGCCTAGACTGTGGATTTCTTGATCCATATCCTTCACCAATCTGAGGTTCTATCAGACCATATTGAGGAGTAAGATGAGGATCTCTCAGTTCATGCCCTGAGTCAGGTTGTGGATCTCCTTGTCCATATCTTGGTCCAAGATAGGGATCTCCCGGTCCATATTCTATGTCAGGCTGAGAATCATAGGGTCTATATTCAGGCTGAAGATAATTGTCATAGGAGCCAATTTCACGTTGGAAATCCTGACCATAGGATGGTGATTCTGGGTCATATTCATAGCCAGGTCTATCACGGAGCCCAGTTGATTCATCAACAAATATCCTAGGAACATTACAAAGCTGTGCAAAATCATCTGTAATGATGCAGGAAGAAAATAAGTAAATAAAAAAAAACACGAGCCAGCAAGAAAACAAGTAAGAAAACATTAAACCTTTCTACTCTGATAACACAAACAATCGTTGGGGCTGATTAGTTGTCAAAATTTGATAGTTCCATTATGCAGTCCGATTATGATAACTTGGATATAAAAATTGTCTAGCAACTTTTTTTTTGTGAGTCTTACTTTGAATCAATACATTACCTGCCTTGACATTTAGACCAACCTGTGATATATAAATCTTCTCTCAGCACACATACTCTGAGCGGTCAACCTCCCGGTGGGGTAAGGGAGGGTTCTTCTTTGCACATGAATGTTGTGTTCTGATGATATTAATGAGACCTGACTGTAATTTTAATTGGTGGGCTGAGGGGAAAAGCTGCTGTCGCCTCCAGCCAGGTGCAAGCAGCGGGTAGAGAACACGGACCAAAAAAGGCCCAAAAAGGTTCATTTTTAAGAGCGTTTCTTATGGGGCCAGGAGTGCTCTACTAGGCCACAATGGGAAAGCTTTCCACAGCCGCAAACTACCCCTCTCCTCCTCAAATGCAATAACCTCTGAGACGACTACAGAAACCAAATGTATCACCCACTTACCTGGGGCTTGAATTTCAGGCACTCACCACTGGCTTCTAGCCCAGATGGGAACTTCTCTCAGAGTTAAATCAAGTTGACTCTGCCTGATTGTATTATGAATTTCTAAATGTCCTGTTATTGCCTCCTTAATAATTAATCAAGAATTTTCCCCATGACAGATGTTAGGCTAACTGGCCTACGGCATTCTCATGCATTTGTTGTAATCTTCCAAAATTCCCTTGGAAAACTGCAAATGTAACACCCCTTTTCAAGAAAGAAGAGAGACAGAAAGCAGGGAACTGTAGGCCAGTTAGCCTAACATCTGTCATGGGGAAAATTATTGATTAATTATTAAGGAGGCAATAGCAGGACATTTAGAAATTCATAATACAATCAGTCAGAGCCAACTTGATTTTGTTAAAGGGAAATCATGTTCGACTATTAGAATTCTTTGAGGAGGTAACAAGCAGTGTGGATAATGGGAAACTGGTGTATTTGGATTTCCAAAATGCATTTGAAAAAGTGCCACACACAAGCTCAGGGTGTCGGGGGCAACATATTAGCATGGATAGAGGGTTGGTTAACTAAAAAGGAGCAGAGAGTGAAAATAAATGAGCTGTTTTCAGGTTGATAAGCTGTAACTAGTGATGTGCCACAGGGATCAGTGTTGGGGCCTCAACTACTTACAATCTATATTAATGACTTGGATGAAAGGACCCAGTGCATAGTAGCTAAATTTGCTGATGGCACAAATATAGGTGAGATAGCAAGTTGTGAGGAGGATACAGAGTCTGCAAAGGGTTTTAGATGAGTTAAGTGAGTGGGCAAAAATTTGGCAGAGCATAATGTGGGAAAATATGAGCTGTCCACTTTGGCAGGAAGAATACAAAACCAGAATATTACTTAAATGGAGGGAGAATGCAGCAATCTGTGGCACAGAGAAATCTGGGTGTTGTGGTACATGAATCACAAAAAGCTAGCATGCTGTGCAGCAATTAGGAAGGCAATTGAAATGTTAGCCTTTATTGCAAGAGGAACGGAGTATAACAGTAGGGACGTCTTGCCACAGCTGTAAAAGGCCTTAGTGAGACTGCACCTGGAGTAAAGTGTGCAGTATTGGTTTCCTTATTTAAGGAGGGATATAATTGTATTGGAAGCAGTTCAGAGAAAGTTCAATCAGCTGATTCCTTGGATGAAAGTGTTGTCTTATGAGGAAAAGTTGAGCAGGTTATGCCTAATACTCATTGGAGTTTAGGAAAATGAGAGGTACTCTCATTGAAACATCTAAGCTTTTGAGGGGACTTGATGGGGTGGATGCAGGGAGGATGTTTCCCCTTGTGGGGAAGTCTAGGACTAGGGACACAATTTCAAAGGAAGGGGTCTCCCATTTAAGATAGAGATGAGGAAGTTTTTTTTTCTCTCGGGGTCGTTAGATTTTCAAATTCTCTTGCCCAGAAAGCAGTGGAGGTGTGGTCATTGAATATATTCAAGGCTGAGTTAAAGAGACATTTGATCTGCAAGGCAATCAAGGGTTATGGGGGGGGCAGGTAGGAAAGTGGAGTTATGGTCACTATCAGATAGCCATGAAATTACTGAATGGTGGAGCAGATTCAAGGGGCTGAATGGCCTACTTCCGCTCTTTTTCTTATGATTTTATGATCACTACAGGAGATAAATGTGTATGTGAGTAGGGCAAGAAAGAGGGAAGTTCTTCAGCCAATCAGATTGAACAATTTTCATTGAGACATGCATGGTGCAAAACTGGGCTCCATAGCACCTGTTGTTTGGGTGCTACGTGTCCCATTTGTTACATAGTTCTTCTCTCTGACGTAAATGTACCAATCTACACAAAGAGAAACAATAATGTGGGATCTTTATTTGAAGGTAAGACTATATACAGATAGAGTTAACTGGGACACTAAGGCCTGAATTTTACCCTTGGCGGGCGGATACGATGGTTGGGAAACGTATCGCCTCCTGTGATTGACCCCCGATCGCGATTTCACGCTGGCTGGCCAATTGGGCCCCGCCCAACATGAAACGCGTCCTCCCAACTGTCAGGAAGGGGTGGACAGGGGCGGGGGCCTGTCAACCGCTGGGTTCAATTGACAACCCGGCGGCCGGTTTAAAAATGGCACAGGCAGCTCCTTCAAGGCTGCCAGGAGAGAGCGTATCTTCTGTGTTGTGAACACTGAAGTTATGGCATCAAGTGCGGCTGGAGATGCCAAGTGGGAGGGCAGGTTGGGTGGGCACTCGTGCCTCGCGGTCCTCCTGGAGGAGGTGGCTGCCAGGAGGGACCGCTTTGTCCTCAGAGATGGAAGTAGTAGGCCACCGCACCTAACAAAAAGAGCTTGAAAGGAGGTGACAGCGCAGGTCAGTGGCCATGACATGGTGCACATGGGTGCAGTGCCGCAAAAGGTTTAACGACCTGCTGCGCTCGGGAGGGGTGTGTACTGTGTTGGCATGGATCAGTGTGTTGAAGTAATAAGGTCTGGCCGTTCCCCGTGGAGCTCAGGGGTGTTAGAGTCTGAGTGCGAACTGTCAATAATGCCGGAGCTGGCCAAGGGAGCGAGCCCTGGCTGCTTGGACTGAGTGCCTTGCAGCCCAAGGGGCATGGCTTGGGTGTGCCCTGCAACGTGTTCCTCAGGTGAGGTTGGCCAGGCTGCAAAGACACTGCAGTTAGAGAGTGGACTAATCCATGCTCCTCTGTCCTTTAAGGAGAAGACAACCCATAACAACATTGAAAGTTCACAGACAGGTAGAGGTCCCCCAAACCTCCTAATCCTATCCAGGTTTGATGCAGGACGCATCGGAGCTGGAGAGGCATCACACAGCTTGGTCAACCGGCCATGGAGAGGCTGGGGTGTCAGACAAAGGTAAGAGCGCAGTGCACAGAGGTGAGAGTTTCAGATGGTGCAAACATTCTTGTGTAGTCTCATCATTGATGGGAGCCTCAAAACTGGATTCCCCATTTATCATTGAAAGACAATGCACGTCTCCATTGTCTCACCAGGGTGCCTGGCATGCACAATGACAGTGTGATGACTTTAACTAATTACATGTCATTGTTCTCCATTAGATTCGCCAGCACGCACTCAATCGCAGGACCACGAAGAGCCACCCTGATGCCAGAGGACTGCCAGGCTTCACATGTACCTGTGTCACACCCACTCTCTGAACCAGGCACCAATGCAGATACCAGCACCTCAGTAGGTATTAGATCCTCAGCTAGAATGTTGGAGCACTGTGGTGAGGGCATTTCACACTCAATTGAGGAGTAGGCAGAGGCAGAGAGTGCCCAGGGCGCTGGCAGTCAGAGGATTACTGGAGACCAGGACGTTGCTCAGTCAAAGGCAGATTATGGGCCTCTGGAGTTGCCCATTAGGCGGTAGATGTTGATGTTCAGCGGGATGTGCAGGAGGATCTGGCGGAGATCCATGAGGTTATGCATATCATGGTCTCTGTTGTGGAGGAGCCCATGTAGAGCATAAGCGCTGTGTTGACCCTCATGGCCGAGCGCACTGCCTCCTCCATTGAGAGAGTGGCATCTCTCATGGAGAGGCAGCTCCAGGAACAGAATCAGGGGTTCCTGGGGTTGCACTTGGACCTGCAAGCCCTCACACAGACAATGACCTCAGATGCTCAGTGCCAGTGTGGGAGATGGGTAAGGCACCCAGTATCCCAGCTAGCTGCCTGTCCATCAATGGCAAGCAGGGAGGTCCACAGTGAACTCACATTGGCACACGAACTGCTTGTCATCTTTGTGGGCTCCTCTCAGGGTGCTCTGGATAATGGCAGCAGTTCCTCCACCCCTCTGCCAGTGATCTGATGAGGCTGCGATGACTGGGGAGATGCCAGCCATGGCACTGGCTGCTGCCTCCCAGGCAGGGGCAACACAGGCTCCACTGGCCAGAGGACAACTGCCAAAGTTATCAAGGCCAACAAGACACCAGAGTTAGCAGGCTGCCTCCAATGCTGCTGCCACGAAGGGGCGTTGGGGTGCACCAAGACGTAGCACTCACAAACATAAGTTTAAGGCACCATGAGCACAAGAGGAACTGTTCACAGGTGATCTTCTGTTGTGTAAGGTTTTGTTTATGTTTTCTGGTCTGGGAATTAAGACCAGAGAAGGTGATGTTAATTTTTTTGGATTGTCAAAATGAGATAAATTTTGTTTTTGTCATCATGAACTGAGTATGCTTCACCTTTGTATTTTTTTGGTGTAGGGTGTGTCAGTATGTAATGCTGGACGTGAGTGGCTTTAAACTTTATTGCACAGGCACTGAGTGGACTTTGGGTTCAAATGAAAGGGTCTGAAATGAAAGGGTCATTTCAGACATCCGAGATGGAGGCGGCAGCCCTGGCATGAGTTGGAAGCAGATCTTTGGCAGCCTAACTGAAGAAGCACTGGATTAAGGTGTCCCTGATGTCCCTGCCTCACCGAAGGATACAGAGGTCTGCCTCCACGTCCTCAGGGTTCTTCTCACTATGCTCTTCTTCTGACTCAGTACTGGATTCACCCTCTGTGGCCTGTGGAGCTGCGTCAAGATCCTCTTCCTCCAGTGGGTCCCCCCCTTGCCAGTGCCAGATTGTGGAGAATGCAGCATGCAACCACGATCAATGACACCTGCTCTGAGGGGTATTGTATTGCTCCCCCTGAATGGTCCAGGCATTGGAAGCGTATCTTCAGAAGATCTACAGTCCTCTCTATCACCGCCCTTGTAGAGGCATGATTCTTATTATAACGCTGCTCTGCCTCTGTTCTTGGATGGCAGAGAGGTGTTATAAGCCATCATTTCAAATATAGCCCTTGTCACCCAGCAGCCATCCATCCAGTCGGGCTGGAGCACTGAATAGCATCGGCACCTGGGAGTGTTTCAGGATATAAGTGTCATGGGAGTTGCCAGGGTACGGTGCGCAGACTCGCAAAATCTGTGTCCTGTGGTCACACGCTATCTGGATGTTCATCGAGTGTTGAACGAAGGCACCCGGCTGACCCGCTGGCGCCTTGAGGTGTGTGCCGTCAATTGCACCCTGGATGCAGGGGGAACCCAGCAATTGCTGCATACCCTTTGGCTCGCTCAGCCTGGCTGGCCTAGTCCATACGGAAATGAATAATTGTCATTACCCGCCTGAACAGAGCTTCTGTCACCAGCTTGGTGCAACTGTGGACAGTTGATTGGGGCACTCCACAAAGATCTCCCACTGACCCTTGGAAAGAGCTGGAGACAAAGAAGTTGTGGGCCACTGTGACCTTCAGAGCCACTGGCATAGGGTTTCCACTCACACAGTTGGAGGTGATCTCAGGCTCAATCATCGGACAAATGGAGGTCACAGTCTCCTTGGAGAGGTGTAGACTTCTTTGATATTGCACCTCAGACCGCCTGTAAACGCTGGCAGCAGGATAGTGGCATCTTGTGTGGCTCCTTCTGCCTTGGACTGCCTGCTGGCCCTGCGCCCCTTGTGCCTGCGTCTTTCCTTCCACAGGTCGCTTCCCTGGAGGCTGCATTGGGACATCTGTCCTCTTCTCCCTTCTGCCCTCTCTTCCTCCTCAGAGGAGATGCCACCAGTGGAGACCACAACACCCATTACCAGGATAATGGAAGGCTGTCTGTTACCTGGAAGGGTCCACACGGTCAAAATCCTCCAGGAGCCTTGAAGACACCAATGAGTCCTGAAGTGAAACCTAGAAATGCTAAGACTGAAGCTCAGAACGGAGATGAAGCTGTCAAGTTCAAATAAGCAACCAGCAGCAAACTATCTCCTAAACTCCTCACTACTCACACTGGCAATGCTGCTGAACCTTTTTATCTCACCCTTGGATGCGGTTTTGCAAAATGTGGGCTGCCTGCCTGCCCGTGCAACAAATGCGAAATCGTATGGGCAACATAAAGTCAGCTTCAATTGGGTTTTTAATGGCCTTAGGTAGTCTCTTAATTGATGGCGGGCGTGGCTCCGACTCCCGCATGTACCCATTGACCTGAAGATTGCACACGTGCGGGATGACGTCGGGACGTTTGCTCGACCTCTTCTCGTGCTATTTTATGCCCGATCAGGTCAGGCATGTGCCCGCCTGTGTGGCATAACATTCTGCCCTAAGTATTGTGCATCTAATCTCTACTTCTCTGCTTGCAATCTGACTATAAGTCATGGGAATAATACATTATATCCCCTTGAGGTGTATAATGATTGATCCCTTAAAGGGGCACTCACATCATATCACATTGTTCAGGGACCAAAATAGTACCCAATGGATGCACACGCACTTCTGTCATGAATTGAGGAGAACACCATCTTGGTGAGGACATTAACATCTGCAAAGCGTATGTCCAACAGAAATATGCAGAGTAGGCAGATCGTGATAGCAATCACCATGCAATCTGAATTTAGAAGTGCCATTTTGGAGCCCAACAGACAGCTAACACCCTCTTATTCTCGCACAGCTACATATGCAATAAGTAGCAGGAAGGACCCCCCCCACTCGCACAATTTAAAGACATTGACTACTTACAAGGCAGTTGCTGGTTGATTTCTTCTGACTGTCACCATGATTATGCACGTGTGTGGTGCTTTCCATAGTACTTTCAAATTGAAAAGTGTTCAGGTGCTGAAGGATTTTTTCCTGACTCCACGGCTTCAGCACAGATCAGTTGTTCCCAGACTAGGGGCCAGTAACAGGCATTTCCCTTGGAAAAAGCATGATTGAGATAATGAACAGGGGCCTTGCAAAGCAGGGAATCTCTAAGGAGGGTGAGGAGAAGGGCTCATAGCAGGAGACCATATCTGCCCAGGGCATTCAGGAAGCAATTCTCCTACCTGAACCTCAGCAAGGAACAATGTACGAGTCATCTGCACTTCAATGAGGTCCTCATTGAAATCTGTCCCTTGTGCAGCCACAACTGCAATATCAGAACAGGGTCAAAGAACACATTGTCAGCGGCTGTGAATGTGACCTGGCGATGAACTACATGCATCTGGATCCTTCCAGTTTTGTCTTTAGGAGCCTTCTGTCTCATGAGACGGTGGTTTGTGCTTTGGTGGTCAACTTCACCTGCTGTAGCTCAGGAGCTTCACAGCCATTATGACATCAGTGTGAACTTGCATGCAGCAAGCTGAATTTGCATGAGAGCAATCTGAGCTTCCAATGCAGCACTCAGATGTTGGTTGGCTGCTGTTGGTGCTGCAAGAAAAGTTGCAATGTTGGCCATCAGATGCTACACGATTGGATCCATAAATGTGTGAATGGAGTTGGCCACCACTTCCATGCTGAAAAGGCTGGGTTCGTAGCTCTGTGTGAAGCCCTGTGCTAAGTTTATGCTGAACTCCCCCATGTTTGACACTGAATGCAGGCTTTCTGGTGGGCTTCCCAATGCACCAAGCATTTTTGTTGTGTATACCCACCAGTGTTCCTCTGTAGGCTGTCCCATCAAAGTCTTCATCTGCGTCCTCTTCAGCAGCGAGCTGACACCTGCAGTATCCTTGCTCCTTGTCTTGACAGTGGCGTGCTTGTGTCTGATGTTTCATCACATGCAGATCCCACCTTTAATCTATCCTCTACGATATGCCAAGTGCCAGAATCTGAGTTGTTGGTCTGCAAGTGTGAAATTAAATAATGGAGCTTTGTCTCCACTATCTTATTGGTGTTCCTGCATGGCCTGGCCTGTGCTAGGCACAAGCGTAAGGCTGTGGTGAAGTAGTGGAGAGGCTGGCGGAGGGATTAAGTAGTACATGCATACACCATCTGCAGCTTGTAAATCAGAAGAGTTTGTGGGACAAGGAGGAAGTGGAATGTCATAAAGAGTGTTAGGTATGAGGATACTGTCATCTTCGACAGTTTCAGCCCCGCTACTGATCACGGTCTCAGCAATGGTAGTTCCAACAATGGCCAACACTGTCTCCTTCATGGGGGTTAGGAGATGCAGGCATGTCCACCCCCCTCCAGTTAGCTCCAGTTAGCTGTTGTGTGCCAGTGCATGTCGTGCAATCTTGGATGATGTGGCTGGCATAGTTGGATAGCTTTCATGGGTGAATAGTTTGTGCAAGGTGTTAGATATTGGTGTGAGGCTTACAGCAGTGCTAAGTATGTGACAGTGAGGCGAAACTATGGGTTGGATTTTATACAGGTGGGAAGGTGCAGGGCGGACCACTTGCCCCCCTCCCCCACCACCCCCAAGAATGAAAGTTGGCCATCAACCGACACAGCAGAAAGAACTCTGCCCTGCAGCCACGCTGCCGGGGAGCTAAACTCGGTAATAATGTGACTTCCACCCCTCAGTGGGAGGAAAGCCTGGCCTTGAGAGATTGGCTGGCAGCTCCAGCAGTCCCAGCAGCACCAGAGCTCAATAGCGGGTGCTGTTGAGGATGCGAGGAGAAGCAAGAAGAGCGATGGCTGCTGGGGACAGGTGGTCCCAAGCTTTTAGGGCAGGGAGGGATCTGAGAGCCCTGGGAGGGAGGAGAGTGGGTGGGAGACCAGACTTTGGAGGACAGGTGGCGAGGAATGAAGAGAGCGCTGACAAGTTGGGGTGGTGCCCCCAATATACACAGGGCACCCACTGAATGATGTGCCACCCCTTCCTTCCTGCCCTTGCTCAACCCAGCCTAAAAAAACATACTGCCCATGCCTGCTCGCCTGCCCACGCCAACTGTATTATGGGTTGGGCAGCATGATATCCTGGTCAATTGGCTTGGTATCAAGCTCAAAGGACCTTTAATTATTTATTTAAATATGGCAGGCAGACAGTGAATTTCAGCACGCACCCACCTAATGCATCCTGTGGGACAGCTTGGGGATGGGCAGGAAGGAGGCGGGCTGGACACTCTTTATATTTTATGTCCCTCCTGCTGAAAATACGTCTGGCGGGGTGCCTTTAAATCCAGCCCCATTAATATTAGCTATGAAGCTTCATTGATAGAGATGTTTGGTAGGTGAGTAATGAGGGTGTGGTCAATTCAGCAGTTGCTGAGGCTAATGGCGCAGTTGGTAGGATATGGCATTTAAAGATGTATTCACTGAGGTCATTCAACCACATGTGGCACTGCATCCAAGCCTTCATGATTCCTGGCATTGACCTCTATGGCTATGTTTTCCCATTGCTTTTTGACCATGTGCCTGGAAGGTCCCTTGCAGACACAGGACATCGTTCCTCCTCTCCACCAAGGCCTCCAGGGCAGCCTCCAATAACCTTGGTGCCTGGTCTCTCCAACAGTGCGTCATTCCTCATGGTTTCTCAGAACAGATTCACTTCCTACATGTCTCTATGTTTCTCAATAACATAAGATGTTATGATCTCCATAGGGACCAATAACTTAGATAAGATATTTGAAATTCAGTGACAGACTGAAAAGATCACACAAGATTTCAAGTTTAGGGCTTTTACTATTTTTTTGGCAATTTATACTTTAAACTACAGAAAATATCCAATGTGTGACTGTTAAATGACTGACAATAATACGCATGATTATAATTTGTTCCTTAAGTGGGCACTTTATTCTCTTGGAACCTGTCCAAAGCTATTTTCCATTCCCGTTGGCCTGCATCCCTTTTCTCTTTCCCATTTGGGTAACTTCTAATCCTTGAACTGACTTTCACTGCTAGGGTTTCCCTGGAGATTTCCTCCCTCTGCTCAAAGCTAGGGAAATCTTCTAGTCTTGTTTGAATCCTCACAAATTTGGTTTCTTTAATCTGAATATGAGCTTGCACCTGCCTTCCGTGTATTGAATAATAATGACAGCATTTTCTCTGCTTGAGATGCAGGAATGGCTACCTCTATCTCTCTGTTCTTTCTCTCTCAGGTTCTTGCCAACTGACTTGTCTCTGTGGGTTTCAGGGATACCTTAGAAAAAACATATGTTACAATGGCTTGTTATGGACATTTCTTTCTTAAAGTCCATTCCCATGGCAATATGAATCACATGGGCCTTGTATCCAGATAGAAAGGCTAGTTAGCTATCCTCTAGACCCTCAACTCCATTCTATCTATGAATTAAATAGACAGTTTAGAGTATAACCATTGATAAAACTGACGTTCCTAACACCTCCCTATGAGACTTGGAGACTAACACTCTAACCACAGTTAACACAGATGCTCTTGCCATTGTCTACAGGACTGAATATCTCGCACCTTCTTCCATGCAAAACAATCTGCCCCAACCCCCAACCCCCACAACCTCATGAGCCCTTAACAACCGTGCCACCCAAGATTGTTGTCAGGCAGATTTCAGAAAAGGCCACCTACATTTCTCCATTTTACCTTAAATTAAGGGGACAGTCTCAAAACTTATAAACTTAGTACTTGTAATAAAAAACAACACATAGAAACAGGAGTAGGTCATTCAGCCCATCAAGCCTACTCTGCCATTCAATAAGATTATGGTTGATCTATTGTAGCCTCAATTCCACATTCCTGCCTGCCCCCCTCCCCCATTAACCCTTGATTTCTTTGTAGACTAAAAATCTGTCTAATTCAGCGGTGCATGTATTCAAAAACCCAGCCTTCACTGCTCTTTGGGATAGAGAATTCAAAACATTAACAACCCTCTGAAAGAAATTTCTCCTCATCCTTATATTAATTGGGAGACCCCTTATTTTGAAACTGTGGCCCCTAGTTCTAGATTTCCCTATGACGGGAAATATACTCTCATCATCTACCACGGCAAAACCCCTCAGAATCTTAAATTTCAATAAAATCACCTCTCATTCTTCTAAATTTCATTGAGTTATAACTCAATTGAGTTTCATTATAACCCAACCTGCTTAATTATTCCTCATAAACCAACCTCTTCATCCAAGGAATCAAGCCAGTACACCTTCTCTGAGCTGCCTCCATTGCGAGTATATCCTCCCTTACATAAGGAGACCCAATCAGCACACAGTACTCCAAGTACGGTCTCACCAATGCCCTGTACAATTATAGCATGACTTCCCTGCTTTCATATGCAATCTCCCATGCAATAAATGCAAACATTCCATTCGTCTTTCTAATCATTTGCTGTACTTGCATACTAACTTATTGTGATTCTTGGATAAGGACACCCAGATCCTTGTGTATTGCAGCATTCTGTAGTCTCTTTTCATTTAAATAACATTTTGCTTTTCAATTCTTCCACCAAAGTGAACAACCTCACATTTTCCCAAATTATACTCCATCAGTCAAAATTTTGCTCACTCACTTAAACCATCTACATCCCTTTCCAGACTCTTGGTGTCCTCCTCACAATTTGCTTCCCAACCCATTTTTGTATCAGCAGCAAATTTGGCTACAATACACTCTGTCCCCTCATGTAAATCATAAATAGTTGTGGCCCCAGTACTGATCCCTGTAGCATCCCACTAGTTACAGTTTGCCAACTTGAAAATGACCCATATATCCAGATTCTCTGCTTCCTGTCCATTTGTCAGTTCCTTATCCATGTTGATACATTACCCACAACACCATCTTGTATAGTAAACCTTTATGTGATAAATTATCAAATGTCTTTTGTAAATCCAAATGCATTACACTACATGGGGCATAAAGCCTGTGGAGAAGCTAGGTAACTTGGACTGCAGCTTCCAGATTTTCACGTTTAACTGTGTGTGTGCATACTCCAGAAGTTGCTGTCTGTGTTTACCCATGACAATATAATGCATTGCCTGAAAGGGTGGTGGAAAACAGATTCAATGGAGTCATTCAAAAGGGAATTGAATAAACACTTGAAGGGAATAATGCCATTGATTTGGAAAAAATGCAGCAGGGTAGGACTAAATGGATAGCTCTACTAAAGAGCTAGCGTGGAGTAATGTATTGAATGGCCTCCTTCTGTATTGTATTATTCCATTGTTCTATGACAATGGAGCACCAAAATCTTCACTATTATTCTTAATGCAAAATCTGGCTGTAATGTTTGCTCTTATAGTACTACAGTGTCATCCATTGACTGGTTCTTTATTCTGTTTAAAGTGTATCTATCATTTAACAAATGTCTCGCATTTTCTGGGAGACCAGGGATTAAAGCAACAGGTGAACCAGTCTTGAGTGCATGAAGCGTTAATGGAAATGAAAACCAGAAGAGACATAAAATGGACTGTAGTACACTATGGCCAATAAAGTCAAAATCTACCCCTTAGTATTTACATGGCATTTATATTCAATATGGGTATTGAATAATTAATATCTTACCCGATGTTCTGGAAGGACAGAAGGCACACTGCAAGCCCCAGGCCTCTCCATACAAGCAGCAGCATTCAGTGTAGGTTGTTGATCTGGTCCTTAAAGGTTTGCTACAGATGTCATCCTCAGTCACACCCTGCCAGCATATATCCAGATATGTATCTACCTCTTCAGAGTCAACTAAAGAACAGAATTAATATCAATGAGGTTATCTTCAAAACAAGTAAAAATCTTTTGTCAGGTTACTATTGGACACATAAAAAAATATAAAGGCAAATCTTGTGAGGTTCCATACTTTGAGGCTTTGTATGTGCAGGTGATGTCAGAATAATGTGGTGTGCTGCCTGGAATTTTCCATCCATTGATTTAAGTGGAAAGCAAACCACAGCCAACACACTTGTTAAGCCATATGTAGATAAACTTTCCCAGCCCAGTGACAGCTGTGTTCAGGGCAGCCCAATTTTAATATACATAGGAACTAATGCTTGTTTCAGGTACAGGTCCTGGGAGCCTTTTTGATGTCTATACCAACATGGTGAGAGGTGCACTTCCAGCTCATACTGTGATTGTGGATTGACCTGGAGGCAGTACACTAAGAAAAATTTGTAATTTCTTTAAAATATCCAGGGAATCTAATTGTCTTAGAGAATGTTTAAAAAGGCCTTTTAAGAGTTTGCATTGTAAAGGGATCAACTGTAATTTCTTAGATAATAAGAAATACTGGCCCATGTGATTTGGCAATCCTTGACCTGGAAGCAGTACTATCAGGAAGTTAAGATGGAAGCCATGTGGCCAGACACAAAGGAGAGCTCCGGACAAAGGAGAGCTGCAGCAGAGTGGAGAACAGAGAAGGCATATTTACAAGGAACTATGTGTGTGTGAGACACTTGTACAGGACAGAAAACCAAAGATAGGGTTAGAGCACAGATTGTGAATTGGATAACTCTGCAGCTATGCTTCAGTTTTGTCGGAACCAACCAGACTATTTAACAAGATTTATTAAAGGAGTCAGATAAAGGAATCTCGTTGAATCTATGCCATCAAAACTGTTGTGAATCTAGCTAAGGAGGTTCTACAGGAGTGTGCTGTTTGAGTGATGACCATCTCCGGGGACCTCAGATGGAATACGGCTACCGGTGAATGTGACACGAGGGCCAAATCAATTGAGGCTGAGTTAGATAACTTTGGAACTGTACATGGTGCCATATGTCTGCGGGGAGTAATGCCGGTGCTCATGGTTGTGTAAGACATATCTTTGTTGTACCCAACTATTTAAAGTGGAATTTACCTTTTTATTTGAAGTATCGTTTGCCTTTTAATTCATGTGTATTTTGTGTCGGTTCTGATTCGTATTAAGCTACAAAAACTGGAATCTTGTTGGTAATTTCTTCATTTGGGGGGTCATTCAGTAAATTTGGTTATTTTGATTTACAGAACCTCCACAGGGATTGTAACACTTGCAAAAAATATGCATTGTCATCAAGTTTTTAGGCCACGATGTCAGCTATAGTTACTGTTAATGTGATGCAACAATCAATCACATGTTGGATATTCTCCACGTAAGATAGGAATAATTTGGTGTGTCGAACTAGAAGGCTTCAATGCAAAACAACTTCTTTATCCCATGCTGGATGATTGTATAGTGCTATTCCTTTCACGCACTTTGTAACTTGAAAATCTTATGTCTGCACACATTTCCTGTCTATAAACCATAACTTTCTGTTTTGTCACACTTCTGTGCCAATTATTTCCATTGTAAATTCCTATGTCCACATTTACAATAGAAGCTACCTATGTAAAAATGTCAGCAGAGGCTTAGTTATTAGCTGTCTTACCTTTGAGTTAGAAAGCTGTGGGTTGAAGTCCCACTTCAAAGCACAAGAATCTAGCTGACATTCTAGCACAGCACTCCAGTGCAGTACTGAGGATTTGGTATCCTGCTGGAGGTGCTGTCTTTTAGATAAGATAGTAAACTGAAGCTCTGTCTGCCCTCTTGTATGGAAATAAAAGATGCTATGGTACTATTTCAGAGAAGAGCAAGGGAGTTATCCCCATATCTCTGAATCACATCATTAAAAGCAGGTCTGTCCGCAAGCATGACCCAGACCTCCCTGTTGCTTGCCATTTCAACACTCCACCTTGCTCTCATGCCCACATGTCCGTCCTTGGCCTGCTGCAATGTTCCAGTGAAGCTCAACGCAAACTGGAGGAACAGCACCTCATCTTCCGACTAGGCACTTTACAGCCTTCCGGATTGAATATTGAGTTCAACAACTTTAGATCATGAACTCTCTCCTCCATCCCCACCCCCTTTCTGATCCCCCTTTTTCCAATAATTTATATATATTTTTCTTTTCCCACCTATTTCCATTATTTTTAAATGTATTTCCATCCATTGTTTTATCTCTACCTTTTAGCCTATTTCTATCCCTTACCCCCACCCCACCCCCACTAGGGCTATCTGTACCTTGCTCATCCTGCTTTCTACCCTCAATGTCACCATTAGCACATATCTTAGCTAATGTCACCACCGTCAACACCTCTTTGTCCTTTTGTCTATGACATCTTTTGACAATCTCCATCTATCACTGGCCCTCTATCCAGCTCTACCTGTCCCATATAAAAATAGGAACAAAATGTATGATTTTAAGATGGGGTAAGCATTAGGTTTGCATGTCTTGGTGCAATTAACTGACCCTCTAACATCATCATTTCACCTGATGACTGTATTTGGACCTGACTCCCCCATGTGTAACAACATAGGAGGCAGAACGACACATTTAAAAAAAAATCATGCACTGGGGGCACAAGCCTTATTTCCTGTTGTCACAATTTCTCAGTCAAAATTTACTACCGTAAATTGCTCTCAATATTCTCTTAATCAATTTTGCTGTCAACTGCCCCAATATAGTTGCAGACTTTGGCAATTAGGTGGCTCTGTGGATCACGTTTCTGAAGTTTTTCTTCCAACTTGATCATCATTTTGTCTATCAGAAAAACTTAAGTTCATCAACTGACTATGGACAATGTTACATCATATCCATAAGCTTCTCAATGTTTTGAACTGGTTTGTTCAAGGAAGCTCAGTTGTTATTTTGTTAAATGCAAACATATTAATTGGTACAAAAACAGAAACAGAAATACCTGGAAAAACTCAGCAGGTCTGGCAGCATCGGTATTAATTGGTACAGTCTATTACAGTTCTCTTAATTCTATTCCTCTCCACAGATGCTGCTAGGCCTGCTGAGTAATTCCAGCATTTTCTGTTTTTATTTCAGATTTCCAGCAGCTGCAATATTTTCCTTATGAAGAAACTGTACCTGCTTTGTTATTGACCCTGGATTTTATAGTTGAAAATCAATTCTCAGCAGAAGAATAGCAAAGTGAGCTGCCTAATTTGAAGAGAATTAGCATAGGCAGGATTTAATACAGTCTGTCATGGCGGGAACCATGGCGGCTGGACCCGCTTAATTGTGGAAGAAGCCCTGCGTCTGTCCTCCGCTGATTAAGTCGGAGGGAGGAAGGGGTTGATGTGGGATTCCCAGCTGCTAGTGGTGGGATATCAATTAGATTCATAAATGTGCCAATTGACACCCATTACCCCTGAGCCCACTAAAATTTAGTGGTGGCTCAATGATTAAATGGGGCCGCATGGCTTTCCTGCGCCTCCTGAAGACTGCCCATCAAAACTTAGCAGCCACTCAGTGCTTGATCGTGGTAGCTGACATCAGGAAGTGGGGACTGCTGAAAGACACAACCCTGCCCTTGCCTTTGATCCCCTGCACCTCCTTGTCCTGTGACCTCCTCCCTGTGATCCCATCCTGCCATCACTCGCCTTTGGCTTGGGGTCCCTTGGCAATCCTGGGCCTCTGGTGGGTGCATTGCTGGCAGTTTCCACCACTCCCAGTGGTACTGATGAGCAATGGAGAGCTGCTAACCTCTGACTGGCTGACAGCTCTCAGTGGTAGGGAACTTCTATAGCTGGGGTCCTGAATCCTGGGGAAGACACAACAGTGACCACTTAAGTGCATGAATGAAGAACCCTTAATACTGTTGGGCCTCTTCCACGGAACTGAAGGGGATCTCCATTGGCCGGACTAAATCCATCCCCATATCTTATATTCTTTGCTTAATTCTGTTACCTCTAAATTACATTTTCTGCTTCACCCCATAACCATTGAATTACATCTTTTTGTCCCCTATGTGCCTTCCCAACTAAGATGTCAGACAGGCAACTTCTTCCCAAGCCTTTGCCAATATTGCTCTAGAATCAGTATTTAGAAGGGATGTGAGAATAGATTGAGTTGAGCCTCCACAGCTCAATGTCCAAGATAAGGAGCTTGGTAGAAAACAATTCCTTCCCTGTGGAACAGTACCTGCTTCCTCTCCACGATGACACATTTTAAGACCCCAAACTCAATGTATGAAAAATGCAAAAGCAAACCCAATCAACCCCTAGCAAGGTATACATCACAACATTTCAACTGGTTACCCTTGACAGCTTAGTGAAGTTTGCGGGTTCAATCTCTGATGTTAGCTGATGTCATTAGGGTTGCTAATATTGATTTAGATTTCTCCGGAATAGAAGGAAGAAAAAAGCAGCCAATGAACCTGTGCACAGACGGGAATTTCAAGTGAAGAGGATTGGTCTCGGCTGTGGTATTATCTATGGCTGAATGACTGCGCAGATCAAATTAAGAACAGGGTTGTAGAGAGCTGTCAATTTTGATGGAAGGTGGGGTGGGGGAGGGATTCCCTTAAATTTCTAGCAACTTTGAACAAATTTACAATTATCAATGCATTACAAATAGCACGGGAACTTATATTTACCCCCTGATTCTGTGCCATTTATACATCTGTTACGGGTTACATCCAGTGTAAGTGGTGGGCTGCAGAAACAATTAAAAGATCCTGGTGTATTGACACACTCTCCATTCACACAAGTATTTTCATCCTGACACTCATCAATATCTAAAGAAATGATGACAAGAAAAGAGAAGAAATATGTTATTCCTTTAGATTGATACATCAACATTTACTTATCTCTACAAGTTATTTAGCACCTTCCCCAGGTGATAATGATTACTGAAAATCATTTATGCAATTGTCTTTTGACTGCAAATCTTTTCTTCAAATTATTGTGATGAAAGTATAGAATGCAGGGCAAGAAGCGTTGTGTGCGAATAATGTAAGTACATTCTTCCAAATTTGACTTTTTTTTGTAACTTTACCTTCAAAACACACAGAAAATGTGTTATTAAAATGGAATGTTTTAAAAAATGGGTGGGCAACTTAGTGCTTATGTGTTTCCAGCAGGGGGCAGCACTCAGACCGCAGTACAGGTGCACAATCTGTGATTTTCAATTCATATAATGAATGGATGAAAAAATTACAGATTATACACCCATCAGTTAACATCATGTGCTATCAGTGAGTGTTCATTCCCACTAGATTTGTGGAATCAACATTAGTATTTAACATAGAGTTTATATTACTTAGGGAGCTTGTATGTTAGTAATGCTTATAAAAGGGAGCAATCATTTACTGCATGTTCATTGGACACACTCAGTTTTAAATAAACATACATTTGTAGGCACACATCACTATAATAATGTTAATAGCTCAAACTTACCTACACATTCCAGCCTCACATTGTCATAGTAAAATCCTGTGCCACAGTAACAGGCATAGTCACCTATATTATTTACACAATGCCCATTCTTGCAGATTTCTGATCCAAACATTGTACATTCATCTGCATCTACAGGTGGGGAAAAGGACACGACTTTAGAGGCATTGGTCTAAAATTTCCAGTTCTGGTGAAGTTCAGACCTGAATGACTAGTAATGAGTACAAAGCTATCCAGAGGTGTAAGTCAACCAACAAAGTGTTATAGCCAAAGTGTGACAGCAAATTTGTATTATCAGAAAGTAAATGTTACAGGAGTTCAAGCGGCCTGTGGGGGTGGGCACAGTAATTTCTTCACATGTTCTGCAATAATCTCCCATTTTGAGCTCTATGTGAGCTTTGAGTACAGTAGGAAGACCAATTCAGAGTTTGGCTTACTGTTTGACAAAGTGAAAGAAGCTTTGACTTGTAGGAGGCTGTGAAATAACTTGATCAGTGAATGCTTGGTGTTGACATTGGGTTCCCAGAAATGTGACACTGATCTGGATTTTATGGGGCACCTGCACCCCACCCTGCCCCACCCCCCCCACTGGGGAAAAAATCGGAGGGGAGGGGGGGCAATCAAATGGCGGCAACTCTCTCGTTCCAGCAGCATCACCAGCGGTTGTTAATTGGCTACTTAAGGGCTTCAACTGGCCCACAGGCAAGAGGGCCTCCTGATGCCCAGCACTGGAAAAATAGCTGCAGGGGCAGGGGCAGGCAGGTAGGCAGTGGGCATGGTACCTATGGCATTTTACGGGCCTCTTGCCTGCAAACCTGCTGTTGAGGGGGCCATAAAATCCAGCTTATTACTCAATTTTACAGTACTAATATTTGTTGCATGCATTTGTACAGAACTTCACTAAAAAGAGCAGTTGCTGTCAAATCAATCCATCTGGGCTGTTTCAAGACTCACCTCCATAGTTATGTGATCCAAAGCTAAAAGAACCAATCTGAAATGGAATGAATCCTTTGCCATCTGGACAAATTTCATTATATTCATCTGAATTAAAGCAAAGGGAATAATTACTAATGATTCAAATTCAGTTTTGACTTATTATAGTAGTAGCCTTTGAAAACAAATAAATGGTCTGAATAATGATTTGATCAGACATCAAGATAATTGATTGTTTCACTGTCCTGTTGTCACATTAAAATGGGATGGCGGGAATCCTGTTTGCTGGCTCTAGATACCCACCCCGCCCCCAACCCTGTGGGAATTCTTGGTGTCAATTTGAATAAAATGGGCCTACATTACTTTGGGATATCTGAGGACACCTGCTTGGTGTTAGGGTATGGTCACTTTCCTTAACACAGTTGCAGTTTTATTCCCTTGTACCCAACAACCATAAGAAAACTAACCTTTATGAATTTGTTGGGTCCTTATTCCACCACCTAGCAATACTCCACATCAATTTCATGCAGGTATATGTAGTACATAGGGGTGCCAAAGGTAGAACTGGAGGGGCTTCAGCTGGACTGTATCATCTCACCAGTCCTATCTCCTTCTCTGTTTTCAGCTGCACATGGGTACATGCAAGATGCATCCGTGATACCCACGGACACATTTTGAAAGTGGTGGCGATTGAACACTGGGTAATTTATCCTGCATCCTCAGCAGACTGCTTTTATAAGTATTTCATTGCCCTTTAATGAAGTATTGTTGAACATATACATCGACTTGATCATTCTGTAGCAGCTATCCTCACAAGAGTGGCTCTTCTTTCATTTCCTGTGTATTATCTGGGGTAATTTACCATTATCAAGTTGGGATGTGCACTGCTCCTTGCAGCTATCCTGGTTATGGATCATGTATCACAATTTGCCAATTCGGACTCTGAACTATTTGGCTATTCCAATATATATTTGGTTGATTTAAAAAATCTCATTAAAATAACCTTCCTCTTTTCACATGCCTTTGCCTCAAAGAGTGAACTGTCTTTCTTATTCGGACCTTGTGGCTTTTGGCTTACCTATTGTTAGTTTAGTCTTTTTCAGTAGAAGTAAACAGTACAGTAAAAGTAAACAACCAGAGAAGCTAATTTTGTGGCTCTTCACTTAGTATGTGATCAATGTCTTTAATCTTCCTAAACCTCTTTCCTGAACACTCCATACCTCTGTACATTGTATACCTTTGGGGTAAGTCACGTTTCTGACATTCTCACTACACAATAGTTCCCTATTATCTAACAACCTTCAGTATGAGATTTACTTTCTTTTTTGGACCCCCATCTCTGTCTGTTACTGGGGTCTAGCTATTCTTTACATCCTGCATATGCTGAAAAATGTGTGTACCAAGCACCACAATTATGAAGGGTTTTTAAAATTGTACACTTTTATAGAGTAAGAAAACACTGTTAAACTCTAGCAGGGAAGTTGGTAACCGGAGGGCACAGGTTTAAGATAATTGGCAAAAGAACCAGAGAGGAGGATCCAGAAAAGAAATTCAAACTTTTTTTTTTACGCAGCAAGTTATTAAGATCAGGAAAGCACTCCCTGATGGGATGGTGGAAGCTGATTCAGTAGTAACTTTCAAAAAAACACTGGATAGACACTTGAAGGAAATAATTACAAGGCTACAGGGAAATTGCAGGGTAGTGGGACTAATTGAATTGCTCTTTCAAAGAGTTGGCACAGACATAATGGCTGGGATTTTCCAGTCCTTCCAACAGCTGGAATCGTTGCAGGCAGGACGGAAAATTTGATGGACCAGCCAAAGGTCCACTAACTTCAGGTGAGAATTTCTGTGGGACCGGAAAATTCTAGCCAATGGGCTGTACGGCCTCCTTCGGTGCTGTATAATTCTATGATTAGGCCAGAATTACAATAGCACAGATACCTTAGAGGGTTGTTGGGCTGGGGAAATTTTAAGAGCAGGGCAGGGTGAGGCCATGGAGGGATTTGAAAATAAGCATGAGAATTTTGAAATTGAATCATTGCTTAACCAGTGTAGGTCAGCGAACACAGAGAGGGTGGTTGACTGAGATTTGGTGTGAGTTACAGCAATGGGTAACAGAGTTTCAGCAATTCGGTAGCTTCCTGGTCATTGTTACTGATGCTTGCTTTTTATTCTAAATTTATTTAATTGATTGAATTTAACTTTCCCAATTGCCTTCATGGGATTCGAACTCATGGATCATTAGTCCAGATCTTTGGATTACTAGTCCAGTAACATAGCCACTGTGCTATTGTACCCAACAATTTGATTTGAGTATATTTTTCAAATATTTTTTGTCAAACTAAAGAGGTCAGGTGAAAACGTTCAGATGACATTATCAATATACTTGACTGGAGCTCCTATACCCAATTTTACATTGTCTGACAAATTAAATACTCATACAGGTAACTCACTTCGAGCAGCAACAGCTGCAACCTATCAGAGGAATTCTACATTAGATGGAACACAGCCAAAAAACATAAATTATAAACAATGAATGTTAGATGAATTCTGAAAGTAACTCTAATAAGGTCTTTATTATCTTGTAATCACAAGTTTGTAGAGAAAAGTACCTAAAGACATCTACTTTTAGCTGTAATTTGAAGTTAAATCATACTGAATAGGAATTGTAATGTGATATTTTAAAAAGAAAGCAAAAATCCTAGACTTGCCTCCTGTCAAAACATTTTGTTAACTGTTCTCAATGTGGCATAATATTGTAACTTATGTCTGATACTACATTCAACATTCTTTGCTCCATCCAAATACTTATGCTTTCAGAAATTAACTTTTTTTTCCTTAACATCTGTTAACTGGTCCTTTTATTAATATTAACATCTTTCAATACCAAACTCCTTTGGAGGGGGGGTGGGGTGAAAGGAGAGCATTTCTTCATTAACATTCTTCAATAAAAGATTTATTGTGGTTATTTTTTTCCACACATGTTCATAACATTATTCAGTTGGTGAACAAAGGAGGTGAATAAAATTGCATCAGTAGCTATTTTGAAAATAATCAATTTTTTTCACAAACCATAACGTGTTGTAGTAGAATATAGCCCCTCCTGTTTACCATGCTGTCTTTGACCATATCAAAATTGTTTTATAATGAATGTGAGCATAATAAGGCAACATCTTACGTGGCAATGGAATAATTAATGAAAGAGTTGATTCTCCTATGGTGGGACAGGTGGGAGAATGCTCTGGGATTGCTGTGCACCAGTACACTGGGACTGTGAACAACTAACCTTGCTGGATTCAGGATTGGTCAACTCATTTGAGTAATTTAATTGTGTTCCTTGTATATAGATAGGATTACTCTGGCACTTTGTTGGAACTTTGCTGGAACTGGTTGAAACTCTGTTTACATGGGTAAGCAGATTTCTGGCACACTTGCAGCAAAGTTACAGTGATGGAACAGCAACAGCTGTGAGGAAATTCTCAGCCTGTTTCTATTGTGCTTCAGCTGAATCAATTGGCTGGCAAAAGGGATAGTTTCTAATGCGCGACCAAATACTTGTAGGCTTAATTACCACATCAAAATTCCATGACAAATTTGCATGCTGTGCAGCCATCTCTTCACACAAGACAAAATTCAGGCCAGTCATTGCCATACATCTCATGTTATACTGTGTCTTGATTTAAATGTGAAAGCTACCTATAAACATACAGACAAAACCTGCAGTGGTGGGAATCTTACAATCCTACATCACTCACCATGAAAGTATTGTACTGCAAAACTGTCAACATGAAGAACACAGACAGTCTGGTGAATGAATGCATGGCGACCTCCTGTCATCCCACAGGGTGATTTCTTCAAGTTAATTCACTTAGTACTATGCTGACATATCTGTCCTGTTGTAGCATGACACTGCTACTGTTGTATTGACATTGCTACTACATGCTCATTTCTCATTTTTCACATGCCCAATGATGATACTGGCACTAGGAACAAGTAGGAATTTACTCATCAAATAAGCATCTGCCAAGCACTCTTCAGCTCAAAAGCACCAGCACAAAAACTTCAGGGGTAGAATCGTCTCAGATTTGTACTAAGTGCGGTAGTGGATGGGAAAAAGGACGTTTTACCCATTGGCTGCAATGGCGGCTTTTCATGCTGTATCGTCACAATCCTGCCTTATTAATTATGCATTCCCAGGAAAAACGCCATTTCAATGGTGCAGGCTATCACCTTGCCGCTTCATCATGCCCGCTGCCATATTTTAAGTGCAGCAATGTGCACACCTCTTAGTGCTTCCAGCCCACGACTGCTGCAAAGAAGACATGGCCCAAAAGGCAAGAAGACAGCAGTCTGCCGGTTTAATGACATGTCCCTCGGAACTGTGGAGGCTCACTGTGATGTCCCCTACACCTGCTCTGGATGCAGAATGGGCAGCAACATCACTAATCCAGCATGGGAGGCGGTGGTAGCAGTGGTCAGGGCCAATGCCCTGCAAAAGAGGACAGCCACCCAGTGCTGCGACAGGATGAATGGTCTTATTCATTCCACCAGGGTTAAATCACTCTTCTTATCACTCTCAACTCGTACACTCGCAAACCCATCACACAGTCACAGGGAACTCATACCTCAAGGGACAACACCACTAACTCTCACATACACACACACTCACATTTTCCTCAGGCTCATATCATCTGGAGCTCGCATCCTCATCCCGTCCATGTCTCCACTCACCACACAAACATTCCATGTGGTGCCATGTGTCCTGCTCACACTCCCTCCATCTGTTTTCATGCAGGAGAAGCTGGCTCACAACAGCAGGGAGAGGTCCCAGACTGGGGAGTGGAATGGCCCATCATAGGCCCCTCACCCACTTTGAGGAGCATGCCATCGTGCTGACTGGTGAGGATGAGGACTGTGCCTGTGGCGATAGTGAAGTTGGCAGCGAACACCCTCATGAGGATTCTGCACCACATTATCCCTCCCTCAACACAGCTGTGGGTGCTCGTTTCCTGCTTTTGACTGTGCTGACACGCACTAATTATTTCTATTTTGGTTCACAGGGAGCTCTGCCAAGGACTCCTCCTCTATTGAAGAGCTGGAATTAAGTGGCCTGGAAGACCTGTGACAGTGCTTACCCACACCCTCCATCAGTGCAGAGACATACACCTCCTGGGACCTAGATCTAGAGCAGGCCTGGGTTCACAATTTGGCGGTCACCGCACAGACACATGTCCGCAGCAGGAAGAGGCAGGTTCAGCCGAACTCCCTGGCACTCAGAGGGCTGCTGGGGGTGAGGCATCTGTGAGGTCCAAGTCAGATGAGGGCCTCTGAATTTGGCTATCCAACTGATCCTGGAGATTCAGCAGAAGGCAGGAGAATATCATGCAGAGCTGTTGAAAGCCCTCAACAGAGTGGCACGTGAGTCAGAGGAGTACATCTGCCTGTTCTCTGATGAAGCAGTCCCCGCATGTTTTTTGTGTATAGAGAATGGGGAGGATGGTGGTCACCATGGAGACACTGGTCCAGCGGAATGCAGGGACGCACGCAGTCCTGCACTCCATCGCGGTAGCCATGGATAAGTTCCTGCAGTGGTAATGTGAGAGGGAAAAAGAGCACCTCGATGTACCCCCACTGAACAGTGCCCTCCCTTCCATGTTCACCTGGACATTCCTCCCCCTTCAGACTCCTTCCCCTCTTGGAACTCCTTCCCCACTTGGGGAACTTCTTCCCCTCTTAGAACGCCTTCCCCACTTGGGGAACTTCTTCCCCTCTTGGAATGTCTTCCCCTCTTGGAACTCCTTTCCCCCAACCACCGGGCTCCCCCCATCCCCTGGACTCCCCTCACCTTAGACCTTCCCCCTTCCTGACGCCTTCCTCCACCCTTACTCCTTCCCCTCTCTGGTCTCCTTCCTTCACCAGAATCCTTTCCCTCTCTAGACTTTTTCCCTCCTCCGAACTCATTCCCTTACACCTACTTTCCCAGTTGCCGTCTCCTCCCCTGATACACCCTCATTCCCCCTGTACTCACCTCCCAACATTTTCGTCCGCCCCTCCCAAGCTCAACACCCCTGACACCTTCATTCTGCCGCAACCTCACCCCCTCGCCACCTCTATACCCCGCTCCCAACCACACCCCAGTCGACACACCTTCCTCTCCTATCCATGGTATGTCTTCCTCTCCCAAACACAGCTGGACCTTCCTCTCCATCCCTTCAACAATCATCCATTGTAAGCAGACCCTCAATGGTGACTTTCCACCTTCCATGAGCTGCTTCGCGGCAGAGCCATGTCCACGAGAATCCACCCAGCATGCGTTGGACATTCCTCCAGGGTCCTATTGCTTTCGGGCTCCAGTGTCTTCTGCTCCTCGGTTGTCCACGATGTGAGCAAGGTCCTGAAGGTAAGTCTTGACTTGTGCACATTACACTTGTCAAGACTTTTTCTGTACCCGCATGTTTTCCCGCTGACATGGGCAGGTGATCCAGCATGGGGGGATGATTCTGGCGGGCTGGCCTTATAATAATATGTAGATGTATTATAATGTAGTTCCTGATGTCCGACAGTGGGAAATGTGGCCCGCCATTGACGGGCAGAATGGACTATTGCAAACTGGTTTCACGATGTTGTGAAACTAAATTTTGGCCTTCTTGCCATATTGTCCACTCATGCCACCGAACATGCCCGACACCAGAGGGCACGGAAAATTCCGCCCCAGAAGTCAGGGGGTAGCACCGGGTAGATTAACCAGCAGACTGAGGAGCAGCAACAAAACAACATGAGTGCTAGGGTCAAAGATCCCTCTGCTGCAAGACCCACAGTTTCATATCTTATGGTGGCTGCATACAGAGGGAAATTTAATAATGTGCAGAATTGTTCCATGCAATCTTTTTGAAGTTGTCAGAGCTCATAGATGGAGTGTCAGAGGCTGCAGGAGTGCAAGTGTTTTTTGCGTAGATTCAGTCCATCATAGAATGAGTGGAAGCTCCATGGGAATCTACTGGCAGCCCTTAAGTTTTATTTACAGGAACTTCTTACTTATAGCCTCTGGAGGCTCATGGAGCAGCTTTGAGAGGACCTTGTTGGCAGATTTTTCACCCCTAATTGTGGTCAAGGATGTTCCCACACATATTCCTGGTTATATGCAAGAACGCTGAGCAGCCTGGGCATATTGAGCGTGGCACAAGGCAGCTTACTCTCAGGGTATTGGCACATACAATCTGGCAGTCTCTCTCAGAGAAGGAGCAATATAGGCAGGAGCCACAAGCCATATTGTGCCCCAGCACAAGGAAGACCATTTCCACAGCCGTATTAAGAGGATAACAGTGAGGAGCAGCAGGGTATCACCACTACTCCCACTGATGTACAATACAGATATAGCATAACAATTTGTAATAGACAACATCACTGTATAGTCTCAGCAAGGGCAAGAACACTGATTGACACTCTGAAGGTTTAATGTCTGACAGGGCATTTTAATGTTGCATGTGGTAGGAATGATGCACATTAAGGTGCCAGCAAAAACAGCCAGAGTACCATTTTTTATTTATTATCAGGATGTGCGTAATGCTGGCATGGCTACAATTAATACCAAGCTCTAGTGCCTAAGAAATTATAGTCAATCTTCTCTATGAATGGCTACAGTGCTTGTGGTGCTGGTGTTCTGTCAGAATACTGTGTGACTTGGAGAGGAACTTGAAGGTGATAATGTTCCTACAATGTAGATGACCTTGTCTTTTCTGTTGTAGGTTTTAAAGGGAGGTGAACTTTATCTAACTGGCAGGATTAACTTCATAAGTAGATTGCAGTTCCTTTCAGAAAATGTTTAAATGTTATTAAAGCTAAACTCCAAAATACAACCCAAAAAATGGCCTTATTCTATAGCATTCATTGGAAAAATACACCCAGAAGCTCTTAATTTAATACTTATATTAAATATGGTTTAAACACTAATTGCAGTTAAAACCACCATTTTCAAGGATGAATGCTGAAAGATAACACTTTATCATTAGTTTTAACTTCTAGCACTCCACCACCATCCAGTAGAACACACTTCAACTGACTAATTTGTTAAATACAAGTCCTGAGAATGGTTTTACCTGTGTTGATCATGGGACAAGGGTGAACTTCACAGTTGTCACCCCAGCCAACTCCAACAGTACAGCAGCATTCCTCTTTTGTGATGTTTCGTGATAGCAAATTATCACAGAAGTTTTCATCATTCAGATTATAGTAGCATTCCTTCAAATCTCCCTTTGCAAGTGCTGGCATCCTGGACAATTCTGGCGTTATTGCCACTCCTGGTGTTTGCTCTATTGTTTTGGACAGAAAAAGATGTGAAATACAATTAACCAGGATTAGACCAAACACTTAAGTACATTGCTATTATGCAATTTCAATCTGTGTATTCTGCTCACATTCTCTCCATCTGTTTTCGTGCAGGAGAAGCTGGCTCACAACAGGAGGGAGTGGTCCCAGGCCGGGGGTGGGGGGGTGGGGAGGTGTGTGTGTGTGTGGCCCACATTTGGTCCCTCACTCACTTTGGGGCGCATGCCATTGTGCTGACTGGTGAGGACGTGGATCGTGGATCGTGCCTGCGGTGACGGTGAGGTCTGTGGAGAAGATCCACATGAGGATCCTGCACCAGATCATCCCTCTCTCAATGCAATTTGAGCGCTCACTCTCCTGTTTTTCACTCTGCTGCCATGCACTAATTATCTCTATTTTTGTTCATAGGGAGCTCTGCCAAGTGACCGATGCCCTCAGCCAGCTTGTGCTTCAGCTCCATTCAGGTCCTCACCTCCAGCCAAGAGGACACCTCCTCCATTGAAGAGCTGGAAATAAGCAGCCTGGAAGACGCACCACAGCACTTACCCACACCGTCCACCAGCGCAGAGACATACACCTCGGTGGGACCTAGATCTACAGCAGGCTCGGGTTCACAATCTGGTGGTCACCACACAGACATGTATCTGCAGAAGGAGGAGGTAGTTTTAGCTGAGCTCCCTGGCACTCGGAGGACTGCTGGGGAAGAGGCATCTGTCAGGCCTGAGTCAGATGACGAGCCTCTGGATTCAGCCTTCTAGCTCATCATGGAGAGTCAGCAGAAGGCGGGAGAATATCACACAGAGCTGTTGGAAGCCCTGAACAGAGTGGCATGCGAGTCACAGGAGTCTGTCCACCTGCTCTCTGATGAAGTGGTGCCCACATGTGCATGTATGGAGGTCTCCATGGGAAGGATGGCGGATGCCATGGAGACCCTGGTTCAGCGGAGATGCGTGCAGACCTGCACTCCATTGCGGTAGCCATGGATGAGTTCCTGCAGTGGCAATGTGAGAGGGAAACAGGGCAGCTCGACGTACCCCTAGGTGCTCCTTCCCTTCAAGGAATCAGGCTGGGGCCCTGGGGCACCTGCAGGGTGGAGGAGCGGCACCTGGACGCTGTGGATCATCCACTCAGGGATTTCAGAGGTTGTCTGCTCCCTCTGAGTCCCCTTTGCCTGTGACCCCCTCAATCTCATCCTCTGTTGCCGCAGAGGGAGTAGCTGGCCCACAGGAGGACAGCCAATGCAAGTCGGGGCCCTCAAGGCCTTGGATCTCCACAGGGCCGAACATTGCATAGGATGTCTCCACCCCTGCTGCAGCTGTCAGGGCAGCACCTAGAAATGGTAGGCCTAGAAAAGTTTAAAAATTCTGATCACCAGCGTTAGTACGGGTGAAAATATTTTGTCACTTTATAATCTGAAAATATATTCACTTTCACTGAAAAATGTGTAATGTTGTCTTTCAGCTTCATTTACAGGCTTCACGAATCCTCCCCCTGTATCCACCCCCCACTAGCAGCTCAGCTGCACACAGCCCAACCAGGAGTGAATCTGGAGGGAGAAATGTGTGTGTGGCAGGGTCTTTTGGAGCCTCGTGCAAGCACTCTCCCATGCACACGGAGCGTTCATCTACCACACTCATCTCACTGTCCCATGCATTTTCAATGGTGCCTGCTGGGACTCTCTTTCAGTTGTCCATCTGAGCTGACCTGCATCTCGCACACACACTGATTGCAGTCCCATTCAGCACCTTTTCCCGTCCAACATAAGGCTCCGCTCACTTTTGATTTCTGCAAAATTGCAGTTAAGTTTGAGATCAGCTCCCACATCCTTTCTCCTCCCACAGTCACTCATATCCTGTCCCCCGTCACAGTCCAGCTCCTGGCATCACCTTCAGCCTCCCCACTGTTACCCTACGCCCTTCTCCTTCAGAAATGTCCAGGTGAACGTGCACGTTCCCTACCTTCCTGAAAATCTCATCCCCATTGACCTCCCCGATCTCCTCTTTCCCATCCTCAGGGTCCGTCTTTGCCTCCCATGTCCCCAGTGACCACCCTCACCGCCTGTTCTACCAATACCGACGCACCCTCACCTTTCCACCCTACTGGCTCCCTGTGCCCCCTCTCATACTCACCATTCCATCCTATCATGCCCACCTCAGTTCAATCTGCAGGAGGCAGTCATTGACTCCACAGACCCCTCTGTTGCACTGGACATTTCACCACTCCCCTAACACCTTCCTCCACCTTTATGACACCTTCGCCCAGCCCCTCCCAACCTCACTCGCTCACTCTGAAGCAGGCCTGAAACTTCAACGGCAATCATAGAAGATGGTGTGAGCCTATGGCGAAGTCTGTGAAGTTCTGAGGCCTCAGCGAAGTATTATTAGTTCAATATAAAACATGGCACTCTAGGGTGCCCTGCTCCACTTACAGAACAGGCACAAACACATACCACATCCATTCCTTACAGCTTCCTCCCCGTACTCCCTTCTCCCCCTTAAGCCTTCCTCCACCCGATATTCCCTCCACCCCCATCACCAAATCCCCTCCGCATTTGCTCCTTCCCTCGGCCACATTCCCCCTTCCAAACTCCCTCCCTCACAACTTCCTGCCCCCTTGCACCTACCTCCCCACTTGCACCATTCTCCCCCTTTACACCTTCCCCCTCTGAACTTCCTCCTCCTCCCCCCCGTACTCCCTCCTCCCCCCAGACACCCTCCTTCCCCCTCCCAATCTCACCCCCACCGAAACCTTCACCCAGCCCCTCCCAACCTCACTCGCTCACTCTGAAGCAGGCCTGAAGCTTCAACGGCGATCATAGAAGATGGTGTGAGCCTATGGCGAAGTCTGTGAAGTTCTGAGGCCTCAGCGAAGTTGAAGCTACTGCGTGGAGACCTCCCACCTTCCAAGGGCTGCTTCACAATGGAGCCATGCGCATGAGGATCCATCCACCATGCGATGCACGTGCTCCTCCAGGGTCCAGTAGCTGTAAGGCTTCAGCATCTTCTTCTCCTTGAATATCTGCGATCTGAACAAGGCCCTAAAGGTAAGTTCCAACTTCTGTGCGTCACGCTTGTCCAGATGTGTCCTGGGCTGGCGTGCTTTCCTACTCGCATAATGGTAAATCGGGTGTGGTGGGGTCGATTCCGGCCAGGCCTTATTTTGTATCCATTAGAGGGACGCAAATCAGATTCACGCCGGCCTCCAGTGGAATTTGTAATCCGCCATGGCGAACACCATTGGGTGATCCTGCTGTGATTTCATGCCAGCGTGAAACTGATTTCTGCCCCCCCACCGAATTCTCTGCGCCCACCCACCTGACATGACACCCGCTGTAAACGGGAGCGGATTATTCCACCCTATGTATCTATTAAACGATACCACAATAAGGCAGTAGATGGCAGAATTTCTCTTTGCAAGAAAATTATTTACAAACCTTTATTCCAAAAGTATACTTTTGTCATAAAATCTGTAAAAGTATATTACAATACAGCTCAAGTGTGATAGTACACAAAGCACAATACAGATCACTTTGGTTCAATATAAAACATGGCACTCTAGGGTGCCCTGCTCCACTTACAAAACAGGCACAAACACATACCGCATCCACTGGTCTCTTCCAACTTCCAATACAAATGAGGCATTGTGTTTATGTCTGTTCTGATGTTTGGGCTGCAAGCAGGTGTCAGGGGGCTGCTGCACCCATGTTCAGTGGCAGAATTCCTTTCCAGAAGGAAAAGTTATTCAAGCCTGGTTCAATGGACCCATTGGCAGGTTTTTGCCCAGGTTTTGTATGTTCAGGGATCACCCCGCTGCCTCATCCATCCTCCCTGTTACAGATTCAGGACCTTCCCTAAGGCTTTTCTGCTCAAGGTGCCACAAAAGTTTCCTGACTTGCAAAATCTTCAAAGCTTTCCCACACTTCTGAGAGGCCCCCCACTGTGTTGCCAACTTCACTGACTTGATGTGGTTTGCACAAGCTTCCAAGCTTTCCACACAACTCAAAATAGCAAAATGAGTGCTTCAGCAGCCTTTAATATGGGTGCGAATGTTCCTCGCCATGCGGGTCAAGTCACAACCCGCTCTGTTCCTGTGCCGGTGACAATGGCTGGCACTGGAAATGGAGGCGGGATTTCTGCATGTGGGGTTCGCGCCCCTCTCCTTTTTTTTGCCACCCAACACAATTCGACCCTGTGTCATGATGGGAAAACTCGGCCCACTGGTATCATTCTCATAAATCTTTTTTGCGTCTTTTCCAGTGCTTCTATTTTTTTTATAATATGGAAACCAGACTTTTAACAGTATTTCAAGTGTGGACCAACCAAAGTTCTAAACAAATTTAACATAACCTCCTGCTTTTCAGTTCTATGCTGCAAGAAATGAACCAGAATTCAGGATGGCAGAAGGTGAGGCGTGGTGTCCCACAAGGATCAATGCTGGGGCACTGCTGTTCACAATTTATATTAATGATTTGGACTTTAGAATCAAAAACACAATATTTAAGGGCAGAATTTAATTTCGGTGATGGGGGTCATGCCCACCAACTGGAAAGCTGGTGAGAGCCCTGCGTTGCCTCTTTTCGCCAAGGCATTGAGTGTCAGTCAGGTATTTAATTGGGCAGTGGTGGGTCTTCCCTAGGATCAAGGATTCCCGGAGTGGAAGACTGGCTCGTCAAGAGTTGCCAACCAATAAGAGGGTGGCGGCTCTTCATTACTTGGCAAAACCACCAGGGACGCAGTGGCTGTCTCTGGTAATGCACCCACCCGAGGCCCAGGATTTCTGAGGGACCCAGGCCATGGGTGAATGTTGGCAGGAGGGGGATTGCAGGGAGAGGGAAGGGGGTTGGCAACAATGGCAGGGGGGTGGCTTTCAGTGGCCCCCCTTCTCAATGCCAGTCCATTGGTCAGGCACTCAGTATCTTTGAATGAGGGGCTCTCTTTGGAAGCCCACAAGCAACCCTGACAGGGTTTGATTTTCAGGCTTCTTGCATCATTAGTGGCATCATTAATTGTTTTGCCAAACTGCTTCCGCTTAAGTGAGTTTATGGTGCGGTTGTGTTTCAAACGGGTACTGTTTATGGTGCGGTCATCTATTGAAGCAATATAATGGCATAAATGGATCAAATCGAAAAATGAAATAAATTTTCGCACCTCAAACCAAGTGCAGTGTAGGGTACGGCCTAAATTACTAACCCTATTACCAATCTGCAGCTGCATGTAATAATTTCCATACATGTCTTCATGGGCTCCATCCTGCACTCAAATTCACCTATGAAATGGAGCAGTCAAATGAACTCCCCTTCCTAGATGCACTGGTTGAGAAATCTGCCAGGTGATTCTCTGTCATGGTCTACTTCACTGGTCAATATACACGTTGGGATTCTTACAGTTCCACACGCTATAAAATTGGTCTTACTGACAACTTTGAAAATAGGGCTCGAGCCATTTGCTCACCATGCAAGCTTGATGCTGAAATGGGGCACATCAAAGGCATCCAGAGGGATAACGGCTATCTTAATCAGATCATTTCACGCTGTATATCACGTAAACTCATGAGTGGGCCTAAGGCCGTCACTTTCGGCCCTGAAAAGTGCCCAGTCTACCTCAGATTACGCTGGGAGGGCAAGGTATCTCAAAAATTTGAACAACAGGTGAAGCTAGCTGTTTCACACTGCTACTATGCTTAACACGAGTGGTGTTCACCACTAAGAAGATGCTGCCATCAAGCCAAAAAGACATTCTGCCTATCACACAAATGAGTAATTGATATATGAATTTCAGTGCCAGTTTGATGCTAGGTACGTAGGCCGTACATCCCAAAGACTGGTGGATTGTATCAAACAGCATGTCCCAGCTGTTATTCGCAATGGGCAGGGTACAGACTGTACCCAAAAAGTCCATGCTTGCAAACCTCAAAACACAGTGTCCAACACTGAAATGATTCTGCGATTGAACAACGTTTGCTAAATAATCCTCAATGTGCTAAGAATTACGCCGACAACCAATTTAAGATTGACAGTCAGGCTCGCAATGTGGGGCATTTGCGTGTACTGGAAGCTACATATCTTAATACACAAGGCCCTGTTCTTTGCAGACAGAAAGAACATGTACATACATTGCGCCTGTTTCAGCTAAACAAAATAAGTGACAGCCATTCGCTGACAGTAATCATTGTATCGTAAGGTCTAGGTAGGAAAGGACAATGTGCAATCCAGAGTAAGAATATTTAACTGGGGGAGAGCCGACTTCAATGGGGCAAGAATGGAGCTGGGCCGGAACCAAAGGTTGGCAGGAAAAACTAGCTGAACAATTTTTTTTTTTAATATTCATTCATTGGACATGGACATTGTTGGCTAGGCCAGCATTTATTGCCCATCCCTAATTGCCCTTGTTCAGAGGGCATTTAAGAGTCAACCACATTGCTGTGGGTCTGGAGTCACATGTAGGCCAGGCCAGGTATAATGGCAGATTTCCTTCCCTAAAGGACATTAATGAACCACATGGGTTTTTACGACAATCAACAATGGTTTCATGGTCATCATTAGATTTTTAATTTTGGATTTTTTATTGGATTCAAATTTCATCATCTGCTATGGTGGGTTTAAAACCTGGGACCCAGTGCATTACCCTGAGTCTGTGGAATATGAGCTGAGTGACAATACCACTACGCCACCACCTCCTCATGGGCTACCTTCAAAGAAAAAATGGTTTTGGCACAGTCAAGGTATTTCCCTCAAAAGGGAAAGGTATGGCAAACAAATCCAGAGCTCCCTGAATGAAAAATGAGATAGAAATTAAGATTAAGAAGAAAAAGTGTGCTTATGACAGGTGTCAGGTAGAAAATACAATTGCGAACCAAGCGGAATACAGAAGGTTCAGAGGGGAGGTGAAAAAACAAATAAGAGCAGCAAAGAGGGATTATGAGAAAAGACTGGCAGTCAACATAAAGTGGAATCCCAAAGTTTTCTATCGGCACACAAATAGTAAGAGGGAGGTAAAAGGAGGAGTTAGGCCAATTCGGGACCAAAAGGGGGATTTACACATGGAGGCGGGGGGATGGCTGAGGTGTTAAATGAATAATTTGCATCTCTCTTTACCAAGGAAGCAGATGTTACCGGGGCCACAGTGACAGAAGAGGAAACTCTGTCACTAGAAGGGTTCAAAATGATAAGGAGTAAGTGTTGGACAAACTTTGGTACTTAAAGTTGACAAGGCACCAGGACTGGTTGAGATGCATCCAAGGATATTGAAAGAAATAAGTGGAAATTGCAGGGGCACTGGCCATAACCTTCCAGTCTTTCCTAGGCTCAAGGGAGATGCCAGAGGACTGGAGAATTGCAAACAGCATGCCCTTGTTCAAAAAAGGTTGTAAGGATAAGCCCAGCAATTACAGACCAGTCAGTTTAACTTCAGTGGTGGGGAAGCTTCTTAAAACAATTATTCGAAATAGAATTAACAGTCACATGGAAAAATATGGCTTGATTAGGAACAGCCAGCTTGGATTTACAAAGGGGAAATCATGTTTAACTAACTTGCCGAAGTTTTTTGAAGAGGTAACAGAGATGGTTGATGAGGATAGTGCTGCTGATGCAGTGTACATGGCCTTTCAAAAGGCATTTGATTCAGTGTCACACAACAGACTTGTGAGAAAAGTTATAGCTCATGGAATGAAAGGGACAGTAGCAATGTAGATACAAAATTGGCTGAGTAATAGGAGACAGATGGTAATGGGCAATGGATATTTTTTGGGCTGGAGGAAGGTTTGTAGTGGAGTTCACCAGGGGTCAGTATTAGGACTCTTGCTTTTCCTGATACATATTAATGATCAAGATCTTGGTATACAGGAGACAATTTCAAAGTTTGCAGATGATACGAAACTTGGAAGCATTGCAAACTGTGAGGGGGACAGAACTTCAAAAGGACATGGACAAGTTGGTGGAGCGGGCAGATAGGTGGCAGATGAAGTTCAATGCAGAGGATGTGATGTGAGGTGATGCATTTTGGTAGGAAGATCATGGAAAGGCAATATAAAATAAGAGGTACAATTCTTAAGGGGGTGCAGGAGCAGAGGCACTTGGTGTATATGTACATAAATCATTGAAGGTGACAGGACAGGTGGAGAGAACAGTTAATAAAGCATACAGTATCCTGGGCTTTATTAATAGGGGCATAGAGTATAAGAGCAGGGGGGTTATGCTGAGCTTATTTAAGGCGCTAGTTAGCCACACTATAGGAAAGATATGAACACATTGGAAAGAGTGCAGAAGAAGTTTACAAGAATGGTTCCAGGGATGAGCAACTTCAGTTATGAAGAGAGATTGGAGAGATTGGGACTGTTCTCCTTGGAGAGGAGAAGGCTAAGAGGAGATTTGATAGAGGTGTTCAAAATCATGAGGGGCCTGGATAGAGTAGATACAGAGAAACTGTTCCCACTTGTAAAGGGATCAAGAATGAGAGGGCACAGATTTAAAGCGATTTGCAAAAGAAGCAGATGTGATGTGAGAAAAAACTTATCACACAGTAAGTCATTCCGGTCTGGAATGCACTGCCTGGAAGTGTGGTGGAGGCAGGTTCAATTGAGGCATTCAAGTGGGCTTTAATGATTATTTGAATAGAAACAATGTACAAGGGTACGGGGAAAAGTCAGGAGAATGGCACAAAGTCATAATGCTCATTTGGAGAGCTGGCGCAGACACGCTGGGCTGAATGGCCTCCGTCTCTGCCATAACAATTCTGTGACTCATTCTTCAGGGCAATGCCTTAACCAATCAGGGCCAAGCTGTCTGGTTTAAATTTCAAACAATGCTTGGCAGTTAATTGTCAGTCACCATCCTGGGTGCATTCTCATGGCAATGCCACTTGCCAACCAATCAGCACTCTCCTCACATTAAGTATAAATTGTTGTTTTCCCTCTTATGTTGGTATTTTTGCGAGTGTCCTGATGAGTGCAAGACAAAAAGTCTCTTTTTTCAGCAATACTCTTTGGGAGAAAAATATGGGAGCATTTTTCACACAAAGGGTGGTTGAAACATGTAACTCTTTCCTTTAAAGGTCTATGGTTGCATAGGTTTTCATGACTAAAACAAATTTAGATTTGTGTTAGGTAAGGATATCAATGGATATGGAACAAAGGTGGGGAAATACAATAAAGTATAGCACTTCTTTGTACTTAGGTTATTTGTTACTATAGAATTGAAATTTTGTATATTTTTACCGAACTGCTGTTTGTTCAATAAATAAATGCTTATTTCGGTACTCCCAACACATGCCAAGAACACACACTTCTATTCTGTTCACTTCTAGCCCATGATTTACCATCCAAATGAATGGAAAATCATATGGTGGGATGTGCAACTTCCTGAACTTTATAAATTGCACACAAGCTGCCATTAAAATCTACAAATAGATTTACATCACTTAGAGGCATTTTCTTCAGAAATATAAAGAGATTTATGCTGTGTTAACAGGTTCTGTGTTTCAAACTATGCATTCATTTTAAGCATTCTATTTTCAATTGCAAATCCTTTCCAAAGCCATTCAGGTTAATTGAAGCCTCATGCTATGGATTTTACTACAGGGCTATTTCAGAAATAAGCAATGTTACATTTAATGATGTGTATAATAACATTTCATTATTTCTATAGGGCAGAGCTGTTAGTTGTGGCATGATTTATTTTGTACTGAGGGAGTGGTACACTGTCAGAGCTGTCAGTTTAACATCTTAACCGAAAGTCAGCGCCTCTGATTGAAGAGGTAGGGGAAAAGTAGTAACAAGCAGAAATGAAGAAATTATAAGAAAGAGCAGGAGTAGGTTGTTTGGCAGGTCGAGCCTGCTCTGCCATTCAAACATATAACGGCCGATCATCTACTTCTATGCAATTTTTCCCCACTATCTCCATATCCCTTGATGTCATTGGTATCCAGAAACCTATCGATTTTTGACTCAAACATGCTCAATGATTGACCTTCCACAGCCCTATGGGGTAGAGATTTCCAAACATTCACTACCCTCTGAGAGAAAAAATTCCTCCTCATCTCACTCTTAAATGGCCTGCCCCTTATTCTGAGATTGTCCCCTGGTTCCAGACTCACCAGCCAGGGGAAACATCCTAGCCACATCTACCCTGTCACGTCCTATAAGAATTTCATAAGTTTCAATGGGATCACCTCTCATTCTTCAAAACTCTAGAGAATAAAGGCCCCATTTCCTCAATCTCTCCTCATAAAACATTCTGGCCATTCCAGGGATTAGCCTGGTGAACCTCCATTGCACTACCTTTAAGGCAAGTACATCCTTCCTTAGATAAGGATACCTAAACTGTACACAATACTTTAGGTGTAGTCTCACCAAGGCTCTATACAATTGCAGCAAGACATCTTTACTTCTGTACTCAAATCCCCTTGCAATGAAGGTCAACATACTATTTACCTTCCTAGTTGTCTGTTGCACCTGCATGCTAGTTTTTAGTGACTCATGAACAAGGACACCCAGGTCCTTTTGGACCTCAACACTTCCCAATCTCTCACCATTTAAGAAATACCCTGCCTTCCTGTTGAATCTGCCATGTTCTTGCCCATTCGCTTAGCCAAATCCCCTTGAAGCCTCCTTGTATCCTCCTCACAACTTAGATTCCCACCTAATTTTGTGTCATCAGCAAATTGGAAATATTACATTTGGTCCCTACATCCAATTCATTTATATAGATTGTGAACAGCTGTGGCCCCAGCACTGTCCTTGCTGCACCCCATTAGCAACAGCCTGCCACACTGAGAATGACCCATTTATTCCTAATCTCTGTTTCTGTCTGTTAACCAATTCTCAGTCCATGCCAGTATATTACCCCAATCTCATGTGCTCTAATTTTGTTTACTAACCTCCCATGTGGGACCCTATCCTAAGCCTTGCGAAAATCCAAATGCACCACATTCACCGGTTCTCCATCTATGCTACAAGTAACATCCTCAAAATACTCCAACAGGTTTGTCAAACATGATTTACCTTTCATAAATCCATGTTGACTCTGCCCAATCATATCATTATTTTCTAAGTGCCTAGTTATCACATCCTTTAATAGATTCTAACATTTCTCTATTATTGACGTCAAACTAACATGTCTGTGGTTCTCTGTTTTCTCTCTCCCTCCCTTCTTAAATAATGAGGCTACATTTTCTACTTTCCAGTCTGCAGGAACCTTTCCAGAATCTACAGAATTTTGAAAGATAACCACCAATGCATGCACTATTTCTATAGCCACCTTCTTCAACACTCTACGATGCAGCTCATCTAGTCCAGGGGATTTATCAACCTCCAATCCAATTAATTTTTTGAGTATTACCTCCTTATTAATACTAATTTCTTTCAGTTCCTCATTTTTGCAAGTCCCTTGGTTCCCTAGTATTTCTGGGAGATGTTCTATGTCTTCCTCCATGAAGACAGACACAAAGTAATTGTTTAGTTTCTCCGCCATTTCCTTATTCTTCATTATAAATTCCTGTGTCTTCGCCTGTAATGGACCACATTTGTCCTTGCTAATCTTTTCCTTTTCAGGGACTTAAAGAAGCTTTTATAGTCTGCCTTAATGTTTCTTGTCAGCTTGCATTCATATTCTCTTTTCCCTTTCTTTATCAGTTGCTTGGTCCTCCTTTGCTGTATTCTAAATTGCTCCCAGTCCTCGGGATTACTACACTTTTCTGGCAACCTTATAAACTACTTCTTTTGATCTAACGCAATCTCTAATTTCTTTTGTTAGTTGATTCATCTTTCCTGTTGGGTCTTTGTGTCTTAGAGGAATGTATATTTGTTGTAGACCATGTAATACTTCTTTAAATACTAGCCATTGCCTGTCTACTGTCAATATATTTTCTCTATCCACCATAGCCAACTTGCCCTTCATACCTTCATAGTTTCCTTTGTCCAGATTTAAGAACCTAGTTTCAGGATAAACAATATCACTTACAAACTTAATGTAAAATTCTATCTTATCTTGGTCATTATTTCCAAAAGACACTTTTACAGCAAGGTTATTAATTAGCCCTTTCTCATTACATAATACTAAATCTAAAATAGCCCGCTCCAGAAACTCAACTCGTACACTCCAGGAATTCATCCTCCACAGCATTAGTGCTAATTAAGTTTACCAAGTCTATGTGTAAATTGAAGTTGCTCATTACTACTGTATTACCCATGTTACATGCATCTTTAATTTCTTGATTTATACTGCGCCCAACATTACCGCTACAGTTTGGTGGCCTATAAACAACTCTGTGGGCAGCTGCTGCATTTCAAATATAATAAAAGGGTCATTACATTGTGGAAAATTTTTATGGATACAGGGAAAAGCTAAGCCTACAATTACTATTTAACGTTATTATTACTATTTAACATTATTTATAAGGCTAACGTAGGCTAACTTCTGCAAATGAGTTAACAGAAAATATGCTGTGTTCATGGTTTTGTGCTAATATTAAGAATGTGATTTGTTAAAGGCCAGGCAACAACTGGTTAAAAGGCAGGTAAGAATTGCTTTTTTTCCAGTTTGTGACTTTTTTGATTACAAATATCGTGTGAAGTTGTTTGCTTAAAACTCAGAGTAATGTCAAAAGGTAATATCTTAATGTAATGCAACGGATGATTGCTGCTTGTTTAGAATACCATTGAATAAGCTGAAATTCGGCAATTTGTAATCACCCTTATGCAATGGTTGCTTGCTGGAACTGGAAACAGATGGGGGAGACGCTGAAACAAGCAGATCTAGGAGGAGATTGGCCAAACTTGCTGTCAGGACCTTCCTCCTCTAGGGAGGGTTGCCATGGGTGAAAATGAGCTAATCATGGACCGTTGCTGTCAGAGAAAGGAGCCAATCATGGACCGTCACTATCAGAGAAAGCAGCCAATCAGAAAGTGTGTATATAGCAGGGCAGGAAGCAGAGGCCCACTTAAGCACAGTGTTCGTTAAGCTCAAGACCATCGCTGCAGACAGACAAGGAAGGGAGATAGCCTGGTCAGCTATCTGAACAGAGAACGGACAAGGACGGATCGACCACCCAATCCTGTCTGTTTCTCGGGGAAACCAAGCAACTAAAGCACAGGGTGAGTAATCACTGATATAAGTATTATTGAACTGTCTGTAACAGAAATCAAATAATAAAGTGCAGTTGTTTTGGGCGAAGTCTTGAGTTTTGGGTCATTGATATCCAGAATAAACCTCTGAACCCAGGTGGCAGGAATAGCCTACAACTCCCACCAATGTTTGCTGCCCCTTGCTATTTCTTAGCTCTACCCCAACTGATTCTACATTTTGATCCTTCGATCTAAGATCCTTTCTCACTAATGTACTGATCTGGTCCCTTATTAATAGTGCTACCCTACCTCCTTTATCTTTCTGTCTATCCTTCCTAAATGGTGAATATCCTTGAATATTCTGTTCCCAGCCGGCCATGTCTCTGTTATGGCAATTAAATCATACCCATTACCTCTATTTGTGTCTTCAAATCACCTACCATTTTATGAATGCTGCATGCATGCAGATAGAGTGTCCTTAATTTTGTCTTTTAAACATTATTCCGCATTCTGATTCCATTTGATGTTTGTCTTCACTTCATCTGCCTTCTAATTTCGCTTCCTACTTTTCTGCTTCCTGTTACCGGTTTTGCTTCCTTCTAATCTGAGCTCCTTCTCAGGTCCCCATCCCCGTGCCGATTTAGTTTCAACCCTCTCCAGCAGCACTAGCGAATCTCCTTGGGAGGATGTTAGCCCCAATCCTGCTAAGGTGAAACCCAACAATCTTGTACAGGTCCCACCTACCCCAGAACCAGTCTCAATGCCTCAGAAATCTGATGCCCTCCCTCCTACACCAATTTTCCAGCCACGTGTTCAATTGCCCAATCCGATTCCAATGCTCTCTAGCATGTGGTTTTGGAAGTAATCCTGAGATTACTGCTTTTGAAGTCCTGTTCTTTAATTTCTTTCCTAACTCCCTAAAATCTGCTTTCTGGACCTCATCCCACTTCCTACCTAGGTCATTGGTACCATTGTGGACCACAATCTTAGGCTGTTTACTCTCCCCCAGAAGAATGTCCTGCAGCCATTCTATGACATCCTTGACCCTGACATCAGGGAGCCAACATACCATCCTGGAGTCAAGTCTACAGCTACAGAAGATCCAGTGTGTTCCCCTAATGAATCTCTGATCACTATTGTTCTTCTGCTCTTCTTTCTCCCTTCCTGTGCAGCTGAGCCACCTGTGGTGCCATGGACTTACTTGGTCTTGCTGCACTCCTCTGAGGAACCATCGCCCTCAACAGTATCCAAAGTGGAAAACCAGTTATCGAGTGGGATCGACTCAGGGGACTCCGATACTTCCTGCCTCATTCTCTTAGACTGCCTGTTGGTCACCCATTCTCTCTCTCTGCCTGCATGCTCCTGCGCTACAGTGTGACCACCTCCTTAAACATGCTATTCACATAGTTCTCTGCCTTGTGGATACACCACAATGACTCAGTCCACCATTTGAGTTCTGAAGCCTAAAGCTCAAGCTTCTGCAGCCCTTGACATTTCCTGCAAATGTGTTTGTCTAGGATGCATGGAGCGCCCATAACTTCCTACATGCCACAGGATGCATATTCCACTCGGCTGAGCTGCCCTGCAATACCTTAACTTTACAAATTTAATATGAGTAGAATAAGTAGAATAACTTACCAGTTACTCACTAGTCAGCTTCTTCCCCTGTACCAAAGAAACAAATGCTGGAGACTGAAAAATGTAGAAAAAGAAAGGAGAACCTCCTTCCACTCTTCACCGAACTCCCTCACTCATCAAATTCCTAGCTTCTTACCCTGTCCAAGCTGGACTCAGTGAGCTTGAGTCTGTAAGCAACTGATGCAGCAGCCAAGTATTGATCCTAATTTAATGGCCACTGAGGGTGGAGATACTGTTGCATGAGGTGGTTGTGAGGTTGAATGGTCCTCAGTGCCACTCCATGCCATCACCCTCATAGGTCAACATTGCAGCATGTCTATTAAGCGGAGCCAATTTTAAACCAATTGTAACTATTACTGTCACTAAATGCATCAGCTCCATGTTGCATGGCCAGTTCAAATGTCCTTGCAGCAAATGGAATAGCAATGCATCTGTTTCTTTGACATAGCTCTTCATAAGACTGTTCCCTGTGGCCATTGATAGCTAGCTAGCAGAAATACTTGGTGGGTGCCACCAATCAGGGTACACTGACAACTGATCATGCTCTTTTTTGCAGTGCCTTCGGAAGCATGGCATAATGTAATTGGGGGGAGTCTCTGTAAACATTCAACATATGGTTAGTCAGGCATTTGCTCATCTTAGGTGTACCATCAAGTCATAAGGACAAGCCACTTAGCCACTCAAGCCTATTATACCACAGCTCCTAGTCTTGCACCATTTAGACAATACTCCGATTTGTCTTTTTCAGGTCTAAAGTGGCTGACCTTTGTTGGGTTCCTATGACATGGAAAGAAACACACCATTATATATTTAAAAACTTATCCTTTTTTAAAACTGGTCTTTTTCTGCTAAACAAAGAAAATTAAGATGGCTGCTACAAGCCATCGCAGGGTTGGTCTTCTGACTGAGAGCTATCCCCAGGAGTTCTGAGGACAAAAGAATTCTTCTGTTAGTTTCTGAATGTCAGACCTCATTAAACCTAGAGAGCTACTAACAGATTCATATCAGACCTAGGACAGTTCAGACCAATATCAAAGGGAACTGTGGGGGTGTCATTCGTGTTTGATAAGTCAACCTTGCTAGCAGAGTCAGTGGGTCTGCTGAGACAATGGCTTCCCAAAGGCCAGACCCTCAACACAGATGCACCTCTTTCAACAACTAATGACTGAGGCATTATCAGCCTTGAAACCAAAGTCAATTCCAGATATTAGATAAACATCCCCACTGAAGTCATTGTGGAGAAGGAAGGTCACATGACCCAAGCTTTCAGCCTTTTGGACATTTTAATATTACATCTCTGGTCCTCACAGTCAGATTGCTGTTTTAACATCGACTAGACAGAACTCCAGCAGCCAGGCTGGGTAAGCAGTTTCAACTATACAATGCCTGCTTGATTCTAAAAGTATCTGATCAACGCCCGTCAAATATCTAAACACAGAAAAGCCCATCTTGCAGCAGCGTCATTAGTATCAAGGATTTTTGTATCATTTAACCAACCAGAAACTCATCGGAATGGAACCCCACCATGAAGGAAACACCCTCTGGACTTTGCCTTTGGACTCTGGAACTCAAGTGAATTAATATTCATTTTCCATGGTCTTTGCACTGCAAAATCGTCCCTCTATCCCGGGTTTTGAATGTGTAAAATAAACTAAACTTCTGAGTTAATCCTAACTCGAGTTTGCTGTGGATTATTAGTAAAATTGGATCAGAAAAACCGAGGGATTGGGAAAACATGCCATCGCCTATTCTTTGAAAAACTAATTCAAAACACCTTCTGCTCACAGACAAGTGATGAAAAAATCAATGCAGTTTGAACTGTCCCTCTCCTGACTCTAAAACCTCACACTTCCACGTTGAAATTCATCTGTCAATCAGTCTGTTTATGTCCATTTGCAACTTCCAGCTCCTGTCCATGCAACTTATTATTCCTCTTAACTTAATGTCATCTGCAAACTTGGATATACAATATTTTATTCCTTCATCCAGGTTATCAGTACAAATATTATAAAGTTGAAGCCTCAGTATAGGTCCCTTGGAATGCCATAGCATTGTTTTCTAATCTGCAATTCCTTCAAGCCCTGCTAGTAGCAAGGGCTTGGTGAATTTATCCTAATGTACAAATTTTCTTATACATTTAGATTAAATTTTACTGGACCAGCATAAATGCAGCAAACCAGGTAGGACAGTGTGTGTTAGAAATATGGATTAAGTACCAGGCAGGTGTCTTTAAAATCCATGATGCGATCTCTGCTTTTCAAGCTGAAACAGCTAACTGACTGTTGTTTCTGCACATTTCAGTTGAACTTACCCATCGCTACACGAGGGCGGCATTGACCTCTTGCTGGGTCAAAGTCTTCATTCTCATCCATGCACTCGCAGAAGAAGGAACCTTCAAAATTTTCACAGAGTGCTGTTCCACAAACTCCATTCATCATCTCACATTCATTAATATCTAAAAATGAGAACACAATGATTTTTTTAATTAAAATATATATGTACTCTGACAGCCCAATGGCAGTGACAGGATTCATGTCAGGTCAATGGCATCTTTAAAGAAGGAAATCTGCCATCCTTACCTGGTCTACCTATATGTGACTCCAGACCCAGGAAACCACTCAGTTCTATCAAACCATAACAGAGAAGTTTACCACATGACTGCAGTGGTTCAAGAAGGCAGCTCATCACCGCCGTCTCAGGGACAATTATGGATGGGAAACAAATGCTGGCCTTGCCGGCGATGCCCATGTCCCAAGAATGAATAAAAAAAGTTACACCATTTTCAAATTTATCAATTCTGAAAAAACCTTTTGAGTACACTATTACTTGACTCTGTGGGCTAAAAATTCATCTGTAATAATTTGCAGTTGCAGGGATTGTGATTCATCATTTGCCCAAGCCAGATTGTGTTGAGACAGACAGCAAACAAAGGTTGTGTTGTATCCTCATTTATATAATTATTGTGTATAGCTGAGCATAACCTGCTCTTTTGGCTGGCCGTACATGCAACAGGGAGCCTAACATCTTGCGAGACTAGCATATGTTCTATCCATCCTTCAGTTTTTCAATACAATTTGGCCTTCTTAAAGTGAACTACGGTGAATGAAAGGGAGTTGCTGCTGACTGCCAGTACTGCAATTGTTTGAAATTGCAAACAAAGCAAAAGGAGCACCAAAGCAGAGAGAGGACTCCTAGGTTCATGGATGCAGTGCTGGAGTCCTTAGTTATGGAGGTCAACAGGGGGGAGAGAGACAGGCCATGTTTCTGTGGTGGGGGGCTGGGGCAGGGGGCCATCAAGGGATCCCATTCTCTTCACATGTGGTGTCTGAAACACAAGGCAGAATCTTCCGTCAAGGGAATATCATTTTTTCCAAGGCCAGGATTTCCCGTTCGGCGAGTGGGGGGCGGGGCCCGCTCGCAGACGCGTAAAATGATACGGGATGATGTCGGGCGGAACTCCCAACGTCACCCCACCTCATTTCAATTTTCAGGTCGGCGGGGGCTCAGCCGAATCAGCTGTGCGCCCGCCGACCTGTCAATGGCCTATTGAGGCCACTGACAAAGTAATTAACGTAATTAGTGGACCTGCCCGTCCAACCTTAAGGTTGGCGGGCAGGCCGGGTGCCCTGGCGGGCATTGGAAAAAGCATGAAACCTCATCCACGGGTGAGATGAGGTTTCATGTAGGTTTTAAAAAATTTAATAAAAGTGTAACTAAAAGTGATGGACATGTCTCAACTCATGTGACAGTGTCACATGAGGGGACATGCCAGGAAATTTTTTTCTCTGTTTTTAACATTTTTAAATGTGGAGCCGGTCTCCCTAAGGCAACACTTAGCCTCAGGGCGATGAGTGCGCTCTTTTGTGCGCATGCCCCGATTGGGGGCGCCGATCGGAGGCGCGCTTTCATGCGCCCACTCCTGAACTTCCCCCCCAGTGGGGGGAAAATTGTGCCCCAATATTATTGCGGAATAATGTGAAGCAGGCTTGTGAGGTCTGTGTGTGTGTTGTGTGTATGTGTGACTAATTTAATTAAACTAAAGACAGTCAGACAGCAAGTTTAAATCATCAAAAGGATTATGTGTTAAAACAGGCATTTTGAAATGGAGATGGACAAGCTAAGATGAGAACCCAGTAGAGACAGTATAAATGGAATTTGCATTAGGAGAGAAATGAGGAGTGAATTGTTAGCTGTTGAATTTAAAAGAGGCATACCAGGAAGTTTTACAACTGGCAAGGATTGTAAATAAATGAGGGAAAGTTATTAAGTTTATTTCTCCCGAAAGTGCTGGCCAGAAGATTTTTATATTCTGGGAAAGGTAACTCCCAAAGAAAGTTTAGAACAACGGGTTTAAAGATCAAAGGGGAGAAAATATATTTAAGGAAAGATTGAAAGCTTTATGAGGAGAGTGGCCATATGAGATCTTGAAAGGTGGGCTGTGCGAAGACAGATCTATGAAAAGCAGCCTCCAGCCACCCAAGAGCAGTGCTTGTTTGTTCCAGAAAGCAAGGTTTTGTTACAAGCTTTGTATTTCCATTGTTGAGTGAGAGGGAGAGGGAAGCCCTCTGAAATACTTCCCTTATAGCATCCGTGGGTGCATTGAAGTAATATTACTGGATGTTTTATAGATTAAGAATCTATTTGGACTTTTGCTTGGAAAAGGGTGTTTATTTTGGGAGTCTAGTGAATTAGAAGTCTTCTGGGAAATGTTGTAAGGCTAAATTTAACTGTGTAACTGTAATCTTGAGAGTTTAAGTTTTCTTTTCTTTTTTAATAAACGTTTTAATTTAATATTCAAAATCTCCAAAAGTGGTAGTGGATCTTTACTTCTGACTTCAGTGCATATACCTTCTCATAGTAAAATACAAATTGCAAATCATTGTGATAGCCCACTGATAACCAGCTCCTGTGCTTTCAGCTGAAACTCCTACACCCCTATCCCTGCAATGCCCCATATTGTGAACCTCCCAACAACCCCCCCACCCCCACCCCAAAGCATCATTACTTACCTGTGGCCTTGGTCACTCAATGATTCTGGGACTCCAGTGCCTGTCTTTTCAGCAGCAGCCAAAGTTTCTCCTGTGGTGCTGCTGAGCACAAGACGGGTGAGACTGCTGCCCCCAGAATCTTGATTCCAGGGGACGACCACAGGTGGCCTTGCCACTGCCAGATTGGCTGGTAGCTCGTTGGGCCTTCCCGAAAAGAGTTAGCGTGGGTCTCTTACCGGCTCTCCAGCTGGCAGGCAAGACTCCAATGTTTCAACAAAATTCTGCCCACAATATCTGACTGTTACTCTACTCTTTTCTGTTTCTTTTGCTGGAGCTATTATTTGTACTATCTTTTCCAACTGAGACCTCCACTGCATTTATGTTTAAAGGACATGTGATCACCGTATTTATTCTTTCCACAAGAACCCTGGTCCCAGCCTTGTTCTGATGGAGCCCATGTCAATTGTACATCCTCTCCCAATACTGGTGGCAGTGACCCAAAAAATAGAATCTCTCTTTCCCACACCACTTCTTCAGCCAGGAGTTCACTGCCCACCGGTGCCACATACCAACAGCACATTGATGGAATAGTAGCCCTTGTGACATCTCCCCATTGACATCTGGGGTTCACAGAGCCAGTTTCTACATCATCGGAAATCCTGCTATCCTGACAAACCATGTGCCTGTTCATTCTGCTTAGAGACAACACCAATGAAATGGTCTCTCTTCGCATACAGACCTCTGCTATTTCCTGGCTGCATTGATGAATGGTGTACTGGAAGATGTCCACAGTTTCACCCATTCCTTCCTGGAATGACTGCGTAGAAATTTAATGCAAATGTGATCTTTACAGTTACTGGCAGCATTTTTCCTGCTCTGGTGTAAGGTTGCGGGTTCTATTGGAGAAGGTGGCACATTCCTGCGATCACCTTCTTGTTGAATCTGAGTCGCCTCAGGCTCCTGTGTGAGGTGAAGTAAGAGAAGTTCTCTTTGTAGATCTGTAATGGGTAGGGCCTTCTGTTGAGAACCTTCCTTCTGCTCTCTCTTCCATAGCCAGTGACACAGTAACTAAAGCACTTATGCCTCTTGCAAACTTGGTTTATACATGTAATCAAATCCTTTGCCCTCCCTGAATGGATGCACCAACTCATCAATCAACATCCAATGACAAGCCAGTGTACTTCCACAAATTTTGTCACAGCAGAAATAAGTCAAAAGCACCTTGGTTTGTGACTTGGTTCCAGTTTAAATACTATTTAGATCTCTCTTCGGTTAACTTGGAGCCTGTTCTTAACTGGGATGGAACCCCACTACCTATGAGTGACTTATGTCTAACCCCAGCATGTTTCTTAAAAAACTCCTTTATTTACACTTTAGTATATTTTAAGCTTCTAGGTAAGTGCATCTCTATCTCATACAGACTATGCCATCTTTTCTGCTTAGTCTTTTGCACATGACTATTGATGTCACTGATACATCATGATACACATCACCATCTCATTACCATAACTATTAGCCTTTTACTCTATATCGCCCGCAAGTATAATCTTAACTTATTTAATAACAAGCTTAAAACTATTTTCTTAAACTATTTACATTCCCACCATTCCCCCCAAAGTCCAAACTTCACAGGTTAAGCCTTTGCAGTGCTTTCACAGCTCTCCTTGATCTTGTTCTTGCCACCGTTGATCGAGGGTGATGGTCTTCAATCTGTTTGCTCACTGGGTCACCATTCTGTGAGGTGATTGACGTCGTCTTTATTCTTGCAGCCTGTAATAATATTAGAGCTTTTCTGTTTCTCCTGAACATTCAAAGTAGAGTTTGAATGAGATAGGAATGTGGTTGTTCTGTTTGTTTAAGGACTGTGCCATCAGGCTTTCATTGTCTGATCCATACTCCTGACCTGGTACTAACAGTGCTAAAGTCTTCACTCTGCCTGGAGTTATACCAGTTCTTCTGTTTTTCTCTTTGATCGTTCTTTATAATTCTTACTCTTTCATAGTCATCTGATGTAATATTCAGTTTTAAGTTCTGCTTCAACAATGGAATTTGTGTTTTCAACCTTTGGCCCATAAGCAACTCTGCTGGCAAAAATCCGTTACTTAAGGGTATCGCTCTATAATTCAGCAAGGCTAAACCCCAATTGCTATTCTTAGTCATCAGCATTTTAGTGGTTTAAATCGCTCTCTCAGCCTCTCCATTGGCCTGTGGGTGAAGAGGAGAACTAGTAATGTGATTGATTCCATAGTTTTCTGAAAGTTTCTTGGAAATACTCATTCTTGAACTGTGGACCATTGTCCGAGACAATTTCTTCCGGAAACCCATGCGATGAAAAGATCTTCTTGAATGCTCTTATCACTGTTTCAGCTGCCGTAGTGTGGATTCTAGCCATCTTTAATAACAATCCACTGTGATAAGGTATGCTTTTCCTCTAGTCAAAGAGATCTAGTGCCAACCTTTTCCAGGGCGTGTTAGGAAAAATAGATGGTAATGAAAGTTCTGTTTTTGTTTGGCCATTAAGTATGGCATGACAATATGAAGTCCTCAATTGCTTTTGAAAGTCCTGGCCACCAAACAGATTGTTGTGCACAGCTCTACTCTTCACTATTCCCAAATGACCACCATGGATTCTATAAACAATCTCGTCCCTCGTAGCCTTGGGTATTAGTAGTCTATGGTTAAATGTTAGAAGGTTGTCCACTATTGTTAGATGTATCTTCTATTCATGGTACTTTTGTAAGAACTGATTGGACTATACTTTGACTATATTTGAGCCTTTCCTTTACTTTCTGAAATGCATTGGTTTGCTCACCACTGCTGGCCTTTTCGCAAAAGGTCTCTCAAAGGTTCAATGATTGTAGTTAAATTTGGAATGAATTTCCCTACCTGACTGACCATTCCAAGGAATCTCTGGACATCAGTAAGATACTTCAGTTTTGGAAAGTTGCTGACGGCTTTCATTTTTTGAGGGTCTACCATTTTGCCTTTGTGTTGTATTATATGTCCCAAGATTTTAATGGCATTTTTCGCAAATTCACAGTTTTCGTTTAAGGTGAGGCCTGCCTCTTCTAATGCTTTCAGAACTCCATGAACACTATGGTCATGCACCTGGATTGTGGTGCCATGGATGAGCATGTTATCCATATGATAAATTACTCCCTTTATCCCTTCCAGAATGTTTGACATGGTTCACTAGAATATCTCCGGAGTTGATGATATACCAAAGGGAAGGCATTTAAAGCAGAATTACCCGAAAGGCATAATAAATACTGTCAACAGCCTTGACTCCTGGGCGAGGGGTATCTGCCAAAACCCACTATTCATCAAGCTTAAAACACACTGTTGGTAAGTTTTGCCAAGCTGTCATCCATTGAGCACATTGGGGTGATTTCTCTTTGGACTGCTTTATTTTATTTGTGTCAAGTGCATGCAGAGGCTGAGCTCACCATTTGGCTTGGGAACTGTCACGAGCCTTGAACACCGCCTAGCTGGCTCCATGACAAGTGATGTAACACCTCTATGTAACATTCTGTCAAGTTTTTCTTTAACTTTCTCCAGCAATAATAGTCGTACCCTCCTGGAGTGTAGAGACATATAGGCTTAACATCTTGAAGCAACATAATATGATATTCATTTTTGAGTTACCAAGCCCCTGAAAGAGCTGTGGGAATTCTTGGCAGAACTCTGTCCCGTTATCCTGCTGTAAGACTTTTCAGAAGATCCAGTTATATATGTTGTAATATGCCTTTAAGGGATAGCAGCTTGACATCACTTTAAGGGAAATGGGTCATGTGATCCAGTCTTCTTTTCACTTTTGCTTTTGAGCAGAGCACACATACACAGCTCTGCTGCTGATGCCTTAAAGCTTTCTACCCTTGCATAACTGTTTTCATGTGCCTCCTCTAAATAAATGAATCCACAACATTTTTACCCAATCCCTTATGAGTGATTTGTGCCTTTGTATCATTATAAGAATGCAACATGGTGTTCAACGGTGGTAAAACAGCATGGCAACAAGGTTAAGTATAGGTATGACTTGGTGAACAGCCTTGGATCGTACTATATGGCATGAGACAACCCTTGACCTTTCTGTCAGACTGTAATGAGTTGCAGCATCGGACAGTGTTGAAATCACAGCATGGCGACTGTACAGCAAAGCTTTGAAGATACAGTACCGGGATAGTGCTCAAGTAAAGAGCTAGCAAGCAGACTGATCCCTGTCAGATCCATAAGTGGATCAGCATGTCAAGAGGACCAGCACCAGGCTAGCTCAGTCGGGAAACCCGAGTGACCAGGGTGTGGGCTGGATTGATAGCATGCAAGGGAGAGTCAAACAAAAAAAAACTGCCATAAAAATTGGGCCAGAGAAAGTTGCGATTATAACGAGTGGCTTTGGGGGTTACTAAACAATAAATTGAATAAAACAAGGAGGAAGGTCAAAGGGATATTGTCAAAATGTCCACAGAATTCCCCAGTTTGAATTGGGATGCAGCTGACCTACTATCCGAGTTCAAAATGTTTAAACAGATTACAGAGCTATGGTTTCTTGACTCAGGTGTGTCTGAATCAGACAAGCAAGCCATAAAAATTTACCCAGCAATTAGGAATGAAGGTCTACACAGGCTGAACACGTCAGGATTAACAGGAGAACAACTAAATGATCCCCAAAAGATATGGACTACATTGGAGGACCAGTTCAGAATCAGGTTAAACTTCCATATTCATCGACTAAAGTTCACTAGAGTTTCCTTTAACAGCACTTTCCAAACCCGCGACCTCTACTACCCAAGGAGATTTTTTTTTAGATGCAGATGCGTGGGAACAACGACACCTGCAAGTTCCCCTCCAAGCCACACACCACCCTGACTTGGAACTATATCGATGTTCCTTCACTGTCGCTGGGCCAAAATACTGGAACTCCCTCCCTAACAGCCCCGTGGGTTTAGGTACACCACTAGACTGCAGCGGTTCAAGAAGGCAGCTCACCACCACCTTCTCAAGGGCAATTAGGGATGGGAAATAAATGCTGGCCTAGCCAGCGATGCCCATATCCCATGAAAGAATAAAGAATATCATTTCGACAACAACCTACAGAATCCATAGACCACTTCATCAACCGGTGCAGAGAAAAGGGTGTGTACTGTGATTTTTCAAATGCAGAGCTAGCAGACAGAATTGTTGAGTTGGATTGCATCTACTCCCATGGAAGCGTTCCAAAAACATCTGCTAGACAAGCCCAAAATATGTAGCATCAAAGAACTAATCAAGGAAGAACGTTAAGTATTAAGCGATCCTCGCATGTCAACAAAGCTTACAGGTCTGAAGTACAAACCCAATTGTTGATGCATTCGCTAGAACACCCAAATCTAGCAAGACATGTGGATGGTGTGGCCTTCTGCATGCACCAAGGAAATGCCCAGCTTTCCAGCAATTGTGCAAGGCATATGTGGCAGAAAGGGCCATTGGCAGTGGCAGTGCACTACAGCAAGGACTGATATAATGCTATTATGAGCCGTGCATCCAAACAGACCGTACACAATGGGTACCTTCAAGCAATAAAAATGACCATCCGATATCCTGTAAGAAACACATAGAAGAGGTGACTGACAAACCATAAAACTGTGATGATGTGCACAATGAGACAAAGAGCAATGAGCACATGCTTCACATTGTCACACTGTCTAAAGTGTTTGCCAAGATTCAAATTATCTGCCCTAAGAAAGTGGTAATTACTAATTATTGGCCAAGACTGACACAGGGTCAAGTGCCAACATACTACCCCTATGAATACTATAAGACATGTATCCACAGACATGGAAGGCCATGATGAAACCTCTGCTGTGAAACTTTCAATTTACAACAGTTCACTAATTCCATGTGCACGTTCCATAGTTCTGGAGTGCATGTATAATCAATCCTCCTGGGTGTCATGGATGTTCTATATCATGGAGACAAAAGGCCCAGTGATTGTAGATCTACTGGCATGCCATGACCTCGCACTTGTGAGACAATTCATGGAATCAGCCAGACATCATACAGCAAAGCAACCTCAGAAACTATTCCTACCTCCTCAGTTCCTGGCCTAACATCAAAATATCTAGAATGTTTCAACAAAATTGGTAGTTTCAAAGGAGTGGCAACACTACACTAGCAGGGGAATGCAAGTTTGTCAATTTATCTGGTATATTTTGCGCAGTGCAAATGCCAGCAGCAATAAGAAGAAATGGCGAAAGATTATACACTACAGAAACTGTAGAAAACCACTATCGAAGGATGGCCTGATTTAATTTAGCATGTCCATGAACACATGAGGCCATTTTGGCCTTATCGGGATGAGCTAGGCATCTCCTGGGGAGTCTTTTTAAAGGCAGGCAGGTTATCTTATTGGAATCTTTGAAACCTGATATTCTTCAACAGCTTCATCACTCACACATAAGCATAGATTGGATGAGAAGACTCGCAAGAGAGAGAGTCTATAGACCAGGTATCAACAATGACACTGAAGTCATTTTCAAGAAGTGCAAGGCATGTCAAGAGCATATGCCAAGTCAGCACAAAGCACCATTGATTCCACATGAAGTTCCTACCCATCCTTGGGCCAAAATCGCATTCGACCTCTTTCCTGTCCATGGCACTGACTTCATTGTCATCACTGACTATTTTACCAACTACCCAATTATTTGACTTGGCCCAAAATGTCAAGTATAACTGTTGCACACTCTCTAGATGCTATTTTCAGTTTACTTGGTGTGACTACGGAGATCATAATGGTCACAATCCGCAATTTATTGGTAAGCCATTTGAGGATATGTGTGAGAAGTGGAATATCGATCACATTAGTTCTTCTCACTCCCTAGATCTAATAGCCTAGCTGAATGAATGATTTGCAAGGTGAAATCCCTAATTCTCAAATGTAGGCAGACCAAGTAAGATCTACACTTTGCAATGTCACATCTGAGAGCGACGCCTTTAAGTGCAACTATTCATCACTGGCAGAGCTCGTGTTTGGCAGACCAGTGCATACCAATTTACCTACATTTACCCATTCTACTGTCTCAGAAATTAGACAGCAACTTTTAAAATTGCAAGAGAAGGTGAACATGCATGATAAAAATATGAGTCCAGATATGCCAAATTTAGAGTTGGGACAACATGTTCACATCCAGGATCCCAACGAAGATATGTGGTAACCAGCTGAGGTGACATGGGTTTGTTCGGAACCAAGGTCCTATGAAGTCATTACACACAAAGATGCAATGGTGAGGCATAACCGAGGACAAATCAGACCCAACCAGCTCCTCAACCACCATGTAGTCCTATTGCATCTAGGACAAGATCCCAGATTCAATCAGGAGTAATATCCAAGAATGACAAGCCCACAAATCACTGTGAGCAAATAAAGAAACAATTAAAGAGCAATTAAAGAAGTGTTACCATTATGAAATCTAGACATACCAGCAGATTACCTCTACGCTTTAGAGACTCATAGACTCATCAGTTCTATACACTTATGTAGTGGTACTTAAACACGAACATGTAAACAGTTCTACATCTTTGAAAGGGGAGGGGCTAGTATCTTTTAAAAGAAAGGGGGATGTTTTAATATGCCTTCAAGGGATATCAGCATGACATCACTAGACGAGAAGTGTGTCAAGTGCACATACACAGCTGACGTCTTCAAGATTTCTACCTTTGTATAATTGTCTTCATGTGCCTAGTGTAAATAATTGAATCCACAATGTGTTTAGCCAATCCCTTATGAGTTACTTTCAATTTTTATTTATTTACTCATTGTTTTATCCCCTTTTTTATCCCCCCTTTTTATCCCACTTTCTATCCTTTTTCCCCACTACTGACCCCTCCCACCACCCCACCCCCAAAGGGTCACTTGTTACTTGTTCCATGTTGTTCTTTCACAGAGTGCTTACCCTTGTTCTGCCATTATTACATTCTGCTTTCTTACCTTTATGGCATAGTTTTTAGCCCTTGCTACTACCATTAACACTCCCTTTGTCCTTTTGTTCATGACATCTTTGTCAATCTTTCCTTTGCCCCCATCCAGCTTCACCTGCTCCGCCCCCCTTAAACAGTATAAATTTCTTCACATTTCTACTTCCCTTTAGCTCTGAAGAAGGGTCATACAGACTCGAAACGTTAACTCTGTTTCTCTCTCCGCAGATGCTGCTAGACCTGCTGAGTTTTTCCAGCATTTTCTGTTTTTGCTTCAGATCCAGCATCTGCAGTATTTTGCTTTTACCCTTTTGAGTGATTGGTGCCTTTATATCATTATAACAACACAATAGTACACATGCATTTCTGTTCAGTAAGGGCATTCTTTGATTGTGTAAGACATGGAGGACCTCGTTAATCTCTGGCCCCTTGTGACTAAGGGTGGTGGTTATCTGACCTTTTACGTAAAGATCTGTACCACCTGAGCCTTGGAATTTAATTCTTGATGACTAGATGTCTATTGCTTTGAGCAATTCCAAATGGTCAGCCAGTACTGTAACACCGGCTCCAGCATCAAGTTTGAAATCAGTTTTAAAACCTTTGACTTCTAAAATGACTGACCAAATTTTTGTTCTTGATTCCTTATTTCACCTAGGAAATATGTACTCTAATTTCTTCCTTATTCCAATTTCCTGGATTGTCTGCTTCTCAAAGACATTCTCTTGCTTACATCCTTTAATTGCATTTTTAGATTTACAGAACTTTGAAATGTCCTGTCTTTCTGCATTCCCTGCTGGGCAAGCTTGCCTTCTCTGCTGCTTTTTAGCTCCACAGCATGAACACTTTTAAATAGCTACTACAGGGTTTTAAGCTCTTTCCCCCGTTTTGGCAGGCTTTTGAGTGGGCGGGGCTGTCACCTTTGGGTATACCCAACTAACAGACTCACCCAAAGCCTTGATATTACCACGGATTATGACCTGAATCTGGTCCCTAATTTCGCTTATTGAACCACTTGTTCGAGTTTAGGTCGCCTTTAGTTTGCAAAAGATCTGACAGCTTTTCACGGGTGGACTCTGACGATGATGCGGTCATGAATAAACTCATCTTTCAATGCACCATACCTGCAACAACTGGCTAGCCTTTACAGGTCTGTAAGGAACAATTTGATGGATTCTCCTGGCCTTTGGGGTCTCCGGTTGAATTGTGCTTGCTTGATTACGGGGTTCTATTTTGGGCTGAAGTATGCATTGAATGCTTTCAGGACAATTTCAAAATCTGCAAAAGTCTCATCTACCCCTTGTCTTAAGAGGGCGTCATTAGCAATGGATGCCACTGCATATAGGAACATACTAACCCGGTGCTTCTGCTCTTTGGCACGCAAACCCGTGCTATTCGATACATCTGAAATTACTAATTCCACAACTCCCTACACTAGCCTCTCTGTGGACCTTCAAGGTTTACAAACAGCTGTGGAAGGGGCAGTGGCTATTTGACTGCTGCTGACATTGCTACTGATTCTCAGTGTGCCTCTCACAAAGGAAAGTCTTCTTCCAATTTCTCCCTGCGGGTGTTTTGTCAATGGCACTAAATTGTTGCTGGATTGCAGTCATCACTGCTGCTACCAAGGTTTATATTTTGGTTTCCACTTTAATACTATTTGGATATCTCTTTGGGTAACTTGTAATCTGTTCTGGATTGGGAAGGTTTCCCACTACCTATGAGTGACTTAGGAACTAACTCCAACTTCAAAATTCCTTTATTTACACTATAGTACATTCTAAGCTTCTAGGTAAGTACATCTCTCTCATTTGGACTACTCCATCTTTCCTTCTCAATCTCTTGCAATGACTGCTGATGTCACTGTTACATCATGACACACATCACTATCTCATTACCATAACTATTAACCTGTTATTCTACACACCTCACCTGCAAGTTGCATGCTTGACCCTTTATGTATCATCTGTGAGGGGTTGGGGAGTGTTGGGAGTCCCTCATGCAGTTGAATACATGTTCAACTGACAGTGATTAGCACATGCATACATTTGTCCTGCAAGGTCCAAGTTTCCACAATGCGTGTCAAATAAGTATCTTATTGATGTCACGATCTGATCACTCTTGACACTTCCAGCACAACATGCCCATGCTAGCACACTTCTTGAGGGGCCACACATTTTTTCCATGCTTCCTTAAGGTAACCAAGTGAAATAACAGCTGCCAAGAGTATGCCATTGAAATTATCAATGCCAGGAAAATGCAGACTTTCCTGTTTGTTCTTTAGTATCATGAAAAAAAATGAAGGTAGACCAACAAACTGATTGAGGCCATTTAACTTATTTAATTATTTAAAGTTTAAGAACCTTTGTCTAAGAAGGAAAATGTCTAAACAATGTATGAACTGATAGGAATTAAAAGTTTGCTGAATAGCTTCAGTAGCAATCATGAAAGAATATAATAGGTTTGTGAATTTCACTCACAGCATTGATTAACATGCAAAATTATCTGCCCTTACAGAATAATTGTAGTAATCTGATGTGCAATACACCTTTAAGAGAATATGAGCAGATTTACCACGTGATTGCATTACCCAATTGCTGTGTAGTGCAGGCTACAATGTTAATCAGTAGTTTGGATTAGGGCCTGGTTTGAGAAGCACACATGTGTTTGTGCTCTGTTACTTGTGTTAATAAACAGTATGTGCTTCATCTTATATTGGTTTCTGCATCTGCAGTACATTGTTTACCAAATCACTCACCAGTAGATAGGCGTGCAACTGTGTTCACGAGCAAAGCGACCCGACAGAAGGAACATAACAATAATATTCTCAAGTTCTCAGCTCAGTGACTATATAGTATTTTTGGAGATGAAACAAGATTGGTATGATCAGCTAAGCCTCACAGAAGTGCATTAGCTATAAAATCACAGATTTGTAGAATAATAAGACCATTCAAATTGTCATTATTTCTTGTTCTTGAAAGCAGTGACAGTAAGCAAGTTGGAATCAGGAACATACCGCAACAATGGGTTGGATTTTCATGGAGTTGGGAAGACTCCGTGGAGGAGTGAAAATGGCAGCTGGAACCCAATTCTGGGATGCCTGACCCTATTTCCAGGGTTTATGATTTTTAACAGTGCCTTTTAAGGGTGCGGGCTAGTGTCGTGAGCCTGCACCCTGCATTCCCAACCTGGCCAGCTCCATTGCAGAGATTGGCATATTCTAGTCCTCCATAATTTTCATGGTATTGGGCCTGCTTTTCAAAGAGTAGTGGTTCATGGCATCTCAGAAGCGTCATGAACCATAGTCTGCATGAGAGAACCTTTTGAAGGTAAGTTCTAAAGATCCTCCTCATGCCCCTATGCTAAGGTATGCCCTCTCACCAGCCCCCATGGCCCCTCATGCTCCCCATGCCAAGAGATGCCCCCTACCCATCCCCTAATGGACGCATCTAATGAATGTCTGAGCTTTCAGCCAAGATGGAATGATGAAGCGTGGCTGAGAGCCCAGAAATCCATTAGACTATTGAAACATAGAAATTAGGAGCAGGAGTAGGTCATTCAGCCCTTCGAACCTGCTCCGCCACTCAATGTGATTATGGCTGATCCTCTATTTCAAAGCCATACTCCCATGCTCTCCCCATAACCCCTGACGCCTTTAGAGTCCAGTAATCTATCTATTTCCTTCTTAACTATATTCGGCGACTTGGCCTCCACAGCCTTCTGTGGTAGAGAATTCCATAGGTTCACTACCCTCTGAGTAAAGAAGGTTCTCATCTTAGTCCTAAATGGTCTATCCCGTATCCCGAGACTCTGACCCATTATTCTAGAACTCCATTCAGAGGAAATATCATCCCTGTATCCAGTCTGTCCAGCCCTGTCATAATTTTATATGCTTCAATGAGATCTCCTCTCACTCTTTTAAACTCCAGTGAACACAAGCAGAGTCCGTCCAATCTCTCCTCATACGACAATCCTGCCATCCCAGGAATCAGTCCGGTGAACCTTTGCTGTATTCCCTCGATGGCAAGTATATCCTTTCTTAGGTAAGGAGACCAAAACTACACAGAATACTCCAGGTGTGGTCTCACCAAGGCCCTGTATAGCTGCAATAAGGCATCCTTGCTCCTGTACTCAAGTCCTCTTGCAATGAAGGCCAACATACCATTTCCCTCCCTAACTGCTTTCTGCACCTGCATGCTTGCTTTTAGCAATTGGTGTACAAGGACACCCACGTCTCTTTGTAAATTAACATTTCCCAATCTATCACCATTTAAATAATATTCTGCCATTCTGTTTTTCCTACTGAAGTGGATAACTTCACACTTATCCATGCTATACTGCATCTGCCATGCATTTTCCAACTCACTCAACCTGCCTAAAGTTCCTTGAAGCCTCTTAACACCCTCCTCACTGCTCACACTCCCAACAGGTTTTGTTTTGTCAACAAACTTGGAAATATTATTTTGGTTCTCTCATCCAAATCGTTGATATATATTGTGAACAGCTGGGGCCCAAGCACTGATCCCTGTGGTACTCCGCCATCACCTGCTACTCTGAAAAAGACCCATTTATTCCTACTCTGTTTCCTATCTGCTAGCCAATTCTCAATCCATGCCAATATTACCCCCCATCCCATGTGCTTTAATTTTACACACTAACCTCTTATTTGGGACTTTATCAAAAGCTTTCTGAAAATCCAAATACACCATGTCCACTAGTTCTCCCTTATCTATTCTGCTGGTTACATCCTCAAAAAACTCCAGTAGGTTTGTCAAACATGATTTCCCTTTTGTAAATCCATGTTGACTTTGTCTAATCCCATTGATATTTTCAAAGTGTCCTGTTATCACAACCTTTATCTAGACTTAGCATTTTCCCTACTACTGATGTTAGGCAAACCAGTCTGTAATTCCCAGCTTTCTCCCTGCCTCCTTTTTTAAATAGTGGGGTTACATTTGCCTCCCTCCAATCTGCCAGGACTGTTCCAGAATCTACAAAGTTTTGGAAGATGACAACCAACACATCCACAATTTTCATAGCCACCTCCTTTAATACCCTGGGATGTAGATTATTGGGCCCTGGGGATTTATCGGCTTTCAGTCCCATTATTTTCTCCAGCACTATTGTTTTAGTAACACTAATTCCCTTCAATTCCTCCTTCTCACTAGGTTCCTTGGTTCCATAGTATTTCTGGGAAGTTATTTGTGTCTTCCTCCATGCAGACAGAACTAAAGTAGTTGTTTAATTGCTCTGCCAATGCCTGAGGCCCAAGGCAAACATTGTTTGATTGACAGCTCTGGCTCGCTGATCTCTTCTGTCAATTGCACAATGTTTATTCACACAAGACAAAGAGGTTTCAAGTGCATGTAGTTTCTGCTATTGATACTTTAAGGGGTCTGGATGTTTGACAGTTTTATTGGCCTGTAGTAAAAATGATTTATTTTCAAGAAGCTGAGAAGTTATCAATGAATGACTTTTTTTTTCTAAAGCTTTCTGTACACATCCTACTGTCACTATCAGGTTTATTGGTTCTATATTGTGTATAGTAAGTGAATGGGCATGGAAGTGACAGAGCTTAGCATGAGGGTCATGAGGGGCCATAGCTATTGTTTTGGGGGTATACCTTGGTGTGGGGCATGAGAGGTCATAGGGGATGATTGGGGGCATACCTTAGTATGGGGGCGTGCATGAGAGCCAAAAATGGTGGGTGATCATGAAGTGGTATGGATGGGGCATGGGAAGCATGTGGGGGTAGCTGGCAGTCCCTGTAGCTGCCTGAAAACTTTTAACCAGGTCAGTTGGCCAGGCTGCAGCCCACACACCCGCCACCACCAACCACAGAGTTGGAAGGTCTCGGCTTTGATCTGTGCTGAGTTGGCTGATCTCAACTGGATTGGTAATAAGCGCACGAAAATTTGCTTTGTTATACTTGACTTAGGGAGGATGAAGAAAAAGGTTAGGGAATTCTGATTTCTATCCAATGACTCAACTGGAAATCAACATTCGTTGATATGTGTGGGCAGGGCTTAGTGCCCTTTTTTGATGACGTCTTTGTGAAACAATTTGGAAAGTTTTTTCACATTAGTGGTACTGTAGTTAATGCAAGTTTTAACCTAAAAGCTGCAATCTAATTTCTGGTTTTAGACAATCCTCGTAGGATGTGATACAAACTGTTTATGAACTTCTCGGATTACTGCCTTGTAATCAGTAAATCCCTGTTTTAACAATTTCTAAAATGCCATTTAACAGAAATATAAATCCTGACATTGCTAAGCCTCTCATATTTGTCTTGGCATGAATAAAATCTGTGCTTGGTAACAAATTGATTTTTAAAAGAATGAAACTGATGTAGTGAAATTCCTGTCAGCAGCTCCAGAAAGTGTAGTACAGTACATTTCCTTAAGATTATAAATACCTTTCTTAAAAATGTGCTTTTATTAAGGAATAAGGTGGCATGATTGTTTAAACAGTCACTTAAAAAAAAGGCAGGTTCCCAACCACCCAGTTCAGGTTTTGTGTTGGATCTCACTTTATTCGTAGCGCAATTCCAATTCCTCCTGTTTAACCTTCATAGGACTGTAAGAAAGTTGAAGGTTTGAAATAGCATCCCTTTTTTACTGGAGAATTAAAGAAGATTTACCTCAAAACCTGTGCATGTACCAACCAGCAATTTAAATGGACAAGGGTCACAATACATGAATGAAATTTGGGGCAGTGATAGACCATTCAAAATATTAAACTCAGATTTAATTTCAGATCATTTTGATGTTAAGAAAACAACAGGATAAAAATGGCATTTAAAAGTTACACAGCTGAGTAAGATTAATCATTGTTTATTGAGAAAGAGAACATGCTCAAGTCCTCATCACCTATTGAAAAATCAGACCAAAAGCACACATGAAACACTTCTACACTTTTGGTTTTGAGATAAAATAATCAGCTTCAATTAGAGTATAGGTGCATTAAGTAAGAAATAGATGAGAAGTGTTATCAATGTTAATTCATAGTTGAAAAAGTAGCAATCTGTCAGCTGCCATAAACAGTAGAAACTTTTCTTCCGAGCTAAATGATCACAGTTTCAAGTGCCAAGCGATGGTCACAAAAGCTTTAATAAAAACAGAAAATGCTGGAAAAACTCAGCAGGTCTGACAGCATCTGTGGATAAAGAAAGGCTGTATGACTCTTCTTCAGAGCTAATTTCCAACATCCACAGTATTTTGGTTATATCTGAGGTCACTCAAGTTTGCCAGCCAGAACTAACAAAGAGGGCAAATTTTGATTATTGGCCGACTGCCTAATGCCTCAGACAGGAAACCCGATCCATTTTGACGGCCAGTGGATGCATGGGAATACTTAAGCACTGAAATTTACTTTTACAAGGGTGGTGCCATATTTTTTCAGATTTTAATTATTTATGGAGATTGGAGATTTAAAAAAATTATCAATTTAATTTTTTTTCCCTGTGCCTCTTTTATCGCTCTCTTTCTTAATCCCATTTTTCTTTCCTCACGTTATTATGCTTTCTGCGCATGATTTTACATTGAACTAAATATGCTAGGCCGGATTTTAGTGGAGGAGGCAGGAAAGCTGCATTGGGAAACTTCCTAAGATAAAAGCAAAATACTATGGATGCTGGAAATCTGAAACAAAAACAAAAATTGCTGGAAAATCTCAGCAGGTCTGACAGCATTTGTGGGGAGGAAGACAGAGTTAACGTTTCGAGTCCGTATGACTCTTCAGAAGGGTCATACGGACTCGAAACGTTAACTCTGTCTTCCTCTCCACAGATGCTGTCAGACCTGCTGAGTTTTTCCAGCAATTTTTGTTTTTGTTTGGGAAACTTCCTGAACTGGTTGACCGTCTCTTTTATTTCTGTTCCGGGTAGGTGGGGATGGAATCTAGCCCGCTGCCTCTCAAGGCAGCAACAGAGGCGGGTGGATGGCCAGACCAGCAGGGAGAAATGCTTGCCTCAGTCTACTAAGACATTGGTCCAGTTTTAAAGATGAATGTCAGACTTTTAAACCCTCACCCCTCATCCCCCACCTACCCATTATGTCCCCTCATTTCCCATGCCCCTCATATCCCCCATGCTCCCTGATACACCCATTTCCCCTCCATACCCCCTCCATGCTCCGTTAAACCCCCATGCCGCCTCCATAGTCAATCATCCAGTACCCACAGTGCACAGGCCTCAGGGGCCATGTGGAGATGAAAAAATATTAAACTTCTAACAGTCTAATAGAGCTGTCACTCAAACACACTTGATATTGAAAAAAATTCCCATTGATAAAACAACATTCAAAAAACTTAGATCCCCTCCAATTGTCTATCTATTGTAAAAATAAACATCTATTTCACTAATCACATCAAAGACAGATTGTCCTTTAATAACCCCTTAAAACCGTCAATGAAATTGTAAACACGGCCCCCTGATGAGATAAGGGTTCTTTTTTAGATTTTGAAACTCAGCCAAGCATTCATAGCAGGATCAGCTATAATAACAAATCCTGGAAATTGGAAACAATTGAAACTGAAAGACCTTTTTTCTTTTTTTTCTAAGCTACACCAGATGTCCTGACCATCAAAGTAATCCAGAAGCAGTTCCACTCGCCCCCCTGCCCCCAACTTTAAAATAGTTTTTGGCACTTAAATCGCTTAAGATTATTACACTAGAGATCCCAACAACAGCAGTAAAAAGATATCTAACTTACATTACAGCACCTAACTATTGAAACTGAAAGAACAATATTTTTTCTGGATGGAATTTTCCTAGATTTGCACTAAGTACGGTAGCAGGTGGATAAAATGGAGTCCTACCTGCCAACGAAAATGGAGGGTTTTCACGCCGTATCGTTCTGAGCCCACCTCATTATTTAATCACTCCCGTAAGACATGCCGTTTCCATGGCGGGTGGGTTCTCATTCGCCCGCCTGCCATCACCACACTGTTGCATCACGCCGGCCGCCTTCTTTAAAAGGCAGCTGCCAGCAAAGTGCTCATCGCCACCAGCTCACCACCACTGCCCAGAGACATGGCTAGCAAAGGAAAAAAGACTGCAGTTCCCCGCTTCAACGAGGGATCACTCAAGCGACTGCTGGATGCCGTGGAGGTCCTCTGAGGTGTGTTCTACACATGCTCTGGCTGCAGGATGGGCAGCAAAGTCACAAACCTGGCTTGGGAGGTGGTGGAAGTGGTGGTCAGCGCAAATGCCCTGCAGAGGGGGACAGCCACCTAGTGCCGCAAAAGGATGAATGATCTCCTCCATTTCGCCAGGGTAAGTCACTCTTTTCATCACTCTCAACTCATACACTCACAAACCCATCACATATCCACAGGGTCTTCATTCACTGTCAGTGCAAGGGACATCACCATTCACTCTTTCACACACACCTGCACTGACCTCAGCCCATCCATGGGCCACTCACCACCCACACAGGCTCGGCAAACTTATCATCTGGCTCAGCAGACGTCTTGATACACTCTCCCCATCACTATCCAAACTGGCACACAACAGGACCGAAAGGTTGCTGACAGGTGGAGGGAAGCCAGAGATCAAAGCTCTGACAGAATTCGAAAACAGAGCCATCTAGTTGGTCGGTGATGACCAGGGCCGGTCCTGTGCTGATGGTGAGGTTGGCGCTGCTCTACCAAGTGAGGGCCCAGCAGTGCAACATCCATCAGGCAGCCATGCCGTGAGTGATGTGTCCTCTTTCACAGGCCACTGCCATGCACTAATTATCTTCCTTTGCTTTCGCAGGCACATCTGCCAAACAGCCGACAGAGTCCATGACCCAGGGCCTCCAATCAAGCCCCGAAGAAACCTCTGAAGAGGAATCTGGATGCACCCTCCTTGAAGTCCCGTCACAGCACTCCCACACCCTCCACCATGGCAGAGACACACACCTCAGTGGGACCTAGCTTTAGAGTAGCCTTGGGATCACAATCTGGTGAGCACATCGCGCTTTCTGATCCACAGCAGGCGGAGGCAGGGATTTCCCAGGTCCCTGGTGCTCGGAGGACTGCTGGAGGCCAGAACGTTGCTGAGTCTAAGTCAGATGATGAGCCTCTGGACTCGGTCATGTCACAGTTGCTGGACCTGCAAAGGCAAGCTCAGGAAGATCAGGAAGGGATGTCCGCTGCACTCAGATTGCAAGCCACGATGGAGGAGTCCGTCCATCTTCAGGCTGAGGTAATAGCGCCGGTATTGCAACACATCGAGGTCAACACTGGCAGGATGGTGGCCACCATAGAGACCTTGGTCTAGGACGTCACTCCTGCACTGCTGCACGGGCTTAACTCCATCACTGATGCCATAGTTGGCCTCCAACAGTATGTACGCGAGAAGGGTGGTGGGCAGCTCAATCTCACTCCAGCTACCCCTTCCGCTCACAGAATCAGCCAAGGCTCTCAGGCACCCATAGGGAGGAGGAGCAGCAGTGCACACTCCGGGGCCATTCACCCAGGTGACTCTGGGAGTGACCGGCCCATTCGAATCCCCTCTTCCTGTGACCTCCACAGCTCCAGCTTCACGAGCCGAGGAAGGTGCCACTGCCACAAAGCAGGACCCCGAAAGCAGGCTGGAGCCCACCAAGTCTCGGCCCTCCAGAGGCCACCCGCCAAAGTCATCACAGAAAGGGCGTCACAGTCAGCAAGCTGCCTCCACCTCTGCTGTGGATGTCTGGGGAGCACCAAAATATAGCGGCAGGGTTAGGAAAGTTAAGTAAAAGTAGTTGCACAACCTGGGCATGGGTGTTGATCACTTGTACATACTGTTCACTATTCTCAATAAACTCCTAAGCATGTCTCCCTGCCTGTGGCTTCATGTTCTGATGAGCTGTGTTCTTGTCACTCAGATGTGAAACCTTTCTGCACAAGGTAAAAGGCAGGTGTCTCAATCCAGGCCTCTTCCCTGTGCTCTGTGCAGCCTGCAGACCACAGTGATGGTCCAGCCTTACACTCCCTGAAAACATTACTGATGCCTACACCTCGGCGGTGCTGGTCATTGCTGCAAGAATGTAGTGGGCAGACGCCACAGAGTTCTCTCATTCTCTTGGTGTGCTCTCAGCACCTTTAAGGTGGGGCTGGCCCCCATCATACCAGCATCTGAGACCATTGATGCTGCGAGCTGTCTTTGGTGAGACAGGAGTCAGACATTCTCAGAGGCAATGTGAAGATCTATGGAGTGTCCTCACTGCATGTTATCATCATCCTCCTGCGATCGAGCGACTATTAGGGCCTCCACTGTGTTTCTATGACAGGAGCATTCTCACAGATGGTATTGGTGCTGCCATAAGCCAGACTGGAGTCAAGCGTTCACAGCTGCAATGTGAGGATCTATGGGGATACTTCACTGCATGTCGTCATCATCCACCATAAATCTGACAGCTATGAGGGCCTCCCGAGCCCGCCTGCCTCGTCTAGCCAGTGCAAGAGCTTCATTCCCGTCATTGTCACCACTGAGGACACCCTCACCCTATCCCCGTTGGCGTCCTCCTCATCCAAGGAGACCTCCAGCTCCTCCATCTCCTCCTCAGCCAACTCGTCTCCCTGTTGGGAGTGCCAGGTTGTAAAGGGCGCAGCAAACAACGATGATGCGTGACACCCTCTGCAGACTGTACTGCAGGGCTTCACCAGCCCTGTCCAGGCACTGGAACCGCATCTTCAGCATCTTGATGGTCTGCTCCACCAAGTTGTGAGCTGCTGCACGTGCCTCAATATAGTGTCGCTCTGCTGCAGTCTGAGGCCGCAGCATGGGTGTCATCAGCCACGGCCTCCACGGGAAGCTCTTGTCCCCAGTGAGCCAACCCTGCAGCCTCTGTGGACTCTGGAAGACTGTGGAGATATGCGAGCGACTTAGGATATAGGTGTCGTGCACACTTCCTGGAAACCATGCACACACCTGCAGGATGCGTTTCTGGTGGTCGCATACCAGCTGCACGTTCAGTGAGTGGAAACCCTTGCGGTTGATGAAGTCCACCGAGTGTAGCAACAGAGACCTGAGCGCCACATGAGGGCGGTCAATCGCAACCTGCACCTGTGGGACCCCCGAGATCAGGGCGAATCCAATGGCCCTTGCATCCTGGCTGTCCCAGTCTCGGGCGAAATGCACAAAGTTGTGTGCTATGGTGCTATGGAGAAGATGGCATCCGTGACGTCATGGATGCATTTGTGGGTGGCGGATTGTGAAATCCCACAGGGGTCACCCGTGGAGCCCTGAAAGCAGCCACTGGCATAGAAATTGAGTGCCACAGTCACTTTCACAGCCACTGGCAGTGGATGCCCTTCATGTCCCCTTCGCGCCAAGTCCTGCATTAAGTGGCAGATGTAAACCGTCAGGTCCCTAGACATGCACAGTCGTTGGCGACACTGGTTCTCAGTCATTGGCAGGAATGGCAGACGGCATCTATATACTCTGGGTGTCACTAGGCGCTGACCAGCCACAGCTCACTGTTGCTCCTGGGTAGTGTGTGCGGGAGCCCCTGCTGTCCCCTTCTTCATGAGGCTGCTGCTCCTGCCTTTGCACAGCCAGGAGCCTCAGTCGCTCTCTCCTCAGTCTTCTATGGTCTCTGTAGGCCACCAGGCATATAGCTAGGTCACCAGGATCCATGATCCTGACACGGTCCTCCTGCAGCATGAAAGAGAGATGGACGTGGTTATCATGGGCGTATTTAGCACCTTTCCTGGCCCTGTGTGACTACCCCTTAATGCTTCCCAGAGAGTGCTGGTCACCCCTCGGATGGCCAGAGATGAGTGCGCTGCATGGCTGACCTGTCGATCTGCGACATGGGGGGCACTGGTCCAAACCAGGGTGCTGAGATTGCAAGGGGCTGCGAGCGCCTCCAGCAGTGACTGCTACATGGCTAGCGTTGGCGAGGAGATTGTACAACATGTGCAGTCCAACTTCTCCGCGGTCCAATAAAGTGGTGGTGGACTCAAAGTCTGTGCCGGGAGGGGGCGGGGGTAAGGTATGGAGTGCTTGGTGCCTCCACGTTGCTTGCATGGGTAAGCAGGCTAAGAGCCTGACCCCAATCATATCACTGTGGCTACGCCTGATCTGTCTCAGTTGCAGAGGCACAGTCAGTTTATACAGGTTTCCCTAATGCGTGGCCACTTCCCTTGATTACCCTATCCCCACCTCAATTGCCTGTGCGCGGGATGCAGCCCCACCGACAATGGTTGCCTCCGAGGCTGGCCAGCACTTGCTCCCAGCCACCACCCACCCCCCTCCAGGAGTCGCCTCTGAGACTGGCCAGCACTTGCTCCCAGACACCCCCAACCCCCTTAGCAGTTGGCTCTGAGTCTGGCCAGCACTTGTCCCCAGACACCCTCTTCCCCCAACCACGGCAGTCGTCTCAGGGCCAATGATTAGTTGCCCCCACCCCCCTCTCCCCCGACACCTCTGCGGCCTGTAAACAACAGGCGAGCTGTGGAGAACTCTGCTGCTCACTCACCTCAGTTCTCCCAAAGTGAAGGCTGCCAAGTGCACGCCTCCTGCGTGCTGTTGTGAAACCACGCCGTCATGGATGGACGATACGGCGGGGACCTGACAGCCTAGTGAGATGACCTTTCAATTATATACTGATGTATTACAATTAGCTCCCCTCCGACCGATGGCGGGAAATGCGGCCCGCCGTTGGTGGGCTGGGCGGACAATCGCAACCTGCCTGCACACCATTGTGAAGCAGGTCATGCCATATTTTCTGCACACGTCACCTATCACGCCTGCCACCAGTGGACTCAGAAAATTCTGCCCTTTATTTCAAAGCCGGTCAAAGCAGGTGACTGTTTTCTTCAGTTCCGCCCTTGGAACTTGAGTTCTCCTGTGGTTCATGCCTCTTCCAAGAGGCCGTGAATTACCTCTACTTATTGAAAGGGCCCAACTGCGTTAAAATCATGGGAGATGGGGGTTAAACTGCCCATCCAGCAGTGGAGCTGGCAAGATCAAGAATGCTGTGTGCAGGGGAGCTACCCATACCCTTATCCCGTGTAGCCAAAAATTTCCAGAAATGGGAATGGGGGCGGGAATCCTTGAATCAGGTCATACCTGCCATTTTAAAAGGGCTCTGAGCTATCCTGACTTAGTGAAACATCCGAGCCTCTAAATTTTACTTTTTGGTTTAGATACCAGGCAGATTTTAATAAGGGAAGCTGGGAGGGAGGGTGGGGGCAGCACCCCCATCGACCTGATCTCTAGGAACCCCGAGGGAATTAAATCTCTAATTGGCAGCAGCAACTGGGTGAGATGGTGCCATAGTGTTACAGTCACTGGACTAGTAATCCAGAGACCCAGTTAAATGCTCTGGGAACATGGCTTCAAATCCCACCATGGCAGCTAGTGGAATTTAAATCTAATTAATAAAACCTGAAATTGAAAGCCAGTATTAGTGATGGTGATCATGAAACTATCACTGATTGTCATAAGAACTCACTTGGTTCACCAATGCCCTTTAGGGAAGGAAATTTGCCATCTATACTCGGTCTGGCCTACATGTGTGACTGTAGACCCACAGCAATGTGGTTGACTTTTAATTGCCCTCTAAAATGGCCCAGCATGCCACTCAGTTCAAGGATAATTAGGGATGGGCAACAAATGCTGGCTTTGTCAGTGATGCCCACATCTCGTGAAAGAATAAAACAAAACCCTGATGGTCCCTGCTCCACAGCGGACATTTAATTGCAGCATTCCCCTCATGTGGGCGGAAATCCTACCATGAGACTTGGCAGCCAATCAGAGGCAGGCAGCTCTCCATTACCGGCAATGCCATTGGGAGCGGTGGCTGCTGCTGGTAACTTGGGCCTTCACTAAGGTTCATCATGAGACCCCTGAAGAAAGGTAAGTGACAGGGGGATTGGGGTCGCAGGGATGGAGTTACCAGTGGGGACAGGAGTAGGAGGGGTCCGAGGAAAGGGCGTGGTGGTGGCTCTTAGGCGCTGGGTTCCTTAATCAGGCATTGAACGCTTTTGAATGAGAACTCCACCCCACCAGCGGTGGCAGGATGAGGCCCTTAAGTGGACATTAATTGCCTACTTAAGGGCCTCAACTGGCATCCGGGTGGGAAGGCCACCCACAAGTCTTCGTGCCCTGGGCTTAATCGGTGGAAGATAGCGGGGGTCACCATCCTGCCCAATTAAACCGCCACTCCAACCTCCAAACTCTTCTTGGGGGAATGGGGTGGGGGGTTGGATGGGCCTTAAATTCTACCCACTGTGTGCCTCAGTAAGGGTTATCGAATCTAATTGGTTCAAGAAACATGCTGCTCTGTTCACACAGGTCTCAGGTCCCCTGTAGAGGACATGTTAAACTGCTGCACAAAAGCCCATGAAATGTCTGTAGGCATTTATAAACATAATGACAGGCAAGCATCATTTGTTAATTACGGACTGCAAAATTCACAATGTGCTTAAATCACCTAATTTGCATTTACAATCAATGGACCTGACTGTTGATATATCCAATGGTGTGTTGGCTAGATGTTTGTTCTGGCCAGTACACTATACTGAGACAACTATTGCAATCACAGTTTCTGTGTGGTGCTTGTGGTAAATACAGGCAGAATATGAGAACTGCACCGTAGAAAGCTTGTGGATGATGTTAAGGGGTTATACATTCTCGACTGCTCTGCATCTGTTATTGGTTCAACAAAATCCTGAAAAGGAAAACAATAAAATGCACAAGTGTCCTTATTAAAAGTGACTAATCACCAGGTGAAAATGACAGCAAAACTTCAGAATTTTTGGAACATATCACTTTCAAAGGCAAAAGAACTGGTATTGAACTCTTTCAAGGAAAACAGATTTGAACATTCACTCATACATCATCTACTGTTTTTAAGAATAGAACAAATAAAAAGACCAGCTGGTTACCCAGACAGTTTACTGACAGTTTACTCTCGGAGATGAAAGAAACTCAACATGACATGACATTTCATATGTTGTTTTAATAACAATTTTCAGTCAGTACTTGATTGAGTTCTTAAGACTGGGGAATGGTGGGTTTAACATTCAGTAGTCTTACATCATCCTGTATCATTTTGAAGTAACTGTGCTTTGTTGGTGGGAAATGGTCACTGGCTGTAGTTTTCCTGATCTTTAAGACAGCGGTTAGGAGCTTAGAATGTAATCAGCCGATGTGAGTTTAGAATTAAATTTTAGCTTAATTAACTCCAGTGTTACAATTTCTGCGAGCTTTTAGCTGGTTACAAGACAGAAACAAACTTATGTTAAAGCTATGAAAATTTCTTTCATAACAATCAAGATTTGAGACAAGAATCTACAACTTCACAATCAATATGGGTACGATAGCATGGAGGTTATGTTACTGAACCAGTAACCCAGAGGCCTGGACTAATGATTCAGAGTGATTAGTTCAAATCTCATGTGGTATCAGCAATGCTGACTATGAAACAACTGGACTGTTGTTAAAAACCCATTTGGTACAGTAAAATCTTTTAGGGAAGGAAATCTGCCACCATTAGCTGGTCTGGCTTATATATGACTTCAGGCTCACAGCAAAGTGGTTGACTCTTAATTACTCTGAAATGGCCTAGCAAGTCACTCAGTTGTACCTAATTGCTATGAAAAAGTCTAATTAGAATAAAACCGGATGGCCCACCTCACATCAACCTTGGCACCAGACAGAACAAAGGCACACCCAGCCCATTCGAGTCTACAAAGCTCTCCTTGCTATCATCTGGTGACTTGTACCAAGATTAGAAAAGCTGTCTCACAGACCAGTCATGCAACAGCCTGGCATAGTCATAGGGCTTAATTTTACCACAGGGCTTGTAATATGGTGGGGTAAGGTGTTGGAAGGAGAGCCCAGTGTCTTCTCACCATGATGGCATATTACCAGCAGTGGGAGCATGAGTGGCACAGCTGCTGGAGGCCCCGCAGAGGGTTCCTGGTCAGGGGGGACCCCCCTTAAAGGCTGCTTCATGGCCCATGAAGAGGCTCACTGTGGTAATGACTGCCTCGATGGGTAAGGCTTAACTGTTGGAATGTGACCACCCCGCCCTCTCCAATTTCCTGATTGCTAGTGTCTACCTGCTTAGCCCTAGCTTGCTCAAAGAAACTTACCACATCTTTGAGGGTGCCTCAGCATGGAGACTAGTGATGGCACTGCTGAGACTCTGAGCTGCTGGCCTTCTGATTGGGTCAGCAGCTCTGGGAGTTGGACCGCCATCCTTAATTGGACATTTTCGATCCCATGATAAAGGTCTGACAGAATACCAGTTTATTTTGATAGTGAAGAAAGGAAGGATTCACCATGCTCCACAAAATGTAAATGAAGAATGGCTTTGCTGATGATTCAACAAGTAGTGGAAGGATATAAGCTTGGTGTCCATAGAATAAGCATATGAAAATGATTTGTATGGCTCCTGATTACGGACACATTGGCAAGCTGATAAATTCAAAAGCCTATTCAAGCCAAACATATCTGACTTAATTTTTTTTGCATGGATTAAGACAAATACAGAAGGTGTTTACAATAGAAGATATTTGCATTTTTCTCTATTTAACAGTAGTATGTTCAACACTTGGTGCAATCATGGGACAAAGTTAAAACTTGCATCAAAAGTAATGTACATGCCAACTTCCTCCAATCAAAAAAAACCTTTTAATCCTCTCTAGTAATGCTGTTGGAATTGCAATAAAATAATTCTGTGGAGAGTTGGTAAACCTTCTAAGGTGGAGAATTATTGGGCATTATTCAGTGAAAACAGAAACAAATCTTTGCTTGGTTCAAAGAATAAATACATGTTTGTTAAATAATCAATTTCTCAATTAACTCCCAGGGTTATAACCTTTTTTTCCCAAAGCTTTCTTATGAAAACAAACCTAATTTGACAGTTTCCATTTATTTATACATTAAATTAACGTTATACAGCTTCAAGCACTAAGAAACACCATGGGTGAATTCTTTCTTAATGTCTTATTGCATTATTGGGATTTGTATGGTATTTGGCTTAAGAAATTTACTTCTGTAACACAGTACCCAATAGAGCTGTGGACCTCAGGCTAAAACTCAACAGAATGGACATCAACAACAGCTAACTGTCAGACGATTTACAAGTAAGTAGTTTAGTCATCCTGTATAGAACCAGGAACTTGTGTAGCTAATATAAGGCATACAATCTCTTCTGTACTTTCCAACTGGTAGCCCTGGGGAAATCCAGAAGACTCTGTAAAGTTTGGAAGTTTTCAATGAGGTTTGGCAGGAAGTTTCCAACTCATACTTACCCACACATCCTTGTCCTCTTGGCGGAACCTCAAAACCTTGATCACAATGGCAGCGGAAGGAACCATCTGTATTTTCACAATATCCGTGAGTACCGCAGATAGTTCCATTCATACACTCATCAATGTCTGCACAAAACCCAAACAATCAGTATTAGTTACAAATTTTCAGAATTGCTCAGTAATACTGAAAAAAAGCTAGAGGAATGCACAATAAGGATTACTGGAATATGAGTTCATTCTTCAGTAGGTTACGATGATCTTACTTGTAAATGGAGTAAGGGTAATACCCCACAAATCAATATGGTGTTGATACCATTTAAAATAGCAATAAAACAAATTGGTAAGTGCAGTGGAATTCAGATTTAATGATCACAGGGTGATTTTACTGGAGGGTGTATCGTTCGCTCCTCCTCCCCCCCACCCATTAGAGCTAACGGACATCAAAAAGGCTGCCCACAGCAATGATACGCTGCAGGCAGCCTTAACAAGCTCAGCTATGACCTCCACCCTCAGTGAACGCAAGTCTCTGCCTCGAGAGCTGCCGGCCAATCTGACTGGACGGCAGCTCTTGCTGTCCCAGCAGCACCAGAACTCAGTAGTGGGCGCTGTTGGGACTTCAAGCTGTCCCGTGAAGAAGACAGCGTGGATTGTGGACTCAGTTAAGTCTGGGATTTTTGGGCAGGGAGGGATTGGGCACCGTAGGGAGGGGTGGAAGGAGGAGTGGCGTTCAGGTTTAAGGAGGTCCTGGGGATGCCCAAAGGGGGTGTGCTCCCAATGCACACAGGGTGCATTGAAGGAGGTACCCTCCTTCCTTTCCACTTTTTCATTAGAGTTGGTGAGAAAGCTTTTGTCTGCCTTCTACTGCCGACTATGTTATGGCGGTGGAGGCAGAATTAGGCATTTAACTGCACCTTAATTGGGCAGCTAAGGGTCTGAATAGGTCCAAGGGTGGGCGGGCTAGCAGGTGCCTTACCCACCCACCGTATTATGGAAAACAGGTCGGGGGTGGGTGGGAAGGTGGTGGTGGTGGTGCCCCCTGCTCCCCACCCTGCCAAAAATATACGCCATAGGGGGCTGTAAAATTCACCCCCACTACTTGATCATGCACACTTAACCTCTGCCAAGGTCAGAATGATTTGTCACTGACCTTGGCCCCTCCCCACACGATTGTCACCCCAACTAAGGGCTCAAGTGTATACTCCTTTTCCTTAGTTTTTTCTCCCAAAATGTATTACTTCAAACTTACTCAGATTTATTGCATCCTTTATCTATGGCTTCCATAATATTTTTATAGACCCCCTATTTTTACATGTTCAGCAAATTTTGAGATTGTGCTCTCAGTGCCTAAGTTCAAATCAACTGATTTGCTGTCAACTGCATTTTTTTCAAAGTACAAATATCAATATTTATTTTTTCCTAAATGTGGTGGGATGGATTTTAAACCATTATTTGTTCAGACACTTTGCAAAAAGAATGACCAAAGTCAAAATGGGCTAAGTAGAGTGGCAATTGCAGAGGTACTGCAATATTAATATTTATTCTATTTTGCAACTGTCAGTGCACATCTGTTTGGCATTTCTAGATAGTATTATGTACTGACGCCCTGTTTGACAACACTGATTTCTTTAAAAGTGACACTTTGAAATTGATATGCTTTGTCAGTAATTGCTAAGGAAGGTTTAAACAGATTGGGTGGAACCTGATTCTCACTGAAAAGAGGTCTTTTTCTCAATGCAGTGCTGAAATATAAGGCTGATGGCATAATAGCACCTGCAGAAAGAGAGCCACAGCTGCACATGATTATTTCACAGGTAACCCCTCAAAGAAAAATTCAACAATGCCAAATGCTTAATTAGAATTCTCATAAGATATAGCAGAGAAGAATTTTAACAATCATTAAAGTTGAAGACAGTTAATACAAACTATTAAAAGGGCCACTATTGAGTATACAATGTAGTGAAATACCTATAATAAATTGTAGCAGCTGCACAGAACTGTAACAAAGATTTTGGTTTCATTGCTAACATCAACATAATGTCAGCACTCTAGCATTCATAAGTGAAGGATGTAACTAAGACTCCTCAGACTCAATTTAACTCTGTGTAGTGAATGGGTTGTAAGTGAGTTAAGTCTTACCCTTAAAATGTGTATATTAAGCTTAGGCCATTAAAATCTTTAGGCTGTGTCCAATCTATTCCTCATACATAGTACATGGACATATCAAACTAAGGGAATGGAGATGGTGGTTTGGCCAATAGCAGCTCATTCACAATGAGACCCTATGGTGAAGGAATTAAAAGGGCATTGCACACAATTCAAAAAAACTACAAGCCAAAAATGATTTAATACTTCTATGAATGTGAGCTATATATTCCTGACAGACATTGGGAAAAAATACATCTTCGAGGATGTTTTGAACATTCTTTTATTACAGATGACAATTAATTCCAATTGTAGGCTGTTTTTTCTGTAAAACTAGTGAAGAAACACGGGTGTCTAATAGTAGATCACAAGGTAACGCATCATCACAAAAATGTTGGAGTTAATTTTATTGGTTTATAGTAATACTTATAAATTATTTCTCAGTTCAGATTCACAGAATTACAGAATCTTAATGGCACAGAGGAAGGCCATTCGGCCCATCCTGTCTGCACCAGCTCTCCAATGAGCATTATGACCTAGCGCCATTGCCGTGCCTTTTCCCCGTGCCCCTGCATCTTGTTTCTATTCAAATAATCATCTAATGCTTTCTTGAATGCCTCGATTGAACCTGCCTCCACCACACTTCCAAGCAGTGCATTCCACACTTGTTGTGTGAAAAAGTTTTTTCTCATGTCACATTTGCTTCTTTTGCAAATCACTTTAAATCTGTGCCCTCTCATTCTTGATCCTTTTACGAGTGGAACAGCTTCTCCCTATCTGCTCTGTCCAGCCCCCTCATGGTTTTGAAAACTTCTATCAAGTCTCCTCTCGGCCTTCTCCTCTCCAAGGAAAACAGTCCCAACTTCTCCAATCTTTCCTCATAGCTGAAGTTTCTCATCCCTGGGATCATTCTTGTAAACCTCTCCTGCACTCTCTCCAATGTGTTCACATCCTTCCTGTAATATGATGCCCAGAACTGTACACAATATTCCAGCTGAGGTCTAACGAGGGTCTTATATAAATTCAGCATAACCCCCCTGCTCTTGTACTCTATGCCCCTATTAATAAAGCACAGGATACTATATGCTTTATTAGCTGCTCTCTCCACCTGTCCTACTACCTTCAATGATCTATGCACATATACACCCAAGTCTTTCTGCTCCTGCACCACCTTCAAAATTCCACCCTTATTTTATATTGTCTGTCCATGTTCTTTCCACCAAAATGCATCATCTCATACTTCTCCAAATTGAACTTCATCTGCCACCTATCTGCCGACTCCACCAACTTGCCTCTTGAAGTTCCACACCATCCTCCTCGCAGTTCACAACTCTCCCAAGCTTCGTATCATCCGCAAACTTTGAAATTGTCCCCTGCACACCAAGATCTAGATCATTAGTATATATTAGGAAAAGCAAGGGTCCCAAAGCTGATCCCTGGGGACCTCCACTACAAACCTTCCTTCAGCCTGAGAAACATCCATTGACCATTACTCTCTGCTTCCTATTTTTCAGCCAATTTTGTATCCACAATTTTTATATTTTGTAAATAAATTATGTTCCGGCTAGCAACGCAATATGGTAAATGCCTCTATTCATTAAGTAATTTGTAATCCATTTGTGACCTGGAAAGTTGTAAGTTATCTCGTCAGACAGGCAATTAAGGACAGACAACAAAGGCTGGCCTTGCCAGTGACCCTGGTCCCATGTCTTGAGCAAATAAAAAAAAACTGATTAGGAGTAAAATCTGAATCAAACTCACCAGGTGGGAAACCCAAGGAATCAGGTGCAAACTTGTTTTACACCCTGCTCCATAATACTTTCCATTGGAGGGTAAAATCGGGTGGTTTGTTAAACCAATGTTGCAACCCACCCGTCAGTTTGATAACAGGTGGGTTAAGTTAAAATCTCCCCATTAATGCAATCAAATACTCTATTGTAACATGATTATCGGGGCAGGATATTATGCTCAGCGTGCGGGCCGCACACCCGACATGCCTAACCATAAAATGACGCACGATGACGTCGGGCGTGTGTCCTGACATTATTGTGCACTCGCACGATATTTTGTTCGGCAGGCGTGTGCCATTAAAAGGCCTATTAAGGCCATTAACAATCTAATTAAATTCAAATCTATGCTGCCCGTTCAACCTTATGTTTGGTGGGCGGAAAGGCCAAACGGCCTTTAAATTTTTTAGGAAACCTCATCCACAGGTGGGATGAGGTTTCTTAAAACAAATAAACATAAAATAAAAAATTTAAAATTGAATTATTAACATGTCCCTGCTCATGTGACTTTGTCACATGAGGGGACATGCTTTATTACATTTTTCATTTCTTTATTAATTTTTTAAACACTCTTCATCTCCCTGAGGCGGCACTGTGCCTCAGGGAGATTCTCAAGTGTGCACTCGCGTGCATGTGCGAAGTTCTTGCTCGCCCTGCTCGTACTCTCCCTGCCCGCTCAGGCCTTAATTGGTCCGCCAGCGTGAAATTGCCTTATGGCCTCAATCGCGGGTGGCGGTCGGCTTCCCGACCGCGCCCCCCCTCCCCCCCCCACCCGCTGAGCCCACCCGACAAGGGCTAAATTCTGCCCCATGTCTCCAAGAAGATCCATTTGAAATCATCCCTAGAGATTATGAAAATTCAGATTCTTCACTGTATACTTACTGGACTCTAGTGAGTAGTGTATTTGTTATTTTAAATTGTATGAAACATTGACAAGTTTATTATAGTGGAATACTTTTGAAAACTGTAATGGACATTCAGTCCTCTAAACATAAAAGTTTGGTCTCTCTTTATTATTCCATGCTCACACAGGATGTATATGTCTATGCGTGTGTGAAATAAGCAATAAATTCACAGCATGCCGCATATTCTGCATAGGTAAAATATTGTGAGCAGAGCATGATCTCATTCTGCCTGCCATCTGCATTTGCCCATTAAAAACCTTAGTTTCAATACTTTCTTTTATTAGCAATGAATGACACATACAAAAATACTATGGAATAAATAGGTTATTCAAAGGATTACACTATTACACAGTCTTAGCTTTTATGGAGCTAATAAAGCATCACACATTTTTAAACCCTAAGTTAAAATAACAAAGTACAGGAATGGAAGAGGCCTGTGACCAGTTAACTGTTCACCCTCTTGATTAACGAATAGTGAGTAGCATGGGGGCAACCTAAAACAGGGATAGGAAGATAAAAAGAAAATAGGGAAAAGTACAAAATTAACCAAATACAGTTGTCTTCTCCATTGTATTAACCTTCTTCCCCTGGGCTAGCATGGCAGATCAGATCTGCCAACCTGTAATATTCTCCACAGTTGTTGTCAATGTTAGTACATAACAGCTTCTGTAGAGCAGGGTTGACCTGCGAGTTTTCTTCCTATTCCTATACCTTCCATATTTCTATTCCTCAGCCCCAACCAAGCACAGCATCCAACCACTAAATCAAGAAATGAATATCATAAGAACATAAGAAATTGGAGCAGGATAAACCATATTTCCCCTCAAGCTTGCCCTGCCATTCAATATCATTCATGTCTAATTTTCTGCCTCAACCCCACAGGTGTGTAATTCAAACCTGCGGCCATCTGAATTGGAAGTATTAAAGTATTAATACTTATAAAGCTGGAGGACTATATCTACTGGATTAACTGAAGTATGAATGCTTGAACTTGATCATTATAATGAATATCAGCTGCATATGACACAAAAGTAAACAGGCATTATAAAATTCCCCAAAGGTAAATTAGACAGGTTTCCTTCAGGAACTGGAACATATTTTCTCCAAACTTCAAAGCTGTCAGTAATTTATATTCTGTATCACTGTAAAATACAGCTTTGTTACTATTCATTGATTTTAGATATTTTAGAAGTTGGATATTTACTTAATGCTGGTAGTTCTGTGGGGCTATGTTGAGGTCACAGTAAATTCTAGAAAATGTAGAAGTCGTAATGGGCGTTTGCTGAGTGAAAAGTAGTTAAAATACTTCAGTCTCTATTGTACCACGAATGTTGTAACTTCAGTTCCAAATTTAACCTTATATGCAAAATGTTTAATTTTTTCCTACCATATAAGAGATTTGTATTGAGTATGATGCATACGGATAAATACTGGAGAGTTTAATTAAAATAATACAGCACAATAAACAAATAAAAACTGAGGTTGTGCTGTTATAGTGCCATTCTTGCTTCAGTGCGAAGTGGCTTTAGCATGAAAATGGATGTATAAGTTTAGTCACTTCCTGACTGACCCCAAAGTGCACTAAATGCAAGCAATGTGAGACTTCCTCCATGAGGAAGTGCCACAGTATTTTACGTTCATAAGAAATTGAGTATGCCTCCAGTCCAATATGAAGTTATATTTTAAGTGTTCAGGGAGTATGTTCATCCACCCAGACAGATAGATACATTTCTTTCCAGTCTTGTTAATCCTAAGAGGTAGCAGATGCTCCTGCCTGCACTCTCCAAACACTTAAAATTTAACTTTTTGGTGACCATAGTTTTGAAGATCACTCAAACATGTAGCTTAGTGGTTATGCTACTGGGCTAGTAATCAAGATGCCTGGAATAATAATATGCAGACATGAGATCAGATCACATTTTGGGAATTTAAGTTCAGCTAATTGAATAAATCATCTGGCTTAAAAAGCTAACATCAGTAATAGTGAATACTGGGATATTGTAAAACCCCAATTGTTTCACTAATGCCCTTTATGGAAGACAATTCTAGCTGGCACTGAAACAGGCCTTTTAGCCCAACAATTCCATGCTGTGTTCATGCTCCATTTGAACCTCCTCCCATCCTTCCTCATCTAAATCTACCATTGTAATCTTTAATTCCCTTCTCCCTCAGATGCCTGTTCAACTTCACCTTAAATGCATCTTTATTTTTTGCTTCAACCACTCCCTGTGTAAGCGAATTCCACATTCTCATCACCTTTTGGATTAATAAAACTCCTCTGAATTCCTATTGCATGATCCTGAATGCATTTCTTAGTGCGTATCATATTGATTGCTTCTAGCATTGTTTCTCCCCAGAAATAAAAACAAAGGCCCTGAATTTTGCTACCAGGTGAGGTGCACAGGGTCAGGACATTTCCCGGCTCCAGAACCCGACCTGGGAAAAAGAGGTCTGGAAGTTGGGACATTCATTTCAGGGGGCAGGCTGGCTCAGAAGTTGGACCCGCCAACCCTGGAATGAGTGCGGGGGCTGTCAGGTGCAGAGGCGGGCTGTCCAGAAGGCCTGCCTCTGTGCTCTGGCACCGTGAGAAAGATTGGAAAAAAAATAATAAAACAAAAAATATCCCTCCAGCCCTCATCCCACTCATTCCCCCACACACTACACATGCCCCATCCATGCCAACCCATGTCACCTCATGGCCTCCCACCCCCATAGACCCCCATACTGCCATGAACCACCCCAATGGCTCCCCACACCACTCATGCCCATGGCCCTTTATAGCCTGATGCCAACTTGGTGCCAACTCATGTCAACCCATGCTCCCCACCCACCAACCTTTGACCTGACGCCCTCCACGCCAACTCACCTTGTGTCCACCATGGGATACCATGTGCACCTCAGAAGCCATGCTGACATGAGTTGTGTGTCTATTCATTAAGGCCTTATTTTAAAAAAAACACTCATTGATAAAAAAATTCAATACTTTGAAATTCTTCAAGGAATCTCTCGTGAGTACATTTCACTTAAATACCTAATCTGCTTCCTTATGAAAACAAACATTTCACTTCAGGTACTTAATCTCTTATGAAAACAAACATCTCTAATCAATAAGGACTTGGAGCTGTCAATCAAACTGCTCCCTAAACAAGCACCCTGCTGTGATAATGTTAGGTTGTAAAATCATTCACGCAACACAAATCCTGTAATGATAACCCTCAGGCTTATGGCCGGAATTTTCTGTTCGGGCCCCACATGCTGGTGCGTAAAATGATGTGCGATGACATCAGGCGTGCGTACCGACGTCACTGCGCATCATTCCAAACTGTCGTTCGGTGGGCGCGCACCAATTCGACTATGCACCCGCCGAACTGTCAAAGGCCTGTTAAGGCCATTAACAAACAAATTAAACAAATTGACAGGGCTACCCATCCAACCTTAAGATTGGCAGGCAGGCGAAGAGTCCAAGCGGCCTTCGCATTTTTCATGAAACCTCACCATAGGCGGGATGAGGTTTCATAAAGGGTTTATTAAAATAATAAATATTTTCCAAACATTTCATAAATATATCCAAGCCCATGTGACACTGTCACATGAGGGGATATGTAAATGATTTTTTACATTCTTTATTAAAAATTCTCATGAAATTAATCTTCCTGAGGGGATTGCTGCGCTCTTTCATACGCATGCATGAAAGAGCGCAGACCCCGACTCTCCCTCCTCCCCCCGTCCACACAGGTAGCACTGAGCACTACCGGGTGCGTCACACTAGGCAGGCCTTAATTGGCCCGCCCACATAAAATGGCAGCGCGCAGCCAATTGCGGGCAGCGATCAGCTCTGCACCCGCCCGCAGCCGCTCCTGACCGGTCTGCCCGACAGGGAGAAAATTCTCCCCATGTCAATAGACAGAATGAAATAGCCCGCACTGATTTTTTAAACTCCATTTTTTTAAATTTAAAGCCCAGCAGAGTCAAATCCCTTGACAGCTTTGACAGTTCTTCGACAGCTCCAATGAGTTTATGCACCTTCTATGCACATTCATGTCTGCTTTTAACAATTCCAAAAGGCACTTAATCTCTCCCAAAAAGGTAGCTTACCTCTCCCAAAGGGTTCCTAACCTCCCCCAAAGGGCACTTGACCTTTCCCAAAGGTGTCACGGGACTATATCCAAAGGAGCACTGTACCTTTCCAAAACAGTACCCTGGCTATCCAAACAAATCCACAAGGTTCAGACTTGCTCCTACCAGGTCTAATCTGCACACTTTGGGTTTCAGGCACCTACCTCACCAAAATCACACGAGTGGAGGAAGGTGCTGATTTATATGGAAAGCTACCTCTGAAAACCACAGATGTGAAATTTAGAACCTGCCCCCATTCTTTTCCCTGAAAAATTGGTGAAGGCCAAGTTCGGGGGTGAGGTTTCTGGATTCGGGCCTCTGCCAACATTTTCGTGCAGATGGAGTGCTTCTCCATCTGTGTGAAAATTCAGGCCATTCTCTCTGTATCCATCTTTCATAATTTAAAATCCTGTATTAGGTCACCCCTCAGCCTTCTTTTTCCAAGAGATTGTTTATCCTTTCCTGATATATATACCAATTCATTTCTGGTATCATCCTTGCAAATTTTTTCTGCTGCTTCTCCACTGCCTCTATATTCTTTTTATAATATGGTGACCAGAACAGCAAGCAGTATTCTAAATGTGGTCGTTACAGGTTTAGCATGACTTCCCTCCTTTTCAATTCTATCCCTCTGGAAATAAAACTGAGTGCTTGTTTTGATATTTTATTTCCTTGCTATCTTGTGGCACAACTTTTAGTGATTGGTGTATTTGTACTCCAAGATCCCTTTGTTCCTCTACCCCACCTGGACTTGCACGTTCCAAGTAATAAATGACCTCTCTATTCTTCCTACTAAAATTCATTATCTCATTTGAGCTTCATTTGCAAATTATTCACCCATTCTACAATTTAATTTGTGTCCTCCTGTAATTTGTTGTAGTTCTCCTCAGCATTGACTATTCTCAGCATACAATTTTGTCATTGACAAGTTTAGAAATTGTGTTTGATTCCAAATTCTAAATCGTTAAAGCAAATTGTGAACAGCTGGGGTCCCAACACTGATCCTTGTGGACCTGCACTTCCCACCGAAAAACTGCCCTTTACTCCCATTCTCTGCTTTCTGTCTTGAAGCCAGCTCACAATCCATTTTACAGCTTGTCCCTGGCTCTACCTTCTCTGACCTTTCTCATTAGTCTATAATGAGGCACCTTATCGAAGCACTTTTGAAAATCCAGACAAATTATATCTACTGCATTACCATTGTCTACTCTCTCTGTTAACACCTAAAAAAAAACAAAGTTGGTCAAGCAAGGCTTCCCCTTTTGAAATCCATGCTGACTATTCATTTACATATTTTATTTTTCTAGATATTCTCCTATTCTCCTCTAGTAGGGTTTCCATTATTTTTCCTATCACCGATGTTAGGCTGACTGGTCTATAATTTCCTGGGCATTTTCCGGCCCCCCTTCTTAAATATTAGAATTAGGTTAGCTATCTCCCAGTTCTGTGGAACCACACCTTTTTCTGACAAATTAATAAATATATGTGGTATACATCTGCTATCTCTTCCCTAGATTCTTTTAAAATGTGTGGATGCAATTCAATGGACTAGGGGCTTTATCGTCTTGAGAGTTTAATTAGTTTACTTCATATAGCCCTTTTTTAAAAAAATGCGCTTATCTCATTGCTCATCTCATCATTCAATATCATATGTACCTGATAAATACCAAAGCAAAATTATGTTTTAAAATTTTTGCCATCTCTCCATTGTTACTTGTAGTATTATCCTGTTTATCCCTTAATAGTCCTATTCCCATCCCAGCCTTTCTTTTTATTGATGTGCCTATAAAATATTTTACTATTTTGTTTAATCTTCTTTGATTATTTAATTTAGCTTCTAATGCCTTCCTAATTGTTTTTGACCACTCTCCTAATCACTTCTTATTCTCTCTTATTATGCACTTCTCTGCTGTCTATGTACTTAATGTGTGCCTCTTTCTTAACCTTCAATTTTTCCCTCATGTCTATTCATCTCACGAGTGTTTAGTTTTTAAAAAATTCCCATTGTTGTTCTACATTGTTGTTTGTCAATATTATTTCCCATTTTATTTTACCAAGTTCTAATCCCAGACCCTAAAAATCAGCTTTCCTCCAATCTATTAATCTGGTTTTCATCATACATATGTTCTGCTCTATTATCAATTTAAAACATGTATCATTATAGTCCCTATTGCCGAGATGTTCCCCTACTTTTACTTCTCTGATCTGCACTGGCCCATTGTGAGATCAAACAGTGAATTTTCCCTTGTTAGGCCTCTTACTATTTGGGTCAGAAGTCCATTTGGGTCCAGTAAACATTGTATGAACTCTGTTCCCTTATCCTCTTTACCTGTATCTTCTGTCCAATTAACATTTGCTCTCCTTGCCTAATCTGACCTATATTTGACTCCATACCTAAAGCACAGCAATGTGGTTGACTCTTAATTATTTTCTGGCATGAAATGGCATGGCAAGCCACTCAGTTGTGTCAAAACTGCAATGAAAATCAATAATAAGGAGAAAACTGACAAACTACCTGGCATCGACGTAGGCACAAGATTTGGCTACAATGACACACCCAAACCAGTCAACCCTGGTAAAGCCCTCCTGAATAGCATCTGGGATCTTGTGCCAAAATTGGGGGAGCCACAGCCATTGCCATAATTTCAGCCAATATCTTGGGTGTGCCCTATCTAGCAGAATAGGCAAGCAACAGCCTGACATAATTATATTCACAATAATACCTGTCAAGCAATGTCATGGACCCCTCCATTATTATTCCTGAATATGTCCTGTTGCACAAGCCAGACAGATCCACCAGAGGTGGTGGCATAGCACTTTACAGTCAGGAGGGAGTGGCCCTGGGTGTCCTCAACATTGACTTCAGATCTCATAAAGTCACATGGGATCAGGTCAAGCACGGGCAAGGAAACCCACCTGTTGATTACCACTTGCTCTTCCTCAGGTGATGAGTCAGTGCTCCTCCATGTTGAACTTGACTTGGAAGAGGAACTGAGAAGAGCAAATGCATAAAATGTACCCTAAGTGGGAGACTGCAATATCCATTATCAAAATTGGTTTGGCAGCCATGACCTGCCAAGATGGCTGAGCCCTGAAGCACTTATCTGTCCACCTGGGATGTGAGAGAACTCAACACTAGTGAAAAGTTTAATTGACCTTGTCCTCACAAATTTACCTGTTGCAGATGCATCTGTCCATGACAGTATTGATACACATGACCACCACATTTTCCTTGTGGGAGCAAAGTCCTGTCTTCACACTGAGGACAGCCTCCAATGCATTGTTTGATCCTACCATTGTGCTAGATGGGATAGATGCACAACAGATCTAGCAGCTCAAATGTGAGCATTCATGAGGCGCTGCTAGCAATCAGCAGCAGCAGAGTTGCGCTCCACCACAATCTGTAATCTCATGGCCTGGTATGTCTCACAATACCAGGGACCAACCCTGGTTCAATGAGGTGTGTTGAACAGTGTGCCATTAGCACCACCAGGGATACCTAAAAATTAGGTGACAACCTGGTGAAGCTACAGCTTAGGATTACATGCATGTCCTGGACAGATCTAAGCAACCCCACAAACAACAGATTGATCAAAGTTCTGCCACATTCATTCATGAATGATGGTAGGCAATATTACTAACCGGAGGAGGAAAATCCATGAATGTCCCCATCCTTAATGATGGCAGAGTTTAGCTCATGAATTCTAAAAATGAGGTTGAAGTATTGGCAGCCATCTTCAGCCAGAAGTGCTAAGTGCTGATTCGTCTCAAGATAACCATTAATAAATCCAATGGGAAGTTCAGGAGAACCTTCTTTATCCAAAGTGTGGTGACAATGTGAAAGGAGCTTTCACAAGCAGTTGTTGAGGTAAATAAATGTAGGTGAGGCAAGATAAGCTGATGAGTGAAAGAGGAATAGAAGGATACTCTGGTAGGGTTAGAGGAAGATGGGTGGGAGGAGGCTTGTGTGGAACATATAAAGAGATCAGTTGAGCTGAATGTCCTGGAGGAATTCAAACCCCAAACAAATTTAACCAAATGTTTAACAAGCCTATGGGATGTTAAAATGTAAAAAAAAGAGCTCAAACTGACCTCAACCCACCTTGAACCTGCCGAATTCCAGTTTTAATGGGGGCAGGAAAGCAGATGGCCAACATATCTGCTGCCAGGAGGCAGGTCACTGATTTAAACATTCTAATATGGATCCAGCTTTAATGTTGGCCGGCTGGGTTTCCTGGGGCTTGCAAAATCTGGCCACTAAAGGGAAGCAAGGATTGTTGCATGGAAAAGATGTGTTTTTCCAGAACTGCTTGTGGGTCAGGAGGAGCAGGAGTATTACCCCCAGCCAATCAAGCAACCCAGTCTCCCATTCCTCAGGATTGGATCACTCTCGCTCCACCCTGCATTCACAAACTCCGCAACCACTTTTCCTGCTCTCTATTCCTCTCGAACCCACCAAATCCCCAAAGCACCCTGTAACTACCCCATCTCCCTTGTGATCTCTATCCTGAGCAGCTGGAAACCTACCCATTCCTGAGCTGTACCCTCTTCTGGAGTATTCACTGCTTCACAGGGAACCAAGACTTTAAATTAGGCTGGATTCTGGGTGGGGAGCCTGTTAAATAAAATCATGCATGTCATGGAGTTAAAACTCCACACTATTAGGGAAATACAGACTTTTGACGAGAACACTGCTCTCACCTCCTACTCCCCCCACCCACAGCTTGGGAATCATGCCTCAGTAAATATCAGGGCCTACAGATATAAATATATAAATAATATATATACACAAAATATATATATTATATATATAAAATATACAGATATAATCTATATATGGGATTTGGTTCTATTGCCTCAATAAAGTCCTAATGTTAATCAATGCTATGCAAATAATGTCTATGCTCTGATTACAACCAGTTTGGCCAGAAAAGAAGAGGATTGATGAATTGAGGAACGAGCCATCAATTTGGTTAAGAATAAGAGAAAAACCCATTTATCATATTTTCCGATGCTCAAGGCTATTAGTTAACAATAAATCAAGTGGTTGAATCCTCCAGAGAAACATGATTTCACTGGATACCAACCCAAACCAACCTGACTGATGTAGTACCAAAATCTTATAATGCAATGCACTGGGGTTTGGTGGAGTTTCTCAAAATGCAGGACAACTTGGAGGGAATATTCAAACAATAAGAATATAGTATAATTTCTGATGCCATTTCCATTTTTTTCCCCAGAATGTTCCTATTCATCATTAATTAAGCTGAATAAGATGGAACAAAAAAACATTGCTGTTGCCTTGGAGAATACGTAAACAGATTTTGCTTAACTGTCCCAGTGATGTGATAGCTTCAATTTCAGGGTGGGAAAGAAAATTGTTCACTCAACAACTCTGGTTATTGTTCAGTCACAGATGTCAGATATAGATACAAAGAAAGACTAGCTTGGTTTTCACTTATGAGATCACATTTTGCATCATTTTAAAGATTAAATGAATGAGGTTTGAATTTCACTGTCAAATTACTTAGGCATGTAGAGGCTTATTGTGCATAACATTACATAGAAATTACAGGTGTAACTTTCAGCATAGGCAGAGGTGTAAAACGGGTGGCAATGATCAGGTAGCTTTGGTCCAAAAATGAACAAGAGTGCTGAATTGCAGAGGTGAGGTGAGAGTTACTGTGCTTGACAGTAAGGCAACATTTGACTGAGCTGACACCGAGGAACCCTAGTAAAACTGAAGTTAATGGAAATTAGGGGGAGAAACCGCCACTGGTTGGAATCATGCCTGGCACATAGGAAGATGTGGGGGTTGCTGGAAGTCAATTCTCTCAGCCCTAGGACATCAATGCAGGAGTGCCTTGGGGTAGTATCCTAGGCCCAACTATCTTCAGTTGCTTCAACAATGACCTTTCCTCCATCATAATGTCAGAAGTGGGAGTGGTGACTGGTGACTGCACATTGTTCACTACCATTTTTAATTCTTTCAATATCAAAGCAGTCTGTATCCACATGCAGCAAGACCTGGACAACATTCAGGCTTGGGCTGATAAGTGGCAAATAGCGTTTGTGCGACATAAGTGCCAGACAATCACCATCTCCAACACAAGAGAATCTAACCATCTCCCCTTGACATTTAAAGGCATTACAATTGTGAATTCCCCACCCTCAGCATCCTTGGTGTTATTAATAACTGGACACCTAATTGGACTAGCCATATAAATGCTTTGGCTACAAGAGAAGGTCAGCGGCTGGGAACTTTATGGTGAGTAATTCACCTCCTTAATGCCTGTCCACCATCTACGAGTACAAGTCAGGAGTGTGGTAGAATACCCTCCACTTGCCTGGACGAGTGCAGTTCCAACAACACGCAAGATTGACACCTTCCAGGGCAAAGCAGTCTGCTTGATTTGAACCCCATCCAACATCTTAAATGTTCATTCCCTCTACCACTGGCATACAGTGACAGCAATGTGTGCCATCCACAAAATGCACTGTAGCAACTCGTCAAGGCTCCTCTGACAGCGCTTTCGAAATCTATGACCTCTAGCTCCTAGAAGAGCAAGGGCAGCAGGCATATGGGAGCACCATCACCTGCAAGTTCACCTCCAAGCAACACACCTTCCAGACTTGGAATTATATGAACATATCTTCCCTGTAGCAAAATCAAATTCCCTTCTTAACAGCACCATGGGAGTACATACGCCTCATGGACGGCAATGGTTCAAGAAGGCAACTCACCATCACCTTTTCAAGAGCAATTAGGGATGAGCAATAAATGCAAGTCTTGCTAGCAATGATCACATCACTTGAATGAATAAATAAACCTGCCTGATAATCCTTTCGCATTGACTTGGGTTATGCTCCCCCACCAAAGTTGGAAATTTCATTGCACAACATAGCTACAGGTCATTTGCCATGAACAGTGCAATCAGTGTTTATTCTGTGTGAGCAGTACTTCAGAGGGGATGATGGTGTAGTTGTTGTGTCACTGGACTAGCAATCCAGAATGTTCTAGGGACATGGGTTCAAATCCCACCATGGCAGCTGGTGGATTTTGAATTCAATTAATAAATCTGTAATATAAAGCTATTCTCAGTAATGGTGACCATGAAATTATCATTGATTGTTGTAAAAAACCATCTGGTTCACTAATGCCCTTTAGGGGAGGAAATCTGCTGTCCTTACCTGGTCTGGTCTACATGTGATTCCAGACCCACAACAATGTGGTTGGCTCTTAACTGCCCTCTGAAATGGCCTAGCAAGCCACTCAGTTCAAGGGTGATTAGTGATGGGCAACAAATGCTGGCCTTGCCAGTGTCGCCCACATTCCATGAAAGAATAAAGAAAGTAAATCCCATTTACCTGCTCTGTTCACTTATTTCCTTTATCTTTCTCTCCTTCAACCATCTAACCTATCTTACAATGTTAAAGGTGCTATATAAATGTAAGCAAGCAAGAGTTTTTGGACTGAATTTTCATTCTGGTGTTCCCATCCCAATGCTGGGCTGAATTCCAGGACAGGATACCAAAAATGGCCATGCTGGGACCCTGGAGGAGATGTGCAAGGAGGCAGCCAATTAAGAAGAGTAAGTGTGCTCCCCAGCTTGGGGGGCCATTGGGATAGCCCAAAGCCAAGAGACCATCACTATTCCATCTATGATCTCCAGTCACACTGGGGGACCCATCTGGGAAAATCCAGATGACGTAGGTTTACCTCAATTGGCACTTTGATTGGCCTAATGGCCTACCCACCCTACCTTCCTGAAAACAGGCTGGAGGCGGAAACATGCTGGCATACCAACATCAGTAGCAAAAAATCACTGGCACACCCACCTCTAAACCTGCCTGTGTCTTGGAATGATAATTCAGCCCCATGATTCAAAGCCCACAATGGCAGCTTGAGTATTTTAATTCAGTTAAGAAAAAAAAACATCTTTAGGTTATTTCTATTTAAAAGTTTTCATTATCAGGACTACATCTCAGCAGGTTATGCCTTGTTTAGCTAGCACTACCCATATAAATGTTGGTGGAATATGGATAATAGTCTGTGATTCTGACACAACTAAAACAGAAGCAGAAATCTAGAAATAAAACCAGTAAAAGTATGGGCAAAGCTGTCAGATTGTCATGAAAAACCAAAAGGTTCATTAATGTCCTTTAGGGAAGGTTATCCTTCTGAAGGATATCCTTCACAGAATCCTTCTGTGATTATAGGCAAAATTTTGCCCTTAGTGGGCGTGCGGGCCCCACTGGCTCGGAGGCGGGTGGACAGCCGACCCCTGCCACCGGAACGGGGCCCGCTGCCATTTTGAGTGGGCGGGCCAATTAAGGCCCGCCCAGCGGCCTGCCCGACAGGAAGTGCTATGCGCTTCCTGTGCGGGGGGTGGAGGGATTCCCCATCTGTCAAAGTGCGCTCTCTCGCGCATACGTGCGAAAGAGCGCACTGCTCCCTGAGACAAAGTACTGTCTCAGGGAGATTACTGACAGTCCAGAAAACTTTAAAAATAGAAAAATTAAAAAATTATTAACATGTCCCCCTCATGTGGCAATGTCACACAAGATGGGACATGTTAATAAATATCACATAAAATGTATTAAAGATTTTAAAAATGGACATGAAACCTCATCCCGCCAGTGGATGAGGTTTCATGTATTATCAGAAGCCCGCTGGGGCTCCTGGCCTGCCCTCCAGCTTTAAGGTTGGACGGGCAGGTCTTTAATTGTCTTAATTACTCTGTCAATGGCCTCAATTAGCCACTAACAGGTCGGCGGGCGAACAGCTGATTTCGCTGTCGGCCCGCCTTCCTAAAAATTTAAAGGGTCTGGGATGATGTCGGGGGTTCCTCCCGATGTCATCCCGCGCCATTTTCCCGTCGGCGAGCGGGCCCCGCCCCTAAATCGCCAACGGGAAAATTCAGGCCTATGTTTTTATATAAACGACGTAGATGATTATGTGGGGGGTAGGATTAGCAAGTTTGCGGATGACACAAAGATTGGCCGGGTGGTTAACAGTGAGGTTGAGTATCTTGGGCTACAGGAAGATATAGACAGGATGGTCAAATGGGCAGATAAGTGGCAAATGGAATTTAACCCTGAAAAGTGTGAGGTGATACACTTTGGAAGGAGTAATTTGACAAGGAAGTATTCAATGAACGGCATGGCACTAGGAAGTTCTGAGGAACAAAGGGACCTTGGCGTGTGTGTCCATAGATCTCTGAAGGCGGAGAGGCACGTTAGTGGGGTGGTGAAAAAGGCATATGGAACACTTGCCTTTATCAATCGAGGCATAGATTACAAAAGTAGGGAGGTCATGTTGGAGTTGTATAGAACCTTGGTGAGGCCACAGCTGGAGTAGTGTGTGCAGTTCTGGTCGCCACATTATAGGAAGGATGTGATTGCACTGGATGGGGTGCAGAGGAGATTCACCAGGATGTTGCCTGGGATGAAACATTTAAGTTATGAAGAGAGCTTGGATAGACTTGGGTTGTTTTCGTTGGAGCAGAGAAGACTGAGAGGCGACCTGATCGAGGTGTACAAGATTATGAGGGGCATGGACAGGGTGGATAGGGAGCAGCTGTTCCCCTTAGTTGAAAGGTCAGTCACGAGGGGACATAAGTTCAAGGTGAGAGGCAGAAGGTTTAGGGGGGATGTGAGGAAATACTTTTTTACCCAGAATGTGCTTCCTGGGAGGGTGGTGGAGATGGGTTACCTCACAACATTTAAAAAGTACCTGGATGAGCACTTGGCACATCATAACATTCAAGGTTATGGGCCAAGTTCTGGTAAATGGGATTAGGTGGTAGGTCAGGTGTTTCTCACGTGTCGGTGCAGACCCGATGGGCCGAAGAGCCTCTTCTGCACTGTGTGATTCTGTGAAGGAAGCCTATTCCTCTTACCTGGTCTGGCATATATGTGACTTCAGTACCACTTCAACATGGCTGACTCTTAACTTACCTCTAATTTGTCCCATTAAGTCATTCAATTAAAGGCAGCTCGGGTGGGGAATAAATCCCAGTCTTGCCAGTGAGGCCCAACAATGGAGAATAAAGAGAAAAGTAGACTATTTTTGCAATATTGAATGCCTCAATGTGGTCAATGAGTGCATTCTTGAGAGAGCCCAAATTCCTAAAGTATGCTTCTATTGCTAGGAGTATAAAATTGTACAAGTTAGCTCTTGATTTTGTTTTGATCATTTTCTCAAAAAGTTTAAAATTGGCCTATGGTCATGGAAAGCCAAGGATCTATTTGCAAGAATGAAAAGTACTTTTCAATTGAATCAACCTCAATTGAGAAAAACAAAATTATGTTGGAAAAGTATGTTCTGAAGGGAAACTTACAATTTATGTTAGCTAAATGCTTTTAATTCAAAAGGAAGTGAGCTACATTAAAACCAAGTTGTTTAAAAATTCTAGAATTAACAAAGCATGAAATACTTAATAAAATTATTCTAAATCCAGCATGCAGATCTTAATCCTTAAGAATACTCACCAATGCATTCTCCAATAGCTGTACGTTGGAAACCAGGCTGGCATCCTACAATGCACTGATAGGAGCCAACTGTATTCTCACACTTCCAGGTCCCACAAACAGAGCTGCCATATAAACTGCATTCATCAATATCTAAGTAGATACAAGCAAATCCAAAAGAGATGGTGATAATTAGCAACAGAAATATGTTGCTTAATAAACTTATGCATTTTAAAATGACTTGCCTTTATATCAAATTTCAAATAATAAAACGAGTGCAGTAAAAGTCATGAATGAACAATAATTTGATTTTAGGAGAATGATTGACAAATGTAACCTTTAGAATTTATGCAACAATTCTCCTCTAGGTACTTTAAAGCACATCAATATTTGATTTTCATTGAAAATATAGGAAATCTGAACAATCTTTTACAGGCTTAAATGCAAAATAACCAATTATGGAGAAGAACAGGAACATTTCAAATCCTTACAAGCATATACGAGATATGCTTCTTTTTGTTAGGCATTCTAAAATGCTAGCAGTCTCTAGTCATATTTCTCATAGCAAGTTGCTCATATGCTGCTGCGTGGTAGGAGATAGGTGGAAATGTGGCTGGGGTCAGGAGAGGTGTTGATCACCATTGCAAGAATTTGTAAAGAATTTGTGAGAGTTAATGTCAGTGATATCCCATTTTTGCTAGTTTCAGGGGTATAATGGACAGGAGATAAGGATGGTGATCAATAACACGAGGTCTGGTCCCTGTTTGCCTATGATAGGCATTTCTGATTGCAAAGTTGGTGGGTATGGAAAGCTACTGCTGAAACAGCCTGTGACAAAATATTGTTGGCAACACTTCAAACACACAAGAGTTAACACAGGGATAATTTTAGTCATTTTCTTGTAATTTTTCTAAAATGTGCTTGCAATTGTTTGAAATGTGTGTACATACGTACGTGCAACTACAATAATATAGCTTGTGTAAAACAATCATTATTGTACAAGACATAACATAGGTTCTTCATTGCTAAGTACTAAAGTCACAAATAAAATTGCTAATATTTTTAAATTGATTCTTACCTATACATTGTTCTGCTTCAGGTAAATGTGTGAAACCTGTTTCACATCTACACATGTAGGATCCATCTGTATTTATACATTGGCCCCCTGAGCACTTGGCCTCCTCATTGCATTCATCCACATCTGCAGAATAAACAATATAACTGCAACACTGAACTCAGAAATAACGAAATAAGTAAGACAAAATATGTAAGTGCGCAGAACAATATGAAATTTCATGCAAGCAAGTGTAAAGCACAGTACATAGGACAGAAAAAAATACATAATGCACATATTCCATGTCTGTTGTTGGAAAAGGCAAGTCTGATGTTGAAATGAGTTAGGTGTCTTAGTAGATTCGATGTTCAACATTTCTAATTAATGCAGAACCACAGCAATAAAGCCAGAAAAATACTGGCCTAACATCAAACAGGAGAATAAATCAGAGGGGATTATGCTTAAGCTGTATAGTGTTTTTCTCAGAGCACACCTTGACTACAATATCCATGTCTGGTCACTAAGGGACAAAAATGACATTCAAATGTTGCAAGGAGAGCAGAGAAAAGCCAAAAGACGGATATTTAGATGGTGATTTTCAATTGAGGCAGACATCAGGGTGGTGGCGGAGGAAAGATTGCTTGTATCCGATGTTGCCTGTGGAAAGCCTAACTGATTTTGGTGACCGGACCTCATTACAAAATCTTGTTAAGCTGTGAGTTCTAGAGAGGCATTGACAGGCAACTTGCTGAATTTGGGGGTGGGGATGGGGGTGGGTGCAGAAATCTGCCCATTCCTCTGTTAAGACCTGCCAACAGAAACACAGAAGGCCAGTAGAAGCCATAATGTTTTTTGAAGGGGAAGGAGATTCATTCTCGTTTTTCCTAGTCTTGTTTGTCCTAGTCCCACAAGAATCAGTTAAAAGCCTAGTGAATATTTTCCAACCTTTAAACCTAGGCCTGAATTTTTCAGGTGGTGGGCGGGCTCGGCGGGAGCAGGCAGGGGCCTGCCCAGCGTAATATGTGAGCTGTAGCGCTCAGCTCTACCTGTGCAGGCAGGGGGAGGAGAGAGAGTTGGGGCCAGTGCTCTTTCGCGCATGCATGCAAAAGAGCACTTCAATTTCCCTGAGGCACGGAGGTTGAATCGATGTTGAAATAATTAAATAAATGGTTAAAAAATTTATTTAAACATGCCCCCTCATGTGACTGTGTCACATGAGATGGGACATGTTTTTATATTTAAGAAATTTTATTTATTTAATAATTAAACAGTAAAAATTTAATAATTAAATGTTAAACAGTTAGTTTAATGTCTGTCGTTGGGAAATTGTTGGAATCCATTATTAAGGAAGTAGTAATGGGGCATCTGGAAAGTCAAAATGCAATCCGTCAGAGTCAGCATGGTTTAATGAAGAGTAAATCATGTTTGACTAATTTGCTAGAGTTCTTTGAAGACATGACAAGCAAATTGGATAATGGGGATCCTGCAGATGTAGTATATCTGGACTTCCAGAAGGCCTTTGATAAGGTGCCATACAAAAGATTAATACACATGATAAGATCACATGGAGTTAGGGGTAATATATTAGCTTGGATAGAGGATTGGCTAACCAACAGAAAGCAGAGAGTCAGGATAAATGTGTCTTTTTCTGGATGGCAAGCTGTAACTAGTGGGGTGCCACAGGGTTCGGTCCTAGGGCCCCAACTATATACAATCTATATTCATAACTTGGATTCAGAGATAGAAGGTACTATAGCTAAATTTGCAGATGACACCAAAATAGGTGGGAAAGTAAGTTGCAATGAAGAAATAAGAAGTTTACAAATGGATATGGACAGGTTAGATGAATGGGCCAAAATTTGACAGATGGAGTTTAACGTGGATAAGTGTGAGGTTATCCATTTTGATCGGAAGAATAAAAAGGCGACTCATTATTTAAATGGAGAGAAACTTCAGAATGCTTCAGTGCAGAGGGATCTGGGTGTCCTCGTGCATGAATTGCTGAAAGCTAGTATGCAGGTACAGCAGGCAATAAGAAAGACAAATGGAATTTTGGCATTCATTGCTAAAGGAACAGAGTATACAAATAGGGGAGTGTTGTTGCAACTGTACAAGAGATTGGTGAGACCACACCTGGAGTACTGTGCATAGTTTTGGTCCCCTTACTGAGGAAGGATGTAGTTGCATTGGAGGCTGTTCAGAGGAGGTTCACTAGATTGATTCCAGAGATGTGGGGCTTGTCTTATAAGGAGAGATTGAACAGTTTAGGCCTATACTTGCTAGAGTTTAGAAAGATAAGAGGAGATCTAATTGAGGTATATAAGAGGCTAAAGGGGATAGACAAAGTAGACGTGGAGTGGATGTTTCCCCTTGTGGGACATTCTAGAACGAGAGGCCATAGTTTTAGGCTAAGGGGTGGCAGATTTAAATCAGAGATGAGGAGGAATTACTTTTCTCAGAGGGTCGTGAAACTGTGGAATTCACTACCTCAGAGTGCAGTGGATGCCGGGACGCTGAATAAATTTAAAGAGGAGATAGACAGATTTTTAATTAGTAATGGGTTGAAAGGTTATGGGGAAATTGGAATTGAGGCTGAAATGAGATCAGCCATGATCGTGTTGAATGGCGGGGCAGGCTCAAGGGGCTGAATTGCCTAATCTTGCTCCTAGTTCTTATGTTTATGTAATAAAAGCTTTAGGAAACCTCATCTTGCTCATGGATGAGGTTTCCTGAAAAATGTGAAGGCTGCTTGGCCTTTCCACCAGCCCGTCAACCTTAAGGTTGGACGGACAGCGTTAACAATTACATCAATTACTTCCTTAATGGCCTTAATAGGCTGTTTACATATAACGAAATATCACGGGACTGCGCGATAACGTCAGGTCGCACACCCGACATCATTGCTCATCATTTTATGCGTCAGCATATCGGGCCCGCCGCAGCACGCCGACAAAAAAATCCTGCCCCGAGTGAATATTTTCCTCCCTTTAAAGATTGCTGGTTAAGCCACTTTATATTTAGTTGTACTGGGCATGGACCAATATTGCACTGGGTTTGAAATACATGGGCAGGGTTTTCCCGTTGGCAAGCAGGGGGCGGGGCCCACTGGCCGACACATAAAATGACAAGCAGTGATGTCAGGCGGAACTCCCGACGTCACCGCGCCCCATTTAAATTTTCCGGTAGGCGGGGGCGCAACAAAATCAGCTGCGCACCCGCCGACCTGTCAATGGCCAATTGAGGCCATTGACAGAGTAATTGAACTAACTAGTGGATCTGCCCGTCCAACCTTAAAGTTGGTGGGCAGGCCAGGAGCCCCGGCGGGAATTAGAAAAAGCATGAAACCTCATCCGCGGGCGGGATGAGGTTTCATGTAGGTTTTTAAAAATTTTAATAAAGTTTTAATAAAAATTATGGACATGTCCCAACTCATGTGACAGTGTCACATAAGGGGACATGTTAGGGAAATTTAATTATTCTATTTTTAGCTTTTTCACATTTAGAGTTGATCTCCCCGAGGCAGCACTTAGCCTCAGGGAGATGAGTGCGCTCTTTCGTGTGCATGCACGAAAGAGAGCACTCTTGATTTTGGGACTCCCCCCCCACCCGCACAGGGAGCGCACAGCGCTTCTGTGCGGATGCCACACTGGGCGGGCCTTAATTGGCCCGCCCACGTAAAATGGCGCCATGCTCCCGATCGGGGGCGCCGATCAGAAGCACGTCAGTGCGTGCCCACCCCTCAACTTCGCCCCCGACGGGGGGAAAATCCTGCCCCATGATACAAGGATGGAGGTGTAGTGGTACTGTTACTAGATAAGTAACTCCAGATGCATAGGCTAATGCTCCAAGGAAACAGGTTCAAACCCCACCACAGCAGCTGGCAGAATTTAAATTCAATTAATTAATAAGTTGGGCATTAAAAGCTAGTCTCATGAAACTGTTGGATTGTCACAAAAACCCATCTAGTTAATTATGCCCTTTAGGGAAGGGAATCTGTTGTCTTTACCTGGTCTGGCTTACATGTGATTCCAGACCCTTACAATATGGATGACTCTTAACTGCCCTCTGAAATGGCCTGGCAAGCCACTCAGTTGTATAAAACCGCTACAGAAAAGTCAAAAGAAATTAAACTGGATGGACTACCTGGGCTACCTGAGGGAAAAACCTACTTGACCCCACCATCACCAATCTCCATCGCAGAGGCATCTGTCTATGACAGAATTGTTAGAAGTGACCACCACACAGTCCTTGTGGAGACAAAGTCCTGTCACTGAGGACAGCTTCCATCATGTTGTGTGGCACTACCACTGTGCTAAATGGGATAGATTCAGAACAGATCTAACTGCTCACAACTGGGCATCCATATGGTGCTGTGGGCCATCAGCAGCAAATTGTATTTCACCACAATCTATAATTTCATGGCCCAGTATATGTCTCACCCTGCTATTACCATCAAGTGAGGGGATTAACTCTGGTTCAATAAGAAGGATGTCAGCATGCCAGAAAAGCACCAGGCATATGTAAAAATGAAGTGCCAACCTGGTGAAGCTACAACACAGGACTACATGCATGCCAAACAGTAGATGCAGCAAGCGATACACAGACCTAAGTGATCCTAAAACCTACAGATAAAAGCTCTGCAGTCCTGCTACATCCATTCATCAATGGTGGCAGATATATGAACATACGAATTAGAAGCAGGAGTAGGCCATTCGGCCTTTTGAGCCTGCTCTGCAATTTGATAAGATCATGACTGATCTAAATGTGGCCTCAACTCTACTTTCCTGTCTACACTCTTTTGACTTCCATGTCAATCAAGAATCTGGATAGGTCAGTGATAGGTGGGAGCTAAGGACAGATTGACAAAGATGGCATGGACACAAGACAAAGAGAGTGTTAATGGTAGTGGTAATGGCTAAAGAAGATCTCTCCTTAGCCCCCGCCTATTGCTGACCTTTTATCCAACTTCACCTGCTCCACCCGCCCTTAAACAGTATAAATTTCATCACATTTCTACTTCTCTTTAGCTCTGAAGGAGAGTCATACGGACTTGAAATGGTAACTCTGTATCTCTCTCCTCAGATGCTGTCAGACCTGCTGAGTTTTTCCAGCAATTTCTGTTTCTATTTCAGATTTCCAGCATCCGCAGTATTTTGCTTTTATCTCATAGTTTAAATTGTGTTGTGTTAGTTCAAAGGAGGATATATATATGCAGGTTGTAAAAAGTTGTAAGGAAGTGAGGTAAAGATGGGGTAAGTTTGTTTTTACAAGTCTAAGAGCTAAAGTAAAGAATAATTTAATCAATTCTTGGAAGAAAGCATTTCTTAAGAGGCTGGTTGAAACAATAGCAAGATCAAAGAGAAGGAATGCATTTAAGGAAATACTGAAGCCTATGTGAGGGGGTAGCTGCTTAAATCTCCCAGAAGACAGCAGTATAGCTGGGCAGAACTCCAAGAAGACAGTGTGAACAAGGCCCGACCTGAAGGCCCAGTTGCTGTCGGCCTCAGAGGATCCCTCCAGGGAAATGGGCACAGTATGGTAATTACTGTAATTCTATAGATTTTAAAATCTATAAAGATAGCTGCTGAACAGAAAAGGGAAAGATTAGCTCTGAGGGTAGTTAAGATTTGTTGAATTTTTTAGGAAGTACTGCTTACTGTGTGAAGCCATTCTTGTGTTTAAATGTAATTGTGTTTTCTTTTATTAAATGTTTACCTTACTATAAAATCATCACAAGTAGTTGGGGAAATCATTTCCTGATTTCAGAACAGCTCCTCATACTATACAAATTGCAAAAACCATTTTGGCAGCTGTTTCAAGTTTCCCTCTGGGATTTGAGCAGCTTGGCATTTACCATCCGCCGTACCATAACACTTTTAAATTCAACAGCATTACGGTATCTGAATCCCCCACAGTCAATCCTGTGAGTTACCACTGACCAGAAACTTAACTGGACTAGCCATATAACTACTTTGGCTACAAAAGCAGGTCGGAGGTTGGGAATTTTATGGCAAGGAACTCACCTACTGACTCCCCAAAGCTTGTCCACCATCTACAAGGCACAAGTCAGGAATGTGATGGAATACTCTCCACTTGCCTGGATGAATGTGGCTCCAACAGCACTCAAGGAGCTCAATACATGCAGGACAAAGCAGCCCATTTTATCGGCATCCTATTCACCACCTTAAAGGTTTAGCCCCTCCACCACCAACACACAGTAATGTCAGTGTGCACCATCTACAAGATGCTCTGCAGCAACTCAGCAACTTCAACAGTAGCTTCCAAATCTGCAACCTCTACCACCTAGAAGAACAAAGGCAACAGATGCATTTGCACACTGTCACCTGCAAGTTCCCCACCAAGCCACACACCATCCTGACTTGGAACTATATGGCCGTTTCTTCACTGTTGTTGGGTCAAATCCTGGAACTCCCTTCCAAATAGCAATATGGAGGTGTACTGATACCAGATGGACTGCAGTGTCTAGAAGGGGGCTCACCACTACCTTCTCAAGGGCAATTAGGGAGGGCAATAAATGGTGGCTTCACCAGTGACACTCAAATCCCAGGAACAAATAATATTAAAAAAAACCAACACTAAAAAGATGTTTGAAGAACTATTAAATATGCTAAACAAGCTTCATTATAGTATGATTCAATCTGATATTATTTCCAGTCTATGCCTGTTTTACTAGGCTTAGCTGTATTATTGCTTTCCCTAAGATCATAGGGTTATTATGAATGAGGAAGGCCATTTGGCCCATTTTTGTTGATCCGCCCAGAAAGACCCTAAAGCTCCCCCATTTGCACAATTGTTTCTTAAATAATTACAAGGATATTGGGCAGAATCCTGTATACTTAGTTCCTGCCGGAACTGCGGGACCATTTTTGGATTAGGAAGTTGATTTCCTAATGGGCGCATTAGCCAATGGTTATTTTTCCCAGAACCACTGCATTATTATCACGCGTCCGAGTTGTCCGACCAGTTAGGGAAGGTGGCTGGGCTGACACAGCCATTCTGTCAAAGGGAGGATTTCCATTGAAAGGGATTATGATACGGGTTACAAGGGTTGACCCGTACTTCAATTTTTGTGGTTGCAGTGGAGTAGAACTGACAAGGTTGTGCCCAGGGCTCTCACACTTCTATCTAGAGATCCAGCTGCAGGATCAGAGAGGCTGCAGTGAGGTGAGCTCTCCCAAGGTCAGGAGGAAGGGACAACCTCTCCAAACAAGCAGGCATGGATGAAAGTGGCCAAAGAAGACAGCAGCAGAATTGTGGTCCATACAACCTGGAGACAGTGCACCAATACACGTTACATGAATTCATTAGCTAGGGACAGAAGTTTGGAATAGGGACCGAAGGCAATGGTGCGGCTTTCCCGATATTTAATTGATGGAAGTTTCTGCTCATCCAGTACTGAATGTTGGATAAGCAGTCTGATAATTTAGCAACATGGAGGAGGAAAGAGAGATGGTATGAGGTAGAGCTGGTTGTCATTAGTGTACATGTGAAAACTAATGCTATGCTTTTGGATTATGTCACTGAGGGAGAGGGGGTAGGTGAGAAATAGGAGGAGGGCAAGGATGGATGCTTCAGGAACATGAGAGGCAAAGGTGCAGGAAGGGGAGGAGAAGCCATTGCAAATGATACTCTGCAAAGGAGGCTTTTGGTTTCAAACTTTAATATGGTCACAGTCAATGCTCTCTCTGAGCTGTGACCGCACAGCAACCAGAAGTTTCCAGCAGGCCAAATACAAATTGGCCCCTTTTGTTGCAGTGCATGTGCAGTCAAACAAAAAAACTGTTCTATGCTATGATTTCCAAGTTGGATAAAAGTTGGATTATAAATTAGAAAAGGACAATCAGGAATTGAAGCATGATTCTATATCATTAAGAGAATTTCACATTTGAGACAAAATAATAATTCAAATGGAATCCACAGGACAATGGTGAACTAAACTTGAAGTATATAACATTACTCCACAGACAATCTGGGACAACCCTTCTGGGAGGCAACGAGGTCAAATTTAGTAAAACGTACACTGGCATCATTATCCAAAAATCTTTGAAAACACATGAAAGTATATTTCCCGTTTAGAATCAAAGAACAGGACAGCACAGAAGGTGGTCATTCAGCCCATCGAGTCTGTGCCAGTTCTTTTGAAGAGCAATTCTGTTAGTACCATACCTCAGCTCTTTCCCCATATGCAATGTTTTCTCCTTCAAGTATTCACCGAATTCTCTTCTTAAGGCTACTATTGAATTTGCATCCATTATCCTATCAGGCACTTCATTCCAAATCCTAATCACTTGTTCTGTAAAAATGTTTTTCTTCAAATTGTTGATAGTTTTTTTGCCAATCAACTTAAATCTGCCCACTGGTTATCGACCCTTAAAGTTTCACATTATTTAGTCCATCAAAATGCTTCGTAATTTCAAATACCTCTAACTTAGACTTCACTGCTCAAGAACTACCCCAGTTTATCCAGTCCATTTACTGAACTGTAATCCCTCATCCTTGGATCCAAGCTAATAAATCTCTTCTGTTCCCTTTCCAAAGTTTTTACGTCCTTCCTGAAGTGTGGTGTCCAGAATTGGATACTATACTCCAGCTAGGGTCAAATTAGTGTTTTCGATTGGTTTAGCACAACTTCCTGGATTTTGTACTCTATGCCTCTATTTACAACTCCAAGGATCCCATATGATTTATTAACTGCTTTGTTAACCTGTACTGCCACGTTCAAAGATTTGGACACAAACATCCTCAGGTCTCTCTGTCCTTGCACCACCTTTTTGTAATTGTAACATTTAGCATGTATTATTTGCCCTAATTCTTCCTAACAAAATGTGTCACTCCACATATTTCTGCATTGAATTTCATCCACCATGTGTCTGCCCATTCCACCAGCCTATGTCCTTTTGAAGTCTATTATTGTCTTTTTCACTGTTTACTGTATTTCCAAGTTTTGAGTGATCTTAAAATGTTAAAATTTACCCCATAGCCCCAAATCCAAGTCATTGATGTAATTGAAAAACAGTGATGGTTTACATATTGAATCTTGGGGATACCAGAGTATATACTTCCTTCCAGTTCAAAAGCAGTCATTCACAACTGTTTTCTATCCTTTAGTCAATTTTATCTGCCCTTAGGAAATCTATGCTGACTCTCCTTTGTTAATCCATACTTGTCCAAATGGGCCATCTATCCAAAAGCAGTCTGGAAGACAGTGACAGAAATAAAACCAAAAATGGAATAAGGCAACATGTAAATTCTTTAAAAAAAAGAACAGAAGCACAATGAGGTGACAAAGCCAGAGTGGAGAAGAATTCAAATTGAAATATTTTAGCCACTGTCTCAAAAAGGCAATTGCACTCAAACATCAATATGAAGGAAGTGCTTAATTTCAACTTCTTTCCTTGCCCTATATCTGGAATTCAGCTAATCAGCTGAATGTTCTGATATGCAGAAGTTATAGTGAAAAGCAAAAATGGGACAGAGTTATATCCAAGGATTAAGATTAGCAACTGACCTGCAATAATGCACATTGACAACGCAAACCAAATAGAAGGGCACAATTAGCTGTTATTAGAAGCTTAAAACAAATAACATTTTACAATTGAAAAGCAATAAAAAGATCAATCTGTGTTATTATAAACTAAAGAGTGTTACTTGTTGAATATCCATGGCTAAATTCATTAATAATCATTGTTATAAATATATAGCTGTTTAAGGTAACTCTTGGGTTCAGTGGTCAGTCGGTCCTGTAATGGGTCTGAGCATGTTACTTTAATGGGTGTTGACTCGCATTGCCTTATAACTGCTTATTACAAGGCCTGAGAGAGTAACAGAAGAACCTGCTTAAAATCTGGAGGGATATTCATGACTTGCAGACGTATTTCTTCAGTATTTCCGATGGCAGATCAAGTTAACACTTGATGAGGTGACATTTGATTTGAGTCATAAACTGCTTTAATTCACAGAATAATTCAACTGGTAGAACATATGCTTGTGGAAATTATACAAATAAAGAACGTGCAACACTATCCCACTTTAAGGTAACATGCACTTTAGTGGATTGTCTTATTTAACTTAAACAGAATAAATCCTCTGCTTTCTGTCCTACAAACACAATGGATTTTGCTGCCTGATTAGTTTTGCAGTCCTATTTCCAAATAAGCTCAGACTGCCTTTTTATGGTGTTTAAGATTGTGCTATTTTCCAGGCTATTCAATTATCTTTCAACCTCAGGTTGGGTATATTTTGTAAGTACAATTTAAAGTAGGGTTTCATTATCAGGATGACCACCTCAGCAGGTCATGCCTGGTTTAGCTAGCGCTACAATATAAATGGTGGCAGAATTCGGATATTTGTCTGTGATGCTGACATAATTGAAGCAGAGCAGAAGTAAGGTATTCTATCCTGAAGAGGAAGGTAAATGTTTTCTAATTCATCCCATTTCAATCTTGCTTTCCAACAAATAGAAGGGTGTAAACTATTTATCGCTTATGGAGACAAGCCATCAAGTTGCTTATGGTTAGGTCTCTGGGAAAAATAACTTCCAAATAGCTTATTAAATACTTTTCATCTGAATTCAGATTCACAACCCAGCACGAGGCTTTCCTGAGAAACTAAGCCCTTTAAAGAAAGCTATAAGTCAAAGTAAATTTTAAAATAACTCGTAGTTAAGATAATAAAGACAAAAATGCCCAAAAAATCCTGAAATGTGACATTGCTCAAGGTGGAAAAATCTCTTGTTGCAACAACATATTTAAAATATCACAATTTGGCTATTTGACAGTACACTGAGATCACATAAGTTTGGCCAGAAAAACATCCAGCATTGTTTTCGCAAGGCGTCTCTGGCAATCTGCTCACTTCTAAAATTACACGACACTAAATTAATGACCTCATGAAAGTTGCAGAGTACGTTAAGCCTGAACTGTGCAGTGCAGCTGAAATTGCCATGTATATGTGTCTGCTGTTCCCATTTATATGTTGTTACAATTTGAAACATTTTTTATTATCAAAATGTATTCCCAGAAATTTTTACAAATTGCAACTTCAACGTGTATTTCCTTCTGAAGTTTACAAGAGGTTCAACATTTCATTTCCTCTGACTGCTGAATTTGTATTAAGCTTCTAATATTCTTCAAATATAGGGGATAACTGTAAAACTGCATGGCAGTGACTGCAGTGCATGGGGTCAAAAAGAGTTAGGGCAGGATTTTCAGGTCATCAGGTGGGCGCGGTGGGTGGGCCGAGGAGCGGTTGGGAAACGGTCCCTGCCAGTGATCGGCCCCCGCCCGCGATTTCACGCTGGCTGGCCAATTAACGGCCAGCTAGCATGAAACACGCACTGAAAGGCTCAGCGCTGCTGGCGTGGGGGCGGGAGGAGGGTGAGCGCTGAAGTCTGCGCTTGTGCCGGGGAGCGTGCATTGAAAGCTACCTGAAGGCAGAGAGGTGCCTCAGGGAGCTCAAGAATTTTGAAATCAAAAATAAAGATTTTGAAAACCTGAAAAAAATGTCCCCACATAGGACTCACTCACATGAACATAAACATAATAAAAAATTATGTCAAAACATTTTTTAAAAAATTAATGTCAGAAATCTCATCCTGCCCGTGGATGAGGTTTCCTCAAAAATGCAAATGCCGCCAGGCCAATTCGGCCGCCCGCCAACCATAAGGTTGGACAGGCAACAAAAAATCGCTGCTAATTAATACTTTAATGGCCTTAATAGGTCTCTTCATTGCCCTTGGTTATGCTGCCAACTCTCGCAGGCACCTGCCAACCAAAATATCGCGTGAGTGCGCGAGGACATCGGGACACTCGCCCAAAATCATTGCACGCTATTTTACGTCTGATTGGGTCAGGTTGTGCTCGCCCGCGGGATGTAAAATTCTGCCCTTAGGCATAAACAGAAGCAAAAGTAAAAGATGCATATAGGTGAAGGAGAAAGACAAGAGTGAAAGAAAATGGCACAAAGCTGAAAAATCCAGGAAGGCAAAAGAAACACAAGCTGGACAATGAAGTTTGTCAATATGAAAGAGGGGAAATAAACCCAACATTTGACATTAAAACATGCCATTGTCCAATTTATGCCAATCTATCGCAGTTATCACCAAGGTATAGCAAACTACTTCAGATTTCTGGCTGAGCCTGTCATCTGAACTCTAAATCAGAAGAGATACCGGGGATGAAACTGGATTTTCATGGTAGAATAAAATGGGTGATATCAAATTGGCAGCCTTTTTTACATCACCATGGCTGAGTTTTCATCTTTATTGAAGTCAAAAACATACTATCACCCATTTCCCTCCACTGCCAAAGAGCAATGCCACCTTCATTGTTGGCACAATGGCCAAAATAAAATTTTACTCACAGCCAAATCCAGTTAGAAACATAGAAAATAGGAGCAGAAGTAGGTCATTCTGCCCTTTGAGTCTGCTCCGCCATTCAATATGATCATGGCTGATCCTCTATCTCAAAGCCGTACTCCCCCACTCTCCCCATACCCCTTGATGCCTGTAGGGTCCAGAAATCTATTTCCTTCTTAAATATATTCAGTGACAAGGCCTCCATAGTCTTCTGTGGTAGAGAATTCCATAGTGAAGAAGTTTCTCCTCATCTCAGTCCTAAAAGGTCTACCCTGTATCCTGAGACAGTGAGGCCCCCAAAGGAAATATCATCCATGCGTCCAATCTGCTATCCCTGTCAGAATTTTATATGTTTCAGTGAGATCTCCTCTAATTCTCCTAAACTCCAGTGTCTCCTCAATCTCTCCTCACACAATAATCCTACCATCCCAGGAGTCAGCCTGGTGAACCTTGGCTACAAATATATGGCAAGTATATCCATTCTTAGGTAAGGAACTGCCCACATTACTCCAGTTGTGGCCTCACCAAGCTTTTCATGGGATGTGGGCATCACCGGCCAGGCCAGCATTTATTGCCCATCCCCAATTTCCCTTGTTCAGGGGACATTTAAGAGTCAACTGCATTGCGGTGGGTCTGGAATCCAGACCGGATAAGGACAGTAGATTTCCTTCTAAAGGGGCATTATTGAACCAGATGAGTTTTTACAACAATCGACAATGGTTTCATGGTCATCCTTAGACTTTTAATTCCAGATTTTTATTGAATTCAAATTCCACCATCTGCTGTGGTGGGATTCAAGCCTTGGTTTACTGGATTACTAGTCCAGTGACAATACCACTACGCCACCACCTCCCCTGCAGTAAGAAAGCCTTGCTGCTGTACACAAATCCTCTCGCAATGGAGGCCAACATACCATTTACCTTCTTAACTGCTTGCTGCACTTGCATGCTTACTTTCACTGATTGGTATACAAGGGCATCCAGATCTCTTTTACATCAACATTTCCCAATCTATCACTATTTAAATAATATTCTGCCATTCTGTTTTTCCTACTGAAGTGGATAACTTCACACTGATCCACATTATACTGCATTTGCCATGTATTTGCCCACTCACTCAACCTGTTTAAACCGCCAACAAGCCTCTTAACATCCTCCTCACCATTCACATCCCCACCAAGTTTCTTGTCTTCAGCAAACTTGGAAGTATTACATTTGTTTTTCTCATCCAAATCAGTGATATATATTTTGAATAACTGGGGCCCAAGCACTGATCCCTGCGGTACCCCACTAGTCACCACCTGCCACTCTGAAAAAGGCCCATTTATTCCTACTCTCTGTTTCCTGTCTGTTAACCAATTCTTAATTCATGCCAATATATTACGCCTAATCCCATGTGCTTTAATTTTGCACACTAATCTCTTATGTGGGACTTTATCAAAAACTTTCTGAAAATCCAAATACACCACATCCACTAGTTCTCCCTTATCTATTCTGTTAGTTACATCCTTAAAAAAACTCCAGTAGGTTTGTCAAACATGATTTCCCTTTCATAAATCCATGTCGACTTTATCTAATCCTGTTTATATTTTCTAAGTGTTCTGTTATCACATTCTTTATAACAGACTCTAGCATTTTCCCTACTACTGATGTTAGGCTAACCAGCCTGTAATTTGCTGTTTCCTCCCTCCTTCCTTTTTTAAATAGTGGGGTTATATTTGCCACCCTCCAATTTGCTGGGACTGTTCCAGAGTCTACAGAATTTGGGAAGATGGCAACCAACGCACCTACTATTTCCATGGCCACCTCCTTTCCTACCCTGGGATGTAGATTATTGGGACCTGGGGATTTATCGGCTTTCAGTTCCATTAATTTCTCCAGCACTATTGTTTTAGTAATACTAATTTCCTTTAGTTACCCCTTCTCATTAGACTCTTGGTTCCCTAGCATTTCTGGGAAGTTATTTGTGTCTTCCTCTGTGAAGACAGGACTAAAGTAGTTGCTTAATTGCTCTGCCATTTCCTTGTTCTCTATTATAAATTCTCCTGTTATGAACTGTAAGGGACCTACATTTGTCTTCTCTAATCTTTTTTCTTTTTATATACTTAAAGAAGCTTTTACAGTCCATTTTTAAGTTCCTTGTAAGTTTACTCTCATACTCTATCTTTCTTCCCTTAATCAATCTCTTGGTCCTCCTTTGCTGAATTCTAAACTGCTCCCAATCCTCAGGCTTGCTACTTTTTCTAGCAACTTTATATGATTCCTCTTTGGATCTAATACTATCCTTAATTTCTTTTGTTAACCATGATTGGGCCATTTTTCCCATTGTCATATTACATATTACATAAACTGTACAAAGTTTGACCACAGATACTTAAATATATCTAAGTATCTTACCTTCACAGCCCGTTCCATCAGTAGTAGTGGTATAGCCCTGAGCACAAAGACAGTAATAAGAGCCAGCTTCGTTGTTTATACATTCTCCATTCGGACCACAGATGTCGCTGGTCAAGCATTCATTAATATCTATGGAACAGAGAACACACTGCAGAAAGTATGATATTGACAGTGGAAGCTCAGTTACAGAAATATAAAAAAAAACTGAGACCAAATCAGGTTAAATTAAACTGGATCATTTAACCATCCAAATCTACCATTAGTGTTTTTCATCACCATTTGTCACTTTTTGGGTAGTCTATTTAATAGAGCCACCTGCTGTTGTCCAATTCTTCATCTTAGGATAAGGAAAAACAAATAGCCTGCACACCAGTGAAAGTAAGCATTTCTGTTTCACTGTGGATGAGATCTTTGTGGATAGCATGTACATTGAGGTGGTCACACCATAGATAACGAGTGCACAGGCAAAAAGGGAATGGGTGACCACCAGACAGAGTAAAGGCATTAGGCAGATAGTGCAGGAGTTCCCTAGGTCCATCTCACTCTCTAACAGACCTTCCATTTCAGGTGCTGCTGGTGGAGATGGTTTCTCAAGGGAATGCAGCAACAGCCAAGTCCATGGCACCATGAATGGTTCAGCTGCACAGGGGTGGTGAAAAAAGAGTGGGAGAACAATAATGATAGGGAATCCTATCGTAAGGGGAACAGGTAGACATTTCTGCAGCTGCAGACATGACACCAGGATGGTATATTGCCTCCCTGTTGCCTGGGTCAAGGAGGGTCACTGAGCAGCTACAGGACATTCTGAAGGAGCAGGATGGACAGCCAAAGGTCATGATCCATATTGATACCAACGACATAGGTAAAAAGAGGGATGAGGTCCTGAAAGCAGAATATAGAGAGCTAGGAAATAAATTAAAAAGCAGGACCTCAAAGGTAGTAATATCAGGGTTACTCCCACGTGCTAGCGAGATCAGGAATAAGAGAATAGACCAGATGAATGTGTGGCTGGAGAGATGGTGTAGGAGGGAGGGATTTAGATTCTTGAGGCATTGGGACTGACTCTGCGGAAAATGGGACCAGTACAAGATGGACTGGTTGCACCCCAGCACGACCCGGACCAATATCCTCACAGGGGTATTCACTAATAATGTCGGTGGGAGGTTTTAAACGAAAGTCGCAGGTGGATGGGGACCTGAGTGGGGAGACACAAGAGAGGGAAACAAAGATAGGAATGAAAGACAGAAAAGTAGAAAGCAAAAGTTGAAGTCAGAGGAAACAAGAGCTAGCAGCAAATAGGGCCATAGTACTAAAGAAATATGTAAAAATGTTAAAAAGACAAATCTAAAGGCACTGTATCTGAATGCATGGAGCATTCGCAATAAGGTAGACAAATTAACAGTGCAAATAGATGTAAATGGCTACAATATGATTGCAATTACGGAGACATGGGGAAAAACTTTCCCCCCGTTGGGGGGGGGGAGAGAGAGCGGGAGCGGGCTCAAGCAGACGGGCTCCTGATCGGTGCCCCTGATTGGGGGCTTGCCGCCATTTTACGTGGGCGGGCCAATTAAGGCCAGCCCAGCGTGACGTCCACCAGGAAGCGCTATGCGCTCCCTGTGTGGGCGGGGGGGTTCCCTCAGCTGGGAGTGCATGCGCATGAAAGAGCACAGAGATCTCCGAGGCTAAGTGCTGCCTCAGGGAAATCGGCTCCGTTTTGAAACTTTTAATAAAGGAGTTTAAAAATTTTCCCTGCCATGTCCCCTGGTGTGACACTGTCACATGAGTTGGGACATGTCCACAACTTTTATTGTAACCTTTCATTAAAATTTAAAAACCCTCATGAAGCCTCATCTCGCTAGTGGATGAGGTTTCATGTTTTTTCACAAGCCCGCCTGGACTCCCAGCCTGCCCACCAACCTTAAGGTTGGATGGGCAGATCCATTAATGAGCTGAATTAGTTTCTTAATGGCCTTAATAGGCCGTTGACAGGTCAGTGGTTGCGCAGCCGACTTGGCTGCACGCCTGCCGACCTGAGGATGTAAATGACGCCGGGTGATGTTGGGAGTTCCACCCAACGTCACCTCGCGTTGTTTTATGCGTCAGCGTGTGGGTCTCGCCCCCCCCCCACATGCCGACATAAAAATTCTGCCCATGGTTGCAGAGTGACCAAGTCTGGGAACTGACTATCCAAGGGTACTCAATATTTAGGAAGGAGAGGCAAAAAGGAAAAGGAGGTGGTATGGCATTTTTAGTTGAAGATGAAATCAGTGCAATAGTGAGAGAGGATATCGGCTCAGAAAATCTAGATGTGGAATCAGTCTGCCTGGAGCTAAGAAGCAACAAGGGGCAGAAAACATTAGTGGGAGCTGTCTGCATGCCTTCAAACAGTAGCGGTAAGGTAGGGGATGGCATTAAACAGGAAATTAGAGATCCATGTAACAAAGATGCTACAATAATCATGGGTTATTATGATTTAACCTACATATAGATTGGGCAAACCAACTTAGCAATAATACTGTAGTGGATGAATTCGTGGAGTGCGTATGAGATGGATTTTTAGAGCAGTATGTTGAGGAACTAACTAGGGAACAGGCTATCCTAGATTCGATATTGTGCAATGAGAAGGGGTTAATTAATAATCTTGTTGTGCGGCGTCCTTTAGGGAACAGTGACCATAACATGACAGAATTCTTCCTTGGGATGGAAAGTGAAGTAGTCTGATCCAAAACTAGGGTCCTAAATCTAAACAAAGGAAACTACGAACGTATGAGGCGTGAGTTGGGTAAGGTAGATTGGGGAACTTCATTAAAAGGCATGACGGTGAATAGGCAATGGCTAATATTCAAGGAATGAATGTATGCATTGCAACAGTTATACATTCTTTTCTGGTGCAAAAACACAACAGGAAAAGCAGCCCAACCATGGCTAACAAAAGAAATTGAGGTTAGTATTAGATCCAAAGGGCAGAATTTTACCCTTGATGGGCAGGCGGGCCCCACCGGCGGGTGGGTAGCCGATCACCACCGCCGAATCGGGCCCCGCCGCCATTTTGAGTGGGCGGGCCAATTAAGGCCCACGCAGCGGGCTGCCCAACGGGAAGCGCTTTGCACTTCCTGTGCTGGGGGGGAGGGATTCCCCAACTGTCAAACAGCGCACATCTCCCTGAGACTAAGTGCTGTCTCAGGGAGATCACTGACAGCGTTTTAAATGTAAAAAATAGAAAAAAAGAAATTATTAACATGTCCCCCTCATGTGACAATGTCACACGAGATGGGACATGTTAATAAATATGACTAAAACTTTATTAAACTTTTTAAAAACAGTGGATGAGGTTTCATGTTTTTTCAGAAGCCCGCTAACCATAAGATTGGACGGGCAGGGCCTTTAATTGTCTTAATTATCCTGTCAATGGCCTCAATTGGCCATTGACAGGTCGGCAGGTAGACAACTGATTTCGCTGTCCGCCCGCCTTCCTGAATATTTAAATGGAGCGGATGTCATCCCGTGTCATTTTCGCGTCGGTGAGCGGGCCCCGCCCCCAACTTGCCGACAGAAAAATTCAGGCCAAAGAGGAGTCATATAAAGTTGCTAGAAAAAGTTGCAAGCCTGAGGATTGGGAGCAGTTTAGGATTCTGCAAAGGAGGACCAAGAGATTGATTAAGGGGAAGAAAATAGAGTATGAGAGTAAACTTGGAAGGACCATAAAAGCAGACTGTAAAAGCTTCTTTAAGTATATAAAAAGAAAAAGATTAGAGAAGACAAATGTAGGTCCCTTGCAGTTCATAACAGGAGAATTTATAATAGAGAACAGGGAAATGGCTGAGCAATTAACAACTACTTTAGTCCTGTCTTCACAGAGGAAGACACAGATAACTTCCCAGAAATGCTAGGGAACCAAGGGTCTAGTGAGAAGGGGTAATTGACGGAAATTAGTATTACCAAAACAATAATGCTGGAGAAATTAGTGGAACTGAAAGCCGATAAATCCTCAGGGCCCAATAATCTACATCCTAAATTTGCTGACAACATGGAACTTGGTGTGAATCTGAGTGGTGAGGAGGATGCTAAGAGGCTTCAAGGTGACTTAAACAGGTTGAGTGAGTGGGCAAATACATGGCAAATGCAGTATAATGTGGATAAGTGTGAAGTTATCCACTTCAGTAGGAAAAACAGAATAGCAGAATATTATTTAAATGATGATAGATTCGGAAATGTTGATGTACAAAGGGACCTGGGTGTCCTTGTATACCAATCACTGAAAACAAGCATGCAGTGCAGCAACCAGTTAAGAAGGCAAATGGCATGTTGGCCTTCATTGCGAGAGGACTTGAGTACAAGAGCAAGGGTATCTTACTGCACCTGTACGGGGCCTTGATGAAACTACACCTGGAGTATTGTGTGCAGTTTTGGTCTCCTTACCTAAGAAAGGATATACTTGCCATAGAGGGAGTGTGGCGATGGAAGGGTTATCATATGAGGAGAGATTGGGTCGACTAGGCCTGTATTCACTGGAGTTTAGAAGAACGAGAGGGGAGCTTACTGAAAAGTATAAAATTCTGACAGGGATGTACAGACTAGATGCAGGGATGATGTTTCCTCTGGCTGGGGGGCTTAGAACAGGGTCACAGTCTCAGGATATGAGGTGGGCCATTTAGAACTGAGATGAGGAGAAACTTCTTCACTCAGAGGGTGGTGAACCTGTAGAATTCTCTGCCACAGAAGATTTTGGAGGCCAAGTCACTGAATATATTTAAGAAGGAAATAGATAGATTTATGGACTCTAGAGGCATCAAGGGGTATGGGCAGAGAGTGGGAGTATGGCATTGAGATAGAGGGTCAGCCATGCTCATATTGAATTGTGGAGCAAGCTTGAAGGGAGGAATAACCTACTCCTGCTCCTATTTTCTATGTTTCTATGTACAGATTTAGACTGACAATAGCTTTTCAGAAATATTTTGCCCAAACAGATCAACTCTTCCAACTAAACAAAGTGTAACAATTAATAACCACAAGGAAATAAAGGCTGAAAAATAAGTGATTAAAAAGTATTGGATATATGAACAAAGATATATATTGACAACCAATGGATAGCTCCTTTGAGGTTTGTTATTTCCATTGACCCAAAATGGAGATATTTAAAATCAAACAGGAGGTTTCAGGTACACTTTGCCAGATTTTCCATACATCATAATAGCTAACAGCTTCAGCAAAGTCAACAGGATCATCAATACCAACTTCAAATCAAGTTAAAAGTTTTGATGAAATATCTTACAATAAATAACTGTAATCCAACAGCAGTAATAAGCTCAAAATGGTCCCTTTTAATGCTTGACTTTGCCTTGTGCCAAAAGCATCTTAAGGACACTAAATCCCAAACGTTTCCTGTTTGGCATTTCATTCTTTGGATTCACTTTTGTTGTAAACACTGATATTTTTGAATTAATTTTTAATTGATTGTAATTATTCCTCGTTCACTGGATTTTCCCTTCTTCATCAGAATTCTTTAATTTCTAAGGGATTGCCCTACTTAGATGGTTGATGATGCTGGCTTGTTTCTTAATTTGATTTGAGAAAAAAAATAAAACATTTGGTTATTCCAGCCTATTTGTAAGTATTTAATATTTTGTTGATTAGTTTTGTGTTAAATCTGCTTTATTCAATATTTCCCAATAATTCTTGGACTACGGACTTGTTTTGCAATTTCCCAACATTCAGAGGATAAAGTTCAACTTCTGCTACTAATTACATATCCTGGCCACTTACTTAATAGAAGAGGAAGCTGGATGGATATGTGGGTGTATGATGAGAAGGCTATTAGCTATGTTATGATCCTAGGCCAGGCCCCCAAATTGTTGGTAAGATCCGGTTAGGGACCAATAACATTTTGTTTAAAGTAGACAAAGTTTGGGATTCAAGACACTTGCTCAGTGAAGAAAGCCACAAGATTCCAAAGGTTTTGAACAAACAAAAATAAACTTTAACATACGAGGTCAGAAGGATAAACCAATTTGCAATATCTATCTTATACCCTAACATTTGGGATAAGTATAAGGTCCATGTGAATTAACAAGCTAATTGTGGTCAAACACACCACACTGCACAATAAATGGCAGATGCAACCAAGATACAGCCCATGAATTCCTCAGCAACCCACCCAGACATCAGTAACACTGTCAGCCAACCAGTCTCACTGAAACTCTGTCTCTCTCATAATGGATTCCAGTTTTCACCTTTGAAGATCTAACTTTGAGATTCTTTCCAAACGTTGCTCCAATTCGGATGGCATCAACAACGACCCTTCAGACCTCACCCCTCACACCCCTTCACCCTCAAACCACTCCCCTTGCCCCATCCATGCCACCTCATGCCTCCTGCCCACCACTCATGTCCCTTCATGCCCCCATGTCAAGTTATGCCCCCACCAACCTCTTCTGTCCCCTCATAGGCGCAAGCTAAGCTCGGCCTTTCCTCTCCTCCCCATGTACCCTCATGCCTTGATTCCAAGCTCTGCCCTTCCAGTCACTCCTATGTTCTCTCATGCCCCCCAAGCCAACTCTGCCCTTCCACACACCCCCTCAAGTACCCTATGCCAAGCTCAGGCACTTCCATGTCCATTGACCTACTGTACTCTTTCTAGAACCAATAAACACCAAAGTGTAAAGTGGTATGTGTAAAAAAAGTTTGAAAAAATATAGTCCATAGATCACTTTCTCCTATACTTGAAAAAACGTCTGAACAAGCTAATAAAAGTGTCAACCATCCAGGCCCTTTGAAATTTCAAAATCCAGAAACTGAAAACACTTGAAACCACTTAAGTTATGTTAGCAAACATTATGAAATGGACTGCAGAGATCAGTGAACCTGAGCTGTCAAGTAAACAATGTTTACTCTAGTGAGCAGATGTTCTATTATTATAATAGCTATCTGGGCTCTCAGGCAAGCGTACATAATGAAGAGCCATGAGCCTTGACTCTTTAAAAACCTGGCCCAACTCTATGAAAATTGCAGAGAAGTAGAGATAAATATATCTGCAATGGAGCCAGCCAGTTTGGTGTGCAAGATTCGGGCTTTTGATAGGAAGCAGCCCGCACCCTTTAAAGGCACTCCTGAAAATCAGACAGCCTGGGAATGGGGATTGAGGTTGGGAATCCTGGAACTGGGACCCACCCACAATTTTTAAATGGCTGATGAGTCAACCTGATTCAGTGAAAATCCAGGCCACTGCTCAAGTTTCTCAGTTTTATTAGGAGGATAATTGATTTAATTGAGAATATGAGACATGATGAGATCACAATTCACGTGTATGTAATCAGGAGGTAATTAGTATAATAAAGGAATGATATTTCATGTTTATTCACAATTATGATATACTGTGTACATGTAGTACTGCATAATGCATATACTTCAAACAAGTATTTTTGATTTTATGGGGAGAATTTTCTCCCCGTCGGTGGGGGGTTGGACGGGAGCGGGTGCTGCCATTTTACGTGGGTCAATTAAGGCCCGCCCAGCATGACGCACACCCAGAAGCACTGTGCGCTCCCTGTGCGGGCGGGGGGAATAGACTGAGTCAGGGCCTGTGCTCTTTCACTCATGGTGGGGGCATAACTTGGCATGGGGGCATGAAGGGACATGAGTGGTGGATGGGAGGCATGAGGTGGCATGGATGGGGCAAGGGGGGTGGTTTGAGGGTGAAGGGGGTATGAGGGGTGAGGCCTGGAGGGCTTCTGTGTTCTTTTCCATTGGGACAAAGTCCTACGGCACTGAGGCAGGCCTTTTAAACACCCTGGCTCCGCATCTGGCCGCTCTTGTGGCTGTACCTATACTTATTCCTGGGTTGGCTGGCCTGACTCCATCTCATACCCGGCCCCTAGAAATGAAGATCCCGCCTTTGCAGGCACTTTCACGTGGGGTGGACGGGCCATGCTGGGAATTTTCTCAACTTCCCCTACCCAACTCGAGGATGAAAATCCAGGCCAGCCAATCATGATTCTGTGTTCTGTGAGGTAAAACTGAATTATATTAAGTGTTAATATCATATTAAAGTGATTAGGATATTGGTACTATATATTTACATGTTTACTGTGATGTCTTACCTTGACAGGCTGTACCATCAGGAGTCTTTTCAAAACCTCTGGCACAAATGCAGAAATAAGATCCTTCACTGTTCATACATTCTCCATTTGGACCACAGATGCTCTTGCTCAAGCATTCATTAATATCTATAAGAGTATATTTATAGTAAAGTTAGAAAAACATGGAAAACTGCAGAAAACCCCCCTCACCCATTCACTGGAATGAAGAACAAGTTAACTGACTATTGCTGAAAAAGAGACACGCTTTTCATCTTGAGTCATCATGGCAGATGCAAAAATGCCCAATTTCAAAGGCAGCAGAAATTATACTGCATGAGAAAAGAGTGCTCATTGGTTGGCATGTCAACTTTGACTGGTCGAGGCATTGCCATGGAGAATGCACCTGTGAACTATTATTCCCACATGCTTTTGTTTGATTCAAAGAAGGCACAATTGCCTGGGCTTGTTCTTTTTGCTTGCAGAGGACAAGGCCCCAGGTATGAATATTTGTAGCTTCTAGCAAGTGTAAGTGAGCCTCTTGCAAACCAGGCTGATCATCTTAAATTGGTTGTTAGTGTAATTCTCAGCACACATGGGATTGTTCAGCAGGTGCTGTCCAATTGCAGAATCAAATCTAACATTATGATATATTCTGAGTTTTGCAAGCACGGGTTGGTTGAGTACAGTCAGTACTCTGCCTATTGTGAACAGCCAAAGGGACATCCTGTTTGATACGATTGCCAGTCATTGGGAGGTATGGCCTACGTATCTGGCATCACACTGGCACTGAAATTCATTTACTACATTACTTATTTGTGTTGTAGGCAGATTGTCTTCTTGATGGCAGCATACTGTTATTGGAAAATACCACTCGTGTTGCTACTGCTTTATAGCAGCATGAAAGGGATAGCTTCTTCTATTGCTCAAATTTTTGAGATATGTTACCTTCCAGGGTAATTTGAGATGGACTGTGCACTTTTCAGGTCCGAAAGTGGTGGCCTGAGGCCCATTTGTGAGTTTGTGTGATACACAGCAAGAAATGATCTGATCGGCTAGCCATTGTCCTGCAGGACAGCATTGATGCATACTATTTCCGCATCAAGCTTGCATGGTGATCAAATGGCCGAGATTGACTATAGGATCAATTTTATAATTTTATAGCATGCAGAGCTGTAGGAATTCCAACTCATATATTGACCGGTGAAAGTAGGCTTGTGGTAGACAATAGTAGAGAACCCATTAGCAGTTTTGTCAACTAGCACGTCGAAGAAAGGGAGCTCATTACACTGCTCCATTTCAAAGGTGAATTTGAGCTCTAGATGGAATGCATTAAGGCGTCCAAGGAAATTCTTACATACAGCTGCAGATTCAAATATAGCAAACATATTATCTACGAATTGGAAATATGCATGGAGTGAGAGGTTAGGGGTGTCATGAGGCTACGCCCCTTTATTTTTCGAAAATATGATTTTTAAGCTTTCAACTGGGTGGAAAATTTGCAATTTGAGCTGTGGTAGAGCAAATTGCTTAAAAATGTGAGGGCATATTCCAAGGTGAAGATGGGAAACAAACAAATCACTCTCAGGCAAGTGTGAAGAGAGAGACATTTCCTATAATCCAGACACCCATCGAAACTCATAACTGTCTAAAGAAGAGACATTAAAAATGCAGAAGTACTGGATACTGAAACAATGGCTGCCACCTAAAACTTTTTGAAATACATAATGGGCGAAGTGTTTCAAGGCAAGGCTGCCTAGCCATTAGAGAGAGATTGCAAGTGACACAGATGGTGTCTGGAAATTCTGCTCTCTCTTCCTCTCCCTTGTTTAGAATAAGTGTGTCGCCTGGTTCGAGAAGCCAAATCTACCAGAAACCTACCAGTGAACCGAGATCTCGTAATAATTGCAACAGTTTCTACATCTGACCACATCCAAGGAACGAGCTAACCCAAATCGGCTGCAATGTTTAAAGTCTATGTCTCAAGGGCAATCAAAAGACACTCAACTGTATATTCTTTTACATATTTTTTATTGGACTCTAACTCCCCTTATTTCTGATACCTGTGTGTATGTGTGCAGGCTCAAATGACTGCATGAGGGCCGAATGCTTGACGATGCATTTTTGTTATGTCACTCTGGTTTAGGGGTTAATAAATTTGCTCTTTCTTTGACTCAAGAAAATCTTGTTTGATTGGCTCCTTATTACTCACAGCTTAATTAGTAAAATACATTCTGATTTGGAAAAGGCATATCCTCATGAAAAAGAAATTTAACCCTTTGTTGTGACCAACTGAGGAGGTTGAATAGAGGGGAGCCAGTTCACTCCTTCTCGAACAAAAAGAGAAAATGCTGGAAAAACTCAGCAGGTCTGACAGCACCTGTGGAGAAAGACACAGAATTAAAGTTTCGAGTCCATATGACCCTTCTTCAGACCCTTCTTCACTCCTTCTCACCTGCTCGTAACAGGAGTCATTCCATTGAAAATGCATTTCTCATGGAAATTGCCAAAAATGTTAAAGAGAGCTGGGCCTAGAGAAGATCCCATGGCAGCACCATTTATTTGGGCATTCATGGTGTCATTAAAGCTGAACTCAACTGTGTGAGTTGCTAAGTTCATATGCTCAATGAATACAGATTCAGAAAATGGTGACATATCTAGATTGCCATGATATAGTTACATGGCACAAATGTATATAGCTTCTTTGAGCGGAATATTGGTGAATAGGCACATGGACATGACATTGCTGTCGATATACAAGTAATGTATAGTCTTAGAGAAGGCGAAGGAATCCTTCACCGTGTATGTGGAAAACCTACTCAGAACCAGTTGTGGCAACTCATTCAACCATTTGGCCAGAACCAATCATAGGTAAGTTAGGGCGTAATGGGACATCACTTCTGTGTGTCTTGGGCAGCCCATACATACATGGACTCAGTGAACCATCTGGGAAAATCTTATCATGTACGCCACAAGACAGCTCGTTACTCTTACACAAGTCTAATAACGTTTTTGAAACTTGCTTTCGAGCAGGGCTCTGTGGTCACGGTGAGTAGCAGGTCTGATGGTCACGAATTTGGACCTGTCATTAAGAACAGGTTGGTTGGTGTTATGAGGCCTCAAGGCCAACCCAGACATATCTAGTTGCAAGACTGATAAAGAGGCATTCCTGCAGATGACCAAGAACCATTGTCACCGAGGACTGTGCATGGTTGGACACATCTGCCAACTCCTGCAGGGTTTGGCGCCACGGGGGCATGGAGGGCATCCACTGCCAGTGGCTGTGAAAGTGGCCGTGGTGCTCAATTTTTATGCCAGTGGTTCCTTTCAGGACTCCACAGGTGACCTCTGTGGGATATTACAAGCCTTCACCCACAAATGCATCCATGAGGTCGCGGATGCCATCTTCGCGAGGACACACAATTTTGTGCACTTCGCCCAGGTCCAGGAGAGCCAGGATGCAAGAGTGATTGGATTTGTCCAGGTCTCGGGTTTCCCACAGGTGCAGGGTGCGATCGGCTGCACTCAAGTGGCGCTCAGATCTCCATCGCAACAAGCAGTCAACTATGTCAGCCGCAAAAGCTTCACTGAATGTGTAGCTGGGGTGTGACCACACAAACGCATCCTGTAGGTATGCGCACGATTTCCAGGGAGTGTCCACGATTCCTACATTCTGAGTCGGTCACAGATCCCTCACTTCTTCCACAGAGGGTGCAGGGATGGGTCCTGGGGGACCAGAGCTACCCGCAGAGGACACCCGTGTGGCGGCCTCAGACTCCAGCAGAGCGAAGGTATAACAAGGCTCATGCTGCAACTCACAACTTGGTGGAGCTGCTGAAAATAAGGTTCCGGTGCCTGAACCAGTCTGGTGGAGCCCTGCAATATAGTCCACAGAGGATGCCACACATCGTCGTCGCCTGTTGTGCCCTTTGTAACCTGGCACTGCAACGGGGAGAGGAGCTGGCTGAGGAGGAGGTGGAGGGGCTGCACAACTCCTCCAATGAGGAGGGTTTCGATGGTAATGAGGGTGAGGAGGTCCTCTAAGATGGGACCAGACAAGACAGGCGTGCTCAGGAGACCCTAACAGCTGCTAGATTGGAGGATGATGATGACATGCAGTGAGCTGACACCATAGATCCTCACATTGCACCAATGAACTTTTGACTCCAGTCTGGCTTATGGCAGTGCACATACCCTGCGTGATGATGCTCCTGTCATGGAGACACAGTGGAGGTCCTAATAGTCACTCGATTGCAGGACGATGATGACGACATGGAGTAAGGAACCTCCATAGATCTTCACATAGCCTCTGAGAATGTCTGACTCCTGTCTGGCTGAGGGCAGCTCACTTGCGTTCTGTGACCAGGGTCATATCATAAAGATGCAGCCATGAAACCTTAAAAGGGCCTGATCCTTTGTCCACCTTCAGCACCTGACCCCTTCAGGAACATAGCGTCGTTGGTCACAGATGCTGAATAGATGGGGGCCAGCCCCACCTTAAAGGAGAGCACACAGAGAGAATGACGGAGCTTGGTCACGCCTATCCAGAAAATTCTGGCAGCAATGACAAGCACCATTGAGGTGCAGGCATCACTAATGTGTCCAGAAAGTGTGAGGTAGGACCATCACTTTAGTCTGAAGGATGCACAAAGCATAGGGAAGAAGCCCTGAGACACCTGCCTTTATCTTGTGCAGAAATGTTTCACATCTGAGTGACATGAACACTGCTCATCAGAACAAGGAGCCATAGGCAGGGAGACATTGTTGAGAGTTCATTTACAATAGTGAACATTATGTATAAGTAGTTAACACCTGTGCCCAGGCTGTGCAATCATATCTTCTTAACCTTCCTAACCCAGCCACTAAGTCTTGGTGCTCCTCGGATATCCACAGCAGAGGTGGAGGCTGCCTGCTGACTGCTGCACCCTGTCTGTGATGACCTTGACGAGCATCCTCTGGGGGGCCAAGACCTGGAGGGCTCAGGCCTATTTTTGGGGTCCTGCTGTGTGGCAGTGGCATCCTCCTTGAGCTGTGGAGCTGGAGCTGCTGGAATCACAGGAAGAGGGAATTTGGATGGGATGGACACTCCCAGAGTCACCTGGATGGATGGCCTCGGGGTGTGACGTCCTGGACAAGGTCTCCATAGCAGCTGCCATCCTATCAGTGTTGACCTTGGTGCGTTGGCATACCGGCGCTTTCACCTCAGACTGAAGGTGGACGGACTCCTCCATCGTGCCTTGCAATCTGAGGAGTGCAGTGGACATCCCTTCCTGATGTTCCCGAGCTTGCCTTTGCAGCTCCAGCAACTGAGACATGACTGAGTCCAGAGGCTCGTTGTCTGACTCAGATTCAGCAAATATCTGGCCTCCAGCAGCCCCCTGAATGCCAGAGACCTGGGAAGTCCCAGCCGCCGCCTGCGGTGGATCAGAAAGTGTGATATGCTCACAAGATTGTGAATCCGAGGCTACTTTAAAGCTAGGTCCTACTGAGGTGGAGGGAGTGGTTGAGCACCATCATGGGACTTCAAGGAGGGTGCTTCCAGATTCCTCTTCATGTGTGAGTGGCCCCATGGATGAGATGAGGACAATGAAGGCATGTATGAGAGAGTGAATGGTGATGTCCCTTGAAATGTCAGTGAGTGAGTGCCCTGTGATATGTTGGGGGTTTGTGAGTGTGTGAGTTGAGAGTGATGAGAAGAGTGACTTACTCTGGTGGAATGCAGGAGATCATTCATTATCTTGCAGCACGGGGTGGCTGCCCTCATCAGCAGGGTGTTGCCACTGACCGTTGCTGCCGCTGCCTACCAAGGTGATGTTGCTGCCCATTCTGTGGTCAAAGCGGGGGTAGAGGACATCACGGCGGGCTTCCACGGTGTCCAAAAGGTGCTCGACGGATGTGTCATTAAACCGGGGGCCGGCAGTCTTTTTACCTTACCTGCATGTCTTCTGTGCAGCAGTCCTGGGCTGGAAGCACTGAGAGGTGTCCGCATGGTTGCACTTTAAATATGGCGCCTAACATGATGAAGCAGTGAGGTGATGGCGTGGTGGGCGAATGAGAACCCGTCTGCCATCAAAAAGGCGTGTTTCCTTGGATGAATAACTAATGCGGCGGGTTTGGGACGACACGACGTGAGAAGCCGTCATTGTGGCCGGTGGTTGAAATGTCGTTCTCCCCGCCCGCTACCGCACTCAGTGCAAATCTGGGACAATTCCACCCACAGATTCTATGGAGCTCTTAGACAGGGCTCATGTGATCCAGCTCTTGGATGAAAAACGTGCTGGATTTTAGACAGTCAGAGGGAGACTGCCACAGGGACAATAGCCTTATCCCATCTCTCTTTATGCAGAAACCTCTCTCATTAAAGCTGAGCTGTTTGTGATTTGAAAAAATGCCAAAAGATGACCTCATTGCTGCAAACCAAGAATTCTTAAATGAGAATTCTGGATCAATTAGCCACAACTGCAGACCGACTGCTCCATGGTGGAAAGGGACCCATTATCTGTAAACAAGCCACTGGTTAATCTGTGATTATTTTTTGACTTTACTTGTTACTTGACCATGTTTTTTGGGTCTGATACATGCAGAGTTTTATCTCTATTTGTGCACACATGTGGGGAATGTGTGTTTGTCAATTGTGCAATAGTGGATACTTAGATATATTTGTCCATTTTAAACCTTTTGTTAATTTTTGCACCTTCACCTGGGTGAGTTTTAGCAATAAACCTAACTCTTTACTTATTAACTTAATGAATGTGGCTGGCTTATTTCTTGCACCGAGCTATAGACAGTTAATTATATATTAAATTGGCAAAATCATCTCCCTTTTAAATTCAAACTCTGTTATAATCAATTCAACAGTGGGACAAAGAGGGGAGTGAGCTAACCCCTGCTGACTGGTCAAACCACCAGGCATGAGTGGGGTGCAGCCAGACCAGCGTGAAAGTGTGTCACGCGTCAGCTCCCCAAAAGGTGAAATGACTTCTGCCGGAGGGAACTCAGATGAAGATTTTGATAGAACAGTGTACAGGAGAAGGCTGGTTGGCATGCACATAGAAATACATAAAAAAAAAAATGCCTGGAAAAACTCAGCAGGTCTGGCAGCATCTGCGGAGAGGAACACAGTTAACGTTTCGAGTCCGTATGACTCTTCAACAGAACTAAGTAAAAATAGAAAAGAGGTGAAATATAAGCTGGTATAAGGTGGGGGGGTAGAGCTGGATAGAGGGCCAGTGATAGGTGGAGATAGCCAAAGGATGTCATAGACAAAGGTCAAAGAGGTGTTGAAGGTAGTGATATTATCTAATGAATGTGCTAATTAAGGATAGAAAGCAGGACAAGCAAGGTACAGATAGCCCTAGTGGGGGTGGGGTGGGGTGAAGGGAAGGGATCGAAATAGGCTAAAAGGTAGAGATAAAACAATGGATGGAAATATATTTAAAAATAATGGAAATAGGTGGGAAAAGAAAAATCTATATAAATTATTGGAAAAAAAGCAGGGGGGGGGGTGGAAATCGGAAAGTGGGTGGGGATGGAGGAGAGAGTTCATGATCTAAAATTGTTGAACTCAATATTCAGTCCGGAAGGCTGTAAAGTGCCTAGTCAGAAGATGAGGTGCTGTTCCTCCAGTTTGTGTTGAGCTTCACTGGAACAATGCAGCAGGCCAAGGAGGGGCATGTGGACATGAGAGCAGTGGAGTGTTGAAATGGCAAGCGACAGGGAGATCTGGGTCATGCTTGCGGACAGACCGAAGGTGTTCTGCAAAGCGGTCACCCAGTCTGCGTTTGGTCTCGCCAATGTAGAGGAAACCGCATTGGGAGCAATGAATGCAGTAGACTAAATTGAGGGAAGTGCAAGTGAAATGCTGCTTCACTTGAAAGGAGTGTTTGGGCCCTTGGACGGTGAGGAGACGGGAAGTAAAGGGGCAGGTGTTGCACCTTCTGCGGTTGCATAGGAAGGTGCCGTGGGAGGGGGTTGAGGTGTAGGGGGTGATGCAGGAGTGGGCCAGGGTGTGCCGGAGGGAACGATACCTGCAGAATGCCGCCAGAGGGGTGAAGGGAAGATATGTTTGGTGATAGCATCATGCTGGAGTTGGCGGAAGATGATCCTTTGAATGCGGAGACTGGTGGGGTGATAGGTGAGGACAAGGGGGACCCTATCATGGTGCTGGGAGGGAGAGGAAGGTGTGAGGGCGCGGGAGATGGGCCAGACACAGTTGAGGGCCCTGTCAACCATCGTGGGTGGAAAACCTCGGTTAAGGAAGAAGGAAGATATGTCAGAGGAACTGTTTTTGAAAGTGGCATCATCAGAACAGATGTGGAGGAGGCGAAGGAACTGAGAGAATGGGATGGAGTCCTTACAGGAAGCGGGGTGTGAGGAGCTGTAGTCGAGGTAGCTGTGGGAGTCGGTAGGTTTGTAATGAATATTGGTGGACAGTCTATCAGCAGAAATTGAGACAGAGAGGTCAAGGAAGGGAAGGGAAGTGTCAGAGATGGACCATGTGAAAATGTGGAGGGGTGGAAATTGGAAGCAAAATTAATAAATTTTTCCAGGTCCAGACGAGAGCATGAAGCAGCACCGAAGCAATCACCAATGTACCGGAGAAAGAGTTGTGGGAGGGGGCCAGAGTAGGACTGGAACAAGGAATGTTCCACATACACCATAAAGAGACAGGCATAGCTGGGGCCCATGCGGGTACCCATAGCCACACCTTTTATTTGGAGGAAGTGAGAGGAGTTTAAGGAGAAGTTGTTCAGTGTGAGAACAAGTTCAGCCAGACAGAGGAGAGTAGTGGTGGATGGGGATTGTTCGGGCCTCTTTTCGAGGAAGAAGCGGATAGCCATCAGACCATCCCGGTGGGGGATGGAGGTGTAGAGGGATTGGACGTCCATGGTGAAGAGGAGGCGGTTGGGGCCAGTGAACTGGAAATTGTTGATATGATGTAGGGTGTCAGAGGAATCACGGATGTAGGTGGGAACGGACTGGACAAGGGGAGAGAGAATGGAGTCAAGATAGCAAGAAATGAGTTCCGTGGGGCAGGAACAGGCTGACACGATCGGTCTGCCGGGACAGTCCTGTTTGTGGATTTTGGGTAGGAGGTAGAAGCGGGCCGTCTGAGGTTGGGAGACTATCAGGTTGGAAGCTGTGGAAGGAAGATCTCCAGAGGAGATGAGGTCAGTAACAGTCCTGGAAACAATGGCTTGATGTTCAGTGGTGGGGTCATGGTCCAGGGGGAGGTAGGAGGAAGTGTCTGCGAGTTGACGCTCAACCTCTGCGAGGTAGAGGTCAGTGCGTCAGACAACAACAGCACCACCCTTGTCAGCAGGTTTGATGACAATGTCAGGGTTGGACCTGAGAGAACAGAGTGCAGCAAGTTCAGAGAGAGACAGGTTAGAGTGGGTGAGAGGAGCAGAGAAATTGGGACGACTAATGTCACGCCGACAGTTCTCAATGAAAAGATCAAGAGAAGGTAAGAATCCAGAGGGAGGGGTGCAGATGGAGGGAGAATATTGGAGGCTGGTAAAAGGATCCGTTGAAGAGGGAGAGGACTCCTGCCCAAAGAAGTGAGCATGGAGACGATGGCGGCGGAAGAAGAGTTCAGCATCATGCCGAGCCCGAAATTAATTGAGATGAGGGCGTAAAGGTATGAAACTAAAGCCTTTGCTGAGCACTGAACGTTCAGCATCGGAGAGGAGAAGGTCAGGGTGTATGGCGAATACATGTCCGGGGCTGGGATTGGAAGACGGGATGGGGACAGAGGGACAGGCTAGGGTGGTGGGTCCTGGATGAGTGTTGGTGTCGATGAGTTGTTGGAGCTTGCGTTCCCTTGCACCTGAAAGAGACAAAGTTTCTTGTTGAGGCGTCGGATGAGATGAAGAGTAAAATGAGACTGGGGGCACTCGCAGCTTAGAAATAGAGTGCGACGGTGCTGCTGGAGAGAGAGGTTGAGTGGCAGAGTTTCATATTTTAAACAAACTTCATATTTCAAACATGGAACCCCTACACCAAATCTCTGTCATACCTACCTTCACATCTGTCTCTGTCTTCTGATATTCTGTATCCAGAATTGCAGGATGAACATGTGTAAGATCCCTCAGTATTTGTACAAAGTCCATTAAAACAAACATCAAGCGATACACATTCGTCAATATCTATAATACAAAGCACAATAAATTGAGTTGAAGTTGTCTTTATTCAAGATTTAAGAAAAAAATACTTTTTTCAGCCAATTAATAAATTATTTTTGTATATGATCTGCCTTAAATCTGTTATCCTTAAAGAACTTTGAGGTGAAAGGCCCAGAAATTCAGGTGTTTCCATTTTAAGGGCATGCAGCAGGTGCAGGTTATGACGGCTCTGCCTGTTGACTGCCACTCCTCTTCAAGGAATGCCAACCTTGAAGAAGTATTGCTCTTCTCTCTGACAGGATTTCCGCTCTTCAAGGAAAGACTACCTTGAGGAAGTATTGCCCTTCTCTCCGACAGGATTTCCGTGTCTCGCTTTTGCCTTGTTCACCTTCATTGCTTTCCATTTCTCTACTGGTGTTTGACAAGGGGTTTACTAAAACCCACTTTCACAGCCATATTTCCTTCCTCAGTGACTGTCTCCATCTCCAACCTACCCCACGTGGATTTCAACTGAAGTTCCAACCCTCATGTTTCGAACCCACCCAGGATTACAGGTATCTCCGGGACATCAACGCTCCTTGGGCTGCTGTTCTCGTCGCATTCTGAGATCCACACTCAGTGCCATGCACCGCCATATGAACACACTCCACCACTCTCTCCAGCAGCACCGCCGCACTCTATTTCTAAGCTGCGAGTGCCCCCAGTCTCATTTACTCTTCATCTCATCCGACGCCTCAACAAGAAACTTTGTCTCTTTCAGGTGCAAGGGAACGCAAGCTCCAACAACTCATCGACACCAACACTCATCCAGGACCCACCACCCCAGCCTGTCCCTCTGTCCCCATCCCGTCTTCCAATCCCAGCCCCGGCCGTGTATTCGCCATACCCCCTGACCTTCACCTCTCCGATGCTGAACGTTCAGTGCTCAGCAAAGGGTTTAGTTTCATACCTTTACGCCCTCATCTCAATGAATTTCGGGCTCGGCACAATGCTGAACTCTTCTTCCGCCGCATTCATCTCCGTGCTCACTTCTTTGGGCAGGAGTCCTCTCCCCGTTCAACGGATCTTTTTACCCGCCTCCAATATTCTGCCTCCACCTGGACCCCCCTCTGGATTCTTACCTTCTCTTGATCTTTTCATTGAGAACTGTCGGCGTGTCATTAGTCGTCCCAATTTCTCTGCTCCTCTCACCCACTCTAACCTGTCTCTCTCTGAACTTGCTGCACTCTGTTCTCTCAGGTCCAACCTTGACATTGTCATCAAACCTGCTGACAAGGGTGGTGCTGTTGTTGTCTGACGCACTGACCTCTACCTTGCAGAGGTTGAGCGTCAACTCGCAGACACTTCCTCCTGCCTCCCCCTGGACCATGACCCCACCACTGAACATCAAGCCATTGTTTCCAGCACTGTTACTGACCTCATCTCCTCTGGAGATCTTCCTTCCACAGCTTCCAACCTGATAGTCTCCCAACCTCAGACGGCCCGCTTCTACCTCCTACCCAAAATCCACAAACAGGACTGTCCCGGCAGACCGATCGTGCCAGCCTGTTCCTGCCCCACGGAACGCATTTCTTGCTATCTTGACTCCATTCTCTCTCCCCTTGTCCAGTCCCTTCCCACCTACATCCGTGATTCCTCTGACACCCTACATCATATCAACAATTTCCAATTCCATGGCCCCAACCGCCTCCTCTTCACCATGGACGTCTAATCCCTCTACACCTCCATCACCCACCTGGATGGTCTGATGGCTTCTTCCTCAAACAGAGGCCCGAATAATCCCCATCCACCACTACTCTCCTCCGTCTGGCTGAACTTATTCCCACACTGAACAATTTCTTCTTAAACTCCTCTCACTTCCTTCAAATAAAAGGTGTGGCTATGTGTACCTGCATGGGCCCCAGCTATGTCTGTCTCTTTATGGGGTATGTGGAACATTCTTTGTTCCGGTCCTACTCCGGCCCCCTCCCACGACTCTTTCTCCGGTACATTGATGATTGTTTCGGTGCTGCTTCATGCTCACGTCTGGACCTGGAAAAATTTATTAATTTTGCTTCCAATTTCCACCCCTCCATCAGTTTCATATGGTGCATCTCTGACACTTCCCTTCCCTTCCTTGACCTCTCTGTCTCAATTTCTGCTGATAGACTGTCCACCAATATTCATTACAAGCTACCGACTCCCACAACTACCTCGACTACAACTCCTCACACCCCGCTTCCTGTAAGGACTCCATCCCATTCTCTCAGTTCCTTCACCTCTGTCGCATCTGTTCTGATGATGCCACTTTCAAAAACAGTTCCTCTGACATGTCTTCCTTCTTCCTTAACCGAGGTTTTCCACTGACGGTGGTTGACAGGGCCCTCAAACGTGTCCGGCCGATCTCCCGCGCCCTAACACCTTCCTCTCCCTCCCAGAACCATGATAGGGTATCCCTTGTCTTCACTTATCAACCAATCAGTCTCCGCATTCAAAGGATCATCTTCCGCCATTTCCGCCAACTCCAGCATGATGCCATCACCAAACACATCTTCCCTTCTCCCCCCCGCGGCATTGCGCAGGGATCGTTCCCTCCGGGACACCCTGGTCCACTCCTCCATCACCCCCTACACATCAACCCCCTCCCACGCCACCTTCCCATGCAACCGCAGAAGGTGCAACACCTGCCCCTTTACTTCCCCTCTCCTCACCGTCCAAGGGCCCAAACACTCCTTTCAATGAAGCAGCATTTCACTTGCACTTCCCTCAATTTAGTCTACTGCATTCATTGCTCCCAATGCGGTTTACTCTACATTGGAGAGACCAAACGCAGACTGGGTGACCGCTTTGCAGAACACCTTCGGTCTGTCTGCAAGCATGACCCAGACCTCCCTGTCGCTTGCCATTTCAATATTCCCCCCTGCTCCCATGCACACATGTCCGTCCTTGGCCTGCTGCATTGTTCCAGTGAAGCTCAACGCAAACTGGAGGAACAGCACCTCATCTTCTGACTAGGAACTTTACAGTCTTCCAGATTGAATATTGAGTTCAACAATTTTAGATCATGAACTCTCTCCTCCATCCCCACCCCCTTTCTGATTCCCCCCCCCTTTTTTTCCAATAATTTATATAGATTTTTCTTTTCCCACCTATTTCCATTAGTTTTAAATGTATTTCCATCCATTGTTTTATCTTTACCTTTTAGCCTATTTCAATTCCTTCTCTTCACCCAACCCCAACCCCACTAGGACTATCTGTACCTTGCTTGTCCTGCTTTCTACCCTTAATTAGCACATTCATTAGATAATATCAGCACCTTCAACATCTCTCTGTCCTTTTGTCTATGACATCTTTTGGCTATCTCCACCTATCACTGGCCCTCTATCCAGCTCTACCCCACTACCTTAAACCAGCTTATATTTCATCTCTTTTCTATTTTTATGTAGTTCTGTTGAAGAGTCATACGGACTCGAAACGATAACTGTGTTCCTCTCCTCAGATGCTGCCAGACCTGCTGAGTTTTTCCAGGTATTTTTATTTTTGTTTTGGATTTCCAGCATCCGCAGTTTTTTGCTTTTAACATAGAAATACTTGTTGCACAGGCAGGTCTGCGAGAAAGCCTATTGTCATTGGCAAGGGGAATGGAGGAGTTTGGCTCTAACTTGACATAGGGCTTCATGTAGAAGTTGGAGCCCATCCGTCTCAGTGTGAAAATGGTGGCCAATTCCATGGCCAGGATTTTATGGCCCCGCCACGGCATATTTCCCCCCGGTGGATGCAGTGAGTCATTTAAATCTCCATTCAGTTTGCCGGGACTGTAATATCCCTCCAGGCGAGAGGAACCATAAAATCCTGACCCATGAGTACACTATGGGTCCGGCTGTGATGCAACATCTGATAGTGGTTGTCTTAGCTTCCATTGCAGCACAGACAGAAGCCACACAACATCTATGCAATGGAAGTTCAGAGTGAGGTCATGAGATCTCTCCTTGCTGCTAAGCAAACCCAGCTTGGTGCCATATAGGATCAGACTGTTACCATCATGACTGAAGATACCAGTGCAGAAAGGGGCTTGCAGGTTCTCACAGTAGTCCAGCAATCTGTTCTTCAGCACATTATTCAGTTTGCTGAGTTGATGCCCTGGGGGAATGGCGGTGCAAACAAACTTCATATTTCAAACATGGAACTCCTACACCAAATCTCTGTCATACCTACCTTCACATCTGTCTCTGTCTTCTGATATTCTGTATCCAGAATTGCAGGATGAACATGTGTAAGATCCCTCAGTATTTGTACAAAGTCCATTAAAACAAACATCAAGCGATACACATTCGTCAATATCTATAATACAAAGCACAATAAATTGAGTTGAAGTTGTCTTTATTCAAGATTTAAGAAAAAAATACTTTTTTCAGCCAATTAATAAATTATTTTTGTATATGATCTGCCTTAAATCTGTTATCCTTAAAGAACTTTGAGGTTATAGGCCCAGAAATTCAGGTGTTTCCATTTTAAGGGCATGCAGCAGGTACAGGTTATGACGGCTCTGCCTGTTGACCGCCACTTCTCTTCAAGAAATATTGCTCCTCTCTCCGACAGGATTTCCGTGTCTCTCTTTTGCCTTGTTGACTGCCACTTCTCTTCAAGGAAAGACTACCTTGAAGAAGTATTGCTCTTCTCTCCGACAGGATTTCCCTGTCTCTCTTTTGCCTTGTTCATCTTCATTGCTTTCCATTTCTCTCCTGGTGTTTGACGAGGTGTTTACTAAAACCCGCTTTCACAGCCATATTTCCTTCCTCAGTGACTGTCTCCGTCTCCAACTTACCCCACGTGAATTTCACATGAAGTTCCATCCCTCATGTTTCGAACCCACCCAGGATTACAGGTATCTCCGGGACATACAACGCTCCTCGGACTGCTGTTCTCGTCGCATTCTGAGATCCACACTCAGTGCCATGCGCCGCCATATGAACACACTCGACCTCTCTCTCCAGCAGCACCGTCGCACCCTATTTCTAAGCTGCGCACGCCCCCAGTTTCATTTTATTCTTCGTCTCATCCGACGCCTCAAGAAGAAACTTTGTCTCTTTCTTTCAGGTTCAAAGGAACGCAAGCTCCAACAACTCATCGACACCAACATCCATCCAGGTCCCTCCACCCCTGCCTGTCCCTTTGTCCCCATCCTGTCTTCCAATCCGAGCCCCGGACGTGTATTCGCCATACACCCTGACCTTCCCCTCTCCGGTGCTCAACGTTCAGTGCTCAGCAAAGGATTTAGTTTCATACCCTTAGGCCCTCATCTCAATGAATTTCGGGCTCGGCACGATGCTGAACTCATTTTCCGCCGCCTTCCTCTCCGTGCTCACTTTTTTGGGCAGGAGTCCTCTCCCCGTTCAACGGACTCTTTTACCCGCCTCCAATATTCTCCCTCCACCTGGACCCCTCCCTCTGGATTCTTACCTTCGCTTGATCTTTTCATTGAGGACTGTCGGCGTGACATTAGTCGTCTCAATTTCTCTGCTCCTCTCACCCACTCTAACCTGTCTCTCTCTGAACTTGCTGCACTCTGTTCTCTAAGGTCCAACCTTGACATTGTCATCAAACCTGTTGACAAGGGTGGTGCTGTTGTTGTCTGGCGCACTGGCCTCTACCTTACAGAGGCTGAGCGTCAACTCGCAGACACTTCCTCCTACCTCCCCCAGATAATGACCTCACCACTGAACATCAAGCCATTGTTTCCAGGACTGTTACTGACCTCATCTCCTCTGGAGATCTTCCTTCCACAGCTTCCAACCTGATAGTCTCCCAACCTCAGACGGCCCGCTTCTACCTCCTACCCAAAATCCACAAACAGACCTGTCCCGGCAGACCGATCATGTCAGCCTGTTCCTGCCTCACGGAACTCATTTCTTGCTATCTTGACTCCATTCTCTCTCCCCTTGTCCAGTCCGTTCCCACCTACATCCGTGATTCCTCTGACACCCTACATCATATCAACAATTTCCAGTTCACTGGCCCCAACCGCCTCCTCTTCACCATGGACGTCTAATCCCTCTACACCTCTATCCCCCAGCGGGATGGTCTGATGGCTCTCCACTTCTTCCTCGAACAGAGCCCCGAACAATCCCCATCCACCACTACTCTCCTCCGTCTGGCTGAACTTGTTCTCACACTGAACAATTTCTCCTTAAACTCCTCTCACTTCCTCCAAAGAAAAGGTGTGGCTATGGGTACCCGCATGGGCCCCAGCTATGCCTGTCTCTTTATGGGGTATGTGGAACATTCCTTGTTCCGGTCCTACTCCGGCCCCCTCCCACAACTCTTTCTCCGGTACATTGATGATTGCTTCGGTGCTGCTTCATGCTCTCGTCTGGACCTGGAAAAATATATTAATTTTGCTTCCAATTTCCGCCCCTCCATCATTTTCACATGGTCCATCTCTGACACTTCCCTTCCCTTCCTTGACCTCTCTGTCTCAATTTCTGGTGATAGACTGTCCACCGATATTCATTACAAGCAGACCCACTCCCACAGCTACCTCGACTACAGCTCTTCACACCCCGCTTCCTGTAAGGCCTCCATCCGATTTTCTCAGTTCCTTCGCCTCCGTCGCATCTGTTCTGATGATGCCACGTTCAAAAACAGTTCCTCAGACATGTCTTCCTTCTTCCTTAACCGAGGTTTTCCCCTCACGGTGGTTGACAGGGCCCACAAGCGTGTCTGGCCCATCTCCTGCGCCCTCATACCTTCCTCTCCCTCCCAGAACCATGATAGGGTCCCCCTTGTGTCCTCACTTATCACCCCACCAGTTTCCGCATTCAAAGGATCATCTTCCGCCATTTCCGCCAACTCCAGCATGATGCCACCACCAAACACATCTTCCCTTCTCCCCCCCCGGTGGCATTCCACAGGGATCGTTCCCTCCGGGACACCCAGGTCCACTCCGCCATCACCCCCTACACCTCAACCCCCTCCCACGGCACCTTCCCATACAACCGCAGAAGGTGCAACCGTCCAAGGGCCCAAACACTCCTTTCAAAGAAGCAGCATTTCACTTGCACTTCCCTCAATTTAGTCTACTGCATTCGTTGCTCCCAATGCGGTTTCCTCTACATTGGAGAGACCAAACGCAGACTTTGTGACCGCTTTGCAGAACACCTTTGGTCTGTCCGCAAGCATGACCCAGATCTCCCTGTCGTTTGCACCCTGCTCTCCCCCCTGCTCTCATGCCCACATGTCCGTCCTTGGCCTGCTGCGTTGTTCTAGTGAAGCTCAACACAAACTGGAGGAACAGCACCTCATCTTCTGACTAGGCACTTTACAGCTTTCCAGACTGAATATTGAGTTCAACAATTTTAGATCATGAACTCTCTCCTCCATCCCCACCCCCTTTCCGATTACCCCCCCTTTTTTTTCTCCAATAATTTATATAGATTTTTCTTTTCCCACCTATTTCCATCAGTTTTAAATGTATTTCCATCCATTGTTTTATCTCTACCTTTTAGTCTATTTCGATCCCTTCCCTTCACCCCACCCCACCCCCACTAGGGCTATCTGTACCTTGCTTGTTCTGCTTTCTACCCTTAATTAGCACATTCATTAGATAATATCACCACCTTCAACATCTCTTTGTCCTTTTGTCTATGACATCTTTTGGCTATCTCCACCTATCACTGGCCCTCTATCCAGCTCTACCACCCCACCTTAAACCAGCTTATATTTCACCTCTTTTCTATTTTTATGTAGTTCTGTTGAAGAGTCATACGGACTCGAAACGTTAACTGTGTTCCTCTCCACAGATGCTGCCAGACCTGCTGAGTTTTTCCAGGTAATTTTATTTTTGCTTTGGATTTCCAGAATCCGCAGTTTTTTGCTTTTAACATAGAAATACTTGTTGCACAGGCAGGTCTGCTAGAGAGCCTATTGTAATTGTCAAGGGGAATGGAGGAGTTTGGCTCTAACTTGACATAGGGCTTCATGTAGAAGTTGGAGCCCATCCGTCTCAGTGTGAAAATGGTGGCCAATTCCATGGCCAGGATTTTATGGCCCCGCCACGGCATATTTCCCCCCGGTGGATGCAGTGAGTCATTTAAATCTCCATTCAGTTTGCCGGGACTGTAATATCCCTCCAGGCGAGAGGAACCATAAAATCCTGACCCATGAGTACACTATGGGTCCGGCTGTGATGCAACATCTGATAGTGGTTGTCTTAGCTTCCATTGCAGCACAGACAGAAGCCACACAACATCTATGCAATGGAAGCTCAGAGTGAGGTCATGAGATCTCTCCTTGCTGCTAAGCAAACCCAGCTTGGTGCCATATAGGATCAGACTGTTACCATCATGACTGAAGATACCAGTGCAGAAAGGGGCTTGCAGGTTCTCACAGTAGTCCAGCAATCTGTTCTTCAGCACATTATTCAGTTTGCTGAGTTGATGCCCTGGGGGAATGGCGGTGTAAACAAACTTCATATTTCAAACATGGAACTCCTACACCAAATCTCTGTCATACCTACCTTCACATCTGTCTCTGTCTTCTGATATTCTGTATCCAGAATTGCAGGATGAACATGTGTAAGATCCCTCAGTATTTGTACAAAGTCCATTAAAACAAACATCAAGCGATACACATTCGTCAATATCTATAATACAAAGCACAATAAATTGAGTTGAAGTTGTCTTTATTCAAGATTTAAGAAAAAAATACTTTTTTCAGCCAATTAATAAATTATTTTTGTATATGATCTGCCTTAAATCTGTTATCCTTAAAGAACTTTGAGGTTATAGGCCCAGAAATTCAGGTGTTTCCATTTTAAGGGCATGCAGCAGGTACAGGTTATGACGGCTCTGCCTGTTGACCGCCACTTCTCTTCAAGAAATATTGCTCCTCTCTCCGACAGGATTTCCGTGTCTCTCTTTTGCCTTGTTGACTGCCACTTCTCTTCAAGGAAAGACTACCTTGAAGAAGTATTGCTCTTCTCTCCGACAGGATTTCCCTGTCTCTCTTTTGCCTTGTTCATCTTCATTGCTTTCCATTTCTCTCCTGGTGTTTGACGAGGTGTTTACTAAAACCCGCTTTCACAGCCATATTTCCTTCCTCAGTGACTGTCTCCGTCTCCAACTTACCCCACGTGAATTTCACATGAAGTTCCATCCCTCATGTTTCGAACCCACCCAGGATTACAGGTATCTCCGGGACATACAACGCTCCTCGGACTGCTGTTCTCGTCGCATTCTGAGATCCACACTCAGTGCCATGCGCCGCCATATGAACACACTCGACCTCTCTCTCCAGCAGCACCGTCGCACCCTATTTCTAAGCTGCGCACGCCCCCAGTTTCATTTTATTCTTCGTCTCATCCGACGCCTCAAGAAGAAACTTTGTCTCTTTCTTTCAGGTTCAAAGGAACGCAAGCTCCAACAACTCATCGACACCAACATCCATCCAGGTCCCTCCACCCCTGCCTGTCCCTCTGTCCCCATCCTGTCTTCCAATCCGAGCCCCGGACGTGTATTCGCCATACACCCTGACCTTCCCCTCTCCGGTGCTCAACGTTCAGTGCTCAGCAAAGGATTTAGTTTCATACCCTTAGGCCCTCATCTCAATGAATTTCGGGCTCGGCACGATGCTGAACTCATTTTCCGCCGCCTTCCTCTCCGTGCTCACTTTTTTGGGCAGGAGTCCTCTCCCCGTTCAACGGACTCTTTTACCCGCCTCCAATATTCTCCCTCCACCTGGACCCCTCCCTCTGGAGTCTTACCTTCTCTTGATCTTTTCATTGAGGACTGTCGGCGTGACATTAGTCGTCTCAATTTCTCTGCTCCTCTCACCCACTCTAACCTGTCTCTCTCTGAACTTGCTGCACTCTGTTCTCTAAGGTCCAACCTTGACATTGTCATCAAACCTGTTGACAAGGGTGGTGCTGTTGTTGTCTGGCGCACTGGCCTCTACCTTACAGAGGCTGAGCGTCAACTCGCAGACACTTCCTCCTACCTCCCCCAGATAATGACCTCACCACTGAACATCAAGCCATTGTTTCCAGGACTGTTACTGACCTCATCTCCTCTGGAGATCTTCCTTCCACAGCTTCCAACCTGATAGTCTCCCAACCTCAGACGGCCCGCTTCTACCTCCTACCCAAAATCCACAAACAGACCTGTCCCGGCAGACCGATCATGTCAGCCTGTTCCTGCCTCACGGAACTCATTTCTTGCTATCTTGACTCCATTCTCTCTCCCCTTGTCCAGTCCGTTCCCACCTACATCCGTGATTCCTCTGACACCCTACATCATATCAACAATTTCCAATTCCCTGGCCCCAACCGCCTCCTCTTCACCATGGACGTCCAATCCCTCTACACCTCTATCCCCCAGCGGGATGGTCTGATGGCGCTCCACTTCTTCCTCGAACAGAGCCCCGAACAATCCCCATCCACCACTACTCTCCTCCGTCTGGCTGAACTTGTTCTCACACTGAACAATTTCTCCTTAAACTCCTCTCACTTCCTCCAAAGAAAAGGTGTGGCTATGGGTACCCGCATGGGCCCCAGCTATGCCTGTCTCTTTATGGGGTATGTTGAACATTCCTTGTTCCGGTCCTACTCCGGCCCCCTCCCACAACTCTTTCTCCGGTACATTGATGATTGCTTCGGTGCTGCTTCATGCTCTCGTCTGGACCTGGAAAAATATATTAATTTTGCTTCCAATTTCCGCCCCTCCATCATTTTCACATGGTCCATCTCTGACACTTCCCTTCCCTTCCTTGACCTCTCTGTCTCAATTTCTGGTGATAGACTGTCCACCGATATTCATTACAAGCAGACCCACTCCCACAGCTACCTCGACTACAGCTCCTCACACCCCGCTTCCTGTAAGGCCTCCATCCGATTTTCTCAGTTCCTTCGCCTCCGTCGCATCTGTTCTGATGATGCCACGTTCAAAAACAGTTCCTCAGACATGTCTTCCTTCTTCCTTAACCGAGGTTTTCCCCTCACGGTGGTTGACAGGGCCCACAAGCGTGTCTGGCCCATCTCCTGCGCCCTCATACCTTCCTCTCCCTCCCAGAACCATGATAGGGTCCCCCTTGTGTCCTCACTTATCACCCCACCAGTTTCCGCATTCAAAGGATCATCTTCCGCCATTTCCGCCAACTCCAGCATGATGCCACCACCAAACACATCTTCCCTTCTCCCCCCCCGGTGGCATTCCACAGGGATCGTTCCCTCCGGGACACCCAGGTCCACTCCGCCATCACCCCCTACACCTCAACCCCCTCCCACGGCACCTTCCCATACAACCGCAGAAGGTGCAACCGTCCAAGGGCCCAAACACTCCTTTCAAAGAAGCAGCATTTCACTTGCACTTCCCTCAATTTAGTCTACTGCATTCGTTGCTCCCAATGCGGTTTCCTCTACATTGGAGAGACCAAACGCAGACTTTGTGACCGCTTTGCAGAACACCTTTGGTCTGTCCGCAAGCATGACCCAGATCTCCCTGTCGTTTGCACCCTGCTCTCCCCCCTGCTCTCATGCCCACATGTCCGTCCTTGGCCTGCTGCGTTGTTCTAGTGAAGCTCAACACAAACTGGAGGAACAGCACCTCATCTTCTGACTAGGCACTTTACAGCTTTCCAGACTGAATATTGAGTTCAACAATTTTAGATCATGAACTCTCTCCTCCATCCCCACCCCCTTTCCGATTACCCCCCCTTTTTTTTCTCCAATAATTTATATAGATTTTTCTTTTCCCACCTATTTCCATCAGTTTTAAATGTATTTCCATCCATTGTTTTATCTCTACCTTTTAGTCTATTTCGATCCCTTCCCTTCACCCCACCCCACCCCCACTAGGGCTATCTGTACCTTGCTTGTTCTGCTTTCTACCCTTAATTAGCACATTCATTAGATAATATCACCACCTTCAACATCTCTTTGTCCTTTTGTCTATGACATCTTTTGGCTATCTCCACCTATCACTGGCCCTCTATCCAGCTCTACCACCCCACCTTAAACCAGCTTATATTTCACCTCTTTTCTATTTTTATGTAGTTCTGTTGAAGAGTCATACGGACTCGAAACGTTAACTGTGTTCCTCTCCACAGATGCTGCCAGACCTGCTGAGTTTTTCCAGGTAATTTTATTTTTGCTTTGGATTTCCAGAATCCGCAGTTTTTTGCTTTTAACATAGAAATACTTGTTGCACAGGCAGGTCTGCTAGAGAGCCTATTGTAATTGTCAAGGGGAATGGAGGAGTTTGGCTCTAACTTGACATAGGGCTTCATGTAGAAGTTGGAGCCCATCCGTCTCAGTGTGAAAATGGTGGCCAATTCCATGGCCAGGATTTTATGGCCCCGCCACGGCATATTTCCCCCCGGTGGATGCAGTGAGTCATTTAAATCTCCATTCAGTTTGCCGGGACTGTAATATCCCTCCAGGCGAGAGGAACCATAAAATCCTGACCCATGAGTACACTATGGGTCCGGCTGTGATGCAACATCTGATAGTGGTTGTCTTAGCTTCCATTGCAGCACAGACAGAAGCCACACAACATCTATGCAATGGAAGCTCAGAGTGAGGTCATGAGATCTCTCCTTGCTGCTAAGCAAACCCAGCTTGGTGCCATATAGGATCAGACTGTTACCATCATGACTGAAGATACCAGTGCAGAAAGGGGCTTGCAGGTTCTCACAGTAGTCCAGCAATCTGTTCTTCAGCACATTATTCAGTTTGCTGAGTTGATGCCCTGGGGGAATGGCGGTGTAAACAAACTTCATATTTCAAACATGGAACTCCTACACCAAATCTCTGTCATACCTACCTTCACATCTGTCTCTGTCTTCTGATATTCTGTATCCAGAATTGCAGGATGAACATGTGTAAGATCCCTCAGTATTTGTACAAAGTCCATTAAAACAAACATCAAGCGTTACACATTCGTCAATATCTATAATACAAAGCACAATAAATTGAGTTGAAGTTGTCTTTATTCAAGATTTAAGAAAAAAATACTTTTTTCAGCCAATTAATAAATTATTTTTGTATATGATCTGCCTTAAATCTGTTATCCTTAAAGAACTTTGAGGTTATAGGCCCAGAAATTCAGGTGTTTCCATTTTAAGGGCATGCAGCAGGTACAGGTTATGACGGCTCTGCCTGTTGACCGCCACTTCTCTTCAAGAAATATTGCTCCTCTCTCCGACAGGATTTCCGTGTCTCTCTTTTGCCTTGTTGACTGCCACCTCTCTTCAAGGAAAGACTACCTTGAAGAAGTATTGCTCTTCTCTCCGACAGGATTTCCGTGTCTCTCTTTTGCCTTGTTCATCTTCATTGCTTTCCATTTCTCTCCTGGTGTTTGACAAGGTGTTTACTAAAACCCGCTTTCACAGCCATATTTCCTTCCTCAGTGACTGTCTCCGTCTCCAACTTACCCCACGTGAATTTCAAATGAAGTTCCATCCCTCATGTTTCGAACCCACCCAGGATTACAGGTATCTCCGGGACATACAATGCTCCTCGGACTGCTGTTCTCGTCGCATTCTGAGATCCACACTCAGTGCCATGCGCCGCCATATGAACACACTCGACCTCTCTCTCCAGCAGCACCGCCGCACCCTACTTCTAAGCTGTGTGTGCCCCCAGTTTCATTTTATTCTTCGTCTCATCCGACGCCTTAACAAGAAACTTTGTCTCTTTCTTTCAGGTTCAAAGGAACGCAAGCTCCAACAACTCATCGACACCAACACCCATCCAGGACCCTCCACCCCTGCCTGTCCCTCTGTCCCCATCCTGTCTTCCAATTCCAGCCCCGGACGTGTCTTCACCATACACCCTGACTTTCCCCTCTCCAATGCTGAACGTTCAGTGCTCTGCAAAGGATTTAGTTTCATACCCTTAGGCCGTCATCTCAATGAATTTCGGGCTCGGCACGATGCTGAACTCTTTTTCCGCCGCCTTCCTCTCCGTGCTCACTTCTTTGGGCAGGAGTCCTCTCCCCGTTCAACAGATCCTTTTACCCGCCTCCATTATTCTCCCTCCACCTGGACCCCTCCCTCTAGATTCTTACCTTCTCTTGATCTTTTCATTGAGGACTGTCGGCGTGACACTAGTCGTCTCAATTTCTCTGCTCCTCTCACCCACTCTAACCTGTCTCTCTCTGAACTTGCTGCACTTTGTTCTCTCAGGTCCAGCCTTGACATTGTCATAAAACCTGCTGACAAGGGTGGTGCTGTTGTTGTCTGGCACACTGGCCTCTACCTCACAGAGGCTGAGCGTCAACTCGCAGACACTTCCTCCTACCTCCCCCTGGACCATGACCCCACCACTGAACATCAAGCCATTGTTTCCAGCACTATTACTGACTTCATCTCCTCTGGAGATCTTCCTTCCACAGCTTCCAACCTGATAGTCTCCCAACCTCAGACGGCCCGCTTCTACCTCCTACCCAAAATCCACAAACAGGACTGTCCCGGCAGACCGATTGTGTCAGCCTGTTCCTGCGCCACGGAACTCATTTCTTGCTCTCTTGACTCCATTCTCTCTCCCCCTTGTCCAGTCCCTTCCCACCTACATCTGTGATTCCTCTGACACCCTACATCATATCAACAATTTCCAATTCCCTGGCCCCAACCGCCTCCTCTTCACCATGGACGTCTAATCCCTCTACACCTCCATCCCCCACCTGGATGGTCTGATGGCTCTCCACTTCTTCCTCAAATAGAGGCCCGAATAATCCCCATCCACCACTACTCTCCTCCGTCTGGCTGAACTTGTTCTCACACTGAACAATTTCTCCTTAAACTCCTCTCACTTCCTCCAAAGAAAAGGTGTGGCTATGGGTACCCGCATGGGCCCCAGCTATGCCTGTCTCTTTATGGGGTATGTGGAACATTCCTTGTTCCGGTCCTACTCCGGCCCCCTCCCACAACTCTTTTTCCGGTACATTGATGATTGCTTCGGTGCTGCTTCATGCTCTCGTCTGGACCTGGAAAAATATATTAATTTTGCTTCCAATTTCCACCCCTCCATCATTTTCATATGGTGCATCTCTGACACTTCCCTTCCCTTCCTTGACCTCTCTGTCTCAATTTCTGGTGATAGACTGTCCACCGATATTCATTACAAGTCTACCGACTCCCACAGCTACCTCGACTACAGCTCCTCACACCCCGCTTCCTGTAAGGCCTCCATCCGAGTCTCTCAGTTCCTTCACCTCCGTCGCATCTGTTCTGATGATGCCACGTTTCTCTGACATGTCTTCCTTCTTCCTTAACTGAGGTTTTCCCCTCACGGTGGTTGACAGGGCCCTCAACCATGTCTGGCTCATCTCCCGTGCCCTCACACCTTCCTCTCCCTCCCAGAACCGTGATAGGGCCCCTCTTGTGTCCTCACTTATCACCCCACCAGTCTCTGCATTCAAAGGATCATCTTCCGCCATTTCCGCCAACTCCAGCATGATGCCACCACCAAACACATCTTCCCTACACCCCCCTGGCGACATTCCGCAGGGATTGTTCCCTCCGGGACACCCTGGTCCACTCCTCCATCACCCCCTACACCTCAACCCCCTCCCACGGCACCTTCCCATGAATCCGCAGAAGGTGCAACACCTGCCCCTTTACTTCCCCTCTCCTTACCGTCTAAGGGACCAAACACTCCTTTCAAGTGAAGCAGCATTTCACTTGCACTTCCCTCAATTTAGTCTACTGCATTCGTTGCTCCCAATGTGGTTTCCTCTATATTGGAGAGACCAAACGCAGACTGGGTGACCGCTTTGCAGAACACCTTTGGTCTGTCTGCAAGCATGACCCAGATCACCCTTTCGCTTGCCATTTCAACACTCCACTGCTCTCATGTCCACATGTCCCTCCTTGGCCTGCTGCATTGTTCCAGTGAAGCTCAACACAAACTGGAGGAACAGCACCTCATCTTCTGACTAGGCACTTTACAGCCTTCCAGACTGAATATTGAGTTCAACAATTTTAGATCATGAACTCTCTCCTCCATCCCCACCCCCTTTCCGATTTCCACCCCCCCTGCTTTTTTTCCAATAATTTATAATGATTTTTCTTTACCCACCTATTTCCATTATTTTTAAATATAGTTCCATCCATTGTTTTATCTCTACCTTTTAGCCTATTTCAATCCCTTCCCTTCACCCCACCCCACCCCCACTAGGGTTATCTGTACCTTGCTTGTCCTGATTTCTACCCTTAATTAGCACATTCATTAGATAACATCATCACCTTCAACACCACTTTGTCCTTTTGTCTGACATCCTTTGGCTATCTCCACCTATCACTGGCCCTCTATCCAGCTCTACCCCCCCTTAAACCAGCTTATATTTCACCTCTTTTCTATTTTTACTTAGTTCTGTTGAAGAGTCATACAGAGTCGAAATGTTAACTGTGTTCCTCTCTGCAGATGCTGCCAGACCTGCTGAGTTTTTCCAGGTATTTTTATTTTTGTTTTGGATTTCCAGAATCCGCAGTTTTTTGCTTTTAACATAGAAATACTTGTTGCACAGGCAGGTCTGCTAGAAAGCCTATTGTCATTGTCAAGGGGAATGGAGGAGTTTGGCTCCAACTTGACATAGGGCTTCATGCAGAAGTTGGAGCCCATCCGTCTCAGTGTGGAAATGGTGGCCAATTCCATGGCCAGGATTTTATGGCCCCGCCACGGCATATTTCCCCCCGGTGGATGCAGAGAGTCATTTAAATCTCCATTCAGTTTGCCGGGACTGTAATATCCTGCCAGGCGGGAGGAATCATAAAATCCTGACCCATGAGTACACTATGGGTCCGGCTGTGATGCAACATCTGATAGTGGTTGTCTTAGCTTCCATTGCAGCACAGACAGAAGCCACACAACATCTATGCAATGGAAGCTCAGAGTGAGGTCATGAGATCTCTCCTTGCTGCTAAGCAAACCCAGCTTGGTGCCATATAGGATCAGACTGTTACCATCATGACTGACAGTGCAGAAAGTGGTTTGCAGTTTCTCACAGCAGTCCAGCAATCTGTTCTTCAGCACATTATTCAGTTTGCTGAGTTGATGCCCTGGGGGAATGGCGGTGTAAACAAACTTCATATTTCAAGCATGGAACTCCTACACCAAATCTCTGTCATACCTACCTTCACATCTGTCTCTGTCTTCTGATATTCTGTATCCAGAATTGCAGGATGAACATGTGTAAGATCCCTCAGTATTTGTACAAAGTCCATTAAAACAAACATCAAGCGATACACATTCGTCAATGTCTATAATACAAAGCACAATAAATTGATTTGAAGTTGTCTTTATTCATGAAGAAAAAAAATACTTTTTTTCAGCCAATTAATAAATTATTTTTGTATGTGAACTGCCTTAAAGCTGTTATCCTTAAAGACCTTTGAGGTTATAGGCCCAGAAATTCAGGTGTTTCCATTTTAAGGGCATGCAACAGGTGCAGGTTATGACGGCTCTGCCTGAATGGTGAAACCAGAGGCACACCTGATGCTGAGCCTCAGGCCCCATGACTGTTGAGCAGCGAGCTGTTGATGTTAATAGGCAGTTTGCCAGTGAAGGGCGATTGAAGTCTGCTGCGAGCATTGAGAATCCAGGCATTAGATATGCACCTGTTTCATTTCAGTATAAGGATAATTCTATGTTTCATGCAAGATGAAAAAGCTTTGAGCTACAAGTGCGCAATATCATTTAGAAAAAAATCATTAAAGATACATTTGCTTCAATCATGGTTTAATACAGGTTATGTGTTATTTGCAGATATGTAAGGATTTTACATATTCCTGTGTGTTTTTATGCATGTGCTGATAGTTTTGAGCAGTAGTCTTTGAAGGAGAAAGACATTTAAGCTATTTTTTTTTTCTTTTAGTTGATGTGAGCAACACTGGTAAAGCTACATTTATTGCCCGTTCCTAACTGACGAGCTGGAACTGGAACTGATATTGAACACTGTGCAATCATCTGTGAAGATCTCAAATTCTGATCTTATGATGGAGTGTAAGTCACTGATGAAGCAGTTGAAGATGGTTGGGTCTAGGATACTATCCTGAGGAAATCCTGCAGCAATGTCTTGGGCTGAGGTGATTGGCCTCCAACCACCACAACCATATTCCTTTGTGCTAGTTATGACTCCAGCAAGTGGAAAGTTTTCCCCAATTCCCATAGACTTCAATTTTCCTAGTGGTCCCTGATGCCACACTGAGTCAAATGTTGTCTTTATATTAAAGGCAATCAGTCTTACCTCACCTCTGTTTTCTCCATGTTTGGACTAAGGCCGCAATGAAGTCTCAAACCAGGTAACCCTGGTGGAACCCAAACTGAGCATCGGTAAGCAGGCTATTGCTGTGTAAGTGTACCTTGATAGCACTGTCCATGACACCTTCCAACACTTTGCTGATGATCGAGTGTAGATTGATGGGACGGTAATTAGCCAGATTGGATTGTCCTGCTTTTTCTGGAAAGGACATACCTGGACAATTTTCCACATGATCGGGTAGAAGCATGTGTTGCAGCTGGACTGGAACAGCTTGACTAAGAGTACAGCTAGTTCTTGGGCACAAGCATTCAGAATTGTTGTCAGGATGTTCTCAGGATCCATAACTTTTGCAGTATCCAGTATCTTCAGCCATTTAATGATATCATGTGGAGTGAATTGAACTGGCTAAAGACGATGAATTGGCAACTGAATGTGGCAGGACTGCAGAGCTTTGATCTAATCCGTTGGCTGTGTAATCGCTTAGCTCTATCAATCACATACTGCTTTCACTGCTTAGCATGCATATGTTGTAGCTTTAAGTAAGCACCTCATTTTTAGGTATGCTATGCTATGTTATTCAGCTTCTTCCAAGATCCTAAGCTAACCTGCTTCCCTCCCCACAATCACTGGCTTCCTTGACCACAGTCCGATATCTGTCTTTGATCTCTGCCCAGACCCCTGTGATCATTCCCGAGTTTCCAAGCCATGCTGCACCCAATCCCCCTCATTATCTCTACTCCAGCAGAAGGAAACCCATATGCCTGAGCACAGTCTCTGCTGCAGCATTCCTCACTTGATTGGTAAGCAAGCCTGTCAATCAGGTTTGTTCCTGGGCACAGACATCTGATAATAAAAGTAACACGCACACTGTGGAGGCATTCAGAGAAACCTGGGGAGATATTGGAGGCGGGGGTGGTGGAAAGGTATATCGGAGGTCTCAAAGAAATGGTTTGTGGGAAAACCGGAGGCCAGCGGGGAGGGTAGATGGGAGGCCTAGAGTGGGGTCAGAATCTTATCAGAAAAGCTCCAGGTGAAGTCAGAGGCCTGATTGGGAGATTCGGAGGCTGGAGGCCTCATAGGTGAAATTGGGGAGAGGTCAAGGGTCTGAGAGGAAGTGAATCAGAGGCCTTATAGGAAAGTGGGAGATTAGAGACTGAGGTTGGGGATGGGGGTGGTGGGAGGAGGGTTGGGGGGTTAGTGAGGGAAGGGGTTGGGAGTAGAGATAAGAGACCTGGGGTGTTTGGGGTAGGGTGGAAGAGATTGAAGGTTACTGAGTGATACAGATGCTTCTGAGGACTGGGAAGGGGCATCACATGCCTTGGGGGGAAGAGGTTGAAGCCCCTCTGGAAAAGGTTTGGGGAGATTGGAAGGGTTGAGAGAGGGTGAAGGTGGGGGTGGGGGGGTGGTCCTTTCACCGGGGTTTGCCCAGGCAGTCACGCTGGATCCGGTAGATAAGTGAAAAGGCATACACCTCCTGGATCCATCAGTCCTCACTTGGGTGCAGCTGCCGACCTGGAAAACCTGGAGAAGAATTTTGCCCTCGTTGGGCGGGCTAGGTGGAGTGGGCGGGGGCGGTCAGGAATCCGACCTCTACCCACGATTGGGGTCCGACTGCAATTTCACACTGGCGGGACATTTAAGACCCGCCCAGCATGAAACACAGCTCGTGGAAGGGCCGAGCGGGGTCGGGGGTCTGTTGGCTGCCGGGTCCAATGGCAACCCATTGTTTAAAGACAGGCCAGATGGGAGGGCAGGTCTATTGGCCATTCAGCCACTTGTTTTTCCGATGAGTGCCTCGCTGCCCTCCTGGAGGAGGTGGCTGCCAGAAGGGGCACCCTTGTCCCCAGAGATGGAAGGAGGAGGCCACCGCACCTCACAAAGGAAGTATGGGAGGTGGTGGCAGCCCGGGTGAGCAGCCACGGCATGGTGCGGCACACCTGTGTGTCATGAAGATATTAATGTATACACTGTTATTGGAAATTATTTTAAATTTGACTTGTGGTAGGGTCTGTGTCTGTGGGTGTGGGTGTGTGTGTCTTAATTGGATTAAAGTCAGCTAGTCTGGGTGCTTTGATGTAGAGTAGTTTTGAGATGTTAACAGTAAAATAAAGGGTGCATTTGCATTTTTGTTGAATAAACCATTCAAAGACTGGGGGTGAATTCTTGCACCTAGCTAGGAGACACCAATCAATATGTTTATATTACTAATAAAATTGGTACTATGAAAGAGATTTTATTGTTAGAAGAGGTGGAGTTCAAAGGGCCTGGTGATACAATAAGAACTTGCATTCAAAGGGAAGGCTAGGTATATACAGAGGAGTTATGTGTGGTAGATAGAGGCATGGATGATCTAAGCCTGTAAGCCTACCATTGTGCCTGCGAAGGAACAAAATGAAAGAAACCTCATTTTGAATTCATAAGATAAAATGTGCTTTGCCTTGTGTCTGTTTAAGTCTATGGGTTATTGTTGCCTTGGGGAAGATTACCTGGGAGTGATTAATTTGGGGATTTGTTTAAAAGTTATTATGGTAGTAATTTGTAGACATGTGTAGGTGTTTATTTTCTTATTAAAGTTAATAAATGTTTAATTTAATTTATATAAAAAACTTCTGAAGGCTTGGTGGTTTCATTTCTGAATTCAGAGTTGCATCTCAGAAATACCAATTGAAAATATAGGTTATGACAGCTGTTTAAAGTTTCCCTCTGGGATTTTAAATAACTCAGCCTTTACCAACTGTATCATGACACTGGGTGCAGTGCCGGAAGCACTTCAATGACCTGCTGCGCTCAGGAAGGGCGAGTACCGTGTTGGCGTGGGTCAGTGTGTTGAATTGTTTTGGACTGGCTGTCCCCTGTGGAGCTCAGGGGTGTTAGAGTCTGAGTGCCAACTGTCAATCATGCTGGCACTGGCCAAGGGGCTGAGCCCTGGCTGCTTTGACTGAGTGCCTTGCAGCTTGGGGGCCACAACCTGGGTGTGCCCTGCAAGGTGCTCCTCAGCTGTGGTTAGCTGGGGTTGGCCAGTCTGCAATAGCACTGCAGGTGGACTAATCAATGCTCCTCTGTCCTTTCAGAAGACATCCCATAACAATATTGAGAGGTTGTGGACTGGTGGAGGAGCCCCACACCTCCTCATCCTCTCCCGGTACGACCAGGAGGCCTTGGAGCTGAGGCACCGTGCACCTCGATCAACCAGCTGCAGTGAGGCTGGGGTGTCAGACGGAGTTAAGACTGCAGTGCACTGAGGTGAGAATTTCGGCTTGTGCAACCATTCTAGTGTAGTCTCTTCATTATTGGGAGCCTCAAACCTGGAGTCCCCATTGATTATTGAAAGATGTGGGCACCATGATGTAGATCTCCAATGTCTCACCAGGAATGCCTGGCATGCACAGTGACAGTGTGATGACTTTAACTAATGACATGTCCTTCTTCTCCCTTTTAGGTTCGCCAGTAGGCGTTCGCTCTCCGGACCCTGAAGGGCCACCTGACAACGGAGGACCACCATGGTCCCCAAACACCTGCATCACACCCACTCTCTGAACCAGGCACCAGAGCAGATACCAGCACCTCATTGGGCATTAGTTAGGCAGCTAGTATCTCAGTGCACATTGATGAGGGCACTTCACACTCGCTTGAGGTGCAGGCGGAGGCAGAGAGTGCCCACAGCACCGGCAGTTGGAGGACTGCTGAAGACCAGGACAATACTCAGTCGAAGGCTAATGATGGGCCTCTGGAGTCCTCCATTGAGCAGCAGATGCTGGACGTCCAGCGGGGTGTGCGGGAGAATCTGGCGGAGATCCGAGACGGTATGCGTGCCATGGCATTGTGGAGGGGTCCCTGCGGAGCGTGAGCACTGCGTTGACCCTCATGGCCGAGGGTAATGCCTCCTCCATGGAAAGAATGGTGACTCTCATGGAGTGGCAGCTCCAGGAACAGAGTCAGGGGTTCCTGGGCCTACAAGCCCTCACACAAGCACTTACTTCAGCTGGTCAGTGTACGTGTTTGAGATGGATGGGGCACCCAGCTAGGTGCCCGTCCATCAATGGCGAGCAGGGAGGTCCACGGCGACCTCACGCTGGCGCACAAGCTGCCTGTTGTCTCTGCAGGCTCCTCTCAGGGCACTCCGGATGATGGCAGCAGCTCCTCCATCCCTCTGCCAGTGACCGTGGCATCTGATGAGGCTGCGGTGACTGGGAAGATGCCAGCTGTGGCACTGGCCACTCCCTCCCAAGCGGGGCCAACACAGGCTCCACTGGCCAGAGGACGACTGCCAAGGTCATCAAGGACAACAGGACAGTGCAGTCAGCAGGCTATCTCTATGGGTCGTGAGGACTCGAAACGTCAACTCTTTTCTTCTCCACCGATGCTGCCAGACCTGCTGAGTTTTTCCAGGTAATTTTGTTTTTGTTTTAGGCTATCTCCAATGCTGGTGCCAGCGAGGGGGGAGCACCTAGACGTAGCACCCATAAACGTAAGTTGAAAGCACCTTAAGCACAAGAGGGACTGGTCACAGGTGATGTTTTGTTCCCCTTTCCATTCAAGACTATGTGAGTTCCAACATAAAATTACATTTGCTTTTGTGTTATTGCCCTGAGTATGCTTCATTTATTTTGTAGGTGCAGGGTAGGCCAGTATGTAATGCTGGATGTGGGTGGCTCAAAACTTTATTGCAAAGACACTGAGTGTATCTTGGGGGCCAAGGAAAGGGTCATTTCTCGATCCAGGATGAAGGCAGCAGCCCTGGCATGAGATGGTAATTCTTATTTGGCAGCCTAGCTGAAGACGTCCCTGGTGTCCCTGCCTCCCTGGAGGTTACTGAGGTCTGCCTCCATGCCCTCAGCGTTCTCCTCACCGTGCTCCTCTTCTGACTCACTACTAGATTCATCCTCTGTGGCCTGTTCAGCTGCATCAAGATCCTCTTCCACTAGTGGGACCCCCTTGCCAGTGTCAGATTGTGGAGAGCGCAGCATGCAACCACTATGACTGACACCCGCTCGGGGGTGGGGGGGGAGGTATTGCAGTGTGCTCCCTGAACAGTCCAGGCATCGGAAGCACATCTTGAGAAGACCTATGGTTCTGTCCACCACTGCCTTTCTGGAGGTATGGCTCCTGTTGTACCACTGCTCCACCTCTGTTCTTGGGTAACGAAGAGGTGTGATGAGCCACCTTTTCAATGCTTAGCCCTTGTGCCCCGAAGCCATCCATCCAATCAGGCTGGAGCGCTGAAGAGCCTCGGCACCTGGAAGTGTCTGAGAATGCGTGCATCATGGGAGCTGCCAGGATACCTTGCACAGACTTGTAGAATCTGCATCCTATGGTCACACACTACCTGCATGTTCATGGAGTGGAATCCCTTCCTGTTGACGAAGGCACCCGGCTGACCTGCCGGTGACTTGATGGCCACATGCGTGCAGTCGATGGCACCAGGATGCGGGGAAACCCAGCAATCACTGCAAAGCCTCTAGCTCGCTCAGCCTGGTTGGCCTTGTCCATACAGAAATGAAGGAAAGTCAATACCCACCTGAACAGAGCTTCTGTCACCAGCTTGACGCAATTGTGGACAGCTTATTGGGAGACTCCACACAGAACTCCCACTGAGCCCCAGAAAGAGGCGGAGGCATAGATGTTGAGGACCACTGTGACCTTCAGAGCCACTGGCATGGGGTGTCCACCCACACAGTCGTAGCTGATCTCAGGCCCGATCATCTGCCAAATGGAGCTCACGGTCTCCCTTGCAAGGCGAAGCCTCCTTCAGCATTGCACCTCAGACATACTGAGGTAGCTGCATCGCCGCCTGTAAACCCAAGCAGCAGGATAGTGGCGTCTTCTGCGGCCCCTTCCGCCTTGGACTTCCTGCTGGCCTGCACCCCTTGTGCCTGTGCCTCTCCTTCCACATGTCCCTCTCCTGGAAGCTGCATAGGGCCACGTGGCCTCCTCTCCCTTCTTCCCCTCTGTTCCTCCTCAGAGGAGCTGCCTCCAGCAGAAACCACAATCCCCATTACCATGGTAAGGGAAGGCTGTCTGATACCTGGAAGGGTCCACACGGTCCGAATCCTCAGGGGGCCTGGAAGACACCTATGAGTCCAGAAATGAACCCTGGAAATGCTAAGAATGAAGCCCTGAACAGAGATTAAGCTGACAAGTACCAATAAGCCACCAGAAGCAAGTTATCTCCAAAACTCCTCACTACTCACATTGACAATGCTGCTGACTCTTATCACACCTGTGGATGATGTTTTGCAAATTGTGGCCTGCCCGTTTTGCACATGTGGCGAGCGAAAAATTGCACAGGCAACATTAAATCGCCATCAATTGGATTGTCAAAGGCCTTAACCGGCCTGTTAGTTAATAGCGGGCACGGCTCCGACTCCTGCGCATGCCTGCTGAGCGAAATATTGCTCGAGTGCACGATGACGTCGGGACGCTCGCCCGACATCATCGCATGTCATTTTACACCTGAGCAGGTAGGGTGCATGCCCGCCCGTTCAGCGAAAAATTCTGCCCTGGACTTCACACTTAAATTTCAAATGTTAAATTGCAATGAGGCTGACAGCCCCGTTGTAATATTTAAAATGCCAACCAGCCTCCCTGGAATAGGTCTGTCTCCTCCCCAGCCACCACCCTTAAAACCAGAAGTGGGCAGGTTGGAGATGGGTTTGGGTTGGGATTCAATTTTCTTAAGCACTATAACCTGCCACTGAATCCAAGGACGTATGTTTTTTGAGATTAAAAATCCCCTATTATGTCTAATGTACCCTACAGGAATAGCACTTGCTGAACAGAAGGTCAATCCAAACACAGAACAATTTTCAGGCTGCATTTATGCAAATTGAATAAGTAATATATCAATCAGGAATAAGCCTGGTAGGTAGAGGAGAAACAGCTTGCTGTGGTAAAATTTAATTTATAACTTGTTAGTCACCACTTACGCTAAGTTCTCTAAATATTGGAGATAAACTTTTAAAGCATGCCAATTTTTACTCACATTCTGAATATTTTAAAAAATCTTTTCGAGGCTTCCTTGCAACAGACATTTTGTGCTGACTAATAGAGCAGGCTAGGAAGGGGGAATCTGTTCCTCAGCATCAACAGCATAGTCAAAAAATCAGTGGTAGATTCTATACATCCACATTCTTAATACATGACTAAAGAGCAAAGTGGGGAATCAGTTAAATAAGAGTATCAAACTTTTTTGGAGAAGGGAGTCAATGTAACACCTTTGTGGCCAGGGCACCGTCTTTGTTCAAGAAAGGACAGAAGAATAAATCAGGTACCAAGAGATCAATTATTCTATTCTTAGTTGTGATTAACTCTTAGAATCAACTATTTGAAATAAATTCAATAAAGCATTTAGAATTTCATGGGTTAATCAAGAATAGCCAGTCTGGAGATGTTCATTGCAAATCACGTCAACTAAATTAAATGAAGTGTTTTGACTGATTGAATAGATAAAGAAAATTAGGTAGATGCAATGATGATGGATTTTTAGAAGATATTCCATAAGGTTTCCCATAAGAGGCTTGTTCGAGAAATCAGTGAAATATTGTAAGAGGAAAGAAGGCTGCAGAGATAGAAAGTTGCTTTCTGGACAGCTAACAAAGAGCATAAATGGATGATCTTCGGAATAAAAGTAAATTGGAAGTAGTATACCCCATAGGACAGTGCTCTATCCACATTTGGCCAGAATCTTCTGTTCGGCATGCGGGGGCGAGCCCCGCATGCCGACACGTAAAATGACGCGCAGTGACGTCAGGCATGTGTCCCGACGTCACCATGTGTCATTCTGATCTTCCGTTCGGCGGGTGCACACTGGGGTCAGCTGCGTATCCGCCGAACTGTCAAAGGCCTGTTAAGGCCATTAATAAACTAATCAACCCTATTGAGAAAGCTGCCTGTCAACCTTAAGGTTGACGGGCAGGCAAAGAGCCCAGGCAGCCTTCGCATTATTCATGAAACCTCATCCACGGGCGGGATGAGGTTTCATGAAGGTTTCATTAATTAAACAAAAATTTTAATGAAAATTCATAAACCTGTCCCTGAGGGGACATGTCTGAATAATTTTTTTTTCCCCAAGTTTAAAACTTAAATTAATCTCCCTGAGACAACTTTGTGCCTCAGGGAGATTTCTGCGCTCTTTCGCGCGCATGCGCGAAAGAGCACAGGCCCCAGTTCTTCCTCCTCCCCCCGCCCACACAGGTAGCACTGAGCGTTTCCAGGCATGCGTCATGCTGGATGGGCCTTAATTGGCCCGCCAAAATAAAATGGTGGCGCACAGCCAATCGCAGGTGGTGATCCGCTCCGTGCCTGCCTGCGCCCGCTCCTGACCGGCCCGCCCGATGGGAAAAAAATTCTCCCCTTTGTTTTTGATATATATTGATGATTTGGACTTCAGCAAGGGGGGGAACAAAGTCTAAAAATTAACTGAATTTACGAAAGTAGGGGGGGTTGGCAAACATCAAAACTGTAAAAGAATTCAGGAATAGATAAACAGTTTAGGGGACAGATGATAGATGCAATTTAATGTGAATGACTTGGAGTAATAGCAAGGAATGGGAATATATATTTAATGGAAATATGCTGAAGGGCATATAAGCAGAGAGGTCAAGGACTTCAAATATGTAATTCCTTGAAGTGTATGCAAGTGAAGGCAGAAAGAAGGGTAACAGAATTTTGGAATTTATAAATAGGGAAATGGGGTGGAATTTAATTTTTTAATTGCGTTCCCCCACCTTGGATCGGGCTGGGGGATAGGATGAGGGTGGGATGGGGACCTTAGATTCGGCAGTGGAGGAGCAGCATGTGGAGTGCCCACTGCCTTCCTGATTCCACCGCCATAAAGTCAGGAGTGGGAAAAGTCATAGACGGCCTTCTCATCTACAAGTACATTGAGGCCCTTAGGTGCCACCGCTAATATTCTACCAGTGGCAGGTGTGCGGAGGGAGAGGGTAAACTATGTGACGAAGCTGCCCAGTAAAAGCTCATGGCCTCCCAGCAGGCTTGGGGGATGGGTGGGGGTTTGGTTCTCTTCATTGGGCACCCTGTTGGCATTCCATTGAAGCTTTCAAGAATGGCTGGTGTGGGCTGTTTCCAGCTGATGAATGGGGCCACTGCTATGGCCATTAAATTCAGCCAATAAAGTGCAAGAGTAAAGAATATGGTAAATCTGTATAAAACATTTAGGCTGCTGAGTTTTGCATCCAACTTTTTATGTTGCATCACAAACAGGACATTAAACCCAAAGAGAACATATAATGTAAATTCATCAGGATATGGTCAGGGATGGGAAATTAGTTATGAGGACAGATTTGAGATTGTTGGACTCTTTCTATCTCCACAGAGAAGGCCAAGGGCAGATTTAATAGAAAAATTATGAAACTTCCCATTCAAAAACTGTTTTTCTGCCTGAGCCTAATTTACCTTTTTGCTCTTCACTTGCTGCCTAGCTTTGATCAACTCTCTCTTCATCTGCTGCCCTCTTCTACCACTTTGCCTTGTCGACTCCACTGACACCCTATTTACCAACCAATGCTTCCTCCCCACTGCTCCCTTTGCTTCTGTTGTTCCTTCCTTTATTGCTGCAGCCACCAGTTCTGTGACCAGCATCCATAGCAACATTTTACTACTTGAAAATTTCTAGGGTCAGAGAACTGTAAAAGGCAGATTCCTAATTAGTCTAAGTGTATTGTCAGAGCACAGCCTTTCCCAATCCTCCAGGTCTGGAAATTTTAAACAGCCAAGGTTAAGCAAAAGCCAGAATCAGCATTACGCACAAGAATGCAAAGAACGGATGTTGGTTTGGGTAAAAAGAGTGCGCGAGTCAGTTTTGGTCTATGGACCACATGTATAGAGCTCCTGAGTTAAATGGTCCAAATCACACTGTATTTACTTAAAAATGTTTGCATACCTCTGCAGCTCTTCAGGTCTGTCACAGGTTCAAAACCTTGGTTACAATTGCATTTGTAGGATCCATCCATATTGATACAATTTCCATTAGCACAAATGCCAAAATTTAAGCACTCATTCTCATCTGAAACAGGCACAAAATCATCATAATATTAGGGCTGTAAGGTTCCAATTTGTGTTTATTTAAATTGTTGCAGAAGGATTCAATTACACAAGAAAAACAGCCAAAATGCACATGAATTTTTTCACTTAATCTCTAGTAAATAGTCATAACAATTACTGCATTTACAATTAATAATCCACAAACCTGACAGGAGTAGCATTGAAATAATATAAAGTGAAAGTCTCTCATGGCAACACTACTGAGAAAAGAAAAAATGTTCCTTTTATTTTAATTGTTCCATGAAACACACACCATTAGGAATGTATGCACTGATCCCAGTTGGCAGCACTGAATCTTGGACGTTCTCAAGGACTGAAATCATTAACCAACAAGGAAATAACAGGGTGTAAACTGGCTTCTTGTTGCACTATCTATTGTATGTCAACAACAGGAGGTGATGCCAAATCTACCCAATAGTAGTTACAAGCTACAATACATTTTTGTTTTAATCACACAAGCTACAATTCATTTTTGTTTTCTCTTGTCTTCCATTTTCCAATCATTATTTTGCTCTTTTCTGATGAAGAACTGACTCATGTTGGGTGAAATTTTATGAATGCCATAATTTCTCCAATATCCAAATCAAGTGGCTGTTTTTCATGTGTTCCTAGTCAATAGTGCACGGATGCTTTTTTCAACTATGTGGAAGCCATCATTAGGAGTCGCTGCATTATCAAGGGCAGCAGAATCTTTGACTGATTTGTCTGTGCCAGCTCAGCGGTGCTGAGACCATTATTAGCACTCCTATCACCACCCTGGTAGAGATCAGTCGACTCAACTCAGGCTAGTGATGAAGCTTCCGCTCCATGTCACATGTCATTGTTCTATTGTTGCTGAGTCAAAATTGTGCAACTCACAACCGAGCGCCATTTCTTTTTACTTGTTTTTGGATGAGGGCCATGCTAACAATGCTCCATTAATTGCCATTGTAATTGCAGAGGGAAGATGGTAGGGGGCCTTCTCCTTGAACCGCGAGTCATAGTGCTTCCTTTATGGTGTTAGGTAGGGAATTTCAAGATGTTTACCCAGCAACATTGAAGAAATGGCAATACAAGTCCAAGTCAGGATGGCTGCAACATAGAGTCGATACTGCTCTTGTCCCTCTTAGTGGTGGAGATCGTATGGAAGACAGGTACAATCAAAGTAGTATTTATAGGGCCACCATCATTACAAGTTTAGCAGTGGTATCAAAAAAAGGCCCATCATAGTCTCAGGTTGAGCAGAGATGGACAAAGATGTGATCTTGTCTTCATAGCCCACATTCAGAGAACAATTAAACAATTTAAAAATATGCTTTCATCTTTCTTTTGTTTTCCAATCTAGATCATTAGCATGGGCAAGAACACCATTATATATTGTTCTCCAGTCCAAAAAAAATCTGACCAATAACGACAATGGTTTTAAAAGGATAGTGACAGTGGCAGATGATAGAAAAATATTAGCATGGCTAAATTAGCAAGAAATTCAATCGCCCACATGTCCGTCCTTGGCCTGCTGCAATGTTCCAGTGAAGCTCAATGCAAACTGGAGGAACAGCACCTCATCTTCCGACTAGGTACTTTACAGCCTTCCGGACTGAATATTGAGTTCAACAACTTTAGATCATGAACTCTCTCCTCCATCCCCACCCCCTTTCCGATCCCCCTTTTTCCAATAATTTATATATATTTTTCTTTTCCCACCTATTTCCATTATTTTTAAATGTATTTCCATCCATAGTTTTATCTCTACCTTTTAGCCTATTTCGATCGTTCCCCACCCCACCCCCACTAGGGCTATCTGTCCCTTGCTCGTCCGGCTTTCTACACTTAATGTCCCCATTAGCACATTCCTTAGCTAATATCACCACCGTCAACACTCTTTGTCCTTTTGTCTATGACATCTTTTGGTAATTTCCATCTATCATTAGCCCTTTGTCCAGCTCTATCTGTCCCACCCCCACCCCCCCTTAAACCAGCTTATATTTCACCTCTTCTCTATTTTTCCTTAGTTCTGATGAAGAGTCATACGGACCTGAAACGTTAACTATATCCCTCTCTGCAGATGCTGTCAGACCTGCTGAGTTTTTCCAGGTATTTTTGTTTTTGTTCAAGAAGTTCAATTGGTTTAGTTGAAGAAGCAGGTGAAACAGAAGAGGCTAGGGCATGGGCACTGTGGGACCGGGCAAAGCCTTAGGACTTCATTTCTCCTTTCAGGGTTAGGAACCCGACACCCAAACCATTTCCGGGTCCTGAGCCCATTGCGGGCTGGGGGGCTGGAGGTGGGAGTCGGGGCAGGGTTAGGGTAGGGGGGAAGACAAAGTAGTGACTGACTCTGAATTTGATAGAGGCAGCCTATTTAATTGGCTGGATGTCAGGTTTGGCAATGAATTAGTGGCTTTGGGAGCAGGAATGGAGGAAGGACTGTGCAAATGCGGGCCCAATTTAAATTTGCCATGGCAGCTATTGCTGTGGCTATCATTTGACTAAGGGAATTGATGAGAGAGGAAAGGCAAAGAGCTGGCAGCCAGAGTAGGGCTATCCCTTGCTTCACAGATGCCAGCCTGGAGGTCCATCTTGAGGCAGTGAGATCAAGGAGGGGGATGCTCTTTCCGGAGGGTGGGACTCCGAGGAGAAGCCCTCCCAAACCAAGGAGACATGAAATGAAGTTGCTGAAAATATTAGCAGATGAAAAGTGGTGGAGAAACTGGGTCCAGTGCCAGAAAAGGTTCAATGACTATCTTCCCTTGGCAAGGTGAATGCATAGCTAGATCCTCATGACAGGCCTCTGGGTATTCAACCACCAGCAGACACACCAGCCTGAGGATTATAAGAATTACGTGTGCCCAGGATACTTACTGACCGCTCAGTAAGGTTCAGAGCCATAATGCTGTTGGGGATTTGCAGAACTGATACATGCAGCTTCCTATGTTAATGAACTACTGGCATTAGGCACAGAGGCAAATAGTGCGTTATTTCTCTCTTCTGTCCATGTGCATCTCAGTCAAAAGCAGTCACAAGCAGAGACATGCGAGTAGGCTGCCCTACCTCATCTGAGGCTACAAGACAGGCATTACATAAATGTGGTCATGACTGTAGGCCACCATGTTGAGCAGGGCACTGGATGCTTCACTGGAGTTTACTTCACTTGTATTTGTGCACTCTTTCTCTTATTCAACTCAATGCAAGTGTTGACACATGATGCTAGACTTGTGAACTTGCTTGATTTAATGGCAACACAGGAATTAAGGGAGGCGGTGAAAGGAAACAGAGGTCCTTGAAGGGGGATAGTGAAACCTATGGACAGATGTGGATCATTCATTGGCAGTAAAAGTTGATTATTCTAGATTGATCTTCAATAGAAGTGTTTTCACAGGTGTCTTAACATGAGCTGCAGACCATGCTGTCCTTCTGGGTTAGAAAAGCTCAACTGAAATGTGCCTGAATCAAATGACCCCTGATGTTGACAGCATTCTGATGAGACACTCAAGCCCTGCGCTGACCCAGGCCACCTCCCTGTGCAGCTGGAGCACCTCTGTGTCCAACATCTTCCTCCTCCCTCCTCTTCATCTTCCACCTCCTGCTCCTCCTCTTCCTTCAATAAGCTGTGTCATTTCAGGATATCACCTTCTTCAAGATCCACAGCTTTCCAGAGGGCCATGTTATGGGAGCACAGCATACCACCATAACGGGTGACACCTTTAAAGCAATATACTCAGGGTGCCACTTGACCAAACCAGATCTTCAGAGATCTAATGGCCTGCTTGATGGTAGTCCTTGCAAATGGCTTAGGTTGTAGCACCTCTGTGCCTCTGTCTCAAAGTCTGATAAAGGTGTGAGTGCCATCTCTTCAGATGATAGCCCTTATCCCCTAGAATCTATCCACAGAGTTTGGGGTTGGAATGAAGAAATGATGAGCTGCAGCAATCATGACTGCCAGAGGATGAAGGTGTCATGGTGACTGTCAAGAAAGCATGCAGATGCATGAAGTTCTTGTTGTGGTTGCAGATCAGTTGAACATTGAGCAAGTAGAAGCCCTTCCTGCTGAAGAATCTCACTGGGCAGACAGTCGGTACCTTGATAGCGGCATCGAGTAAAATTGATAACAGCCTGTGCCTGGGAATCCAGTGATGGCGGCCAAATACACTGTTCTTTGTGCCTGCAAGGCCCCACCTGAATGGAATTTAATTTACTGCCCAGCTCTCGCAAATAGATCACCAGTAACCTTTGAGATGCAATGATGTGCAGCCATTTGCAAGATGCCACAAAAATCTGCTGCTGATCCTTGGAAGGAGCCAAAGAGAAAGAAGTTCAAGGCCTCAGTGACTTTGATGCCAGTGAATGGCGAGCAGTGCTGTGAGGTGTGAGGCCTTCTAGAAAAGGGCACAAATCTCAGTGACCATTTGCTGGATAGGCAGCACTGCTTTACAATGGTGTGAAGGCAGGTCACGATCATCTGCTCAGCCCGCCATTGGCGGGCTGCATTTCCTGTCATCAGTCAGCAGGGAGTTAATTGTAATACATCAGCACATCATTAAAAGGCCATCCCGCCAGGCTTTTGGAACCCCGCCGTATTATTCGTCCACATGGCGGGAAAGCACGCCAATGTGTTTCATGACAGCATGCAGGCGACATGCACTTGGCGGCCTTCACTCTGGGGGATCTGAGGTGAGTGAACAGCAGCGTTCTCCACAGCTCGCCTGTTGTTTACAGGCCTCAGGGGTGCCAGGGCAACTGATGCCTGGCCTTGGGGGGGCGAATACTGAATGGCGGGTGGGGGGAGGTGTGGTGTCCGGGGGCAAGTGCTGGCCAGCCTCGGAGGCAACTGTTGAGGAGAGAAGGGTGTCCAGGGGCAAGTGCTGGTCAACCTTGGAGGTGACTATTGTCGATTGTGGGGGGGCAAGGGGTCAAGTGCTACCCTGGCGTTGCATCCCGTGCACAGGTAATTGAGGTGGGGGGCAGGGTAAGCGAGGGAAGTGGCCACGCATTAGGGACACCTGTATAAACTGACCATGCCTCTGCAACTGAGATAGATCAGGCGCAGCCACTGTGATATGATTGGGGTCAGGCTCCTAGCCTGCCCGCCCATGCAAGCAACGCAGAGGCACCAAAAAGCCTTACCCCTCCACCCACCCCCCACCTCCCCAGCACAAACTTTGAGCCTGCCACCACTTCATCAGGCCACGGAACAGTTGGACTGCATGCGGTGTACAAACTCCTCCCCAACGCTGGCTGGCCATGTAGCAGTCTCTGCTGGAGGTGCTCATGGCCCCTTGCAATCTCAGCATCCCGGTTTGGACCAGTGTTCCCCATGTCGCAGGTTTTCAGGGCAGCCATGCAGCGCACTCATCTCTGGCCATCCGAGGGGTAACCTGCACTCTCCGGGAAGTGTTAAAGGGCAGTCACACAGGGCCAGGAAAGGCGCTAAGTACAGCCATGATAACCACGTCTCTCTCTCTTTCATGCTGCAGGAGGACCATGTCAGGATCATAGATCCTGGTGACCTAGCTGTATGCTTGATGGCCTACAGAGACCGTAGAAGACTGAGGAGAGAGCAACTGAGGGTCCTGGCTGCACAAAGGCAGGAGCTGCAGCCTCATGAAGAAGGGGCAGCAGGAGCTCCCGCACACGCTGCCCAGGAGCGACAGTGAGCCATGGCTGGTCGGCGTCTAGTGACACACAGAGTCTATAGACGCTGCCTGCCACTACCGCAGATGACTGAAAACCACTGTTGCTGACAACTGCGCATGTCTAGGGACCTGGTGGCTTACTGCACTTACTGCAGGACTTGGTGCCAAGGGGACATGGAGGGCATCCACTGCCAGTGGCTGTGCAAGTGACCGTGACACTCATTCTATGCCAGTGGCTTCTTTCAGGGCTCCACAGGTGACCTCTGTGGGATTTCACAACCCACCACCCACAAATACATCCATGAGGTCACGGATGCCATCTTCTCCATGACACACAACTTAGTGCATTTCACCCAGGACTGGGACAGCCAGGATGCAAGGGCCATTGGATTCGCCCTGATCTCGGAATTCCCACAGGTACAGGGTGTGATTGACTGCATTCATGTGATGCTCAGGTCTCTGTCACTACACTGGGTGGGCTTCATCAACCACAAGGGCTTCCACTCACTGAATGTGCAGCTGGTATGCAACCACCAGAAACGCATCCTTCAGGTGTGGGCCCGGTTTCCAGGGAGTGTGCACGACGCCTACATCCTCAGTTGCTTGCAGATCACTGCAATCTTCCAGGGTCCACAGAGGCTGCAGGGTTGGCTCCTTGGGGACAAGGGCTACCTGTAGAGGCCGTGGCTGATGACACCCGTGTGGCAGCCTTAGACTGCAGCAGAGCAACGCTATAATGACACTCATGCAGCAGTTCGCAACTTGGTGGAGCAGACCATCGGGATGCTGAAGATGCAGTTTCAGTGCCTGGACCAGTCGGGTGGAGCCCTGCAATACAGTCCACAGAGGGTGTCAAGCATCATTGTTGTCTCCGGCGCCCTTTACAACCTGACACTGCAACTGGGAAATGAGCTGGCTGAGGAGATGGAGGAGCTGCATGTCTCCTTCGATGAGGGTGAGGGGATCCTCGGTGGTGACGATGACAGGGATGAGGTTCTCGCACTGGCTAGATGAGGCAGGTGCGCTCGGGAGGCCATCATAGTTGCCATATTTGTGGAGGATGATGACATGCAGTGAAGTGTCCCCATAGATCCTCACATTGCAGTTGTGAATGTCTGGCTTATGGCAGCACCAATACCCTCTGTGAGAATGCTCCTGTCATGGTGATGCAGGGGAGGCCCTAATAATCACTCAATTACAGGAGGATGATGACAACATGCATTGAAGAGACTTCATAGATCTTCACATAGCCTCTGAGAATGTCTGACTCCTGTTTAACTGAGGGCAGCTCACTTGTGCTCCAGGATCAGGGCCATCTCAGAGACGCATGAAACTTTAGACACATCTGATGCTGTGTCCGCCTTCAACACCTCAGCCCTTCAGGAGCTGGTGCACAGCATCACTGGTCTCAGATGTTGGTATGATGATGGCCAGCCCCACCTTAAAGGTGCTGAGGGCACATAGAGAGAATGAGAGAACTCTGTGGTGCCTGCCCACTACATTCTGGCAGCAATAACCAGCGCCACCGAGGTGCAGGCATCAGTAATGTTTCCAAGAAGTGTGAGGCTGGACCATCACTGTGCTCTGAAGGCTGCACAGAGCACAGGGAAAAGACATTGGACTGAGACATCTGCCTTTTATCTTGTGCAGAAAGGTTTCACATCTGAGTGACATGAACAATGTTCATCAGAACAAGAAGCCACAGGCAGGGAGGCATTCTTAGGAGTTTATTGCCAATAGTGAACAGTATATACAAGTGATCAACACCCATGGTCAGGCTGTGCAACTACTTTTACCTAACTTTCCTAACCCTGCCACTTCGTCTTGGTGCTCCCCGGATATCCACAGCAGAGGTGGAGGCAGCCTGCTGACTGTGACACCCTATCTGTGATGACTTTGGCGGGTGTACTCTGGAGGGCCGAGACTTGGTGGGCCCCGGCCTGTTTTCGGGGTCCTGCTGTGTGGCAGTAGCACCCTCCTCGGCCTGTTGAGCTGGAGCTGCAGAGGTCACAGGGAGAGGGGATGCGGATGGGCTGGTCACTCCCAGAGTTACCTGGCCCCAGAGTGTGCACCTGCTGATCCTCCTCCCTATGGGTGCCCGAGGGACCCTGGCTGACTCCGTGAGTGGAAGGGGTAGCTGGAGAGAGATCGAGCTGTCCAGCACCCCTCTTGCGTACACACTATTGGAGGCCAACTACGGCATCAGCAATGGAGTTAAGCACGCGCAGCAGTGCAGGAGTGACATCCTGGACCAAGGTCTCCCTGGCGGCCGCCATCCTGCCAGTGTTGACCTCGGTATGTTGGCATGCCGGCGCAATTACCTCAGCCTGAAGATGGACAGACTCCTCCATTGTGCCTTGCAACCTGAAGAGTGCAGCGGACATCCCTTCCTGATGTTCCCGAGCTTGCCTTTGCAGCTCCAACAACTGTGACATGACCGAGTCCAGAGGCTCGTCATCTGACTCAGACTCAGAAACGTTCTGGCCTCCAGCAGTCCTCCGAGAACCAGGGACCTGGGATGTCCCTGCCTCCGACTGCTGTGAATCAGAATTTGCGATGTGCTCACCAACTTGTGATCCCGAGGCTACTCTAAATCTATGTCCCACCGAGGTGTGTGTCTCTGCACTGGTGGAGGGTGTGGGTGAGTGCTGTGATGGGACTTCAAGGAGGATGCCTTCAAATTCCTCTTCAGAGGTTTCTTCAGGGCTTGATTGGAGGCCCTGGGTCATGGACTCTGTCGGCTGTTTTGGCAACTGTGCCTGCGAAAGCAAGGGGAGATAATTAGTGCATGGCAGTGGCCTTTGAAAGAGGATGCATCACTCAAGGCATGGTTGTTTGATGGATGTTGCATTGCTGCACCCTCACTTGGTAGAGCAGCGCCAACCACATCGTCAACACAGGCCTGGTCCCGATCATCGCCAGCCAGCTGGATGGCTCTGTTTTCAAATTCTGTCAGAACTTTGATCTCCAGCATCCCTCCACCTGTCTGCAACCTTTCCCTCCTGCTGTGTGCCAGTTTTTCCTGCATGATAGAGATGGGGAGGGTGTATCAGGATGCCTGCCGGGCCAGATGATAAGTATGCCTGGCCTGTGTGGGTGGTGAGTGGTTCCATGGACAAGCTGAGGACAATGACAGTGTGTGTGAAAGAGTGAATGGTGATGTCCCTTGCACTGGCAGTGGGTGAGGGCCCTGTGAGTGTGAGAGTTGGAAGTGATGAAAATGGTGACTTACCCTTGTGGAACGGAGGAGATCATTCATCCTTTTGCGGCACTGGGTGGCTGTCCTCCTCTGCTGGGCGTTTGCACTGACAACCGCTGCAGCTGCCTCCCAAGCCAGGTTGGTGACTTTGCTGCCCATCCTGCGGCCAGAGTAGGGGTAGAGGTGGGCCTCCACAACATCCAGCAGTCGCTCAAGGGACCCGTTGTTGAAGCGGAGGGCTGCAGTCTTTTTTCCTTTGCTGGCCATGCCTCCCAGACAGTGGTGGTGAGCTGATGGCGATGAGTGCTTTGCTGGCAGCTACCTTTTAAAGATGGCAGCCGGCGTGATGCAACAGCGGGGTGATGGCAGGTGGGCAAATGAGGGTCCGCCCGCCATGGGAACTGCGTGTTTCCCGGGAATTAATAAATAATGAGGCAGGCTCGGGCTGATACAACGTGAAAACCCACCATTTTCGTCGGCGGGTAGGACTCCATTTTACCCGCCTGCTACTGCACTTAGTGCAATTCTGGGAAAATTCCACCCATTAATTTAGAGCTACCCTACATTTCTGCATTTAGCCATGTCTTAAATGATTTCAAGGTTTCTATCTTTATCAATCTGCTCAGAAGCCCATATTCCAAGACGTTATTCTACATGGAAATCCTGATATCAGTTCTAAAATTATCTTTTAATAATGTGGATTCATATCCTCCTGTTTAATTTACAATGTTCCAGATTCCATATCACAAAATATCTTTTACAGTGTATACCTTTATAAGATCACCTCTCAGATGCCCGCTTCACAGGCAGCAAAGCTCAAATCTCTTCAATATTTACATGTAACTCAGACTCCTGATAATAGAATTCAGCCTTGTGACTCTTATCTGCACTACATCTTACACTTGCTATGTCAGCCATGGCTTAAATGGTAGTACTCTCACCTCTTAGTTATGTCAAGAAGCTATCATATTTTTCTTAATATTATTGTGGGATATTTTAAAACAGGCTTGTGTGTGTGTGTGTGTGTATGGTTCTGTGTGTGTGGCTAATTTAAATAAACTGGAGACGATTATACTGCAAGGTTTAAATTATCAAGAAGTTAGGTGTAATATTTGAAATGGAGGTGAGTAAAGCTAGGGTGAGGTCAGCAGATAATTTGTGAATGAAATCTGCATTTTTAGATAAGTGGAGAAGTGGTTGATTTTCACAGGTACATGGAAAATGTTTACAACTGGCAAGATAAATAAGGCAAGGTTATTACACTGATTTTTCCCAAAAATGCTGGCCACATTGAGAATATGAAAGATTTTTATATTCTGAGAGAAGTAACTTCTAAAGACAAGTGGAAACAATGGGATTTACAGGTCAAAAGGGATAAAATATATTTAAAGAAGGATGGAAGGCTGTGTGAGTTGTGGCCATGTGAGATCTTGAAAGGTGACTGTGTGAAACAGACTTGCGGAAAAAACCACTAGCCGCCCTGCAGAAGTTTGCTGCTCCAGTAACCAAAGTTGTGTTAAAAGCCTTTGGAATTCCATTGTCCAGTGGGTGCTTGTGGTAAGACTGCTGGATGACTTTATAAATTTGGAATCTATTTGGACTGTTGCCTTAAAGGGGTTGTGTAGTTGGGGGTCTAGTTAAGTGGAAATTTTGGGAGCTGTTTTAACTGTGTAACTGCAATAAATGTAATAAATGTTTTATTTAATCTTTAAAATCTCAAAAGGTGGTAGAGGGCCCATTGCTTCTGACTTAGTGCACCAGCCTTCTCGTAATAAATACAGATTGCAAAATCGTTGTGATTGCATGGCCAAGTTTCCCTTGTGGATTTGGTCAGCCTGGCAAGTACCACGTGCCATACCATAACAGTTAGAAACTTGTAGGTTCAAGTCCCACTACTGGACTTGAGCTCAAAATTCCAGCCTGACCCTCCAGTGCAATACTGGGGGGTGCTACACAGTTACTATTGCTGAATTCCCTTGCTATCTATATTCAGGGGTTGCCATTGACCAGAAACTGAACTGGACTAGCCAAGTAAATATTGTGGCTAAAAGACAGATCAAAGGCTGGCAGTTCTGCATCTAGTAACTCTCCCCTGACTCTCCAGAGACTGTCCACCATCAGCAAAACACAAGTCAGGAGTGTAATGGAATACTCTCCAGTCACTTGGATGAGTGCAGCTCCAATAAAACTCAGAAAGTTCAACACCATCCAAGACAAGCTAGTCCATCTGATCGACACCCCAGCCGCCACATTAAACATCCACTTCTTCCACCACTGGTGCACGGTGGCATCTACAAGATGCATTGCAGCAAGTTGCCAAAGCTCTTGCGACAGCACCTTCCAAATTTGCGAGTTCTACCACCTCAAATAACAGGAGCAGCGTATGCATGGAAATCCACCTGTAAGTTTCCCTCTCAGTCACACACCATCCTGACTTGGAACTATATTGCTGTTCCTTCATTGCTACTGGGTCAAAATCCTGGAACTCCCTGCACCTCCACCCCAACCATGCCCCCTCCCCAACTGTACTGTGGGTGTACCAATATCATATGGACTGCAGCTGTTCAAGAAGATAGTTCACTACCACTTTCCCAAGGGCAGTTAGGGCAACGATTGCTGGCTTTACCAGTGATGCTTTTATCCTAAGAACAAATAAAAACAAATGCTGGGTTTGTCAATTGCCCCTCTACATTGTTAGGACTTATTAAGTACAAAGTTCCAAGAGTCCTAGGTCTCTTTCAGCTTCATCCTTAGTTATTTTAACTTTATCCATGCTGCTCATTTTCCATCCTAGGTACAATACAAAAGTACAGTGCCTTGCATTAAATTTCATCCACCATTGTTTGGTTCACTCATTTTTGCTTAAGCTCAATACATAGATTCTGGTTTGCCTCCAATAGTTATGAGCTGGAATCAAGGTTGTATGGGTGAGAAACAGAGCAAAGGAGGAGGAGGAGGCAGAGAGTGACCAGTAGAGGGCCATTATTTGGGAAAAGAAAACAGCTTATCGCATTTAGTCTCTGTAATGTTATAATCTGTAATACATCATCAGCATGCCCAGTGTGTAACAATGTCATTAAATATGTGATCTGGCTACTTTGGTGTCTCTCTGTCTTTACAAGTGCCTCCCAATCTATAACAGATTTTGGTGTAGAAATGGTGTAGAAAAGTGCAAACATTTTTGTAGCAAACAGCGGCAAAGACCGTGATGAACAAAAGAAACCGAAAAATAATGAAAGTGAGCACATTGTGGCACTGAAGAATTTATCACTACATTGTAACTTTGATACAATCTTATAGGCTGTGCTTTGAGAGACGTTTGTGTGTGGACTGAAAGAATCCAGACAAAGTTACTAAGCATACAAAATCTTATGGCTGAGTAAGGTTGCTTTTACTATGGAGAAGGCATAAAAGAATGCTTGAGAATTTTGTCCCATGACTAGTACAGCTTCTGTTCACTGTCAGAAGGCTTCTGCCAAAACTAAAGCGAAGAAGCTTGATCAGAATACTGTTGTTGGTATAAGTTTAGTGACTCGCTTCACTGTAAAAGCAACCACACTGCATAAGCATTTCAGTATAGAAATGCAAAATGCTTTGGTCAAAAGATAGGCTGTATTGCAACTGCTTGCCGAACGAAGGCCAGGAGAAAGAAAACTCTTTCCAGGAGTAATGGAAAACAGCAACATAACAAGGGTGGAATTCACAATCTTGAATTGAATCCAGAGTGTTCAAATGAGGAGGAGCAAATGAGTATTTATGCCACTAGCAATCACTCAAATGAAAAAGACTTCTGTCTGAAGATGTTGGTAAATCAACAGTAAGAACATAGGAACTATGAGCAAGAGTAGGCCATTCGGCCTCTCGAGCCTTCTCTGCCATTCAATGCCATTTTCCTGTACTATCCCCATATCCCTCTATATCTTTAATATCTAGTAATCTATCAATCTCTGCATTGAATATACTCAATGGCCAGGATTTCCTGGTCGGCGAGCGGGGTGCGGGGCCCGCTCGCCAACACGTAAAATCATGCAGGATGACGTCGGGCAGAATTCCCGACATCACCCCGCCTCATTTCAATTTTCAGGTGAGTGGGGCCTCAGCAGAATCAGCTGTGCACCCGCCGACCTGTCAATGGCCAATTGAGGCCATTGACAAAGTAACTGAAGTACTTAATGGACCTGCCCATCCAACTTAAAGGTTGGCGGGCAGGCCAGAAGCCCTGGCGGGCATTGGAAAAAGCATGAAATCTCATCCACGGGTGGGATGAGGTTTCATGTAGGTTTTTAAATTTTTAATAAAAGTGTTAATGAAAGTGATGGGCATGTCCCAACTCATGTGACAGTGTCACATGAGGGGGCATGTCAGGGGAATTTTTTTCTTCTATTGTTAACATTTTTAAGTTTGGCGCTGATCTCCCTGAGGCAGCGTCAGAGAGATGAGTGCGCTGTTCTGCGCGCATGTGCGAAACAGCGCACTCTCGGTTTAAGGAATCCCCCCACCACCCGCACAGGGAGCGCATAGTGCTTCCTTCTGGACATCTCGCTGGGCGGGACTTAATTGGCCCGCCCATGTAAAATGGTGGCGTGCCTCCGGTTGGGGGTGCTGATCGGAAGCGCGCCTCCACATGCCTGCTCCTAAACTTACCCCCGTTGGGGGGAAAATTCTGCCCAATGACTGAGCCTCCACAGCTCTCTGGGGTAGAGAATTCTAAAGATTCACCACCCTCTGAGTGGAAGAATTCCTCCTCATCTCAGTCCTAAATGACCTATCTCTTATCCTGGGATGGTGTCCACCGGTTCCAACCTGCCCCCCAGCCAGGTGAAAAATTCTTCCTGCATCTACCCTGTTGAGCCCTATAGGAATTTTGTACGCTTCAACGAGATCACCTCTCATTCTTCTAAACTCCAGAGAATATAGGCCCAGTCCCTTCAATCTCTCCTCACAGGACAATCCCACCATCCAAGGAATCAACCTGGTGAACCTTCGTTGCACTCCCTCTATGGCACGTATATCTTTCCTTGGGTAAGGAGACCAAAACTGTGAACAATACTCCAGGGGCAGTTTCACCAAGGCTCTATACAATTGCAGTAATATGTCTTTATTCCCGTGCTCAAATCCTTTTGCCATAAAGGCCAACATACCACTTGCCTTCCTAATTGCCTGCTGCATCTGCATGTTAGCTTTCGATGACTTCTGAACAAGGATACTTAGACCCGTTTGGACTTCAAAACTTCCTCATCCCTCACCATTTAAGAAATACTCTGCATTTCTGTTTCTCTTCACATGTGGATAACTTCACATTTTTTCACATTATATTCCATCTGCCAGTCTTGCCCACTCACTTAGCCTGTCTAAAGGTCATTAAAACCTCTCTGTATCCTCTTCACAACTCACATTCCCACCTAGTTTTGTGTCATCAGCAAACTTGGAAATATTAATTCGTTCCCCACATCCAAACAAGAATCCTTGCGGTACCCCTCTAGTCACAGCCTGTTAACCTGAGAATGACTTGTTTATTCCTACTCTCTGTTTTCTGTCAATTAACAAATTCTCAATCCATGCCAGTATATTACCCTCACTCCCATGCTTACAACCTCCTATGTGGGACCTTATCAAAAGCCTTCTGATAATCCAAATACACCACATCCACTGATTCCCCGTTATCTATTCTGTTAGATTCTCAAAAAACTCTTAACAGGCTTGTCAAACATGATTTCCCTTTCAAATCCATGTTGATTTTGTCCAATCCTACCATTATTTTCTAAGCGTCCAGTTATCACATCCTTTATAATTGATTCCAGCAGTTTCTTTACTACTGATGTCAGCCTAGCAGGCCTGTAGTTCCATGTTTTCTCTCTCCTTCCTTTCTTAAATAGTGGGGTTAAATTTGCTACCTTCCAATCTGCAGGAACCATTTATCGTCTATAGAAATTTGAAAGATGTCCGCTAATGTATTCACTATCCTTACAGCACCTTTTTCAACACTCTCAGCCAATTTTGGATCCAATGTGCCACTTTGCCTTGGATCCCATGGGCTCTTACTTTCTTGACCAGTCTGCCATGAGGGACCTTATCAAAAGCCTTGCTAAAATCCATGTATACCACATCAAATGCATTATCCTCATCAACATTCCTGGTTACCTCCTTAAAAAATTCAATCAAATTTGTCAAACACGGCCTTCCCTCAACAAATCCATGCTGACTATCCCTGATTAATCCATGTCTCTCCAAGGGCAGATATATTCTGTCCCTCACAAGCCTTTCTAGTAACTTCTCCAACACTGAGGTTAGACTGACTGGCTGCTGCTTCCAACCTTCGGGCAGCATCATGGTTCTGATTTTTTTTCTTTTTAAAAGCCCATCAGAAATCCACAAAGCTGCCTGAAGGTCAACAGTAGTGCAGCAACTGTCAGGAGACAGCTCTTGCTTGAAAAAAAAATGGTAAGTCAAATCCCCGTAACTTCAGAACCAAATGGAAGTGTGTTGGGGGGTTGGAGGCGTTGGAGGTTGGGGAGAAGAGATTGGAGGGGGAGGTTGGAGGTTGGCGGGTAGTTGGGAAGGAGTGGTTAGAGGAAGGAAGGAGGGAGGTTTGGGGAGAGATCGGAGGGGCAGTTGGAGGGAAGTTAAATGGGGTGTGGGGGAGAGATTGGGGGGGGTTGGGGAAGTGGTTAGAGGAGGGGTGGGGATGTTGGGGGAAGTGGTTAGAGGAGGTTATGGGGATGAGGTTGGAGTGGGGTGGGTGGGGGTTGGGGGAGGTTAGAGAGGGGTGGCGGGGAGGTTGGGAGTTGAAGTTAGAGGGGAGGTTGTGGTGTGGTCTGGGGGAATAATGGTGGGTTTGGGGGCTAGGTTAGCGAGGGTATGGGGTAGGTTAGAGAGGGGTGGGGTTTTGGGGAGGAGTTTAGGAGGAGTTGGAGGGGAGGTTAGAGGGGGGAGATTTGGGGGAGGTTAGCTATAGAATTGAATTGTTTTTGTAAATGTAGTGGTTTCTTTGTAGCCACTTTCCTAACATCAGTTGATTGCTCTGTGAATAAGTATCCATAGAGAATCAGCATTGGGCCTCCAATTTCACCATTGCTACAGTCGCTCTGCCTATTGCATGCAGGTGTAATGAAAGAAAGACAAAACCTATATTTATACAGCACCTTTCATGATGCCCCAAATCGCTTTACAGTCAATTAAGTACTTTTGAGTTGTAGTCACCGGTATAATGTAGGCAATGTTATCAAATGGCAAAGCAGGCGCGAGGGGACGAATAGCCTACTCCTGTCAATATGTCATTCTTGGATGGATGAAATGACTTGGGCTAGGTGGCCTTTGTCATCTATAATTATCTTGCGAATAGAGAGTAGAATCATGGTTGGAGCTCTGTTTATTTTGTGGGGGTGAGATAGCTAGGACTGGAGTGAGTAATGGGTTCATAGTGAATCAGTAACCTGTTTTACACTGCACATGATTCTCAAGAATCTTTTCCATTGACTTCAATCTTGTCATTTTGTCAACTTACCTATTATCCCACTCTAGCTTGATGTTTTTTATGTGTTTTTGAGGTATTGAAATATTGTGATAAAGTTGTATTGCATTGTAGATGCTGAAAGTAGGTTGTAGTAAGAAGCAGCAATCAGCAGATTCTTCAGACTTTCTGATCAAGAAAACACAGATACAATTGTGAACCATTCAGTCTTTGTTCTCCAGCCTCTTAAAAGTTGTGCTACGCACTGAGTACTCCAATGCTTCTCACTGACAGTGATGATCTACATTGTTCAATGATCCCACTTTGTTGCTCAGGAGTCATTCTATCTGTCTACCCTGTGAGATTACTGATAAAATAGAATCCAATTACACAACTTGTATGAAATAATTATATTGGCCAGCATCTTCCGGTCGGTGAGTGGGGGCGGGGCCCACCAGCCGACGTGTAAAATGACGTGGGGATACGTTGGGCGTATGTCCTGATGTCACCCCACGTCATTTAGATTTTCAGTTGGCGAGCGCACAGCCAAATTGGCTGTGCGCCCGCCGAACTGTCAATGGCCTATTATGGCCTTTAAAAAACTAATTAACCTGATTGATGGATCTGCCCATCCAACCTTAAGGTTGGCGGGCAGGCCAGGAGCCCAGGCGCGCCTCGGAAAAAGCATGAAACCTCATCCATGGGCGGGATAAGGTTTCATGGGCGGGATAAGGTTTCATGAAGGTATTTAAATTATCAAATGCTTAAATAAAAGTTATGGACGTGTCCCAACTCATGTGGCAGTGTCACGTGAGGGGACATGACAGGGAATTTTTTTTATTACCTTTATTTCAACTTTTGAATTGGAGCCGATCTCCCTGAGGCAGCACTTTGCCTCAGGGAGATCTGTGCACTCTTTCGCGTGCATGCACGAAAGAGTACACTCCTGACTGAGGGAATCCCCCCCTGCCTGCACAGGGAGCGCATAGCTCCCGATGGGCGGGGGGAAATGCTGCTCATTGAATAATATCAAGCACCCAAGCAGAAGAAAATCTTCTTCTACTCCTACAGAGTGAAAAGATCTTCTGCAGTTTATCTTGGTTCTAAGTATTGAATCTTTCCCCAAATATGAAGTTACTGTCACCGTGGCCATATGGTGCCATGTGCAGAACATGTTAGTGAGGGCTGAGGCAGTCACCAAAATCAATGTTATCTGCACAGTGTTATAAATAACTAATGGGATATTAGCCTGTCAGATTAACAATGTTGCATGATGCTGTTAAAATAAAATTTGTACTTTCTGGTTTGTTTAATAGTCACTGTGGGGTCATCTATAAGGCGCACACAAACTAACACTGCATTATATTGTTACTGCTCTTAATATTAGTGACCCATGTTGCATATACTTGTAACCAGATGCCAACAATGGGCAATAACATTTTACCAGGATCTTTCTGTGATTGTTGAAGTGATTAATGAATCCTGAAAGGGGGAAAAATTATCATGCATGATTGAGGGGGAGGGTTAAAGTGGCGGGGGGGCGGGGGGGGGTGGGTGCGGTGGTGGAATAAGAGGCATGAAAACAGGAAAAGCACCAAGGCCCCTGATTTCTCTCCCTTGCCCTGATCAGAAGTGAAATGCTAAATAAAAAGCAGGTTGCAGGAAGATTTTGCTTTGGAGAGGAATATTTTGAGGGTTGTTCTTGCCCTCCAAGAAGGCTGTATTTTCAAATTATTGTGATGTTTCAAATCACTGCATGGGATTTCTTGCAGTCATGCAATTTACTGAATAGAGGCAAGTGCAGTGGTTTTCTTATGTTTAAATGCAAGATGCTGCTGATATTTTTTTGATTTTCTCAAAAAGAACATCTGATTTAGGATCACACTTAAATGAGCTTCTGGGTTGCTTTCAAGAGGGAGCCAAAAATTAATATTGACTCATGTGGAGGATATTAAATATTTCAGAAGCAATTTGTGACTTTATATCTCGTGGAATAAACTATATATCTTGCCATCTCTAAAGAAATTCTATTTCTAAAGACATGCAGTTATTAAAAGCAGTTTCATTGTCAGTTTTATTCTTCAAGTACAACTTCTAAAAAATTGTGGCCTATAATTCAGAAATTACAACATGCCACACAGTGAAAGGATTTGTTATGGCTCACAGGGAGTATTATGAAACTAGTTCAAGGAAAAATATCCTGTTTTGTTAATCTCATACTGCTGAAAACTCACCCAAAATAAATTTGGAGCAAGAGAACACACACTGCAGTAGCACATCTGTTGCAGTTTGCTCTGCAAAATAGTTACATTCCCCCAGTTTTTTGGTTTGAATTGTTGACCTTCTGCAGTATGTGATCCAATATATGACTATGTGATCAACAACATCTGCTTGAAGTTTGCTAAAGGAATAGGTAACTGGCGCGCAGTGTCGCTGAAAGAGTCAGTGTACACAGTATTAATGCCAATGCTTACAGAAAAGAAGAATATTATGAAGGATGTAAGCTAGTATCACTAAGTAGCGAACAACTGGCTTGTGTACATACTGTTCTGTAGTAATCTTTTAAATATGAACCTAGTCTCCAGTTAAGTTGTGGTACTGTCGAGCAAAGAACAAGCAAAACCCTGCCAGGGAGATTGGAGCGCATCTCTGGGCCAATTTGATGAGGGTGGGGGGGGTTAGGAGGTGGGGGGCGATTGCAAGGGCAAGGAGGCATTCCTGCTGGACTGAGGGTGGCAGAAAGGCGACAGAATTCCTGCTGTCCCACCTGATTTTATTCCCCCACTGCCTCCCAGCCAGCACTCAGAGGGGGTGTTACATTCCAGTTTATAACTATGAGATTAGCATTTTCAGCAGCAAAATAATTCCCTTACCATCCCCTGCAAAAAATGATGATGATTTAATTATTCATTTTGTTCAATAACATATGTTTGAAGAGTTCTTCATCCACAGGTTAAACAATTTTATAGTATTGATATAAACAATTTGGGTAACAGGTTCATTGAAACCTCAGGCGGGTGGTTGTCCCTGCCTTTTTGTGAGTCTCCCCAGGCACCAGTAAGGGTCCCATGGTCAGGCTTATGAGCCATGACCAACATCAGAACATGCTTCAGCTATGTCTTCTGGACTGATGTGCTAGGCTCCCCCATCATTGAAGATGGGTATATATGTGGAGCCTTCTACTCTGGTTAGCTGTTTAATTGTCCACCACCACTTTCAACTGGATGTGGTAGGGCTGCAGATCTGATTCATTGGTTGTGGGTTTGCTTAGCTCTATCGCATGCAGCTTTTGCTGTTTGACATGCATGTAGTCTTGTTATAGCTTCACCAGGTTGGCACATCAATTTTAGGTATGCCTGGTACTGCTCCATATTGAACAACGGTTGATACCCTGACTCTTTGATAATTGTAGAGAAGAGGAATATGCCGGATCATGAGGTTACAGATTTTGGTTGAATACAATTCTGCTGCTGCTGATGGCCCAAAGTAACTAATGGATGACCAGTTTTGAGCTGCTAGATCTGTTTTCAATCTATTCATTTAGCACAGTGGTAGTGCCATGCAACACTATGAGTGATAGCCTCAGTGTGAAGATGGGACTTTAGCTCCACAAGGACAGTGAGATGGTCACTCCTACCACTACTGTCATGGACAGATACCCCTGTGACAGGTAGACTTGTGAGGGTGAGGTTATGTAGGTCTCCCCCCACCTTGTTGGTTCCTTCACCACCTGCCACAGGCCCAGGGCAGATATCTCCTGGAGGACTCGGCCAGCTCGTTCAGTGGTGGTGATACAGAGCTGCCCTTGGTCATGGGCATTGAAGGCCTAACTCAGAATACATTCTATGTACTTGCTACCCTCAGTGCTTCTTCCAACATGGAGGAGTGCGGTGGTCATCAGCAGGTTTCCTTTCCCATGTTTGACCTGATGCCATAAGACTTCATGCGGTCCAGATTCAATGTTGAGGATTCGCAGGGCAACTCCTTCCCAACTGTATACCACTGTGCCACCGGCTTTGCTAGGTCTATCCTGCTGGTAGGATAGGACATACCCAGAAATAGTGATGGGCATTGGCTGTATGGTATGTATGACTATGCCAGGCTGTTGCTTCACTAGTCTGTGGGGCAGCTCCCCCAACTTTGGCACAGGCCCCCCAGATGTTAATAAAGAGGATCTTGGAGGGTCAATTAGGCAGGGTGTGCCTTTGTTGTTTCTGGCGCGTAGGTCAATGCCGGTCTGTTCATTTTATTCCTTTTTAACTTTTCTGTCACAATTTGGTACAACTAAGTGGCTTGCTCGGCCATTTCAGAGGGCAACCAAATTGTGTGCATCTGGAGTCACATGTAGGCTAGGCTAGTTAAGGACGAAAGATTTCCTTCCATAAAAGACATCAGTGAACCAGATGGGGTTTTACAACAATCTCATAGATTCATGGGCCCAGAACTTCTGGTCTGTGGGGGAATGGTACCCCAGAGGTACCCAAGAAGATGCAGTGGGGGACCCCTCCAGAAGATGGGCTGGAGATCTCCCCAGAAGACCCCACTTGAGGACTGTATAGAAATTGCCCAGGTAGTTTAAACATCTAATGGGCAATTCGCTGCACTGGGAACCATCCGAAACTCGGATTTACATTGGAGGCTTTGGATGGTTCCAACTCTCTTATCCGAATTAGTTACCCAGGAAAAATTAGAAGGATTAAAACCACTTCTAACTCCTAGGTAACTATGGTACTGACCCCTTGATACCCAACTTGGAAGTTGGTGGGAGGGGGGTGTGGGTGGATCACCAAGACGCCCACCATCCCCCCTCCACGACTACCCTCCCAACCACCCAACCACCCCCACCCCCCGCCGGTTACCCCTCCAACCATGCGACACACCCCCTAGCTACCCCTCCCAACCACCCAACTACCCATCGAACCCCGGCTACACCCCACCCGCCCCCCAACTAACCCCTAACCCCAACCCCTCACTATCCATCCAACTACCATCCTAACCACCTGACTATCCCTTCACCACCCCAATGACCCCCGACACTTCCCCTGACTGCACCTGCACCACAGTCCCAACCTCCTACATCCCCACATCCCCCAGATGGACCCTCGACACATTCTACATCCTCCTAAATCAACCCATCCTACCACCCCCATCCTACCCACTTACCTTCTCCTTGGTTCCCAAAGTGCATTTAAACACAGGGACCTTTAAATTTACCTGGTTTACAGCAGCTAGTGCCATAAAAAGGTGGTGTGGTTTCACTTCCCTTGACGCTGCTGCTCTGCACTGGAAGGACTCTGGAACCAGGTATGCTGCACATTTCTCACCAGACCTGGTTCGGAAGAGTGGGCGAGAAATATGCAGCTCAGGACCTGTGCCATTCCTTGGAATTTCTGGCTCATGATCGCCATTACCGAGACTAGCTTTTAATTCAAGGTTCATTAATTGAGTTTAAATTCCACCAGCTGCCGTGGTGGGATTTGAACACATGTCCCCAGAGCTTTTATCTAGGCCTTTGGATTAATAGTCCTGGATTTGCAGTTGTGTCCAGCGGAACCGTAGTGGAATGAGATAATCAAAGGCAGTTCGGCTGGAAAGGGGATGTGCTGCTTGAGTACTTACTTCTGGTTCTCCTCTTCCTCTTCCTGCTTGCCATATCCCTGCTGACAAGGGCTGTTCCCTGATTATGACAAGATTGTGCAGGATATAGCAGACCACCATGAATCATGACACACACACACCAGTGAGTAATGTAGGGCTCCTTCGGAGCAAGCCAGGCAGGGGGACTGTTGTTTTTAACACCCTAATGTTTCGAAAGGCAGCATGACCCTCATTATATGAATGCTGGCCTTATGATTGGTTGTGCCAGATGTCATGCTGATAGCCATTGCCACCCAGCAGTCACCATCTGTTTGACATGGTGGCTCAAATATTGTGGGAACAGAAGAATGCAGTGCAGATTAAAAGCATCATGACTCCTGCCAGGATAGCAAACATATAGCAGCATGATGCACTGAGCGTGGTTGCACACCAACTGCACATTCAACAAGTGGTAACTTTTGTAGGTTTAGATACACCACCCAACAAGTCACAAGTGCACAGTTTAAGGCACCCTGCACCATGGGGAAGCTCTCTATCTCGGCAAAAACCACATGTAAGCTCCACCTGCTTCTCTCTGGTCAGGGAGTATACAATGGACTCCCTCTCCTGGCATAACGTGTCTGTGCCTTCTCTTATGAAGCAACGGATGGCGAACTGGGAGATGTCGCCTGCCCCAGCCTGAAACAAAGAAATTGAGCCATTGTCATCTTGACAGCTACTGTTAGTACCATTCTTGTGTAGTCAAAACTACTGAGGATTTCTGGCCCTTCAAACTGTTGTGGGTGGCAAAGTCTTGCAGTCCACATTATTTATAATTCCAAAAAATTATATTCCAATAAGAGGTGCTTCCAATGCATGAAGTTTGCCCATATTATTAAAATGAGGCTGATTATGTAATTAGTAGAAGAGTCAGCTGTTGTGAAATCAATCAGAAGCATCACCTTGTCCCGTATAACAGGGTTCATTGGCTGGATTTTCAAATCAACATTAGGAACTGGAAATGTGGGCTAGTTCTGGGACGGGCAGCTGAGTTAATAACTTTAATTGATATTTAAATGGCCTTAATAGGCCTTTGACAGTTCTTCATGGACGCAGCTGACTTGGCTGCGCACTCGCAAAACTGAAAATCTAAATGACGCGCGGTGACGTTGGGACATACGCCCGATGTCACCCGGCGTCATTTTACGCCTTGACGAGCAGGCCCCACCCCCACTCACCGAGCTAAAAATTCTGGCCAATGTGTCTTTGGCCAATACCTCTCTGGCCACAGGAGAGGTGTCAGAGGGCTGGAGGACAGCCAATGTGGTACCGTTATTCAAGAAGGGAGGAAGGGATAAACCAGGGAACTACAGGCCAGTCAGTCTAACCTCAGTGGTGGGGAAACTATTGGAAGCAATTCTGAGAGACAGAATTAATCTACACTTGGAGAGGCAAGGATTAATCAAGGACAGTCAGATGGTTTTGTTAAGGGGAGGTCATGTCTGACCAATTTGATTGAATTTTTCAAAGAGGTCACCAGGTGTGTAGATGAGGGCAATGCATTTGACATAGTCTAATTGGACTTCAGCAAGACTTTTGATAAGGTCCCGCGTGGGAGACTGATAATGAAGGTAAGATCCCATGGGATCCAAGGCAATTTGGCAAATTGGATCCAGAATTGGCTGAGTGGCAGGAAGCAGAGGGTGATGATCGAGGGGTGATTTTGTGACTGGATGCCTGTGTCCAATGGGGTTCCACAGGGATTGGTGTTGGGTCCCTTGCTGTTTGTGGTATATATAAACGATTTAGACTTGAATGTAGGAGGGTTGATCAGTAAGTTCGTGGATGACACAAAAATTTGTGGGGTGGTAAATAGTGAGGAGGATAGCCTTAGATTACAGGAGGATATAGACGTGCTGGTCAGATGGGCTGATCAGTGGCAAATGGAATTTAATCCAGATAAGTTTGAGGTGATGCACTTGGGAAGGACAAACAAGGCACGGGAATACACGATGAATGGTAGGACCCTGGGAAGTACAGAGGATCAGAGGGACCTTGGTGTACATGTCCGCCGGTCCCTTAAGGTAGCAGGACAGGTAGATAAGGTGGTTAAGAAGGCATATGGGGTACTTGCCTTTATTAGCCGAGGCATAGAATATAAGAGTAGGGAGGTTATGCTGGAACTGTATAAAACCTGCTTAGGCCACAGCTAGAGTATTGCGTGCAGTTCTGGAATCCGCATTATAGGAAGGATGTGATTGCACTAGAGAGAATGCAAAGGAGATTTACCAGGATGTTGCCTGGGTTGGAGAGTTTTAGTTATGAGGAGAGATTGGATAGTCTGGAGTTATTTTCCCTGGAGCAGAGGAGATTGAGGGGGGACATGATTGAGGTGTACAAAATTATGAGGGGCATAGATAGGGTAGACAGGAAGGAGCTTTTCCCCTTGGTGGAGGGATCAATAACCAGGCGGCATAGATTTAAGGTAAGGGGCAGGAGGTTTAGAGGGGGTGTGAGGAAGAATTTTTTCACCCAGAGGGTGGTGGGAATCTGGAACTCACTGCCTGAAAGGGTGGTAGAGGCAGAAACCCTCATAACATTTAAGAAGTATTTGGATGTGCACTTGCGATGCCATGGCATACAAAGCTATGGGCCTGGTGCTGGAAAATGGGATTAGAATAGTCAGGTACTTGTTTGACCGGCGCAGACTCAATGGGCCAAAGGGCCTTTTTCTGTGCTGTAGATCTCTATGACTTTATGACTATGTTTTGCAGCATGGCATTTCTATGATTGACACACATTCTGTGTACAGAAGGGTGTACAGAAAGGTAGAAAGATAGGAAATGGGGAAGCTACATTAGTGTAGTCCTGAGACAGGAGCTTGTTAAGTCACAAGGCTACAATAATCAAAATTCCGTCTAACCAATCACTGCTATAAAATGAAACATCACCTAATTTTTAAGTCATAAATGTCATGATGAGCAAAAAATGCATTGAGTATTGCTGAAAAAGAGAGTGCTAAGAATTACACTAACAACCAGATTGTCGGTCAAGCTCATAATATGGTTTGCTTATGCTTGCTGGAAGTGCATATATTCATATGCAAGATTCTGTCCTTTGCAGGCATTGCATCTTTATTGAATTAAACAAAAGTATGGGGGTAATAGTTCCCTGGTGCATTTTCCATGGCAATGTCTTGACCAATCAGAGTTAACTTGCAATGAGCAACCTTTTCTCATGCAGTATAAATTGTCGCTCCCTTTGAAATTAGTCTGTCCCGATGTGTACAAGATGAAAAGCTTCAACAACATGTCTTTTTTTTTCAGCAATGCACAAGTTCTGTATTACCAAGTGACTATAAAAAATGCATTCAACTAAAATTTAACTGAACAGCACTTGATCTGCTTCACTACCAATAAGCTCTTTGAAAACCTTATTATCTTTGGTTGATGATACATACAAATTTTTTAGTATTTACTTTCCTCATCAAAATTAGGCAGGGGCAAAATTTGATAGCCCCTGAAAGGAGCTATATTAACCTGTGTCTGCTTAACAGACAGCATGGCAACGTCATACTGCCTGTTGTTTTAAATGATTTCAGTGCCTAGTCAACACTAACCGTGCTCTTGATTGTTGAGAAATGGTTTAATACGTTAACGAGACCATGATGATATTAATGATGTGACTGTGACAACAGTGGTCAGAAGACTGAAAGGCTCCAAGAGGGCTAGGAGCAGAAGAGTCTGTCTCCTAAACAGCATATGCTTACTCTGAGGTCTTTGTAAATCGTTCTTAATAAAAGGTTTGACGTTAAACCATACTATCATAAGTCTGTCCAAAGTAAACAAAGCCTCACTAAGGTTAAATAAACCAGGAAAGCAAGGTATTAGTGAAACCTCAGCAGCAGCACCAAAAGCCATCAAAACATGGTGGCAGCACTGGAGGCCACAGTCTAGCAAACTGCGGCCACAAATCACTGACCCACGAGTGACGACTGGTGGAGGAAGAAAGTTGACTCCGTGGCGGTGAAGGACGGACCCAGAAAGTACCATTGTGAGGGTACAGTGAAAGAAACTTGACGGCAGCCACTACCACTTCCACAGCCTTTCCAACACATCAAAGGTCCATAGCAGGGACAAAGATGGGATCTCTGGAAAAAACAGTTCGAAGGGTACAGATGGTTTTGGCGTTGCAGAGAAAACCTCAAACACCAGGGCCTGAATTTCGTGCTCATCGGGTGCACGTGATCAGTGGGCCCGGAAGCGGCCGCGTTGTCCGCTTCTACCTGCGAACGTTGGTACAACGCGATTTCACGCTGGCTGGCCAATTAAGGGTCTGCCAGTGTGAAACGTGCCCAGACATTGGTGCAGCTCTGCCGATGGGACGGGAGCCTGATGGATGCTGGGTGGAATGATGACCCAGAGGAGGAGTATAAAATGAGCCCAGGCAGCTCCATAAAGGCTGCCAGGAGTTGGGGAGGAGCCTATCGGAGCAGTTGACGAGAGACTGGAAAATCTGGCATAAATGATGGCCTCAGCGCCTAGCGGGCACGGCAGGTGGGATGCCAATGCTAGTGGGCACTCTGTCCCATGATTCTCAGATGGCTGCCTGCATGCTCTAGTGGTGGCAGTGAGTTCCCAGCGTGAAATACTCATGCTGTGAGATGGCAAGAGGAGGCCACCCCACCAGATGAAGAAGACCTGAACAGAGGTGGCTGCCCAGGTGAGTGGGCATGATGTCGTGCACCGCACGTGGATCCAGTGCTAGAAATGGTTCAATGATCTTCTGTGCTCAGTAAGGGTGAGTACCAACTTGGCATGGAACTGAGTATAGATGTCTTGGAGAGTGGCCGTAAGTCACGGCTCTCAGGTGTTTGAGATGCATCGTGCCAAATGGCATATATCTCTGTGCCTGCCAAGGGTGGGAGATGTTGCCACTCACTTTGTGTGTATAGAAGGGCAAGGAGTGCCAATCTGATGGGCACCTCAAGCTGGCTCTCAGGGGGTGGTGGATCATGAAGCTAGAATAGTGTTGTGAATAGAGGATGGAATGCACTTGCTTACATTCAGAAGAAGTGAAGCCAAAACATGCTGGAGTGCGCATGAACCCAACATCCTGATTCGTCCAGGTTTGAGATGGATGCCCTGGGCATGGAATGCGAGTGAGGAACAAGGACCTCAGGTCTCAGAGAGGCTGGTTCTCTGAGGATGGTAAGAGTGCAGTGGGCAGATGAGACTGGGAGAGTATGCAAGAAGAGCAGGGCTGTGGCATTTCTAATGAGAAGCTCAAATCTAGAGTAGCCATTGCTTGGCCACTCTCAGTGCCTCAGTGAGACACATGTTCATTTTGGCAAACAACCGTCATGCTTGCACAGACAGCTAATGATGTTCTTAGCTGGCATATTCTATTTCTTCCTCAGAAGTGCAATCCTCATGACACGTGGCTGACCACGAGGACCCTCCCTTGACGCCCAAGGAGGAACTGCTGAATGATGCACCCGCTTCACATCCGCTCTCTGCACCAAGCACTAACGCAGATATAGGCATGTCAGCGGGCTATAGTGCATTGGCTCCATTTGGAGTGCACTGTGGTGAGGGCACATCATGCTCATATGAGGAGCAGGCAGAGGCAGAGTGTGCCCAGGGTACCGGCAGTTGGAGGACTGCTGGAGACCAGGACCATGCTGAGTCTGAGACAGATGCTGAGCCTCTGGAGTTGTCCAGATGCTGGATGTCCATCCAGCAGGATGCATGGGAAGATCTGGCAGAGATCCCCGAGGGTCTGTGTGCCATGGTATCTGTCATGGAAGAGTCCATGCAGAACATGAGCACTGCCTTAACCCTGAGCACTGAGTGCACAACCTCCTCCATTGAGAAAATGGCGATTCTCATGAGAGGCAGCTCCAAGAACAGAATCAGGGACCCCTGAGGTCGCGCTCAGGCTTGCAAGCCCTCACACTGGCTGTGATCTCAAGAAGTCACAGTCAGTGTGAGAGATAGATGAGGCCACCTAGTCTCTTTGCTAGGTGTCCATCCATCAACGGAGAACAGGGAGGTACAAACGCACCTCACACTGGCAGACGAGCTGCCTGTCGTTTCTGTGGGCTCCTCTCACAGCGCTCCGCATAAGGGTGGCAGCTCCTCTGCCCCTCTGCCAATGACCATGGCATCTTTTGAGGCTGCATGACTGAGGAGTGCCCAGCCATGCCGCTGGTCACACCCTCCCAGGCAGAGCCTGCTCAGGCCCTGCTGACCAGAGGACAACCCGCCAAGGTAATCAGGGCCAACATGACAGCAGAGTCTGCAATCTGCCTTCAATGCCGCTGCCAGCAAGGTGCGGGGTGGGTGGGGTGGGGTGTGTGTGTGGAGGTGTTAATGAATATGTTAAAGGGGCTATGATGATATTCATGATGTAACTGTGATATCAGTAGTCAGATGACCAAGAGGCTCCAAAAGAATTAGGAGCAGAAGAGTCTGTCTCCTAAATACCATGTGCTTACTATGATCCATGTAACTAGTGTAAATAAAAAGTTTTAGCAAAACTATACTATCTCAAGTCATTCGTAGTCTAGGAAAACCCTTACCAAAATATTGATTGGCTGGATACATGGCCATTATTGTGACTGGCGAGCACCAGTAAAAGCTAGCCTGCACCCTCTAGGGCTAATTGGGATGTCTTAGAGGTAAGGTGCATCGTGGCTGGAGCAGGTGCTAGCAGTCTTGCAGGAAGTGAATGTGACCTTGAATAACTGCACAACATGGGAGTGCGCTGGCTTCAAGGTTTTTGGATTTTGGGTGCTGCATTAGAAGGCTTGGTGGTGGAACTGGGAAGGAGGAGAAATGTTCTGTATCTGCAGGAGGCCAGGGGGCCCTCCAAACATGGTGAGAATGCAGTGGACCAGATAGCAGTGGAGATCAATGTCAGCTAAGAAGCAAGCCTAAAGGACCTGGATGCAGGGTCACAAGCAGTTCAGTGACCTTACGTGAGTGGTCAAGTCCAGTGAACTCATCTTCAAACACCATTTCCTACCAAAAGCATCACAAGCCTCAGCCATTGCTCAAATCACCACAACATCACTCACCTACTGACAATCTGTATCAATCATGGCTCTTGCCACAAAACTGGGATCAGTGGCACCCATTGTTCTGGCACTATAGGAGCAGTTTGGTACCCAAAAATGGTGCCTGCAGTGTAGATGCATGTTTTGCGTCAAGTTGCTTCAGATGCTATTTTGGTGAGGGCATTACCGTGCGTGAAGTGCACAGACATTGGATGTTTGTAAAGAAGGCAGATCATTATGTCAATTAGCATGCAAATTTTATACCAGCGGTGTCATTTTGGAGCTCAGTGGCCCAGCTAATGCCCTCTCTCAAAGATCTGTTCAGCAGTAGTAAGGACCCCCACCAGTTTTTGAGCGGTGACAAGTAGGCATAAAGGGGTTTTATTTTCCTTTTTGGATTTCCTGTTTAGATTTGGGAAGCATTAACTAACCTTATCAATACCCAGCATCATATAGAACCTGAACCTGCACTTAGGTTCAAAGATATAGATTTTCCCCTGTTATACTGCTCTTGAAAGTGACATTGTACATGTTCTTTCCAGCCAATCCCCACCTCTCCACACTGATAAGGAATATGATAACCCAACACTTGGCTGTCCTATTGTACTTGGATAACAGTGAAGGGAAGGGGGAGGTGTGGGGTTAGGGAAAATGGCTTATTTCCCTGACTCTTCACTACAAACTCCAGGTACTCCATAATGGAGTGGCAGTGGAAATCCCTTCTGACCCTTTTTGGAAGAAGATGGCCTTGTTGTGACCACGTTCTCCCCTATCCCCAAGCCTGAAGCAGAATGAGATGCAGCTCATGGACAACCTTTTTTTAAAAAAAAAAGCATTCTTCAGGTTGCTTCTCTAACTGTGCCCTTTTCTGTCATTTCTGTAGATGGCTCTTTGCATTACTGCCAGAGCTTTCTGTCTAGCAGTGTTGTGCTCCCTCTGTGATGGACGCATCATTGGTAGACCATCCAATTTGCCCCCCAACCCAGATAAATGTAAGGGGTCAGGACGCCAGAAGGGAGTTCCATGGTACACTAACTCCAAAAGCAAGTTTCAGTCCCTATTATCAGTTCTGATGCTCAGTATTTGAAAACATTGGCCTGAATTTCAATTTTAAATAAAATCTGTTGTGAAAGCAAAGAGAAACATTGGGTAAAACCTTTGAAAAGCCATCAGTATACATTCCCCAAACCCCTCCTTGAGTTAGGTGAGGAAAAATTGATATTTCCATTAGATTCAGATTTCTTTCAGTAATGGTGTGGAAACATTAAAATGGAACATATGGTGCCATGAGCTGAAGAAATAAGCAGCAATAAATAGGGTAGAGGTAGGTTGGCTTTACTAAGTCTCAAGCTACCATTCTTTGGCTTTATGATGTTCATTCAGCCCTATTACTTTTGCACTTATCATATTTCAACAATAAATGTCATCTAATCACTAGTAATGCTCATTTTTAAAGGTTTGATTCTGAAAAACATAAGTGATGAATTTTTCATCATGGCAATTTGTTTCTGACCTGTGTCTCAAATGGAAAGAGTCAAATTAAGGAATAATCTTTCAGGCCTTTGATCAACATTCAGTGAGATGTTATGCAGTTTCCAGTTTTTGACCAAAAATAATAGGATGGTGATGAATCTTGCTGAGCTCATTTTGTGTCAGCTTTAATGGGCATACCTTTAGCCACCTTAGGTATTATGCTCTAAAATTCACTCCTTTTGTCTAAGTCCTTCTGCCTCTCTATCGCCATCTCTTCCTTTAAGATCCTCTTTCAAACTCACCTTTCTGATGAATCTTTTGGACACCCCTCCTAAATTCTCCTTCTTTGGTTTGAGATTCAATTTTTTATTATGCTCCCAATATTTACAGGGAGACTAAGTGGGAGACTGGACACCCATCAGTGTCCTGGAATCCCAGAAATGCCAAGAATACGTAAGTGCTGTGGAATATAACGGCAGGACCTCATTAGAATTGTTGAATTCTATTTCCCACTTTGCAACCAGCCAGATTAACGGCTGGCTGTCTGTCTGCCTGACAGTGAAGGCTACATTACCCCGTAGTCGTCATGCACCACTGGGGATGGTCCCTGGCAACCAATAAGATCAGGGGTTGTGGTGGGTGGAAAGATATTGATCGTTTTGGGGTGGGGTTTGGAGAGATGATAGCAGGACTTGGAGAGAAGGCATGGCGTAGAGGGATGGTGGGGGGGCGTGGGAGCATGTTATGTGTAGAAATGTTGGAGGGGGTGGAGAGATGACAGGCAAAATAGAGAGTTCAGAGGATGTGAGCTCTGAGAGACTGGAGGGAGGTTCGCAAGCTCACAAGTGCTGAAAAAGCTCTTGGCTACCGTAGCCAGCATCTTCCAACTCCTTTCAGCTGCTACTCACCCGATACTAAATCCAACCCAGTTAAACTTGAAGTAGGCATGTTCATGGTCAACTGAGGTAGGGTTTCCTATTTTTACCAATTTAATCACCCCAAACTGAAACTGCCCCACCCGGGCAGTGGCTTGAGTCGGGTGGTGTTAAAATGACCTATGGTCATTTTGGACATTATGTTAAAAATGCTAAATATAAAAGCTGTTATGTTCATTTCCCACCAATCCCTTGGATCAGTGATTCGTTAATTAGATTCCCATGCTTCCTTCAATAGCTCAGCCAGAAAACCAAGATGTTAAATTTGAACAAAGTAAATTTGGAAGGTATGAGGGTAAATTGGCTGAGGTGGATTGGGAAAATACATTAAAACATGACAGTATATAGGCAATGGATAGTCTTTAAAAAATTATTCCATAGTTTACAGCAACTATACATTCCTTCAAAGCACAAAAACCCAAAAGGAAAAGTCAGTCAACCGTGACTAACAAAGGAAGTTAAAGGATTGTATAAAATTAAAAGAAAAGGCCTATAAAGTTGGTAAACCTGAGGATTGGGAAGATTTTACAATACAGCAAAAGAGGACTAAGAAACTGTTAAAAGGAGAAAATAGAATATGAATGTAAGCTAGCAAAAAACATAAAAACGGACTGTAAAAGCTTCTATAGGTACTTAAAAAGGAAACATTTGGCTAGGACAAATGTGGGTCCATTACAGGCAGAGTCAGGAGAATTTTTAATGAGGTACAGAGAAATGGCAGAAAAGCTAAATGATTACTTTGTCTATCTTCACTGATGAAGATACAAGAAATCTCCTAGAATTAGGGATCCAAGGCACTAGGGGGAATAAGAAATTGAAGGAAATTAGTATTAGTAAGAAGGTTGTATTTGAGAAATTAATGGGACTGAAGGCTGATAACTTCCCGGGACCTGACATTTTACATCCCAGCGTGTTGAAAGAGGTAGCTATGGAGGTAGTGGATGCATTGGCGATCATCTTCCAAATTCTTTAGATTCTGGAATGCTTCTGCAGATCAGAAGGTAGAAAATGTCACCCCTCTATTTAAAAGGGATGGAGAGAGAAAACAAACAATTACAGACCTGTAAACCTTAGGTAAGTAGTAGGAAAAATGTTAGAATCTATTATAAAGGATGTGTTAAATGGACACTTGGATAATAATGATCTAATTGGCCCTAGTCAACATGAATTTATGAATGGGAAATCATGTTTGACGAACCTGTTGGAGTTTTTTGTGGATTTTACTAACAGAATTGATAAAGGGATGGACATATCGACTTGTATTCTCTGGAATGAGAGATGATCTCATTGAAACCTACAAAATAATTAACAGGGTAGACAGGGTAGATGCAGGTAAAATGTTTCCCCTGGTTGGGGAGTCTAGAACCAGGGGACACAATTTCAGAATAAGAGGGAAGCCACTTAGGACCAAGATGAGGAAAAATATTTTTACTCAGAGGGTTGTGAATCTTTGGAATTCTGTACCCTAGACGGCAGTGGAAGCTCAGTCATTGAGTATGTTTAAAGCAGAGATTGACAGATTTCTAAATACCAATGACAAAATGGGACATGGGGATAGAGTGGGAGAAAGGCATTGAAGTGGATGATCAGCCATTATCATATTGAATGGCGGAGCAGGCTCAACAGCCTACTCCTTTTCCTAACTATACTCAGAAACAGATTATAAATCCCAAGTCGCCACCTCCTTCAGGTACCATGCTCTAAGAGGGCATCAGCAACCATGCATTTCCATTGGATTGGGCCATGATTGTGCTTGGCAAAGTACTGCAGTGGTTTGACTTTACCTTCTGTAGTATGGCTGACCAGGAAACTCTCCCGCTATTTCCGCCTGCCATCAGGCATATTGGAAGGATTTACAGGCTGATAATCAACCTGTTTGGCCACATTATGAATGCGCCTTCTATAGCCATCAAGTCCTGAAGTGAGACTTGAATGAGGAGCTTCTGGCCCAAAGGTAAGGACGCTACCACTGCACCACAATACCACCGAGTCCCAAACATTAATCTGAAAACTTCCTTTCCACGTAATAATTTGTTAGTTTCACTAATGTGCTGCATTTATTGAGTGATGATTTCCTTCCAAACAAGGCCTTGTGAGTAGTGTGTGCATGATGGTTAATAGAACTGTGTAATCATTGCGACTAAAGTTCTGATATACTGGTTGCATGCAATTACCTAATAAAGTAATAATGTTGTTCGTTTGACCCGTTCATCAGCTGAGTCTTTAGCCAATTGCTTGATGTGGAGCATTTATCCAAATAGTCTCCACCTGCACATTTTACTATGAATTATTGGCAGATAAGCAATGTTATAAGTAATTTCCTCCTATTTGAAAGTGAAATTGGAGACTTAGTCCAATTAAAATTAAAAAAAGATTATATATTGCAGATATCTTGTTTGCTGTAAGTTCCAAATTACAAACTTTATCTGAACTCTATTAAATACATTAGTGGTCAACTTTCATTTTTTTTTCATTACTAATATCACACCGTTATCAACAGATCATAAAATAGGCTTTGTTTTGGTGCATAAATCCAATCTATTACAAAGTAATACAAAAAATACAGGATTCTAGCTGCTCAAAACTATCAAACTAAATGTCTTCAAAGCAGAATTCAAATAATAAACCCATGTTACAAAAACTACAAATGTTACTGTATTTTCTTGATGCAGATATCAAATTTGTGATTAATTATTGAAGAGTGTCAATGCCACACAATTTAACTTTATGAATCTTACCTAGGCATCTTCCATTTACTGCTCTGTATCCAGCTGAACAGCTGACACATTCAAAGGAACCCATAGTATTGATGCATTTTCCATTAGGGCATATATTAGGGCTACGGCATTCATCAATATCTGTTAAATTAACCGAAAACTGAGTTCAGGTTTTCCAGAACATCTTAAAGACAAAGTTGAGATTTGTTACAAAAAAACTGAATAGTGCATCCATTTAAACTGCTGTTCAAATACTGCCCATGGAGGTTTCATTGTAAAGTATATAGATTGTGTCATAATACAAGCAAGAAACAGAAAAATATTCAGCTATCCAAATCTGTACAATAATTACAAACATAGCTTTTTGCTCTTCCCCCACAATCTAATGCATCCAAATTTGCACACTAAATTGTAATGGTATTATACAATAATGTTCAAATTTTGGTGGGTCAGTTGATCTGGCAGAGGACTAGACTTAAACCTGATGTAATCAGTCTAAATTTTCTAACTGCTGCTATTAGTCAAGCTTACTTTTTTTCTCTGCCAGATTTGACAGTTTTCAGCTTCTCAATTGATAAAGCACTGCATGGTAATAAAATGTTCTATTTTTGCACAAGGGTGTGTAAAACTGACAGGACCATGTCTACCCTGCAGATGTACATTCCCATTCAATTGATCTGAGTAGATATATAGCTATGGTCATGACAATGGAATAAAAAAGGCCATGTTCAAATAGTCCCAAATCTATTAACCACAGGGAAAAGTGTGGCAGAAAATGGAAAATCTAAAGCAGGAAAATGGGATGAGCAGTGAAGAATACTGTAGAGTATCATGCTTCATTTTAACTGGCCTCATCAGAATTTAATTTCAGTAGTTATTGAGTTAATTCCACAATGGCTAGGATACAATTCACTATTAGATAGCAATGATTTTATTTACCATTGCACTGTCCTGATCTCGTCATTATGTAACCCTCTTCACAGTCACAGTGATAAGAACCTGGGGTGTTGATACAATGCCCTCTATGGCACAAATTAGCCTGCGCGCATTCATTTATATCTGTGAAGCAAGAAATGAGAAAAAAACAATGGATTAGTTTTGAACAGATATGTTGGTAACAATAATCTAAAAACTCGTGATATGATAATTCACAATGTCTGAAATCAGAATTTCTTTCTTATTTACATGGCGCACTAGGCAATGCATTATGCAAATTAAAATCTTTATAATAAAAGTTATGATCTTCCAAACTTCCTTAGATTCCTTAGCGCCCACCCACCGAGAAAAATTTCTGCCCTTAATTTCCTCTGTCTCAGACGGTTTGGCTTCTGGCTCTATTTCCTTCTCAAGATTCTAAGGCTGCAAAATTCAGCATCATAGCATCACTGGCTTTGGTGCTAAATGATCTGGGAGATGAAGCAAAAGGCAAGCATCCACTTCCAATGACTTTCGGCACAGCCGGGCATTCCAGAATCAGGCATTGTGACAGATCATGACATCATCAGCCACCATGTAATGCTGATTTGGCACATTGTTGACCTTTCTTTAACATCTTCTCTTAAACAGACAAAGCTGAACACATGAGGGATTCCATTAATGTTACTGACATGTCCGTAAGACATGAAAGAAATCAAACTTTATTCTTTTTTGCTCATTTAAAAATGAACTTTGCTGAACCAAAAGATGGTCACCACAGGTCACCTGATGTCTGGAATTGTAAAATGACCCCTAAGGGATTATATTGGTTGCACTGGAGATATGCCCTGACATGTTGCTCTTGGAATTTCACACTTGGAGTTGTCAAAGTCCATTTCAAAAAGGAACTATTGAAAGGAAATGGATGTCATTTGCATCTTTATAAGCTTCTCCCTCTAGCATCGTCCAAGGGCGTACCAAGACAATAGCTACCTGGAACAGGATCATCAATATGGATAACGACTCTCAGAGGCTAATAGCTGGGACATTTATAAGCCACCAAACAAAAGCAAGGTCCAGACACCAGATAAACATCCCTTTATGAACTCATTGCAGAGGAAGGAGTTCGCGTGACTCACATGACCATTTTTATACAGTTGAAAACTCAAGCAGAGCAGTCTGCTGATTTATCTCCAACTTGCAAACATCTGACAGCAGGACTCCAGGCTGATCAAGCAGCCTGCAACAAGCCCTCCTCGAAACCTGTTTACCTGGAAGCCACTAGTCACCGCCTGCCAAGCAGACCAAGTCTCTGAACATCAACCACATCTCACTGCATTTCCATCATCTTAAAGGAATTCCGCACTTCTGCCTTCAGCCAGGAACCTGCTTGAACTGGAACTTCTTCGTGAGGAAGCCCCCCTCTGGATTTGGACTTTATGGACTTTGGAAATCATGTGAGCTGAGATCCATTTCTGTGGGTTTTTTTTACTGTTAAATTATTCATAATTGTAAAACCCTTATTTCCTATCCCCTTACTATATACTTATGCACATGGGAAGATGTGATCTTCCTCCCCAGATTCGAATGTGTGAATAAACTAAAATTCCAATTTAATCCTAAGAGACTTTGCTGCAAGTCACTTTAAAAATTTACCACACAAAGGGTTTTTGGAATAAGTGCCACACCCTATTTTTAAAACAAAAAACACCTCTGCTCACAGACATATGGTGAGAGAACAAAAGAGTTCAGTTTTGCACCTCCCTCCAGTCCATAACATTATTTAAAGGGATCACCATTCAATTTCAGATGAGGTGCATTTGACTTTATTTTTCTCACTACCATCCTGCTATGCCAAAGCATAAAAACAATAAATAAAAGCCAAATACTGAGGATGCTGGAAATCTGAATTAAAATGGAAAGTGCTTGAAATACTCAGCAAGTCTGGCAGATCTATGGAAAGAGAAACAGAGTTAATGTTTTGCATTGAATATGACTCTTCTTCAGAACACAGACTCTTCTGAAAAAGTCATATTCGATCAAAACCTTAACTCTGTTTCGCTCTCCACCTATGTTGCCACACTCCAGTATTTTCCATTTTAAATTATTTAAAAACAATAAAACCAGATAGACCACACAACATTGACCGGGGCATCAGATTAGACCATGCCAAAGTCTGTTCAGCTGACCTTGCAAAATCCCCTTCACTAACATCTAGGGAGTTCTGCCAAAACTGGGAGAGCTGTCTCAAAGACTAGTCAAGCAACAGCCAGTCATACTCACAGAATCATATCTTTCAATAAATATCCTGGACTCCTCCATCACCATCCTTAAGTTTGTCCTATCCCACTGGCATAATGGTATACAGTGGTTTACAGTTGGGAGGGAGTGGCCCTGGGAGTCCACAACATTGACTCCAGATACTGTGAAATCCCACGACATTAGTTCAAACATGAGCAAGGAAAACTCCTGCTGATTACACCTACCACCCTCCTCAGATGATGAATCAGTGCTCCTCCACATTGAACACCACTTGAAGCATTGTGTACAGCAAGGAAACAGATTGTACTGTGGGTGGGAGATTTCAATATCCATCATCAAGACAAACTCAGAAGTACCATAATGACTCTGCTAGCCACATCCTGACTGATATAGCTGCTAGACTGAGCTTGCAGCAGGTGGTGAGAGAAGCAACAAGAAGGAAAAACCTACTTAACATTGCCCTCACCGAGTTACCTGTTGCAGATGCATCTGTCCATGATGGTAAGAGTGACTATTGCATAACCCTTCTGGAAACAATGTTCTGCTTTTGAATTGAGGACACCCTGCATTTTCTTGTTTGGCACTACCACCATGCTAAATGTGATTCAGAACAGATGTAGTAGCCCAAATTGGGCTTCCATAAGGCACCGTGGGCAATCTACAGCAGCACAACTGTATTCAACTACAATCTGGATCTTCATGCCCTTGTCTATTCCTCACACTACCATTACTATCAAGCCAGAGGACCAACCCTTGCTCACTGAGGAGTGTAGGAGAATATGCCAGGAGTAGAACCAGGCAATGGTGAAGCTAGAGCAAACGGTTATGTGCACGCTGAACAGCCAGAACAGCAGGCTATAGAGAGAGCTAAGTGATCCCATAAACAATGAACCAGATCAAAGCTCTGTGGTTCTGTCATATCCAGTTGTGAATAGTGGTAGATAATTAAACAAAAAGTGGGAGTAGGAGGCCCCATTAACATCCTGATCTTCAATGATGGCAGAGCTCAACACGAGACTGCACAAGACAAAGCTGAAAAATGTTCAACCACTTTAGCCAAAGTGCAAGTGCATGATCTATCTCGGCCACCAGCTGAAGTCCTCATGCTTACAGATATCAGACTTAAGCCAACACCCTTGGAAACAGCTGAGTACACTGGATACAGCAAAGGCTATGGGGCATGCAAATACCCTGGCTGTAGTACTGAATACCAGTGCTCTAGAGCTGGCTGTCCCTCTAGCCAAACTGTTTCAGTACAGTTACAACACTGGATTTCAGCCATCAAAGTAGAAATTGCTCAGGTATGCCCCACCAACAGAAAGCAGGAATAATCCAATCCAGTCAATTATCACTCCATCAGCTACTCTCAGTCATCATCAAAGCGTTGGAAGGAGTTGTCCATAGCACTGTCAAGCTGCATTTACTCAGTAATAGCCTGCTAACTGATGGTCATTTTGGGTTCTGCCAGGACCACTGGACGCAAGGCCTTATAGCCTTGGTCTAATCATGAACAAAGGGGCTGAATTCCAGAAGTGAGTTGATGTGAGAGTGACTGTTCTTGTCATCAAGGCAGCATTTGGAGGAGTTTGGCATCGAGGAGCCTAGCAAAATAGCAGTTAAAGGGGATCAAAGGAAGGCTGTCTACTGGCTTGTGTCATACCTAGAACAAAGAAAGATGACTGTGGTTGTTGGAGGCCATTCATCTCAGCCCCAAGATGTTGCTGCAGGTGTTCCTCAGGGCAGTGTCCTAGGTCCAAGCACCATCAGCTGCTACACCACTGACCTTCCCTCCATCTTTAGATTAGAAGTGGGAATGTATGTTGATGATTGCACAGAGTCAGTCCCATCTGCAACTCCTCAGATAATGAGGCAGTCCACGCATACAGCAAGATCCGGACAGCATTCGGGCTTGAGTTCATAAGTGACCTATAACATTCATGCCATACAAGTGCCAGAAATCACCATCTCCAACAAGAGCAAGAATAAACCCTTCTCCTTGACATTCAACAGTTGAATTCCCCACCATCAAAATCCTGGGACTTACTATTGCCTCCCAGAGCTCCTGGGCCAATCTGGCAGAATTGACAGTGCCACCAATAGAGGTGGCCATTGCTCAGGGTCCAGGAAGAAGAGGCGCCATCAAAGGCAAAGTAATTTTTTTTTAACCATGTAAGGGCCTGGCAGGCAGGCCCCAGCAATTAAAGGGGTGCACCTTCCAGCAGTGGCAGTGTAACTGCGGGAGCAGCCAATGCTGCCAGGGGGCTGCTCCGTGGGCCACAAAGTATTTACCTGACGGTCTCCCGATGTGGCGACAGCCCCTTCTGACACCAGGAAATGAGGCAGGAAATGGATCTTAATTGGCCACTTCATTGTTCTGCTTGGCTGCCAGCCTCTAGTCAGCAGGCAGCCGCACCACTGAGGCCCCTGCCCAGGAGAATATCCTTTGGCAGCGACGCCTCGGGCTCCCCTCCTGACATCTCCTGCCACCATTTTACGAGGCCTCCTGCTTCCCAGCCGTGTCCAGAGGGCTGGGAAAATCCAGCCCAATGTTTCAGATCGATGACCTTTCATCAGAATATGTAATTAAAAAATGGACAATGAAGCTGGAAGTCTTGTCTGAATCTGACATATGCTTCCATTATATCCTACTTTGGTTTTCAAAAGTGTTGAGTATAACATCTCCATTCTAGTTTTAAAATATCAAGTGAATTTATTTTACAAAAGATTCACAAGCGCATAAGTACAGCAGTATAATTTTAGTTATATATTTACTGAAGATCACCATTCACAAAATGGAAGAAATAGTAAAAAGGTCAGGGAATAAATTTCCATGGGATCTTTCTGCTTGTCCACCATAACTTTGGCATAAGAACTGAAGAAACCTGGAAAAAACAGGGGACAAACAGTACATTCAACCCCACAATTCTGGAGGACTATGTTGCTTTTGAATAACTTTAAAGGGATACTAGTGCTTTCCTTTGCATTTCTTAACAATGTGAGAGCCTACTTAATTGGTATTGTTTTTTTGGAAATTCTTTTGGAAAATTTTAACCAGATCGATTGTATTCAAACAGACATTTTGTAGCCCAGAAATGTATTTCCAGGATTTTGAGTATTCCACTGTCAGATTTCAAACAGGCATTCTGTACTACAAATTCAATTCCTGCACAAATTGAACCAACCTAAGCACAATAGCTGATAACAGTCTGTAACAGACAACATTTGCTACACTATTCAAACAAAGTCTAGAACTGCAGTTGTTCGTAAATTACTTATGTATTACGACTGGATTCAAAGGTGGAGATATTCATTAACAATAGGCCAAAAAAAATGGTTGCTGACTCTGATCCACAGTTGCTATTGGAAATGTTCCACACCAGGAGGCCAACCTTCCAAAACTATCCCTAAAATGTCATACTGTGACCAGGACACAAGGTCCCGTGACCAAGGTGTTCTTCCATTTCCAAGGAAGAAGCTGACTTAGGAAAGTATGAAACAAATTTACTCTATTGCTACAATGGCTTTCTTTTAATTGCGTTCTTGTCCTGTGTAGAATACATCAGGTTTTTCTCATTACAAACATGCTTATTTGTACGAAAAATAAAGCATAATTTGCAGATTATCATTCTTAGGTGATGAAAACCATATTTTTATGTACTGCAAGGTGGAAATTTATTCAGCACTTCAAGGTCCATTGGGGTTATTCCCACTATAGCACTCTGTTTTGAGTGCTGTTGCACGTGTTTCCATGAACACATTCCTATAAATTTTCACTTCAATCATTTTCTAATTCATTGCCTTCATTAAAACATGATGTAATCTCTATTGAATTTCTTTGTAATATAATTAAATGTACTGGCATAGCTTTAAAGACAGTCTACATCTTGGGTACAAACAGCTGTCTGCTCAGCATGAAGTCTCATAATTACAGAAATGATGATTACATAATCTTTTGTGTTAGGACTTAAATCTCTGCCACTGTGAAGCATGCCAGCCTAAACCATGTAAAGTTAATTTCAATTTTTCTTCTTCAGTACTCTCCCCAAAGGCAGGTCCAACCCGCAGCACCACAATCTCCACCACGGGGTAGGGCAAGGAGGCACCCAGCTGGAACAGGATCAAACTTTGTGCTGTTGGCACCAATCTGATTCATACCAGCTGTCCACCCCCCAAGGAGTCTGAGTTGCTCTAGCTACATACACTTTTCCATGCATGTTGCAGCCTGGAGCTATGGACAGTGATGGTTGAGGCTCAAATCTCTTTCCATCACATATCACATGTTGACCAGGAATCGCTCCTGCTCTTACCACCTGCCATTGGTGTATGTTGGAAGGATTAACAAGTTTATACAACCTGTTTGATCATGCTATGAATGCACCTTCCTTGGAAGTCCTGGAGTGAGACTTGAGCCCAGAGCTTCTGGCTCAGAGGCAGAGATGCTACCTCTGCGCCACAAGACCTCCCAATTCCAATTCTACTGCAAGGAAAATGTACTGAAATTTATCTATATTTTTTAAATTATCTGTTAAATTTTGGAAAGATCGAAGCTGCCAACTTCAGCTCCTCCACAAACTTTGTACTTTTGCCATTGATTTCCATCCTCCAAACCAGTCACTACCTCAAGTTGAACTAAATTGTTTGCAGTCCCTGCATCCTACTTCCACCACTGAAATAATGCCTGTTCCTGTTCTGGACCTGCCTCAGCGCATCTGCTGATGAAACCCTTGTTTATGTCTTTGTTTCTTCTTGTCTTGATCATTTGAGAAGTCTTCTGGCTGGCCTCCCATTGTCCACCCTTCATAAACTAAAATTCACTGAAAACTCTGCCTGTAGCTTAATTTGCAACCAGTTCAGTTCAATCATCACTCCTGTACTTGCTGACCTACAGTGATTCCTAATTTGCTAACTCCTCAATTTTAAATTCTCATTTTTGTGTTCAAATCCGTCCATAGCCTTATACTTCCCCATCTCTATAACCTGCTCCTGCCCCACAGCCTTCCTCCAATTCTTGGCTGCTTGCGCATCCCTGATTTGCACCACTCCACCATTGATAGCTATGCCTTCAGCTACCTAGATCCTAAGCACTGGAATTTGCTGTCTAGACCTCTCTGTCTTTCAAGTTCTCTCCTTCTTTAAGATGTTCCTTAAAATGTATCTTTTTGGCCAAGGTTTTCGTCACCTGTCCTACTATCTGCTAGATTCGATGTCGAATTTTCTTTGCTGTGGAGTGTCTTGAGACAATTCAATACATTGAATGGACTATATAAAGGCAATTTCCTTAACTGTTGCTGAGTCAAAGTCCTGGAACTCCCTTCCTAACATCACTGTGGGTGTACCTACACCACAGGGACTGCAATGGTTCAAGAAGGCAGCTCACCATGAGTTTCTCAAGGCCAATTAGGGATGGGCAATAAATGCTGGCCTAGCCAGCAACACCCACATCCCATGAAAGAGAATTTAAAAAAAATTGCTATTGTTGTTTTTCATCCTCCCTCCTGCCAACATCCTCCATCCTGGGTTTCTGATTCCATATCTTCTCCATTGCATAGGCCACAAATTCCAACTTCATAACATAGCTTCCCTCTGCCCCGCCTCAGCTCATATGTTGTTGAAATTCTTATCCAGTCCCTATTAACCCAGGCTCAATAATTCCTACTTTGTTCTAGTAGCTTTCTACTGCTATGCTCTACAAACTTTAGCTCCTCCAAACCTCTGCAACCAATATCCTATCCCACTCAATCATCACTCCTGCATTTGCTGACCATTGGATGTCTGTGCCCCAATATGAAAAATAGAAAATTCTCATCCTTGCATTAATATTCCCTCACCCCTTCCTATCTCCATAACTTCCTCCAGCTCTACAACACACATCCGTCCTTCGCTTCCCCATCAAATCTCCACTTTCCACATTCTAGAACTCTGATTTCATTCTTTCACAGGATGTGAGCTTCGCTAACTAGGCCAGCATTTATTGCCCATCCCTGTAGTGGTGGTGAGCTGTTTTCTTGAACTTCTGCAGTCCATGTGGTTTAGGTTCACCCACAGTACTGTTAGGGAGGAAGTTCCAGGATTTTGACCCAGCGACAGTGAAGGAACGGTGATATTGTTCCAAGCCAATATGGTTGGTGGCTTGGAGGGGAACTTCCAGGTGGTGGTGTTCCCATGCATCTGCCCCTTGTCCTTCTAGGTGGCAGAGGATGCGGGTTTGGAAGGTACTGTCAAAGGAGCCTTGGTGAGTTGCTGCGATGCATCTTCTATATGGTACACATTGCTGCCACTATGCTTCAGTGGTTGAGTGAACAAATGTTTAAGGTGGTGGATGGGGTGTCATTCAAATGGGCTGCTTTGTCCGATGGTGTTGAGCTCCTTGAGTCTTGTTGGAGCTTCAGCCATCCAAGCAAGTGGAGAGTTTTCTATCACACTCCTGACTTGTTCCTTGTAGATGGAGGGCAGGATTTGGGGTGGACAAGATTTGGGGAGTTAGGAGGGAAGTTATTTGCTGCAGAATTCTTCACCTCTGACCTGCTCTTGTAGTCACAGCACTTATATGGCTGGCCAGCTCAGCTTCTGTTCAATGATAGCCCCCAGGATGTTGATAGTGGGGGTTTCAGCAATGGTAATGCCATTGAATGCCAAGGGGCGATGGTTAATTCTCTCTTGTTGGAGATGGTCATTGCCTGAATGTGTGGCATGAATATTACTTGTCACTTATAAGCCTGAATGTTCTCCAGGTCTTGCTACATATGGACACGGACTGCTTCAGTGGCTGTGATTTTCCCTGAAATGTGCAAAGTCCGTGAGCAGGCAGGAAAAGCAGCGTTCCACCCGCTGGCTGCAATGGCAGATTTTTGCGGTGAATTGTCTGCATTGCAGCTGATTAATTATTCATCCACAGGGAACATGCCATTCTGCTGGCGGGCGGCATCTGATCCGCCCACCCCACCGTGACCTTAGCGTTCCCTAACTCCAGGCGCTATATTTAAACAGTGCCCCTGCACAGCATTCACACTCTCTGCAGCAGCACTGGTGAAGATATGGCTCCCAAAGGCAGAAAGCATGCTGTGCCCAAATTCAGTGACACCTCACTGGAGCACCTACTGAACCCTGTCATGGCCCGCCATGATGTCCTCTACCCCTTGTGCATACACAAGTGAGGATCCTGCACTGGAACATCTATCAGACAGTCATAATGTGAGTGAATTCTCCTGTTTCAGAGTCACCTGCCATGCACTAATTGTTTCTCCATTCTTTCGCAGGCATCTCTGGGAAGCTGCTGAGGGCATCCATGAGCCAGACCCTTAACTTCAGCCCCAATGACACCTCGGATGAGGAACCTGAAGACAGCACCTTTGAAGACCTGTCACAGTGCTCACCCACATCCTCCACCAGCTCAGAGACACACAACTTGGTGGGAATCTGATGAGCACAACACAGAACCTGCTCCACAGGAGGGACATCTGAGGTCACTGGCACTCGGAGGACTGCTGGAGGCCACGATTCTGCTGAGTCCGAGTCTGTTGATGAGTCTCCAGGTTCAGTCCTAAATCAACTGCTGGAGCTGCAAAGACAAAGGAATCTGCACTCCTCAGATTGCAATGCAGGATTCTGTCCGTCTTCAGACCGAGGTGATAGCAACGGCATGCCAACGCACTGAGGTCAACACTGGCAGGTTGGTGACTGCCGTGGAGACCTTGGTCCAGGACATCACTCCTGCACTGCTGCAGGAGCTGCACTCCAACGCTATGGCCATTGATGGCATCCATCAGTGTCAACGCGAGAGGGCTGCAGGGCAGCTCGATCTCACTCCAGCTGCACTTTCTCCTCAAGGAGTCAGCCAAGGGCTTTCAGCCACCCAAAGAGAGGAAGACCAGCAACTCAACACCTCGGGGTCATGCACCCAGGTGACTCCGGGAGTGTCTGGCTGATCAAAATCCCCTCTTCCTGTGACCCAATCACCTCCAGCTCCACAGGCCAAGGAGGGTGCACCTGCTCCACAGCAGGACACCCAAAATAGGCCAGGCCCACCAGATCTCGGACCTCCAGAGGATGTCTGCCAAGGACATCACAGACAACAGGGCATAGCAGTAAGAGGCTTCTGCCACCTTCGCTGTGGATGTCAGGCAAACACCAAGACATAGCGGCAGGATAAGGAAAGTGAAAAAGTGTAGTTGCACAGCGTTGACACAGCTATTAACCACATGCATATAATGGTCATAAATGTAAATAGACTCACAATCATTTCATATCTCCTCTTGTCTATGCCTCCATCTTATGATGAGCTGTGTTACTGTCAATCACATGTGATACCTTGGTTTCTGCACCCACTTACGGCAATTGTCTCAATCCTGGAATGCTTTCCTATGCAGTGTGCTACTATCTCACCACAGTGAGTGACCTGTTTCAACATAATGCTGCATATCAGTAATGTCTGCTCCTTCATGTTAAGCATGCTTGTGGAACGAACCTCGTTCCCATGCCTTGTAGGGTCCAATCATGTGCATTCTTGGCTCTGAACAATTGAGGCAGGGGTGTGCCCCTATCTCGTCTGCAATCTTGACAGGTGAAGGTGTAGTATTTAAGGAGAGGTGTGCTAACGCATGGAGAAAGCTCGTTTCATGCAACTCCATGTGCCCGCTGTCTCTTCGCAGGGTTATAATGATACGAACCTATATGTGCACTGCCCTCAGCCAAATGGGTTTCCGATGTTCCCTGTGTCAATCTGCTGAGCTCAGCAAACAATGGGACAACCTTGCCAACCCAAGGTGATGAAGCAAAGGTGCATTTGTGTGCAGGCACTGAGGCTTCCAACCTTAAGCATTTCTCACCCTGTAGTTGTGACTATTTCGGGGAGAAGGGTCTGGTCACAAAGTTGGTAGAGAATGGCGTGCGTCCCATTGCTGTCACAATCCAAGAGGTTACTGATGCTACTTCTAAATGGTGTTTTCTGGAGGCCAAAACAGCCTTTAGGCATGCTCTGGAATTGCACATCCTTGCTTCAGGGAAGGTGGAGGGGTGCAAAAGCATAGGAGCGAGTATGTGATAAAGCAGAACAGTGCTCTTCACTAGCAACGGCTCCTGCCCTTGAGGGCTTCATGTTCTCCGATCATGTTGGACTTCACTAATGCCAGGGCTGGCCATGAGGGCACACTGGTTATGCATCTCAATATCGGGCAGCCAACTGTCTGACTTCATCATGCTCAGGTGCTATGCCTCCATAGTAGGGTTGTGAGAAATGCAGCTCAGTGTCCCTAACTTTAACTGCCTGATGTCACTGTCATTTCGAGGAGTGTATCACAGCCAGCTGAGGCATCTCCAAGTGCAGTCACAGCAGCGGTATTTCACCTTCTGCCTTGTCCCAAGTGTTATGCTTCTGTGTCACCATCGATGTAACACATGGTCCATGGCTGCGTTGGTTCCGATGGATCTCCATGAGGAGCCTTGCCAGATTGAAGGCATGCTGGCAGTAGGCCACTGAGGATCGTGCAAGTACCCCTGCAATTTGTAGGTGCTGTTGCAACTGGGATGCTAGATGGACGTGTGAAGAAGCAGCACTTCCTGATGTCTGATGCTGGAACGTTCTCCTCCAGGTAGCACCTCAATTCAGCACAGACACATGCCCTCGAGGCTTGCTCATCCTTTAGCGCATCAGGGCTATGTGAATGTTCTGTGCAAAGATGCACTCTCACTTGGTAGTTCGTGGGTGAAATTAGAGGGATAGCTATGCTGGTGGCCATGCTGGCCCACGATGGAGGTTGTCCAGGAGGATCCTCAGTGCATCTCATCGTCCTCCTCCTGAAATTTGCTGGCAATGAGGGCCTCACGAGCACACCTGCCTCATCTGGCCCATGCAATGGCTTCTTCGCCTGCACCTTTGGCTTCTAAGACCTCATCACGATCATCCCCTTCGAGGTCCTCGAGGACAGTCAGCTCCTCCATCTCATCATCTGTCAAGTCCTCCCCTCTTTGTAGTACCAAGTTGTGTAGCGCACAGCAAGCCACGATGATGCGTGAGACTCTCTGGGGAGTGTACTGAAGTGCTTTGCCAGATCTGTCCAGGCAGGAGAATCACATTTTCAGGATCCCTATGGTGTGTTCCACCAATGTCTGGGTCCAGGTTATGGCATGAGCCTCATTGTAACTTCTCTCTGCAGGAGTCTGAGGCTGCCGCATGGGCGTCATCAGCCATGTCCTTTGCGAGTAACCCTTGTCCCCGAGGAGCCAACCCCGCATCTTGTGTGGTCCCTTGAAGATGTTAGGGATCTGAGACCTAGTCAGGATGTACGAGTCGTGGATACTACCTGGGAATTTGGCACACACCTGCATAATGTTTGTTATGGTCGCACACCAGTTGAGCGAGTGGTAACCTTTCCGGTTGATGTACTGGACTGCCTGTTGCCACAGAACTTTTATAGCCACATGAGTGCAGTGGGTGGCAACGTACACCTGCAGGAAACTGGAAACCTCTGGAAAGCCCAGTACTCTTGCGTCCTGGCTTGCTTGATCTTTGTTGAAATGGACAAAATTGTGGGCCTTTGCAAAAAGGGCATCTGTGACCTCCTGGATGCATCTGTGGGTGGACTCTTGGGAGGTCCCCAGTGGATCCCTGGAAGGAGTCACTGGCGTAGGGGTTGAGTGCAGTGGTTACTTTCATAGACACTGGCAATGGATGCCCTCCAAGTCCCCTTGGCGCCAAATCCTGCAGAATGTGGAAAATGTGAGTCACTAGATCCCTTAACATGCAGGGGCGTCTGCGACACTGGTTCTCACTCAGCTGCAGATTACACACGTGACATCTACATACCCTGGATCTAGTGAGGCGCCTATGAATTAGGCCTCTCTGAAGATCATCCTCTGGGTCTGGAAGAGGACTTGCTGCCCCTTGGTCTTGAGGATTCTGCTCCTCCCTTTGGCGAGCCAGGTGCCTTCGTCACTTCCTTCTCATTCTTCTCCCTGGCCTATAAGCAATAATGCAGGCAGCGATAACATCAGGCTCCATCTTCCTGATGGTATCCTCACTGCAGTATCAATGAGAAACATGCAGGAATCAGCATTTGTTGCCAAAGGTCCACTTTCTGTCTCTGATTGGGGCTCAAGGCCTTTTCACGCATGTCAGAGAGCGCTGACCCCTGAAATGATGCCCAGTGCAGGGTGCCCATGAATGTTCACGACAAACCCTCCTCAAGCCCATATGACCGACTGGCGGCAGCTTCGGCCAGGCGACTGGATGTTCTACTTTCAGCTCAGGTCCTGGGATCATCATTACCTGCACTCCAAGACTGCGCTGTTTGGACTAAACATGAGGGTTAATGTTCAGTGACTACAGGAGATTAATTTAGGGGGTCCGGAGGCTTCTCTTCTGTGAGTGGTGAATGTCCACTTTTCCAAGGGTGTTCTCCAGCTTGTCCAGTTGCCCAATAGTTCTGCATTTCCATAATACTCTGATGAATTTGAAGGCTGCAAATGAGGAGTTAAAACTCAGGGAACAATCATTGCCGCTTTGAGGGATCAGTGTTGAATGAATGGGCATTATTGTTTCATTTTACTGACTCCCTGCATGTCAACTGAACAGCTGCTAACCTGTCACAGCTGTGCCTCTGTCCTCATTTTGGAACTATCCATTCAGTTGGGTGGTCCTTTAGTGCCCCACCTCCCAAGTCATGTGTCTCAGTGCAACCTTCCCTGCTTGCTGTCCCGAATGGAGCCCTTGCCCTGCAGAACCTTCCTTTCCCTCAGCCCTGTCTGGCTTCTTCCCCAGTGGAGCCCTTGCCTTGCAGCACAGTAAGAGCCATCTCTGCCTTAACCCTGGTGTGGTACCTGTAGAGACTTGCTTTGAGACCCCCCTGAAACTGCTTTGGTGCAGCCTGCAAAGCCTGGTGCTGACCCCTGTGAGCACCGTGCATTGCAAGTATGCAAACTTACCTCGGGGTCAGGAACAAAGTGCAGGTCGCCTGCTGCACATTGTTTAAATCCTGTTGTGAAACACGTCATTCTAATTGCACGCTGATCTGGGCTCTTAATCCAGCATGGAGGGATGATTCCAGCGAGTAGGCGTTAAAATGAGATGCTGATTTATGTTAATGACGTTCATGACATTTGGCGGCAGGAAATGAGGCCCGCCTCTGACGGCTGAAGTGCGCAATTGCTTTCTCATTTTATATCATCGTTAAATCAGTTTTGGGCCCTCTCGTGAGGTTTAGCTCTCACGCCTGCCATGACACCTCGGGAGCAGAAAATCCCGGCCAGTACCTGAGTTGTGAATTGGTCTGAACATTGTGTAATCATCAGCAAACATCCCCACTACTGACCTTACAATGGACAGAAAGTCATTGATGAAGCAGATGAAGAAGGTTGGGCCAAGGTCAGTGACTCTGGCCTCATACATCCATCTATCCATTCACACCACCACTGAAAGCTGAGCTGCCAGCTGTCTTGGCTACATTCACTGGAATTCTCACCCTAAACTCCTCCAGCTCCAAACCTACTTCTTTGACCAAGACTTTGGGTATCTCTCCTAAATCCCTTTCTTTGGATTGCATCCATTTTGTCTGATTCGTCACTGAAGCACCTTCATAGGTTTTACTTTGTTAAAGGTATATGTATAAATGCATAAGGATCAACTGGTGAGAAGGCGGAAGAATGGGGTTGAGAAACTTATCACCCATGATTGAATGGCGGAGCAGACGTGATGGACTGAATAGCCTAATTTCTGCTCCTTTGTCTTATGGTCTTATATTACTGTCCTATGAATTCCAAGATTGTCTTATGTTATGTATAATTGTTTAAAGTGTGGGGCACTATTAATTGATATGAAGAGGTGATTTGAAGCTTAAGAAGCCATTTTCTATAATGATTACATAGAATCACATAGAATATACAGTACAGTTCAGTACAGGCCATTTGACACAACCCAGCCTATACTGGAATTTATGCTCTACTCGAGCCTCTTCCCATCCTTCCACATCTAATTATCAGCATAATCCTCAATTATCCTACCCTAATATGTTTATCTTTAAATGCATATTCTCATTTGCCTCAACTACTCCCTGTGGTAGCAAGTTCCATGATTTTGACATTCTCAGGGTGAAAATTGAATTTCTTATTTCATTTCTTGGTGCCTATCTTATATTGATGGCCTCTAGTTTTGCTCGTTTCCACAAGTGGGAACATTCCATGTGTCTACTGTATCAAAACAATTCACAATTTTAAAGACCTCTATTAGGTCACCCCTCAGCCTTCACACGAGAAAGGAAAGGCAACCAGTTCATCCTTTTCTGAAAGTTATGACTTCATGGCCAGGATTTTACAGTTGGCGTGCAGGGGCAGGCCCGACACACCAGCACGTGAAATGATGCGCGATGACATCGGGCATGCGTCCCGACATAATCGCGCTGTTTTGCAATATTTTGTTTGGCGGGCACACGACGGAGTAGGCTGGGCACTCGCTGATAATTGATAGGCCTATTAAGGCCATTAACCAGCTAATTAACCTGAATTTCACACTGCCCGTCTAACCTTATGGTTGGCGGGCAGGCGAAAATGCCAAGCGGCCTTTATGTTTTTTAGGAAACTTCATCCACAAGTGGGATGAGGTTTCCTAAAGCTTTTACAAATTAAATAAAAACTTTTGCTGAAAAATAAAAACATGTCCCATCTCATGTGACACATGAGGGTAATGTTTCATTAAATTTTTATTGCATTTATTTATTTTTTTAAAAAGTGCTTCAATCTTCCTGAGACAGCTCCCTGCCTCAGGGAGATTGAAGCGCTAGTTCACGCTCATGTGTGAAGGAGCACTGGACCCGACTCTCCCTCCTCCCCCTGCCTGCACAGGTAGAGCTCAGTGCTACTGCTTGCATATTACGCTGGGTGGGCCTTAATTGGCCCGCCCACATAGAATGGTATTGCTGAGCCAATCGTGGGCAGCGACCACCCCTGCCTGCTCCCGCCCGACCCGGGAAAAATTCAGGCCCATAGTTCTGACATCGTCCTTGTGTCATGCCCAATAAAGGAATGTCACATTCATAACTTTAAACATAGATTGTATTCAGTACAGAACTTTCTGGAGCTGCCCTTAAAATGGAAAATGGCTGCTAAGATGGCTGCTGAGGGTCAGGTGACTTTTGCAATTTTAGCACAGACTCAGAATGACCTCAAGGCAAGAATGACCGGGAAGTTCCTAATTGAATGGTCATGGATGGGGTGCCCTCTTTGAACTGACATGCCAAAACAAAACCATTTGTGGAATTCACACATCCTATTGTTTGTGGACTTACCAAAAACTCAAAATCAATGGATTCCTAGACTCACTGTTTCTGAGCTTGAAACTTAACATAGAGAGCTGTCGAGAAACCAGTTAATGATAAGTAGGTGTGAATGGCCACCCTCCAACCAAATTCTTTATATATGGCTGCAAACTTCAAATCATTCTGGATGGACAATATAAGTATTGATAGTCACATGACTGAAATTAAACACAGATAACGAATCTTATTTCCCCTCTAACCAGGGAGAAACCAATCAGTCTGCAAACAACATAGCAAGAGACAGCATCAGCAGCAAAGGCAGTAGCATCTATGCCTTAAGACTGGGGATTGCAACATTGTAATGTCTCCAAGCTTGTTCCTTTTCATGTCCACCAGCATGGAAAACTGACCTCCTAGTGTTAAAACTGCAAGCAACTAACTTCGTGATATGACGAAAATCCACCTCTTTGAGGGATTTCTGCAATGACTTTAATATATAACTTTGGTTTTACTCAATTCACCTAACTACATTTCAAGGGTGGAAAAGAACCTCTTCACCAGGCCTGCAACAAGATGAACTGATCATGAGACTTACAAACTAGTCCTTTGCTTGTAAATTGTAAAAGTGCACTACATTCTTTAAGTGTATTTTCCTCGAGTGTATGTGTGCGTGTGTATGGTGGGTGAGTGATGTAGGACTGGATTTTCCGGGTGAGCGTGTGAATAAATAATCCTCTTTATTTAAACATACATAAAGCTTGCTACTGGTTATTCAAATTGACCGTACATTCAGGGGTTAAGAAACACCCACATCTTCCTTTTCAAAAGCAATGATGGGTAGTAAGGGAGGAGAACAGGGGTCTCAGTTCTCTCTCATCCCTGTCCATAACATTTGTTCTTATTTTCTGTAGTCTCTCCAGTGCTTCCATATCCTTTTTATAATATGCTGAGCAGAACTATACATCGTATTTCAAGTATGGCCGAATCAAGATTTGATACAAATTTAGCATAACTTCTCTATGGGTAGAATTTTACAAACCCTCACAGCCGGGGGTCAGGGGGGCGGGTATGGTGTGGGGGAAGCTAGGCAGGTTACCCTGCTCTAGCCTGGGGCGAGAAAGTGGTGGGGGGACACCACCCTCATGGGCCCCCTTTCCCAATCGGGCTCCCCCCTCTAGGTGCTCCTCCCTCTTCTTGCTGTTCCAACCTGATTCACACCCCTTCAATCTCCCCTCTCCAGGGATCTCATCTCCTGTCCCCTGGGGCCCCTGTGTCCTGGGGCTCCCAGCACTTGGACTCGTGGGACTGGGTGTAGTCCCAGCAGTGGCCACTGCCCCTGGTGGCGCTGCTGGGACTACGGAGCTGCCGTTCAATCAACCTGGCCAGCAGCTCTTTGAGACAGGACTTCCTCCCGAGTGTGGGATGGAAGTCCAGCCTCCAGGCAATTAATGCCACACGGACATTGGCAGGATGCGTTCCCCACCAACATTTTTGATGAGATTCAAAAAATCCTGCCTTGTGTTTCAGTTATATCATCTAGATTCTAGTGCTCAATTTGCTCTTTTCATGACCTAATTAACCTGCGTTGCTACTTACAGTGATTTGTAGATTTGTACTCCCAGATCCCTTTGCTCCCATATTTTATTTAGATCACTATTTTCCAAGTAATGTTGATATCCTTAATTTTCTTACTAAACTGTAATGCCTCATGCTTATCTGTGTTAAAATTCATTTGCAAATTCAATGTCCATTCTGCAAGTTTATTAATGGCTTCTTGAAATTTGCAGTCCGATTGACCATTCCCCCCAAATCCCAATTTGGTGTCGTTCACAAATTGAAAAAGCGTGGCTTTGATTCAATGTCTAAATTGTCAATATAAATTAAGAACAACTGTAGTCTCAGCACTGATCCTTATTGGATTCCCTTCTCCCCTTCTGCCACTCTGAATTGCTACCCTCTGCCCCTGCTCCCTGCTTTCTGCCTTGCAGCCAGCTCACTATCCATTCTGCTATTTGCGCTCTGACTCCACATGCTCTCAGACCTTATTCATACATCTATTATGTGATGCCTTACAAAAGGTTTTTTGGAAATTTAGATATATTACATCCTCCAACCTTGCTTCCTCTGTCTGTTATCTCTTCAATGAATTCATTGTGATTAATCAAGCCAGACTTCACCTTTTGAAAACCAAGTTGACTATTCCTTATTATTTGTTTTCTTTTATGGATGTTTTCTATTTTCTACTTCAGTTGTGATTTAATTATCTTTCACCATTGTTAGCTTTTGTTGGCTTCCTGATACAAATATTATCTCATTTTGGGTCCTTTTGTATAGATTTCTAAGCAGAGGCAACACTGCACGCTGTGTATGACTGGCTAACAATGATCTCCTTGATGAATTATTGATGATTGGAGTGCAATCATTTTGGTGCTGAATTTCCTCTGGTCCGATTCTGCTGATTTAAGTACTGTGGTGTGGTATTTCTGCTTTTTTATTACTTGTGCTTTACACCCCAATCCATTTTCACTGCACATGAGAAGCACTTGGATGCATGCCACTGCTGAGGTAGAGGGAAACTGCTATGGTGCCTTGCCACAAAGTAAATGGATCCTCAGTCCCAGTCCAACATTTATAAGCAATTCCCCAATTGTCCTAAGTAGAAAAATACCTTTTCCCCTATGCAATCATTATGAAAAATGGCTTCCTAAGCTTCAAAATGCCCTTTCATATCCATTAACAGTGCTCTACATAAAAACACATTGCATGCCTTAAGCTGAATTGCTAGGGTTCAAGCAAAGAATAATATAGCAGTGGAGCTTTTGACAGATGCTAAGGGAGTGGGGGTTCAGTGTAATTGGTTTTGAATTCATTTTGTGTCATGCCTGCCCAGATATTGTTGGTTCCCAGGTGCAGGCTGTGCAAATTCTGGTCTTGTAGGGACGTTTATTCAGTGGTTGACAGTTGTTAAGGGGGACAACATAATAAGTAAAATGAATTTTAAAAAAACAACCGTCTACCCCAGTGCTCATTCACCTGAAACAATCTTTGCTGTTAAGAAAGATACTCGACAGTAAATGAATTAAAAAATATAGTTCAATATCAAATTTCTGTGTTGTTATAAACCTTTCTAATTTCATAACTTTGTTAAATCCTTGATAAATGTAGCCTTAGAACAAACTCCTAAGATACCATGCTTCTCAATTTAATATCCAGCATTTTTTTAATAGCATGAGCCAGAACTTCTTCCAAATAAACATTGACAGGACAGAAGACATCCTATTGTGCTCTCAACAGAAGCTACCTTAAAATTACGCCTATTGATTCTATCCTTCACCACTGCTGTTTTCTCAGGTTAAACTCAATAGTGCATAAACTCAATAGCCTGTTTCACTCTAAGCTAAGCCTTAGCTCATGAACAAGACCATTTATTTACACATCTTCAGTATCACACTCACTCCCACTGCAACAAAAACCCTCATTCACATCTTCATCATTTCTAGGGTCAATTTCATTGAGCTCTCACTAGTTTCCAGAACTCCACCCTAGCATTTTACAGCCCTGAAGGAAGCATGGCTCTGCCAAAATTCTAAAAGAATTACTCACTTAATCACATTCCCTGCCCTCTTCTCCAGTATCTCCTTATAATTAATGTTTCTCATCCCTGATATAATCTTAGTAAGCCACTTCTCCACTATCTTCATGACTTTGAAATCCTTCTTAAAATAAGGTGACCAAAAATGGTAACAATATTCTGATTGAGTTTAACTTTGGTACAGGTTTAGTACGATTCACTTTAATCTTTATGCTTAAGTTCCAATTTATAATTCCTAGAATCCCAAAAATTGGAACAATTTTCTAACTAAGCCTAACATCTATACAAGTGTAATGCCATTGCTTTGCTTTAGTACTCTTAGGTCCTGATTCATTAATCTTAGAATCCCATGCACTTCTTTTGCAGCTTTGTCAACATATTCTTTCACTTCTAATGGTTTAGATAGGTTGACTACCATGCATCTTTGCTTCTCCTTTAAACATACAAATTAGGAGCAGAAATAGGCCACTTGACCCCTCGAGCCTACTCTGCCATTCAATAAGATTATGGCTGATCTGATTGTAACCTCAACTCCACTTTCCAACCTACCCCAACAACCTTTCATACCCCCTTGCTTATCAAGAATCTATCTACCTCTGCCTTAAAAATATTCAAAGACTCTGCTTCCATCGCCTTTTGAAGAAGAGAGTTCCAAAGACTCACCACCCTCTCCTCATCTCTGTCCTAAATGTGCGACCCCAGTGATTCCTAGTTCTAGATTCTCCCACAAAAGGAAACATCTTTTCCACATCCATCCTATCAGGACACCTCAGGATCTTATGTGTTTCAATCAAGTTACCCCTTACTCTTCTACACTCCAGTGGATGCAAGCCTCACCTGTCCAATCTTTTCTCATAAGACAACCCTCCCATTACAGGTATTAGTCTAGTAAACCTTCTCTGAACTGCTTCCTTCCTTAAATAAGGAGACCAATACTGTGCACAGTCCTCCAGATGTGATCTCACCAATGCCCCATATAACTAAAGCATAACCTCTCTACTTTTGTATTCAATTTCCCTCACAATAAACAATAATATTTCATTTGCTTTCCTAATTACTTGCTGTATCTGCATACTAACCTTTTGTGATTCATGCCCTAGGAAACCCAGATCCCTCTGCATCTCTGAGTTCTGCAATCTTTCAATAGATAATATGCTACTTTTTTAATTTTCCTGCTAAAATGGACAATTCCACATTTTCCACATTATACTCCATTCGCCAGATTTTTGTCCACTCACTTAACCTATCTATGTCCCTTTTTAGCCTCTTTATGTTCTCTTTACGACTTAGTTTCCTACCTATATTTGTGTCATCAGCAAAGTTAGCAACCATACCTTTGGTCCCATCATTCAAATCACTGATATAAATTGTAAAAAGTTGAGGCCTCAGCACTGATCCATGTGGCATACCACTCATTACATTTTGCCAACCAGAAAATGACCCATTTATGCCTGCTCTCTGCTTCCTGTCAGCTAGTCAAACTTCTATCATGCCAATATGTTACCACCTAAAGCATGATATTTTATTTTCAGTAATAACCTTTGATGTGGCACCTTATCAAATGCCTTCTGGAAATCTAAGTACAACATATCCACCAGTTCCCCTTTATCCACAGCATATGTTACTTCTTCATAGAATGCCAATAAATTGGTGAAACATGATTTCCTGTTCACAAAACCATGTTGACTCTGCCTGATTACCTTGATTTTTTCTAAGTGCCTTGCTATAACGTCTTTAGCAACAGCTTCTAACATTTTCTCATGTCAGATGTTTAGCTAACTGGCCTGGTATTTCCGGCTTTCTATCTCTCTCCCTTTTTGAATAATAATGGAACCTTCCTTGAATGTAGGGAATTTTGGAAAAATTAAATAGCATCAGTTATCTTACTAGCCACTTCTTTTAAGACCCTATGATGAAGTTCATCAGGACCCGAGGATCTGTCAACCCACAGCCACACAATTTGCTCAGTACTACTTCCTTGGTTATTGTAATTTTCTTGAGTTCCTAACCCCGCCCCCCATCTTCTATTTCCTGGTTTACAGCTATTCCTGGAATGTTATTTGTATCCTCTACAGTGAAGACCGATGCAAAATACCTGTTCATTTCATCTCCTTATTTTCCATTATTAATTCCCCACACCCACTTTCTATAGGACCAACGCTCACTTTGTTAACTTTTCTAAGTATCTATAGAAACTCTTACTATCTGTCTTTATATTCCTAGCTAGCTTTCTCTTGTACTCTAATTTTTTCCTCCTGTTTAATCTTTTAGTTATTCTTTGCTGTTTTTTATATTCTGTCCAATCTTATGACCTGCCACCCATCTATATGCAATTATATGCTTTTTCTTTAAGTTTGATTAAATCTTTAACTTTTTTAGTTAACCACGAATGGTGAGTCCTCCCATTGGAATGTTTCTTTCTCGTTACAATGTATCTATTCTGTGTATTCTGAAATATCCCCTTAAACGCTGCATCTCCATTGATCTATCCCTTAACCTAATTTGCCAGTTTTGCGAGTTTTATGATTTAGTGTTCTATCCTTAATCTTGCACACAAAATGCATCACTTCATATTTTTCAGCATTAAATTTCATCTGACATCTATCTGTCTAGCTGAATAAACTGTCAATGCTCCCCAGAAATCACTTATAATCCTTTTGTTAACCATTTTTTATGACAGCTACAAATTTTGATGTTGTGACCCCAAAACCCAGTGCTGATTATTAAGGAAAGTCATATTCGTCTGTCAGAGATGTTCAAGAATCCATAAGTAGAGGAACACAGACACCTTGGAGAGTTCTGAGGCTGAAGGACATTACAGAGATATGGAGGGGCGAGGCTATGGAAGAACTTGAAAACCAGAATGTGTATTTTAAAATAGATGCCCTTCTTAACTGCCAACTACTGTAGGTTAAAGAGCACATGAGATGGGTGAATGGGACTTGGTGCAAATTTTGACACGGCCAGCAGAGCTTTGAATGATCTCATGTTTACAGAGGGTGTAATATGGGTGGTCTGCCTGGAATGCATTGCAATAGTCAAGTCTACAGGTAACAAAGGTGTGGATAAGAGTTTTAGCAGCAAATAAGCTGAGGCAAACCCAGAGTCGGGGGATGTTATGCAGGTGGAAATAGGCAGTCTTAGTGATGGTGACAGTATGTGGTCAGAAGCCCATCTCAGGAATAAGTACAAAACCAAGACTGTGAACAGTCTGGTTCAGCCTCAGGCAATAGCCAGGGAAAGGAAGGATTTGGTGGCTTTGGAGCAGATAAAAGACATTGGTCATGATTTTCTGGCCCTGTCGTGGTGGGACCTGCTATGGGAGAATTGGCGACCCAGCCTAAAGTCCATTGACTTTCGGCAGGACTGCATGATCCTGGCGGTAGGCGGGGCTGGAAAATCCAGCCCATTGACTTTGTTTTTCCAGGATTTAGTCAGAGCAAATTTCTGAAGCAGTCTGACAAGTTTGAGACATTGCAGGGGTCAAGAGAGGTGGTGCTGGTCAACATTAAGAGCTGTTTAGGTGTGGTGGCAGGGAGGAAACCTGTTTGGAGGAATTAAAAAATGGAGTTCTGGGAGCATGGATTTAGGAGGTTACCGCCAGATTTTGGAGAGGGGTTGTTTTTTTCTGAGTAAAGGGGTGATGACAGCAATTTGAAGGAGAGCGAACAATACTTGAGCAGAGAAAAGCATTAACAATATCAGTTAATATGGAAGGCAGGAATGGAAATTGGGTGATCAGTAGTTTAGTGGGAATAAGGTTGATGGAGCAGGGTGTGGGTCTCATAGATAAGATAAGCTTGGAGAGAGCAAGAAGGGAGAAATGAGAGAAACTAGAGAAAGGTGCAAGTTCACGGATATGGCAGGGGGAGCATTAGAGGAAGCTTGGCCTGGTGGGTTACAGGCAGGGAGGGAAGTAGCAGCTGATCTGATGGTCTCAATCTTAATACAAAAAAGACCATGAACTCCTTGTGCTTATGTTGCAAGTGGGTGTGGAATAGATAAGGGAGAGGCGTTTAAGAAGAAAGCTTGCAGTAAAGAAAAGTAGCTAGCAGTTATCTTTGCATCCCAGGATGATTGTGGATTAGTGAGCAGTTTTTGGAGATGATAGCAGGACAGGGTATTGCTTTATGTGGTCTAACCAGATCTAGTGTTGAATGGCTAAACCAGCTGTTTGCCCCATCTGCTTATGTTTGCATCCCTTGGATGTAAGAGAGCATGGTTGAGAGTTGTGCTGGAAGGGTGAGGGAGAGGAATGATTTTAATGTGATCTAGGTAGAGGTAAGCATCTGTTTGAGCAGCTTCAGAGCTGCAGAGATGTTGTGGTGAATGGAGAGCCAGAAAGTAGACAGTTGAGATTTTAAAAGCGCGACTGGGAGAGAATTTTTCTGGAGAGAAGTCGGATTGGGAAAGGGAGGTGATGTGGGTGGACAACAATACATGGAAGTGATCAGATATTCTTCTAAGCAACTGACACAATCTGAGTAGCGACAGACCTCCACATCTCTTCCTCAGGACTTGTCAGAATGGAGGATTTCTATTTACCAACCCACTGGTGTAAATAAAGAGGGATTAATGCAAAGAAACATGGGACAGGATTTTCCCCCCATTGGCGGGGGGCGAAGGTTCAGGAGCGGGCACATGCAGACGCGCCTCCCTTCGGAGCCCCCAATCGGGGGCACGCCGCCATTTTACATGGACGGGCCAATTAAGGCCCGCCCAGTGTGACGTCTGCCAGGAAGCGTTATGCGCTCCCTGTGTGGGCGGGGGGGGTTCCCTAAGCTGAGAGTGCGCTCTTTCGCGCATGTGCGCAAAAGAGCACACTCATCTCCCTGAGGCTAAGTGCTGCCTCAGGGAGATCGGCGCCAAATTCAAAAATGTTAAATATAGAAAAATAAAATTTCCCTGAAATGTCCCCTCATGTGACACTGTCACCTGAGTTGGGACATGTCCATCACTTTAATTAAACTTTTATTAAATTTTTAAAAATCTACATGAAACCTCATCCTGCCCGTGGATGAGGTTTCATGCTTTTTCTGAAGCCCGCCAGGGAACCCGACCTGCCCGCCAACCTTAAGGTTGGACGGGCAGGTCCTTTAGCGAGTTCAATTACTTTTTAAATGGCCTCAATTGGCTGTTGACAGGTTGGCAGGTGCACAGCTGATTCGGCTGCGCCCCTGCCAACCTGAAAATTGAAATGACGCAGGGTGACGTTGGCAGTTCCACCTGATGTCACCCCACGTCATTTTGCACGTCAGCAAGCAGGCCCCACCCCCCACTCACCGACCTCAATATCTGCCCATGATCACAGCTAGAACAAAAGTTCATTAAAGGTTGAGTGCCATCTGACTAAAAAATAGTGTACTAAGAAGACAAAAATTGTCCAACATTCAGGTTTATAGAACACAAAATGCTATGACAGGTGTGTCATGACCAGCGAAGGCATGTCTTATTCTTACCTTTCAGCATGGGCTGCATTCAGTATATAAATTTCTGGAACTTTCTTTTATTTTAAAATGGGCAATAACAAGGTAGCTAAGATGGCTGCCAAGCATCAGGTGATTATGCAATTTCTGCATAGACTCAGAAGTATCTCAATCCTCTGGAAAGCTCCTTACTGAATAACCTTTGGTGGGAGTCTTTCCCTTGAATTGACATATCCATTCAGAACACATCTGTGATATTTATACATGCTATTGTTTGTGATTTACCGAAAACTCAAAGTCAGTAGACTTCCAGACTTCACGTCTCCAAGTTTGAAATTTAACAAAAGAGAGCTGCAGGAGAGCTAAGCATAGGCCATCATCCAACCCCCATTGTGTAGCAATAGATTTGGACTTTCAAATCATTTTCAATAGACAATGTCAGTTGATCATGTGACCAAAACTGGCTGCAGATAGCAAATCCATTATCCAAAGATTCTGAGAGAGCCTTGTCAGTTTACAGAAGAATACCAACAGCAATGAACACCCACTGAAGGATATCAGCTGCATAACAAGGCAGTAACACCTATTCATTTTTAAGCTTGGAGACTACTACATCTTAAGTCTCCCAGCCTGATTCCTATTCCAAGTCCACCTGTAAGGAAACTTGACCTCCTGGTCAGAAAAACTACAGGTGACTACCTTCACAGCCTGCTGAACATCCATCTCTTGGAGGGAATCCTGCAATAATCCTGATGTACACCTCCAGCTATTGAACCCGCCTAAACTAGTGAAAAACCCACCTTCAATGGGCCTGCAATGATTGTTTTCCTACGATAAGCCAAACATGCGAACTATGAACTATTCTTCTGTTTACAACTTGTAAAAGTGCACTATGCTCTTGTAATGAAGATGACTTTTGTATGTGTGTGCATGTGTGTGTGTGCACACATGTGAGTGATGTAGCGTTTAGATTTTTGGGGTAATTGCATGAATAAATAATCCTCTTTATTTAAACCCATGAAAGCTTGCTGCTGTTAATTAACTTGATCACACACAGTCCAGCGGCTAAGATACATACACAGATCTTCCTTTTCAAAAAACACACTGATTATGGACAGTAAGGGAAAGTGTTTCATTTCTCTCTCGACCCTGTCCGTATCAGTTGGGTGATGCAAAGAACCTGACATTTTTTCTTATACACGTAACTTTAAAAAAAAATAAACTCAATGTAAACATTACCAATATACATGGGCAGAATTTTATGGCCCCTCCTGCAGGCAGGATTTTCTGGCCCTGCCAAAGTCAATGGACTTTTGAAAGGCTCGTCACATTTTACGGCCCTGCCCCTGCTGTAATGGGGGGTAATGCTGTAACATCTGATCCCATTGGTGCCAGGCATCATGGTGAGCGGGGTGGGGGTGGTCAATTTGACGAGAAGGCCAAAAATTGGTTTCATGCTGTTGTGAAACCAGTTCATTCCGTTCCACCGTCAATGGCGGGCAATGTTTCCTGCCGCCGCACGTCAGGAACCTAATGTCAATCCTTTAGCATTTCATTATATGCCCTGCTCGCCAGAATCATGCCCCATGCTGGATCGAGCATGTGTTTCACAATTGTCCATAAGCCACGTGCACACAGCCTTGCGCAGCATTCGCGAGCATTGCCCATAGGACATCAAGGAAATAACACCACACATTTGGGGAGGAGCACACATAAGTTGCTTTTTCCCCGCTGGCTTTCAGTGTGGGGAGAGGCCAGGAGGTTGTTGGGGGGAGGGGGGCAAGGCAGCACACTAAAGGAATTACATGAGCACATGCCGGTGAGGGTGGGGCGGGGGGAGGTGTTAACGAAGTGGCCACACACTTGGAAAAGCTTGTCAAAAGTGAGCATTCTTCTGCAGCTGAGATCTTCCAGCTGCAGCTCCATTGACATGCTTGGAGTTGAGCCTCTGACGCTTTTCTGCCCATTCGAGCAATGCAAAAGCATGGAAATGCCACCAACTGCTCCAGAACTTTTCACCTCTCGGGTGCAGACTGCAAATTAATGTGTGAGCAGAGCAATTGGCTAACCGGACAAATTGTAGAATCCCCTCGTGTAACATGGCCATGGCACTGTCACTGGTGGAGGGGCTCACAGGCTCTTGTAATGTTTTTATTAAGGTATGGACGAGTATCCATCATCATTCAAGCTAACAGTGCAGCTTTGCAGTGTGGGTCAAATGCCTGCGTTTGAGCTGAGAGCACAGCATGCAGTCCAGTGGCCGAAGCTGCCGCCAATTGGTCAAGTGAAGTGGGGCGGAGGTGGGTGGGGTTTCGGACAGCCGTGAAGCACACTACGCACTGGCCATCCAAGTAGTGGCCTGCGCTCTCCGGCATGTGTGAAGACTTAACCAAGAGAGGTTCCTAGGACACATATGCTAACCCACATGTTTCTCTCTGTGATCCTGCAGGGGGAGAATATTAGGATCATGGAGCCTGGTGATTTAGTGGATTGCTTTATGACTTACAGGAAGCAGAGAGGAAGACAAAAGACCGGTGAAGGTGCCTGGCTCGGCAAAGTGAGAAGCACCTCCCTCAAGGTGAAGGGGTGGCAGGGCCTGTTGCACACGCCACTGAAGAGCCACAGCGAGCCATCACTCGTAGGTGCCTCGCTAGACCCAGGGTCTATAGATGGCATTTGTCATTCTTGCAGGTGACTGAGAAACAGTGTCGCTGAAGACTGCGCATGCCTAGGGAACTGCTCAGTCACATATACCACCTGCTGAAGGATTTGGCGCCATGGGGACATGGAGGGCATCCACTGCCAGTGACCATGAAAGTGACTGCGATGTCCAATTTTTACGCCAGTGGCTCCTTTCAGGGCTCCACAGGTGACCTGTGCGGGATCTCACAAGCCTCCATGCACAAGTGTATCCAGGAGGTCACGGATGCCACCTTTGCAAAGGCACAAAGCTTTGTGCATTTCGACCAGGATCAGGAAAGCCAGGAAGCAAGTGCGCTTGGATTTGCGCAGATCTCTGGTTTTCCACAGCTGCCATCGACTGCACTCACATGGCACTTAGTTCTCCATGGCAACAAGCAGTCAACTACGTCAGCTGCAAGGGCTTCAACGTGCTGAATGTTCAACTGGATTGCGACCACCACAAATGATCCTAAAGATCTGCCACAATTCCCAGAGAATGTCCATGACTCCTACATCCTTAGCAGGTCTCAGATCCCTGACATCTTCCAGGGTCCATAGAGGCTGCAGGGTTGGCTCCTCAGGGACAAGGACTACCAAAAGAGGACATGGCTGATGATCCTGTGTGGGCAGCCTGAGGCTGCAGCAAAGTAATATAACGAGGCTCATGCCGTGACCTGGATTTTGGAGGAGCAAATGATAGGGTTTTGAAAATGAGGTTCCGGTGCTTCAACAGGCCCGGGGGAGCACTGCAAAACAGTCCACCGAGGGAGTCACGCATCATTGTAGCTTGTTGTACGCTACACAACCTGGCGCTGCAATGGGGGGAGGTCCCGGCTGAGGAGGAGATGGAACAGTTGCATGTCTCCTCCGATGAGGAGGACATCGAAGGAGATGATGGTGATGAGGTCCTCGAAGGCGAGGATGCCAGTGATCAAACAAGGTAGGCGCACTTGGGAGGCCCTCATAGCTGTAAGATTTGTGGAGGATGATGATGAGATGCAGTGAGGACAGGCCCGACATCCTCACATTGCATCTGTGAACGTTTGACTCCTGTGTGGCTGATGGCAGCACATATACCCTCAGTGCTCAGGCTCATGTCATGGAGACACAGCGGAGGTCCTAATAGGCACTAGATTCCAGGAGGATAATGATGACATGCAGTGAGGACACTCCACAGATCTTCATATAGGGCTGAATTTTACCCCCATCAGGGAGCTTGTGCGGGGGCGGGCGGGAGTGAGCATGAACCCACTCGGCGCCCCCAATTGGGTGCACGCCGCCATTTTACGTGGGCGGGCCAATTAAGGCCCTGTGCGCTCCCTGTGTGGGCAGGGGGGACTCCCTGAGTTGGCGTCTGCGATCTTTCATGCATGCATGCGAAACAGCGTAGAAAACTCCGTGCCTCAGGGAGATCAGTTTAAGTTCTGGAATATTTAATAAAGGTGAAAAAACATTTTAAGGACATGTCCCCTTATGTGAAACTGTCACATGAGCTGGGACAAGTCCATTAATTTTTTCAAAAGTTTTTATTTAAATAATAAACCTTTCATGAAACCTTATCCCGCCCGTGGTTGAGGTTTCATGAAAAATGCAAAGGCCGCCTGGGCTCTTCGCCTGCCCACCAGCCTTAAGGTTGGATGGGCAGCTTTCTTAACAATTTTAATTACTTTGTTAATGGCCTTAATAGGCCTTGATAGTTCGGTGGGCACCCAGCTTGCCCACCGAACTGACAATCTAAATGACACGCGGTGACGTCGTGATGCCTGCCCGACGTCACCGCGCGTCATTTTACACTTCGGCAAGCAGGCCCCGCCCCTGCACGACGACGGGAAAATTCTTTCCATAGCCTCTGTGAATGTCTGACTCCTGTCTGGCCAAGGGCAGCTTGCTTGTGCTCTATGATCAGGGTCATATCATGGAGATGGAGACATGAAACTTCAAATGCACCTGATCCTTTGTCAGCCTTCACCACCTGACCCCTTCAGGAGCACACCATCATCGATCAGAGATGCTGAAGAGTTGGGGGGCCAGCCCCACTTCAAAAGGTGCAAGAATGACAGAATTCCGTGACACCTGCCCATGACATTCTGGCAGCAATGACAAGTCCCATCAAGATGGAGGCATCACTAATGTATCCAGTGAGTGTGAAGCCGGTCCATCATTTTGGTCTGAAGAGGACCTGGACTGAGACACCTGCCTTTATCTTGTGCAGGAACCATGGTTTCACATCTGAGTGACACGAACACTGCTCATCATAACAAGGAGCCAGAGGCAAGGAGACATTCTTGGGAGTTTATTTACAATCGTGGACATTGTGTACAAGTGATTGACACCCATGCCCAGGCTGTGCAACAACATCTTCTTAACCTTCCTAACCCTGTCGCTATGTCTTGGTGCTCCCCTGATGTCTGCAGCGGAGGTGGAGGCAGCCTGCTGACTGCTGCACCCTGTCTGTGATGACCTTGGTGGGTGTACCCTGAAGGCCCAAGACCTTGAGGGCCCCAGCTTGCTTTGGGTCAGCTGCAACCTCCTCAGCTTGTTGAGCTGGAGCTACTGGGGTCGCAGGAAGAGGGGGTTTGGATAGGCTGAACATTCCTGGAGTTGCCTGAGTGATGGCCTTGGGGTATCGAGCTGCTGGTCTTCCTCCCTATGGGTGCCCAATGGCCCCTGGCTGACTCCTTGAGGAAAAGAGGAAGCTGGAGTGAAATCGAGCTGCCCCGCATCCCTCTCGCGTTGACACTGTTGGAGGCCAACTATGGCATCAGCGATTGAGTTCAGACCTCGTAGCAGTACAGGAGCAATGTCCTGGACCAAGGTCTCCATGGCGGCCGCCATCCTACCAGTGTTGACCTCGGTGCACTGGCATACCGGCGCTATCACCTCAGACTGAAGGTGGACGGACTCCACCATTGTGCCTTGCAATCTGAGGAGTGCAGCAGACATCCCTTCCTGATGTTCCCGAGCTTGCCTTTGCAGCTCCAGCGACTGAGGTATGACCGAGTCCAGAGGCTTCTCATCTAACTCGGTCTCAGAAAATTTCTGGCCTCCAGCAGTCCTCCAAATGCCAGAAACTGGGGAAGTCCCTGCTGCCGCTCTGGACAAAGACCAGCAAGTAAGGTGGATCAGACAGTGCTCACCAAATTGTGACCCCGAGGCTACTCTAGAACTAGGTCCCACCGAGGTGCGTGTGCCTGCACCAGTGGAGGGTGTGGGTGAGCGCTGTGACGAGTTTTCAATTAGGGTGTCATCAGATTCTTGTTCCGAGGTGTCTTCGGGCTTGAGTCGAGGACCTGGGTTATGGACCCCTTCGGCTGCTTCCCAGATGTTCCTGCGAAAGCAAGGAGAGATAATTAGTACATGGCAGGGGACTGTGGAACAGGGGATCTCACTCATAGCATAGTTGTCTGATGGATATTGCACTGCTGGATCCTCACTTGGCTGAGCACCACCGACCTCACCGTCAGCACAGGAACGGTCCAGATTGTCACCGGCCAGCTGGATGACTCTATTTTCAAAGTCTGTGAGTACATTGATGTTGGGCATTCTCCCACCGGTCTGCGACCTCTCCCTTTTGTTGTGTGCCAGCTTGTCCTGCATGATTACAGATGGAGAGAATGTAAGCAGGACACCTGCCAGGCCAGATGAGAAGGATGCCTGGCATGTGTGGGTGGTGAGTGCTGCCAGGGATGGAATGAGGACATGATCCTCAGAGCAGATGAAGGTGTGTGTGGGAGAATGAATGGTGATGTCCCTTGAACTGGCAGTGAGTGAGATCCCTGTGGATGTGTGATGTGTTTGTGAGTGTGTGAGTTGAGAGTGATGAGAAGAGTGCCTTACCCTGGCAGAACGGAGGTGATCATTCATCTTCTTTCGGCACTGGATGACTGTCCTCTTTTGCACGCCATTGGCGCTGACCACCGCTGCCACTGCCTCCCATACTGAATTTGTCTCCTTGCTTGCTGGTCTTCACGGCGGACCCCCACTGTGTCCAGTAGGTGCCAATGGAGGCATCACTAAATTTGGGGACAGCATGTTTCCTCCCTTTGGCAGCCATGACTTTCCGGCAGCTTTCGATCCCTTAGCGAGTGCTAGCTCTGTGCAGGGGACTCTTTAAATAGGCACCCGGATTACTGAAGGCCTGAGGTGACGGTGGGATGGGTGAATTAGAGGCTGCCCTGCCAGCAATCTGGCGAATGCATTATTAATGAGGCAGAACGTGGAAGAGGATGATATGGCGCAAAAACCTGCCATTGCAGCCAGAGGGTAAAATGACTATTTTCACGCCCGCTAACACACTTAGTGCAAATCTGGGATGATTCTGCCCCATGCCTTTTAGCTTTTCCTCATATGATTTTGAAAAATAACATAGAGCAGGCACTGGTAGAAACTAAAGCAAAACATGTAGCAGGTCAATGCACTAAATGGTTCTGATGCATCCTGCGAAATTGGGTACACTGTACATGATCAAACTTCAAAATCCATATTTGACTATGAGTTATGGAGTAATAGGAAATTGTAAACATAATGCATACGATTTTCTGTGCACTGATTTTGATATGTTCTTGTAGGTCAGAATTTGGATAATCTACCCTCATGCTTTTCTATATGTTGGAGTTGCTTTTACTTAAAAATATGGTTAAATTGTGTTTACTCCAAATGTCATTCAATGATGAACCCAATAGTTGTTATTGTTCGATAAAACCTAGCCAAATTTGGATTAGTAATTGTGGAACATGCGTATTCTGACCATATACGCTAACGTTTTGAATATCCTGTAATGTTTTTGCAAAACACATATTCAACAATTTGATAAAAATTCATCGACCAGGTAACATTTTCAGGAAACTATGCTTGTAGTTCGAAGCAGTATAGTATCCAACCATCCAGCGCTCCAACAGTAATGCATTATTAATTTAGATTAAGCATTGAAACCCTAGCTTATGACTTTCTATTTTTACATATTTTAATTCATTTTGGCATCCATGCAGAATCCCACACAAGTTCTATTTTTCAATCAAAGATTTTCCTTGTATATAGATTAGTCTAGGCCTTGGAGGATGGTATGGTTTCTGTCAGTAGACTTCTTTGCCAACTTCCCAAGTAACATGGATATGAGACATAGGAATGAAACATATGTTAGTGATTCTCTACCAGGCAACCTGACCGAGTTTGCCTTTGAGGAAATATCAAAAGTGCAAATTTTAACTGAGGCAGGATTTCTGAGAAAAACATTTTTGCTAAACTTATTTTTTATTCATTGGATGTGGGCATCACTGGCTTGGCCAGCATTTATTGCCCATGTTCAGAGGGCATTTAAGAGTCAACCACATTGTGGGTCTGGAGTCACATGTAGGCCAGACCAGGTAAGGGCAGCAGATTTCCTTCCCTAAAGTTAGATGGGTTTTTACAATAATGGTATCATGGTCATCATTAGACTTTTAATTCCAGATTTCTATTGAATTCAAATTCCACCATCTGCCGTGTGGGATTTGAATCTGGGTTCTCAGAGCATTACCATGGGTCTCTGGATTACCATTTGGGTCTCTGGCTATGCCACCGCCTCCCCGAGAGAAAAATAAAACAGAAATGTGTACTAACCTCGGCAGCTGCGTTTGTCTTCTAAAATGACTAATGTGTAGCCAGAAAAGCAGGAACAGGAGTATGTGCCAATTGTATTAATGCAATGGCCCTTCCCATCACATGGGTCCACTTCACATTCATTTATATCTTCAGATCCAAATCATAAGATGCCAATGGCAAGTGGATTCAATCATAGAAAAAGAGAACAAAGTCATGGACTGCTAATATATAACACAATGTTATTTTACCAGTAATGCAGGTTTAGTTATACTTTCATCAGCTAAACACCAACTATTTGCTTTCAGTTCTGACAAGGGTGTCTATCTGCAATAATCTCTTTTCAGCTGCTGATTTTGTCGTGCATTTTCCACATTTTCTGTTCTTACTGTTTTTTAGTTGCCTATATCATTGCTTTTCTAATCAATCAACAATCAGAATCCCCTTAATCCAATATTATAAACTCAATTGCACTAAAAATATTATTAAAATATTTGTTTGGACCACATATTGTAAAATAGTACAGTCTTATTTGAAAATTACTTCTTTTGTACAGATATTAAAATATTAACAGTTTGTTTAGATTACAGGAACTCACTTTTTTGGATTTTTTATAATATCTCACTAGTAGACAAGACTCTATTACAGTTTCATAGATCCAAACAACATGTCCTTACAGAACATGTTTGTAATTCTATTCCGCTGTTAACAAGTATCCAAATGCTAGAAAAAATTAGTTTAAGATTGAACATACTTTAATTAATAAATAACCAAAAAAGATAATTTACTGGGCAATCAGGATATAACTCAAATTCCTGCAGGCTACACCATTGTCACCCAGAAGTCTGTTCCACAAGGGAAACTAACAAATGGCAAATGTAACCAAAGGCCACAAATCCGAAGTTTGAAGCTGAATCATATTTATCAGTGATGCATACAAGAGTTTCATATGATTCATATAAACGAGACTAACTACAGAAATCAGGAGTAGACCCCGCTACCCGGAAAGTCGGTGAGAAATGCAATCTCGCCGATCATGGTTGCTGCTCAGCCATTTGGCGAGCTTTCCGCCCTCACTCACAATATGATTAGCCGGCAGCTCTGTAGTCCCAGCAGCGCTACCAGGAGTGGTGGCCACTGCTGGGACTACAAGAAGTCCCATCAGTCTGAATGTTCCACCAGGCATAGTCTGGAGTCTTGCACTGAGGACAGGAGGGGAGGTCAAGGGGGCTGTGGGGGTCCTGATGATAAGGCTAAGCAGGGAGGGAGCAGCCAGAGTGGGGGGAAACAGACAGTTGGGGAAGGGAAGAGTGGTTAATCTGGAAAGGGGGCGCATGAAGGCGATGACCCCTTCTTTCACGCACGAGGTCTGAGCAGGATAATCTGCCATGCTCCTCGCCAGCCCTGAACACACCCCACATTCCCCCCTTGCCCCTAGCCAGCCTCAGAATTGAGGCCTGTGTGGGAAGTTGCCCGAGGCAACTTAAGGGCCTCAATTGGGAAGAGGGCAGGTGGCCTATCCTAGGGCTCGCCCACACTCTCCCCACTGACAAATCCAGTTTAATTGCAGACAGGTTCGGGGTGGGCAGAAGGGTGGTGGGAAGGCCACCTGGGTAATTTTATAGATCACCCTTCCTGCAAACCCACAGACGATGGCCCATTAAGTTCTGCCCCAGAAGATTAATATGCTTACTTCACAAGAAAAATACGCATTTGAAAATTATTTCAATATATTGCATTTAATTCCATAGATATACCTTGGGCAGGATTTTCTCGTTGGCGAGCAGGGGGCGGGGCCCGCTCGCTGACGCGTAAAATGACACGCAGTGACGTCGGGCGGAACTCCCGACGTCATTGCGCACCATTTAAATTTTCAGGTAGGCGGGGGCGCAGCAAAATCAGCTGTGTGCCCACCGACCTGTCAATGGCCAATTGAGGCCATTGACAGAGTCATTTAACTAATTAATGGACCTGCCCGTCCAGCCTTAAGGTTGGCGGGCAGGCCAGGAGCCAAGGCGGGAATTAGAAAAAGTATGAAACTTCATCCACGGGTGGGATGAGGCTTCTTGTAGGTTTTAAAAAATTTAATTAAAGTTTTTTGAAAAGTTATGGACATGTCCCAATGCGTGACAGTGTCACATGAGGGGACATGTCAGGGAATTTTTTTTTCTATTTTTAATATTTTTTATTGTAGAGACGATCTCCCTGAGGCAGCGCTTTGCCTTAGGCAGATGAGTGCGCTCTTTCGTGCGCATGGGATTCCCCCCCACCTGCACAGGGAGCGCAATGCGCTTCCGTGCGGACATCACGCTGGGCCCGCCCACGTAAAATGGCACCGCGCCCCTGATTGGGGGCACCAATCGGAGGCGAGCCTGTGCACGCCCGCATTTCAACTTCGCCCCCGACGGACTAAAAACCTGCCCCTTGATTTACAGAATGTGAATCTTAAAAAGAATCCAAGACTGTGCATAATTAGTCAAGGAAAAGGAGTAAGTATTTTTGCTGCTGTTATCCTAATCCCCACCAAGTCCTTTTCACCCATTATCCCTGTGTTCGCTGTTCTATATTGGCTCAAAGTTCATACCATCAATGCCGCAGTTATAAAGTTTCCATTCTCTGTGTTAAAATCATTCTATTCCCACTTATGCATCTCCAACTCAGGAATGTCCTTCTTAAACTTTTTCGCCTCACTACCTTTGTCTCTTCCTTTAAGACCCTCCTTAAAATATTCCTCTTTGACCAAGCTTCACCTTTCCTAATGTATCTCATCAGGCTATTCATCAATTTTTGTCTGATTATTATCTTGTAAAGCACCTTGGAACATTTTCCAATGTTAAAGGCACAATATAAGTGTGAAATTTGGATACATTTTTATATATAAAAGGTTGTGTAACTTAAAACTAGATCTCCCAAAAGGCTGGTGATGCAGGATTAATTGAAATTTTGAAGATTGATAGCAGTAGATTTTGTTGGGTAAGGGTATCAAAGGATATGAAGCAAAGGTGTGTAACTGAAGTTGAGGTACAGATCAGCTAGGATCTTACTGATGAAAAGGCTCAAGGGTTTGAAAAATCCTATCTCCCTATATAAATGCAAGTTACTGTTGTATATCAATTATGGGGGAAAAGTCTAATAATCAGAAGGTTTGCAGGATATGTAACATCGGGTCTTTCACCTCTTCCCTTCCAACTATTCAGGGCCTCAATCTTTATTTATACTTCTTTCAGTTTAATATATTGCATTCACTGCTCACGATGTGGTCTCCACTACTCTGGGGAAGCCAAATGCAGATTGGGTGATCGCTTTGCTGAACACTTCCTTTCAGGCTATATAAGCTTGACTGAGAGTTTCCAGTCCCTTGCCTTTTTAATTCCCTTTACCACTTGCACTCTGCCTCTCTGTCCTCAGATTCCTACACAGTTCCAATGAAGCCAACAATAACTTGTCTTTTGATTAGGCACTTTACAACCTTCCAGACTCAATATCCAGCTCAAGAGTTTCAGATCGTAACCAATGCTCTCATTCTTTTTGGACAGCAGATGCTGTTAATGATTCTTCTGTTCCTCTAACCTATCCTGTCTTCCATCCCTATTATAGGACTTCTCTTTTGTTCTTTCCTCCCCTAACTCCCTTACCCTCCCTGTGCATGCTTGAAACCTGTAGCAGCTGTAACAACTTCCAATTCTGATGAAAGATCACTGGTTTGAAATATTGACCAGGTTTCTCTTGATTGGTATACATTAAGAGGACCTTCTGTCTTTCATATTTGCCTCAGTGTCTTACCACCTAGAATAGTCCACTTCATATATCTTCACTCAGTCACATATTTAGATGTCAACATTATGCTTATCTGCAGAAAATAATTTAAAAATAGCAACACTAATAACAGATTTTCTACATTTATTTTACCTATGCAGTCAGTGCCTTGTTGGTTCAGCACAAAACCTGTTGAACAAATGCACCGATAACTTCCCACTGTATTTTCACATTGTCCGTAGCTACAAAGTTGTGGGGTTTGCCTGCATTCATCAGTATCTGTCAATCAAAATCATCAAGTTCAGATATTGCTACAAGCTATTATATCTTACTGCTACAGAAGAAATATGGAAATTATATTTAGCCACACTTGCATATAACAGAGAAGTTGTAGTATAAGGCATAAGCAAATTTATAAATAGTATGAGGGTCTCAAAATGTAAACTTACTCAGATTTTACAGAAGTATATTCAACTCCACTGCAGTTAACAACAGGAACATGCTTTATTTTTACTGCATAAGTCAAAGACATTTCAGAAGAAATGAAAGGTTTTTTCTCTCTCTACATGCTTCCTAAAAATCATAATCTGACCATTTAATGCAGGGAGCCCACTTAATTATCAGTGGATAGAATATACAAAAATGCTCAAAGCTGTTATTAATTCACCAGCCTAACTCAGTGAGATACTTAAGGCTAAATGGTGTAGAAAATGGCAATGTCATAGCAGGTGGTAATGGTGTTTTAGCAGGTGGTCTTCTGAATTTTAAAATGTGATACATTAATAACACAGTGATTACTCTACATCTAACCAACCTGGGAGTAGGTAGCACTGTGATGAAGTACAAAGAGGAAATAAGGTTATATCTCAGAACTATTACTGAACAAGGCTCATTTTGAAATAAAAGTCCTAACTGAATAAAAGTCGAGTCATGGTTTATGGCCTCCAATATATGAATGATTAATTAAGTGATTCTGGTGAGAAAATTCTGATTAATGTGAAAAGAGAAAGCAAAGTTTTCATGGCTTTTCTCACACTATTAGCATGAAGCATATTGTGGGGTATATGACATTCAAGAAGAAGAATAGGAAGCTAGGTAAAGGTGGAGGGGTAGCACTGTTGATCAAAGATGGCATTTGTGCAGTAGTTAGAGATGGCCTTGGTTCAGGAGATCAGGATGTAGAATCGGTTTGTGTGGAGGTGAGGAATAGTAGGGGAAAGAAGTTACTAGTGGGAGTGGTTTACAGTCCCCTAACAGTAACCACAATTTAGGACAAAGTATACAAAAAGAAATATTGGCTTGTGATAAAGGAACAGCAATAATCATGGGTGATTTTAGTCTACGTATACATTGGAAAAATCAGACTGGCAGTAGTAGCCTGGATTGGGGGTTCATAGGATGCTTTTGAGATAGTTTCGTAGAGTGGCACATTCTGGAACCAACTAGAGAACAGATTATATTAGACTTGGTATTGTATAATGTGACAGGACTAATTCATGACCTCAGAGTGATGGCACCCCTAGGTACCAGCGACAACTATATGGTTGAATTTTATGTCCAGTTTGAAAGGGAGAAGAGTAGGTCTAAAACTAGTTTATTAAACTTAAATAAGGGCAACTATGTGGGAGTGAAAGTTAAGCTAGTGGAAGTGAACTGGGATGCCAGGCTAGGGATAGGTCAACAGAGAAGCAGTGGCAGACGTTTAAGGGGCTATTTCAGAATACTCAGAATAAGTATATTCCTATTATAAAGAAAAATTCTAAAGGGAGGACTCACCATCCATGGTTAACCAAAGAAGCTAAGGAAAGCATCAAACTTAAGGAAAAAGCATATAACTGCACGAAGATGAGTGGCAGGTCAGATGATTGGTCAGAATATAAAGAGAATGACTGAAAGGTTAATCAGGAGTAAGAAATTAGAGTATGAGAGGAAGATAGCTAGAAATGTAAAAACAGATAGCAAGAGTTTCTACAGGTATTTAAAATGGAAAAGTGTAAGTAAAGTGAGTGCTAGTCCTCTAGAGCGTGACGATGGGAAGTTAATAGTAGATAATAATGAAATGGCATATGAAATGAACAAATATTTTGTTTCTGTCTTCACTGTAGAGCACACAAAAAAATTCCAGTAATAGCTGTAAATCAGCAGGTGGAAGGGAGGGAGGAACTTGGTGAAATTACAATCATTAGGGAAGTGGTACTGAGCAAACTGTAGGAGCTGCAGGCTGACAAGTCACTGGGTTCTGATGGACCTCATCCTAGGGTCTTAAAGGAGGTGACTAATAAGATAGTAGATACGCTGGTGTTAATTTTCCAAAATTACCTAGATTCTGCAAAGGTTCCATCAGACTGGAAAATAGTAAATATAACACCTCTATTCAAGAAGGGAGAAAGGCAGGAAACAGGAAACTACAGGCCAATTAGTTTGACATCTGTAATGGGGAAGGTATTAGAATTGATCATTAAGGAGGTTATAGGTAGGCACTTAGAGAAACTCAAAGTAATCTCAAAGAGATTTTGTGGTTTTGTGAAAGGAAAATCATGTTTAACCAATTTATTGGAGTTCTTTGAAGGAGTAACATGCGCTGTGGGTAAAGGGGAGCCTGTAGACATGCTGTACTTGGATTTCCAGAAGGCATTTGATAAGGTACCACGTCAAAGGTTGTTGTGGCAAATAAAAGCTCTTGGTGTAGGGGGTAGGATATTAGCAAGGATAGAAGATTGGCTGGCTGGCAGAAAACAGGAGGCAGAATTTTGCTCATGTTGGGTGGGCTCGGCAGGGTGGTCGGGAAGCCAACCACTGCCTGCAATCTGGGCCAGAATGCAATTTCACAAGGCCCACCCAGCGTGAAACGTGCGCGCTCAGTGCTGCCTGTCCGGGCAGAGGAGGAGGGCAAGCAGGGAACTTGGTGCATGCGCACAAGTGAGCGCTTGAAAATCTCCCTGAGGCACAGAGCTGCCTCAGAGAGATGAAGAGTTTTAAAAATAAGAAATAAAGATTTTAAAAATGTTATAGAACATGTCCCCTCCTGTGACTCTATTACATAAGTAGGGACCTGTTATAAATGAAATTTTTAAAAATGTATTTTATTTCTATTTGATGTTAGAAACCTCATCTGGCCCATGGATGAGGTTTCCAAAAAAATGCAAAGGCTGCTTGGCCTTTTCACCTGCCCACCAACCATAAGGTTGGATGCGCAGCAAAAAATGTAAGTTAATTAATGCTTTAATAGCCCTAATAGGCCTTCTAACTGTTGGCAGGCACGTTGCTGATTCCAGCGCACGCCCGCTGACCGAACTATTGCGCGACTGCGCATTGACGTCAGGAGGCTCACCCGACATCATGATGTCTCATTTCATGCTAGAGTAGGTTGGGCATGTACCTGCCCGCCGGGGTAAAAGTTCTGCCCAGGGAGTGCATAAATGGGTCTTTTTCTGATTGACAGGATATGATGAGTAGTGTCCCACAGTAGAGTCCCACAGGGCTCTGTACTGGGGCTTCAATTTTTTACAATTTATATCAATGACTTAAATGTGGGGATTAAAGGCATGATAGCTAAATTTACAGATGACACTAAAATAGGTGGGAAAGTATGTTGTGAAGAGGATGTAAGGAAGTTGCAAACAGATATACATGGGTTGAGTGAGTGGGCAAAAAATATGGCAGATGGAGTATAATGTGGGAAAATGTGAAGTTGTTCACTTTGGCAGGATGAATAAAAAAAGCAGAGTATTACTTAAATGGAGAACAGCTGCAGAATTCTGAGGTGCAGAGGGATCTTGGTGTTCTAGTGCATGAGTTACAAAAAGCTAGTGGCTTTTCCAGACCCTAACGCCGGTGGGATCTTTCGGTCCTGCTGATGTGAATGCAGATTTCAATGGCTCACTGGCCTCGCCATGGGGGAACCCACTACGGGGGTGGGCTGGAAAATTCCGGCCAGTATGCAGGTACAGTAAGTAATTAAGAAGGCTAATGGAATGCTATCCTTTATTACCAGAGGAATTGACATAAAAGTAAGGATGTTATGCTTCAGTTACACAGTGCATTGGTGAGACCACATCTCGAATATTATGTGCAGTTTTGATCTCCTTATTTAAGGAAGGATGTAAGTGCATTGGGGGCAGTTCAGAGGATATTTACTAGATTGATACCTGGAATGAGCTGGTTGTCTTGTGAGGAAAGGTTGGGCAGACTGGAGTGAGGGGTGACTTGATTGAAGTATATAAGATCCTGAACGACAATGACAAGCTGGACGTGGAAAGGATGTTCCTCTTGTGGGTGAGTCCAGAACTAGGGGGCACTGTTTTAAAATTAGGAGCTGCCCTTTTAGTACAGAGGTGAGGCGATTTTTTTTTTTCCTCATAGGGTTTTGCGACTTTGGAACTCTCTGCCTTAGAAGGTGGTGGAGGCAGGGTCATTGAACATTTTTAAGGGGGAGATAGATAGATTCTTGTTAGGCAAGGGAAACAAAGGTTATCAGGGGTAGATGGGTATGTGGAATTGGAAACACAAACAGATCAACCATGATCTTAATGAATGGCGGAGAAGGCTCGAGGGACCAAAAGGCCTACTTCTGCTCCTATTTCGTATGTTCGTATGTAGCACAGATGCAGCGTAAATCTCTCCGTTTTTAATAACAATGTTTCACAGTTCCAAAATCCACTCATTTATTTTTCATACTTGCATGAAAAACTGTAGTCTAACAAATTTTTTAAATTTTCTGGCAAGGTTAAGTCAGAATCATATAGAGGCATTTAATTAAGGTTGGAGGAATCTCATGCCATAGATATTTTCAGATATGAAATATTCAAGTTAACATTAATAAGCTCTGCTTGAGAGATACAATTTAATAAAATAATACTAATTTTTCTACAGTTCATAGTGATTGATCGCATAACTGGAAACTAAAATCACCCATGTGAAACTTACAGTAACATAGTTTTTCATGCTATGAAATAATTCACTTCATGCATTCACCCTCTGGATTTTTTTACCTTTCAAAAACAACCATTTTATTGGAGAAATTGTTAACTTCTGCTTTTTTGAGGGGAGATGATTAAAAAAACACAAGTTAAATCTGTTCCAGATCTCCTGTCTATACTGAATAGATGCTATGACTTTGCTCACTGAACATATTCCTGCTGTTAAATGATCAGTGAATAGCTAAAGTAGTCAATTTATAAGTATACACTTTTGGAACAGCTAAGATGCCATGTACAGATCACAGAAGCTAAATATATTTGGAGAAACAGCAGGAGTTATGAAGGTAAAAAACAGAATCATATTAACTAACAATGGTCCTTTTACCATACATTATGTATGTTTGCGTAGTTTTCTAACAATGCCAGCTGGAATTATAGATAAAAGTCTTTTTTGCACGAGTGGTTAGTTTAAAGTCATATATAGATGATCTGATCAATACAATTATTATCTTTAGATTACTATTAAAACTTTACAAACGAAACAACCTTTTCCCACAATTTGCACAGCATCAAAACAGATCAGGGTTACAAACTTATTCTTGCAGTTTATGAAGAACATTTATGAAATGTTTCTTACCGACACACTTTGTTTGCTGATTATCCAGCTGATAGCCAGAGTCACAGTTACACAGGTATCCGACTTGCTGATTGATGCAAAGTCCTGGACCACAAATGTTTGGTGAAACGTCACATATATTTATAACTATATGTGTGAAAACAAAAATAGAATTAAAACATGGTATCCATTTAAAAACAGTAAAAGCTATTAGCACTTAGTTTCCACAGTTAATCAAGTGATTGTTAGAATGGAATTTGGACTGAAGTACTTTCATGGGTTTAAATTGGACGCACATTGTCAATCATGCACAATGCATATCTTTTGTCAGTTTCTAATGTTTTAACATAACAGTAATTTGAAGAATGGTTTAGTATTCAAGTCAACTGTAAGTTTGACTGAAACTGTCCAGATGTATTCAATTGGCACCCCTAACATTCAACTGAGCAGCTAATGTCAAACAAGTAAACTTTGTTGATTGGAGTAAAAATCCAGAGATCAAAGAACAATTTTCTACGAAGAAAAACTTATTATTATTATTTTTGCAATTGTTTAGTTACCACACATCATGTCCATAGTATTTGGTGTATAAAATGCATTACAATAAATGGGACTTATAAAAGAGCCTCGTGCATCATGCTGAAGGCTGATTCTGGGAAGTGATACTAATTTTAAAGCATTGGGTCATAGAGCCAGATTTTCCCCTCCCAACACTGAGCAAATTCGTGTCAAAAGGCTGAAATATAAGGCACACGAGGCTGCAATTTCGAAGTTGCCAGGCCATTCCCGTCATCCGCCAATTCTCCCGGGTCGGGAAACATAGCAGGTGTCAATTAAAATGACTTTGGGTTCGCAGTTTAAATTCCTGCTGGAAACTCAATCTTCCCTTCCCATGGTATTTTCCCCAAGGCATGTGGGTTCCTGGAGGCTGTAGGAAGCCGACACGTAAGTCAGCTTGTGAACCGTGAGGGAAGCCTGCTGCGGAGTTGGAAACCTTTTGATAGGTAAGTTTAAAAGGTCTTGCCAATGCCATCTGATTATCCCCATGCCCCCTCATATCCCCACATATCCCTCTATATCCCCATGCCCCCTCCATCCCAATGCCCCTTTCATGCACCCTATGCATCCTCCGTGCCCACTCTTCCTGTACCCACTATGTACAGAACTGAGCCATGTAACAACACTGGCAAGTCTTTGAAATGCTCCTGAATCTGAAAAAATAAGCAAACAGACATTAGGGCTGGAGGAGATTACAGTGATTGGGAAGGACAAGGCCATACAGAGACCTGAAAATAAGGATGACAATTTTAAAATTGAAGAGTTGCTTAACCAGGAGCCAATGTAGGTCAGTAAAGAGAGAAGAACATGACATGACCTGGTGTGAGTTAGGATACAGGCAGCAGGGTTTTGGATGACCTTAAGTTTATGGAGGATAGAATGAAGGAGGTTGGCCAGGAATGCATTGGAACAGTCAAATCTAGAGGTAGAAAAGGCATGGATGAGGATTTCAGCAGAAGATAAACTGAGTCAAGAACATAGCAGGCGATATTATGGAGGTGGAAACAGGTCATCTCAGTGATGGCGCGGATATGTGGTCAGAGGCAACACAGAATCAAATATAACATCAAGGTTGTGAATAGTTTGGTTCAGCCTCACAGTTGTCAGACAGGGATAGCAGAAACAAAGACACTGGGCTGAATAATATGAAGGGGGGAGGGTCGCGGATGGCACGCACCCCCCGGAAACTCCACGGCAATCCAACCCGCAGCCATGTAACGCTCTGTGGCGGACTAAGGAGGGCCAAGTAGGACTTCTGCCCCTCATTGGGAATTCCCACTCTCTGGAGCTGCCAGCTAATCTGATTGGCCAGCAGCTCTATCAGTCCTGGCAGTACCAGGAAGGCATCGTTGGCCACTGCTGGGACTGCTGGAGTAGAAAGGACTCCAAGGCCCTGGATTCCTGTAACAGATAAGTCTGAGGTCTTGGGCCAGAAGGGTTTAGGTAGGTTAGGAGGAGGGGCAGTGGGGAGTGGAGGGGGTGGCTGGTGATGGGGGAGTACGTGGGTTTAAGGGAGGAAACAGGTAGGAAGGAAGGAGGAGTTCAAGCTAAAGGGGAGGGGGGCGGGCGCCCAGGGATCAGCAAAGGGCAGCCCATGAAGACTGACCCCGACTTCCTTCCCACCCTTTAAGCACTTGAGGTAAAAAATTTGGCTTCCTGCTCCCACTCTGCTGCCCATGCCAAACATTTTATGGCATAGGCAGCATATTTTCAGGGTCAATTGGCCAGATAACAAGCCTAATTGACCCTAATTATTCATTTAAATATGTCGGATGAGCTGCTGATTTCGGCGCCGGCCTGCCTGCTCCCCCTTCAGCTGTGGCTCAGTTCATAGCACCCTCGCCTTTGAATCAGAGGGTTGTGGGTTCATGTCCCACTCCCGGAAACCAAGAACTGTGATTGTACTCGAAAGAGTTGCAATCTGTGACTGTTGATAACTCAAAAGAGTTCCCCCTATTATGGGAGGTGTCAGCTGTGGCTCAGTTCATAGCACCCTCGCCTTTGAATCAGAGGGTTGTGGGTTCATGTCCCACTCCCGGAAACCAAGAACTGTGATTGTACTTGAAAGAGTTGCAATCTGTGACTGTTGATAACTCGAAAGAGTTCCCCCTATTATGGGAGGTGTCTACTGTGGCTCAGTTCATAGCACCCTCGCCTTTGAATCAGAGGGTTGTGGGTTCATGTCCCACTCCCGGAAACCAAGAACTATGATTGTACTCGAAAGAGTTGCAATCTGTGACTGTTGATAACTCGAAAGAGTTTCCCCTATTATGGGAGGTGTCAGCTGTGGCTCAGTTCATAGCACCCTCGCCTTTGAATCAGAGGGTTGTGGGTTCATGTCCCACTCCCGGAAACCAAGAACTGTGATTGTACTTGAAAGAGTTGCAATCTGTGACTGTTGATAACTCGAAAGAGTTTCCCCCTATTATGGGGTGAGCTCGAGGTCGGTTGGCAAGTAGTGGGTTGGGCGCCCGCCCCATTTTATGTGCCATGCCCCCCCATCCCGGAAACATGCCCGCTGGGGGCACCTAAAATTCAGCCCAATGACTTATGTAAACTAGTATGTAGTTATATATGCTTCCCAATAAGCAGCACACTTGATTGGAACCCCATCCGCCATCTTAATCATTCACTTTATCCACCACCAGTGCACCTACAAATCAAGAGTTCCCGCCCGATTGTTCGTCCCTCTTCTGCGGCTACGTTCGACGCCGGGTGTCCCTGGAGAGGGAGCACGCGGTGTCTGCCGGCACCATCGAGGCCTTCCGTGCCCGGTGGGCACCGCGGGAACTGGGGTGTTTTGTTGACCCCTTTAATCACATTTTGGTTTAATGTTTGTAAGTTTCCTTTAAAGTTTCTCCTTGATTTTACAGCTGACCTGACTTAGGGGCTGTGCTTGATTTATCCCTTGTTTTTGTTAATTTAGTTAATTGTTTTAACTCTACAAGAGTTACAAATCAAGAGTAGCAGGCACCTGGGAACACCACAACCTGCAAGTTCGCTTCCGAGTTACACACCATCCTCAGTTGGAAATATATTGTTGTTTCTCCATCATTCCTGGTTCAAGGTCCTAGAACTCCCTACCTAACAATACTGTGTGAGTACTGGGGGGGCACCTTCAGCCAATGGCACCACTGTCAAGCAGGCAGCCATTGCTGCTGGGGAGGCTCCTCCATGGGTCATTGAGTGGCCATAAAGGATGCTCCCCTCTTCCCAGGAACCCTCTACCCAGGAACTTGCTGGGACGCTGCCAGGGATTACCTGGCAGTCTCATCAAGCAGTGGCAGCCCATCCCAAAGCAGTAAAATGCCAGGGGGAGGAAGCTGGCCCTTAACTGGGCACTTGGTTGGTTATATTACTGAGGTATCACTTCCAGTAATATCCAGACTTTGGGCTCCCCTCCCGACTTCTTCTGCCGTCATCTTATCAGCCCTCCTGGTCCCAATCAGACTCCATCGGGCTCATGAAATCGAGCCCCCTGTGTCTAAGCTCAGTACCTCTGCTATAATTAGAAAATCTGAATATTAAACATTTTCAGAATCATTAGATGCAAATGAATTAATTTCTATGGGGTGCATGTGGCTTTCCGTTCCCTAGTAATTGAATTGAGGTTGGGAAAGGAAAGAACAGGTACTGTATCCACATTACTGGTGAAGTAGTGGTGAGAAACTTGCAAGTAAGTTCCCTTGTGATCTACTGGTAGGGAATAAGTCTATGTTTCCAGGCAATTGAATAATGGGATGAATCATGTATCATGTACCCTGGCAGGCTAGAAAAACTCTGCACACTTGGCTTACTGTTCTGTTTCATTGCGGGGGGTCGGGGGGGAGATTTGGATTTAGATCTGAGCTATTTAAGGCCTATTAGCTACTATGTTGTTATTTTCTCAGCAACTAAGAATAGTCTACTGGACACCACTAGTGGTCGTGATGAATGAGAAATACTGTGTATTATTGAACCAACAAGTTCTACAGAACTCAGTTTATTGATGTACAAAACTTTAGATACTAACTTTGGAATTTAGGGCACTTGGTTATCTGGTTTATTCTAGAGGCAGTGGGGGTAAAAGTCATCTTGGGCTGCAATGGAAAAGAACATATGTTGGAATGTAACATGGGACACTGATTCACTATTACCCATTTTGTATTACTATTCAAGACCAATTTCACCCCCAACATGCCATTTTGGCTAAGCAAATTTTCACATCATCAGGAGTCAGACAGTAAAGAATTACGCAGAAAAGGAGGGGAAAATGCTTTTGAATTTCTAAATTAAATTTTAAATTAAAAACTGTACCTCACCTCCATCTTTAATGCTTTAGTCACCAATAAAACCATTACTCTCTCTCACCCTGGCCATTTCCCTGGTGCAGCCCTCAACTCCACTCAGTTAAGTTCAAGTACACAGACTTGAAAAGATATGGTGGACAACTTGTTTAACCATTCAACACCAAATCAGGCTGGATCACTTAAAACATTACCAGCCCTACTCTTGGCTGCTAAAACTGTTCACTATTCTAGGATCATCCTGGAATGCAAGGATAACCCCGGCTTCTTTTCTCTACTGCAGACCATCTCCTTAAACTTCACTCCCCGTCCACTCCACCTTCAACCCCAACAAGTACGAGGAGCTCATGGACCTCTTTGTCACTAAGTTTGAGACAATCTGATCAGCTGCTTCTGCCACGTTACTCCCTTCCAGAAGCCTACGTGACCAAATTTCCTTTAATGCTCCTCCTTGCCCTAGCCATAAATTTACATCTTTCTCTAGTTTCTCTCCTATCTCCCCATATGTCATCTCTAAACTCAGCTTGTCCACAAGACCTACATCTTGTTCCCTTGATCCTATTCCTGCTAAACTGATCACCCAGCTTCCCCTCCTGGCCCTCATGTTAGCCAATAATGTAAATGGTCCTCTCGCTTTAGGTGTCATCCCTCTCTCCTTTAAATCTGGCATCATCAACACTCTTCTCAAAAAAAAAACCCTTGACCCCTCCATCGTTACAAACTACTGTCCGATCTTTAACCTCCATTTTCTTTCCAAAGCCCTTGAATACGTTATCGCCTTCCAAATCTGTTCACAATTTTCCCGGAACTCCATGTTGGAATCTCTCCAAACAGATTTCCGCCCCTGCCACAGTACCAAAACAGCTCTTAACAAAATCACAAATAGCATCCTTTGTAACTGTGACAAATGTAAACTTTCCCTCCTTGTCCTCTCAACCTGCCTGCACCCTTTGACACAGTTGACCACATCATCCTCCTCCAATGCGTTTCCACTGTCATCCACCTGGTTAGGACAGCTCTCATGTGGTTCCATCCTTATCTATCTAATCATAACCAGAGAATCACTTGCAATTATATCTCTTCCTCCTTGTGCACTGTTAACTCTGGTGTCGCCTAAGGATCTATCCTTGGCCCCCTCCTACTTCTCATCTATATGCTGCCCCTTGGCAACATCATCCAAAAAGGCATAGCATTATTTTTCATATGTATACTGACGACACTCAGCTCTACCTCATCACCATCCCTCTAGACTCCTGCACTTAGCAGACTGCTTGTCCGACATCCAGAAATGGTAGAGAAGAAATGTCCTCCAATTAAATATTGGGAAGATGAAAATTGTTGATTTTGGTCCCTGCTCCAAGCTCTGTCCCCTAACTACTGACTCCATCCTTCTTCCTGGCAATAGTCTGAACTTAAGTCAGTCTGTTCGCAATCTTGATGTCACATTTGACCCTGAAATGAGATACCGACCTCATATTCGTGCCATCACTAAGACCACCTATTTCCACCTCCCTTAACATCGCACAACTTTGACCCTGTCTCAGCTCATCTGCTGCTGAAGCCCTCATCCATGCCTTCATTACCTCTAAACTTGACGTCATCCAAAGTTCTGCTGCCTGTGTCCTCATTCGCACCAAGTCCTATTCCCCTAACACCCCTGTGTTCACTGTCCTACCTTAGCTTGTGGTCAAGCAATGTCTTGATTTCAAATTTCTCATCCTTGTTTTCAAATCGCTCCATCTCCTTTCCTTCCCTATCTCTGTAATCTCCTCCAACCCTCCGAGATATCTGTGTTCTTCTAATTCTGGCCTCTTGTGTATGCCCAATCATAATTGCTTCACCATTAATGATTGTGCCTTCAGTTGCCTAAACCCCAAGCTCTGGAATTCCCTTACTACACGTCTCTGCCTTGCATTTCTCCTTTAAGACACATCTTTGAACCTACCTCTTTGACCAAGCTTCTGGTTATTTGACATAGGTTGGGATTTTATAGTCCTGCCCTGCTGAAAGTCATTGGACATTTTGTTGGGTTACCAAATTTTCCATCCCATCAGCGACGGGTCCTGCTGGCTCAATGTCCTACTTTCTCTTATAATGCTCCTATGATGCGTCTTCTGACGTTTCATTACATTAAAGGCGCTATATAAATATAATTTGTTGTTGTTGTTCTAATTGTACAGATCATACTACATTGAATTATTTTGCTTGAAATATTTTCCTGCTAGTGCGCATAAAATCATGGGCTGGGTTTTACAGGGGTGGTGGGAGAAGGAGGGCAATGTGCTCTCCCCCTGTCGCAAGAATCAGCCAGCAGCCAATGTGCCGAAAGAAAGCCTGTCCCGCAGGCATAACGCGCTGTTGTCGGGCTAAACAGGCTGAGAGTGGGACTTCTGCCCCTAAGTGGGAGGAAGTCCCGCCCTTGAGAGTTGCCAGCCAATTTGATTGCCAGAACTGAGCAATGGGTGCTGCTGGGACTGCAAGCAGGTCCACGAGAAAGGCAGCCATGGCATCCGGACCCAGATAAGTCAGGGATCTTGGATGGGGAGGGATCAGGCAGCCCAGAAATGGGGGGCGAGGGGAGTGGGAGAACATGTTTTGGAGATCAGTCAGAGAGGAATGAAGGGAGGGTAATATATTTAGGAGGTAATATATTGGGGTGCCCCAATGCGCAAAGGGTACCCCCAAATGATGTACCCCCTTCCTTCCCACCTGTAGAAATATTTCTTTTTTTAAATGGCCTGCCCAGTCCAACCGTATATGGCATGGGCAGCATTTTATGTGGGTCAATTGGCTTGTTAATAAGCCCAAATGACCTTTAATTATTTATTTAAATATGGCAGGCGGGCTGCCAATTTCAGCACCCACCACCGACTGTGTTATGGAAGACGGCTCTGGTGTGGGCAGGTAGGTGGGGGTCTTGTCACCGCTCGTATTTTACCTGCTCCCCTGCTGAAAACATGCCCAGCTGGGAGCCGTAAAATCCAGCCATATGTCTTATAAAAATTCCTCTTGGTTAAATAGTAGTGTTTTCTATAAAATACAAGAGATCCTTTATTAACATAACAGCCATCTATTTTCAAAAGTTCTGTAACAACATGTTTGTCCTAAAATGTTGTAAAGCCTGCCATCAATGAAATTTGATGCTAATCTCCTAATGCTGGTGTAACCTCTGAACAGGTTTGCCAAAAATATGTTGAACAATACAATAGTGAATCTTTGTATCAATCTATGTCAGCTACAAGCAGTTATTTAGGAATATTTTCTTGTTGCAATGAAATGTTTGTCAAAAACATTCACGTGTCTCTGTTACTAAGCTAACATAAGTTACACTATTTAAAAAAATTTCTGCTGTGCAGCTGTCCATAATGAACTCCTATATCACCACTATATTTTAATGTTGTATTGGTATCTTTGATTAATACTGCCACTTTTGTTTCCTTTCTTTTCATTTATTCGTTCTTACTTTATCCCTTTGAAATATTTTTCTAACCAGGAATGATTAGCTCCAAATCCTGCCCTAACATAGGCCATGCCTACATTAGTTGTTATACCCCCACAGCAATTTGTGCCTCTAACTCACCAATTTTATTTAGGATGTAATCTGCACAGCTGTGTACATGTAACCTCTACCCATCTATCTATTTGGTAATTCTACATCTTCCAAACTCTCCTCCTTTTGTCCTGGTTTTTATTATTTTCTTAATGTTCTTTTTCATTGTCCCAATGCTCCTTGACACTTTTTATTATCATCTCCAGATAACTTTCCACTTCACTATGTAATCCATGGCATAATATCTCATCCATTTTCCACCCAATGTGTAGAACATTCCACTTGTCTATTGTAAATATCACCTCCCATTGATTTGCAGGTTTTACGAAATTCCTTTTCTAAATTCTTGGTTCTTTCCCTGACTCGACTGCCCCCCCTATTTTAGTATCATTTGCAATCAATCCATGATTGACAGCACAGAGTCTCGAGAAAGAACATGCTTGATTGGTTGAGCCATTTTTCATGTTACCTGCATTCTTATGTTATCTCTTAAAATGTTGATTGGGATAGGTTAGTTTGCTGAGTGAGGGTTAATATTATCTCTCTTTTGCTGAACAAAAGTTGACCTGGAATTCAGACTACATAATAGTACTTAGTGCAATTGCAGTTGCGGTTGTAAACATGAGCAAACTGCAGTTAAAAAATGTACTAAAATGTTAAAGCAGCAGACCATTCAGCAGTAAAAACAGCACAGATGGCTTACTCAGACGTGTTCAGTATTACTTCATCAGTTCCCTGCTGCCCTGACTTTAAATCAAAGCTTGGTACTTAAAGTATAAACTTGAAGCATTTATTAATTCTACCACATTTGTCAGATAAAAATCAGGTACTGGGAATTCCAGATTCCACAGTGATAGCTAATTTGGTTTTATATCAATTTGGCAACTCTACCAATATAATACAATCTGAACAAAACAATCCAAACTCTGTTCCATCTACTTTTATTGCAGATTGTAAAAAAATATCCACTTTGTGCTCTCTGTGCTAAAGCAGCTGGTAATCAAAATGATTAAAATAGGTTTATATAAATGGTCTGAGACAACTCCCTACTGCTTTCTATCCCTGTAAAACACAAATGCATACATCAGACTGTAACTTAGTACCATATGATTTAGGTTATGCTTTGAAGACAAGAGTCATTTTTAAACACTAATGCTTATTATGTCAGTAAACACAGCAATCAAACTGCACACGGCAAGACTTACCAACAACAAATTAACATATCCCCAATTAATTTAGGTTCTGACCTGTCCTAAAGGCACTATTTTAATGCAGGCCTTTACTTTCTTAAGATAAAAGCAAAATACTGCAGATGCTGGAAATCTGAAACAAAAACAAAAATTGCTGGAAAAACTCAGCAGGTCTGACGCCATCTGTGGAGAGAAAGACAGAGGTCAGAATCTTGCCCTCGGATGGCCCCACTGGTTTGGCGGCGGGCGGCCAGCCAACCTCGCCACTGAAACGGGGCCTGCCGCCATTTTAAGTGGGCGGGCCAATTAAGGCCGCCCAGCGGCATCCCCGACAGGAAGCGCTATGCACTTCCTGTGTGGGGGGGGGGGGGATTCCCCAGCTGTCAAAGTGCGCTCTTTCACGCATGCGCGCGAAAGAGCGCACTGCTCCCTGAGGCAAAGTCCTGTATCAGGGAGAATACTGAAAGTGGAAAAAACGTTAAAAATAGAAACATTGAAAAATTATTAACATGTCCCCTTCATGTGACAATGTCACACGAGATGGGGCATATTAATAAAGAACACATAAACTTTATTAATTTTTAACAAAATGGACATGAAACTTCATCCTTCCAGTGGATGAAGTTTCATCAATAATCTGGAGCCTGCTGGGGCTCCTGGCCTGCCCGCCAGCCTTAAAGTTGGCCGGGCAGGTCTTTAATTACTTTAAATAGCCTGTCAATGGCCTCAATTGGCCATTGACAGGTCGGCAGGCGGACAACTGATTTCGCTGTCCACCCGCCTTCCTAAAAGTTTAAATGGACCGGGATGATGTCGGGGGTTCCTCCCAATGTCATCCCGTGTCATTTTCCCCTCGATAACCGGGCCCCGCCCCCAAATCGCTAAGGGGAAAATCCTGGCCAGAGTTAACGTTTCGAGTCCGTATAACTCTTCATCAGACCTTTACTTATTCTGTTAACTCTCTTACTTACTTTACTTTCTTATTCTGTTAACACTAACATTCTTACCCTGGACAATACTCAGCACAGAATGTATAACAATGGGTAACATTTTCCCCCGTCAGGGGGGGGAAGTACGGGAGCAGGTGTGAGCGGACAGGCTTCCGATCGGCACCCCCAGTTGGGGACGCGCTGCCATTTTACGTGGGCGGGTCAACTAAGGCCCTCCCAGCGTGACGTCTGCCAGGAAGCGCCATGCGCTCCTTGTGCAGGTGGGGGGGGGGTGGGAATTCCCTCAGTCAGGAATGCGCTCTTTCGCGCATGCGCGCGAAAGAGCGCACAGATCTCCCTGAGGCAAACTGCTATCTCAGGGAGATTGGCTCCAATTTAAAACTTTGAATAAAGGTTAGAAAAAAATTTCCCTGCCATGTCCCCTCATGTGACAGTGTCACATGAGTTGGGACATGTCCATAACTTTTATTGTAAAATATTCTGTATTTTTTAAATCACTCATGAAACCTCACCTCATCCGTGGATGAGGTTTCATGCTTTTTCACAAGCCCGCCTGGGCTCCCGGCCTGCCCGCCAACCTTAAGGTTGGACGGGCAGGTCCATTAATGAGTTCAATTGGTTTCTTAATGGCCTTAATAGGCTATTGACAGGTCAGCAGGCGCACATCCAATTCAGATGCGGACCCGCTGAACTGACAATCTAAATGACGCGGGGTGACGTCGGGACGCACGCCTGACATCACCCTGTGTCATTTTATGCGTCGGCGAGCAGGCCCCGCCCCCGCTCGCTGACCGGAAGATGCTGGCCAAAGTTTATTGCTGTGGACCTCATTTTAAAAAAATAAACTAGCAAAATATAAGGAGAGAGGCTATAGCAGTGAAGTGGGATCAGGCAGTCAATAAATTTACCATCCAGCATTTTTTTCTTTACTGAAAACTGATTTCATGGTACAAGATCAAGTCACCACTTACATGGCATTGTTATATTTTAGGGACAGCTAGGGATTTTGAGTTTTTAATATCAGAATACTAGAGTGTTTACATATAGGAATCATTCCTCACAAAAACAAAAATATCAAATGCTTTTTGTAAACATGACTTTTAAATGAGCCATAAGCATTATATTTGCACAGAATAGGATTATTAGCAAGAAGTAATTTGTAGACACTACTGTACAGGCAGAGAAGGAAAAATCAGAGACATCAGTAGTAACATGTATCTTTTTAATTCAATTTTCTGTCATTTTTCCTTAAGTTGATGACTATACTAGGATTTAGTTCCACGATCGTTAGTTGCTCTGATACACTGCTAGGGGCAATTCTTCACAAATGAGCCTAGATCTTGACTTTAATGCCTCGTGGGAATGAGTTAAAAAGAGGGCAGCTACTTAGCCCTCTTATGCTACTGCCTCACCACCATGTTCTGATGTTAACCTACTCCTTTTGAGTAGTCGAATGGGAGACCGTCAGGGAAGGCAGTAGGGTCCTTCTTTAAATATACAGATCGGGTCCCAGTGATGTCATCAGGATCCAATCAGCAACTTTAGATGGAAGCCTGAGCTCAGAACAGGGACAGCTTCCTTGCCAGGTCAGACTTGCCAGGAGATGGAGCGAGAGTTAGAAGAGGCCCACTAAGGGGAATTCCCATTCCTGCTCACCAGCTTGGTGATGAATCTGGTTGGGTTCGGTGGGTCACAGAGAAAAAATATGGGATGAAGCTCAGCCAGCTTCCACATCTGGACTCCCTGCTTTGAAGCTCACATGCACCATATTCACATTCCATTTAAAGAAATGTGAACAGATTTTTCTGGTCTACAGATAATCTGCTTTTTTGTTTACTTACCAACTTTAATGTTTGTATAAATATTGTTACCGAAAGCTCTCCCAATTATTCTTTTTCCAGAATTATGGGATGAATTTTCTGGTTGGCGGGGGCAGAGCAGGAGTGGGTGCGGACCCGATCGCCACTTGTGATTGGGTCCGCCCCGCCATTTTACGCGGGCGAGCCAAATGAGTCCCGCCCACCGTACTTCATGATTCCCATGGATAGCAGGAGCGGGCGGGCGCGCTCAGGCCGCCGGGTCCAGTGGTGACCCGGTGACCTGTAGAAAAGAAGGGCCTGGCAGCCTCGGAAAGTCTGCACGCAATGGCTGGGGGAATGGCTGTGCAGATGGGCAATGAAGCTGATGCAAGTTTGGAGGGTAGGCCATCGGAGCAGGCCAGGCCGGAGGGTAGCCTTTCGGGGCAGGCCAGGCCGGAAGGTAGGGCAGTGGAGCCAGTGTGCCCCTCGTTTTTCAGATGATTGCCTTGCTGCCCTCCTTGAGGAGGTGGCAGCACGGCGGGAGGTGCTGGTCCCCCAGGATGGGAGGAGAAGGCCCCCCCCACACGACGAAACGTGCCTGGGAGAAGGTGGCGGAGGTGGTGAGCTCCCGCGACGTGGTGCTGTGCACCTGGATCCAGTGTCGCAAGCGCTTCAATGACTTGTTCCACTCTGGCGGGGTGAGTACCATGTTGGCATTGGTCATTTAACCCAGCAGGTCTGCTTACCCCACTGCTGCCTCTCCGCTCCCCCAAGTCTGAGTGTAGTGACTGCATTGGATCATTGATGGCATGTGTCCTCTGCTGGGTGGGCCAGCAGATATTGCCCATGCTGAGGTCAGCAGGGTGATGAGGTCAGAGAGGGTGATGAAGAAATGTGTTTTGCCCCTGCAGCATGTGTTACACTGAGACGAACATGACTAGTTTGGGGGCAACCTGGAAGAGCTGCACCTAGGCGCTGTGCTTGAACTGCAGGACATGTCCAAGTCAGGGTGATGACATGCTGGGAGCGGAGCTTCAAGGTGGTGTGGCAGCGAACCATCTGCTGCACTCTGCGCTCCACGTGCTTGCGCCTCCTTGCTATGGAAGGATATACCATGTGGTGCCTAATGTGATGTAGGCAACATGTATCCAAAGGGGGGGTGGGGGTTGGGGAACAGGCCTAGCATCTTTGTGTGAGCGTTCGGCAGCAGCAGGGTTGGGGAGACTCTGGAGCCCTGATATGTCCCAGTCTGATTGGGGTGGGCCGAGCGCGGAGCAAGTCCATGTGCAAATTGCACTAATCAATGCTTGTCTCTCATTTTCAGGAGAAGAATGCTCATAACGCGGCAGAGCGTGCGAGGACTGGCAGCAGCCAGGCGCAGATCGCCATTCTTAACTGGTTCGAGCAGGAGGCCCTGGATTTGGAGTGGCGCCATGCGTCCAGGTCCACTGGTGTCGGTGAGGCTGGGGTGCCGCGGCCAGCTATTTACGCCCAACAGTGAGGTCAGCATTGTTCTCCCAACGGCCATTGCACTGCTGAATGTTAATTGATTTAATTTTGCAACATGGCTTGACCATTGGGTATGGAAGGATGAGCGCGTAATGATCCGGGGGACAGGGATGCACTTTGTCATTGTCTCCACGTTAACTGATCGACTGTCCTTGTTCTTCCTTTCAGCATCATCGCAGCAGGGCCGGGAGGAGGAGCAGCAGAGACCCCCTCTCACACCTGAGGAGCCTGAAGTCTCGCCAGCATCACACCATCTCTGTGAGGCAAGCACCAGCGCAGATACCAGCACCTTGGTGGGAATTCGAACATCGGCTAGTGTCCCAGAGTACAGTGGTAAGGGCACTTCAGTCGCTGGAGGAGCTGGCAGAGGCTGAGAGTGCCCATGGCGCCAGCAGTCGGAGGACCTCAGGGGATCAGGCACATGCTCAGTCGGTGCCTGATGATGCGCCTCTGGAGTCGTCCGTGAGGCAGCAGGGGCAGGAAATATGGCTGGGTGTGCAGGAGCATCTGGGGGAGATACATGAGGCTATGCTTGGCTTGGTCTCCGTGGTGGAGGAGTCTACGCGGACGATTGCTGAAGCAATGAGCCACATGTCCAAGCGCCATGCATCCTCCATGGTGAGAGTGGTGACTCTTGTTGAGAGGTTCGTCCAAGAGACCAGTCAGGCCTTCCTGGGGATGCAGTCTGACCAGCAAGCCCTCACATTGGCATTGACCTCAGCTGGTCATTGCCAGTATGGGAGAAGTTCTGGGCATCAAGTTTCCCAGCTCAGTGCCCATCCATCCACGTTGACCAGGGAGTCCGGTGACTTCATGTCGGCACAGCAGCTGCCTGTCGTCTCTGTGGGCTCCTCTCGGGGCGCTCCGGATGAGGGCGGCAGCTCCTCCGCCCCTCTCCCAGTGACCGTAGCATCCGGTGAGTCTGCGACAACTGGGGAGATGGCAGCTGCGGAACTGGCAGCTCCCTCCCAGGCGGGGCCAGCACAGGCTCCACGCACCAGAGGACGACTGTCAAGGTCATCAAGGCCAACAGGACAGCAGAGTCAGCAGGCTGTCTCAGATGCCACTCCCAGCGATGGGACAGCAGCAAGACACAGCACCCGGAAACAAAAACATAAGTCACCTTCGGCACACCACAGGTTTTTCACTGGTGCTTTTGTGTTGGCCCGAGATGAGGTCTTTATGATTTGTAGTGATTTGTAACACTATTGTCTTTTTTTTTGCATAAGTTTGTTTGCTTGACATTAAATTCATATATGTCACCATGGCTGAGGATGCCTCTTTTCTTCTGCACGTGGATGGTTTCCAAAAATGTAATGAGTGCTTTGTTGGACTTCAACTTTATTAACAAGGCCCTTAGTTACTGTTCCTAACCTGGCGGATTTTGCACTCAGGTGTCGAGTACGGAACCTACTGCCCAGGCTTGTCCTGGAGGTCCATCTGTGGTCTGCTAGCTGAAGGTTCATTGGATTAAAGCCTCCCGGGTGTCCCTGCCTCCCTGCAGTATGCCCGGGTCAGGGTCTAACCCCTCAGCATTTCCCTGTGCATGCTCATTCTCGGGCTCACTGCTGGACTCATCGTGTGCAGCTGCAACCACTGCGTCAACGTCTTCATCGTCCACTGCGTCCCCCCTTTCCAGCGCAAGATTGTGAAGAGCACAGATGCAACCACTATCACCAAGACACGATCTGGGGGGTGTGCCCCCTGAGCTGTCCAGGCATCCGAAGCACATCTTGAGAAGACCGATGGTTCTCTCCACCACAGCTCTAGTGGAGGCATGACTCCTATTGTACCGCTGCTCAGCTTCTGTTCTTGGATGGCGGAGAGGCGTCATGAGCCACCTTCTGAGGGGATGGCCCTTGTCACCCAGCAGCCATCCATCAAGCCGAGCTGGAGCACCAAAGAGCTTGGCACCTGGGAGTGTCTGAGGATGTAGGTGTCATGACAGCTGCCTGGATACCTTGCACAGACTTGTAGAATCAGCATCCTGTGATCACACACTATCTGCACGTACATGGAGTGGAAGCCCTTCCTGTTGACGAAGGCACCGGGCTCACCTGCTGGCACCTTGATGGCCACATGTGTGCAGTCTATTGCACCCTGGATGCGGGGGAAGCCAACAATCGCCGTGAAGCCTCTGGCTCACTGTGTCTGGCTTGCCTGGTCCCAACAGAAGTGGATGAAGGTCAATGCATGGCTGAACAGAGCATCTGTAACCTGCTTGACACAAGTGTGGACAGCTGATTGGGAGTCACCGCAAAGATCACCCACCGACCCCTGGAAGGAGCCAGAGGCATAGACGTTGAGGGCAGCTGTGACCTTCAGAGCCACTGGCATGGGGTGTCCACCCACACAGTTCATGGAGATCTCAGGCCCTATCATCTGACAGATATAGTTGTCTGTCTCCCTTGAGAGACAGAGCCTCCTTCGGCACTGCACCTCAGACATATTGAGGAAGCTGCTTCGCCGCCTGTATACCCTGGCAGCAGGATAGTGGCGTCTTCTGCGGTCCCTTCTGCCTTGGTCCACCTCTTGGCCCTGCGCCCCTTGTGCCTGTGCCTGTGTCTGTCCTCCCAAAGACGGCTCCCTTGGAGGCTGAATGTGCACTCCTGGCCTCCTCCCCCTTCTAGCCCTCCCTTCCTCCTCAGAGGAGCTGCCTCCAGTGGACAGTTCAGCTCTCATTCCCAGGCTAAGGGAAGGCTTCCTGAAACCTGCAGGCCCAGAAAAGATTACTCACTGCAGTGTGTTGACCTGACGGTTACAAGTCCAGACAAAACAGCTGGTATGCATTTTGAAGTACTGTAGATCACACAGGCAAGTTTCAATAACTTTGAAAAATAAATACTCGTGACCCCAGTGAGCCCTCTAATCCCGCCCATGGATGAGGTTTATACAAATGTGTCCTACCCGCCTGCCTGCTGCGCCTGTGCCCCAACCCAAAGATTGCATGGGCACTGAAAAGTCAGTGTCGATTGGTTAGTCAAGGGCCTCAGGTGGCCCGTTAACTAGTACCGGGCATGCATCGGACATCATCGCACACCCGCCCAATGAAATATTGTGATGGCGTGTGGTGACGCTGGGACGCTCGCCTGACATCACCGCGTGTCATTTTATGCACAGATGTGCGGGGCCCAGCCCCACACACCAACGGGAAAATTCTGCCCCATATGTTTTCTGCTGTTTGAAAAACATGTTCTTTGTGAAGTATTAGGGAATGCTATTCTATTAAAGTATCAGTAATTAGTCATGCCAACTGATTATTTAATATCGGGAACCTGATCCTCTCTTCACTGTATGTTTATAAATGTGCACTTGGCAGCACTGGTGACAACCGAGATCTCTGGTGGATTTTCTTTTCCCCAACCGAGATACACGAGTAGCCCACCACTGCCTTGCTGAGATGAGCCATCTCAACACCAATCAGCATCAACTGTTTCACTCCTATATGTTTCATTATCAGATCATGTTGTGCGTTTAGAATTTAGCCATTGGGGAGACTATGGTTACCTTAGGATACCAACATTTTGAGATTTAGAATATAACTATTCAAGTAAACCACAAAAATTCTTTAAAATCACCCAATAAATTAAAATATTGGCAAACTTAGGATCATAGGGACATAGGGCTGGATTTTTTCCCCTCAGTGCACTAAGTGCAGTGGCATTTTACCCGCTGGCCGGAATGACGGGTTTTCATGCCGTATTGTCCTCTTCCCGCTGCATTAATTATGCATGTATGGGAAAAGTGCTGGATCATGGGCAGGCAGCCTCTGATTCGCCTGCCCTGCCATGAGCTCACCACTCCCTTGCTCCAGGCACTATATTTAAACAGTAGCTGCGCATAGCATTCTCAATGCATGCAGACCAGGACTGCTCCATTGAAGACATGGCCCAGAAATTCAAGAAGAAGGCAGCTCCCAAGTTGAATGATGCCTCACTAGAAAGCCTGCTGGACGCTGTGGAGCCTGCTGCGATGTCCTATACCCCAATTGGTTAGTCAAGGGCCTTAAATGGCTGGAGGAGGTCCACCAACATCATCCCCTGGCTTGGGAGGTGGTGGCAGCAGTGCTCAGTGCTAATACTGCACAGAGGAGGTCAGCCATCCAGTGCAGAAAGAGGATGAATGATCTCATCCAGGTAAGTCAACTATCTGATCATTCTTAACTCACACACTCACAAGCCCAACACACATTCACAGGGATATCACACACGGCCAGCTCAAGGGATATCATCACTCACTCTCACACACACCTTCACATCTCGATCTGGGCTCATCTCCTCTGGATCTTGCATCCTCATCCCATCCATGGCTCCACACATCACCCACATATGCCAGGCATCCTTATCATCTGCCCTAGCATACATTCTGCTCACACTCTCCATCTGTCTTTATGCAGGACAAGCTCGCACATAATTGCAGGGAGAGGGCCCAGGCCGGGGGTGGAATGTCGGAACTCAAGGTTCTCACTGCCTTCGAGAATAGAGCTATCGAGCTTGCCAGAGGGGAAGTGGACCGTACCTGCAGCGATGATGAGGCCGGCGGCAAACACCCACTTGAGGATCTAGCACCAGCTCATTTCTCAGACAATACTGTGAGTGCATTGTCCTGTTTTACAGCTGCCTGTCATACATTAACTATCTCTGTTTTCTTTCATAGGCACCTCAGTGAAGCGCCCAAGGCCCTCAACCAGCCAGGCCCTTAGCTTGAGCCCCAGCGACACCTCAGATGAGGAACCTTAGGGCAGCACTGTTGAAGACCAGTCACAGTGCTCACCCACACCTTCCATCATTGCAAAGACACACACCTCAGTGGGACCTAGTTCTAGAGCAGCCTGGTGAGGACAGCACACAATCTGGTCCGCAGCAGGCAGAGGCAGGGACATCAAAGGTCGCCGGCACTCAGAGGACTGCTGGGGCCCACGATCCTGCTGAGTCCGAGTTAGATGATGAGCCTCTGGACTCGGTCCTAAATCAGTTGGTGGAGCTGCAGCGACAATTACGAGAACATCAGGAAGAGATATCAACTGCATTCCTCAGATTGCAACAGACGATGAAGGAGTCCATCCGTGGTTAGCTTCAGGTGATAGTGCTGGCATGCCAATGCACTGAGGTCAACACTGGTACGATAGCGGCCGCTATGGAGACCTTGGTGCAGGACATCGGTCTTGCCCTCCTGCAGGAAAAGTACTCCACTGCTGTAGCCATGGGTGGCATCCATCAGTGGCTACGTGGGGGGTGGGAGTGGGGCGTCTTATCTCACTCCAGCTGCCACTTCTCCTCAAGGAATCAGCCAGGTGCCCTCGTGCACCCATAGGGAGGAGGACCAGCAGCTGGATACCCTGAGACCATTCACCCAGCTGACTCTGGGACCATCCGGTAGATCCCAATCCCCTCTTCCTGTGACCCCATCACCTCCAGCTCCAAAGGCTGAGGAGGGTGCACCTGCCCCACAGAAGGACAGCCAAAGCAGGCCAGGGCCCTCCAGGTCTCGGTCCTCCAGAGGACGCCCGCCAAAGTCATCACAGACACAGGGCATAGGAGTCAGCAGGCTCCAGCTTTGCCATGGATGCCAGGAATGCACCCACCTTAGCGTTAGGGTTAGGAAAGTTAAAAGAATTTAGGAGCACAACAGTGGCATGTGTGTTCACAACATGTATATAATGTTCACAAATGTAAATAGAATCACACTCATTTCACATCTCCTCTTGTGTATGCTTCCTTTTTATGATCAGCTGTGTTGCTGTTAATTAGGTGTGATATCATGGTGTCTCCCCCACTTGTCGCAGATGTCGCTACCATGAGCCTCTCGTCAAAGTAGTGTACTTCCATATCACCATAGTGTGCCCCCCTTTCAGATAATTTTCAACATCAGTGATGCCTTGACCTTAACGTTAAATGTGCTTGTGTTCACATGCTTTGCAGGGTTATGTTATGTTTATTCTTGGCTGTGTAAGATTGAGGCAGAGGTGTTCTCCTATCTCATCTGCATTCTTTAAAGGTGAAGGTGTAGTGTACAAGGAGATGTGTTTGCAGAATCACAGAATTGTTATGGTGTAGAAGGAGGCCATTCAGCCTATCGTGTCTGCACTTGGCTGTCTGAGCATTTTAACTTAGTGCCAATTTCCTGCCTTTTCCCTGTAACCCTGCACATTGTTTCTATTTAAATAATCATCCAATGCCCTCTTGAATGCCTCAATTGAACCTGCCTCCACCACACTTCCAGGCAGTGCATTCCAAACCCTAACTACTCACTGTGTGAAAAAATTTTTCTCACCTTGCATTTGCTTCTTTTGCAAAAAAGTTTAAAACTCTGCCCTCTGCTTCTTGATCTATTTACGAGCGGGAACAGTTTCTCCCTATCTACTCTGTCCAGACCCCTCATGATTTTGAAAACTTCTATCAGTCTCCTCTTAGCCTCCTTCTTCTCTCCAAGGAAAACAGTCCCAACTTCTCCAATCTTTCCTCATAACTGAAGTGTCTCATCCCTGGAACCATTCTCATAAATCTCTTCTGCATTCTCCAATGCGTTCACATCCTTCCTATAGTGTGGCACCCGGAACTGCACACAATACTCCAGCTGAGGTTTAACCAGTGTTTTATATAAGTTCACCATAACCTCCCTGCTCTTGTATTCTATGCCCCTATTCATGAAGCCTAGAATACTATATGCTTTAGAAACAGCTCTCTCTGCCTGTCCTGCTACCTTTGATGACTTGTGTACATATACACCCAGGTCTCTCTGCTCCTGTACACCCTTTGGAATAGTCTCCTTTATTTTGTACTGTCTCTTCATGTTCTTTGTACCAAAGTGTATCTCCTCACACTTCTCCGCATTGAACTTCATCTGCTGCCTATCTGACCACTCCACCAATGTGTCAATTTCCTTTTGAAGTTCTGTACTGTCCTCCTCAGTTTATAGTTTACACATGGAGAAGGGTCATACGTTGTGCAACTCCATGTGCTCTCTGTCATCCAGCAGAGATTTCATGCTATGAGCCCATACTTGGAGCTTGTGTGCACTCCAGTCAGCCAGCTGCGTTTCTGGCTTTCCGAGCGCACATCTGCTAAACTCACCAATAAGTGGGAGCACCTTGCTGCCTCAAGGTGCCGAAGCTGTGGCCCTCTCAGCCACATTATTGCCCTGGTGCTCGAACCTAGAACACTGATCGTTTCTCAACCTGTAATTGTCTGTATTGCAGCCACAAGGCTTTCTTCACAATGTTGGGATGCACCACTGTGCGTCCCATCACCATAGCACTCACCAAGGCGTGTGATGCTAATGATGATTATTGGCAGTCAACAGAGCCTTTGAGCATACTCTGGAAGTGCACATCGTAGCTTTAGGCAATGTTGTGGGGAGCAATGGGATAGGAGCGGGGATGTACTGAAACTGGAGTCTGCTCTTTATTAGCAACGACTAATCACCTTGGAGACCTCATGGTGCCTGAGCATTTTGGAGTTCACAATGGCCAGGGCTGGCCATGAAAGCACAATGATTATCTTGAAGAGTAGGCATTTTAAAATCTGGCATGCAAGTGGTTGGATGTCATCGTCAGGTGGTCCGCATGCACAGTAAAGTGAGGATAAAAGTGGGCCAGCATCCCTAACTGAGAGTGCCAGATGTTAATGTGTCAGAGAAGAAGGTGACACAGAGGATTGAGTCACCTCTAATTAAGATGAACACCTGTGGAACGTCCTCGGCTGCCTTGGTCCAAGTGTCGCATTGGAGTTTCACCATCAAGGTTACACAGAATGTGTTGTCCCATTGCTGGAGATGGATCTCCTTGAGGAGCTTTGTCGGATTAAAGGCATATAACTACAAGCCCACTGAGGATAGTGGAACAGCTCCTGGTTCTTGTAGGCTGCCGCCGCAACTGGGATGCTGGTGAGACACTTGAAGAGGCAGCACCTTCTGACATCTGATGCCGGGACTCCTCCTCTAATTAGCAACCCATTTCAGCAAGGACACGTACTCCAGAGGCTTCATCATCCTTCAAAGAATCAGGACAATGTGGGCCTGATGTGTAACTATTCACTCTCATATTGAAGTGCATGGTTGAAATGAGAGGAATAGCAACGCTGGTGTTCATGTTGGACCATGATGGAGGGTTCTTGTCCAAGAGGGTACTCATTGCAACTCGTCATCCTCCTCGTGGAATCTAGTGGCTATAACGGCAAATGCACATGCTTGCTTCATCTGACCCAAGCTGTGGTCTCTTCCACTGCAGCCTTGGCTTCCTCGAACCCAAAGCCCTCATCCCCTTTGACGTCCTCCTCATCAGAGGAGACGTGCAACTCCTCCATATCTGCATCTGGCAAGTCCTCCTTCTTTTGCAGTGGCAGGTTGTGCAGCGCGCAGCAAGCCACAATGATCCATGAGACACTCTAGGGACTGTACTGGAGTGCTCCACCAGATCTGTCCAGGCATCAGAATAGCAGCTTTATGACACGTACGGTCTGCTCCACTAATGCTCGGATAGTGGTAGGAGCTTCATTGTACCTTCCCTCTACAGGATTCTGTGGCCACAGCACGGACGACATCAGCCACATCCTTTGTGGGTCCCTTTGTCACCAAGGAGACAACCCTGGATCCTGTGTGGTCCCTCGAAGATGTCCGGGTTCTGCGATCTACTCAAGATGTATGTCTCATGGACATTTCCTGGGTATCTGGTGCAAACCAGTATGGTCAGTTTCTTATGCTCGCAGACTAGCTGTACATTGAGCGAGTGGTAGCCTTTCCGGTTTATGTATTGCAGTGCTTGTTGCCAGGGAGCTTTTACAGCCACATGGGTGCAGTTGATGACACCCTGCACCTGAAATCTCAGAAAAGTCCTGTGGAGTCCTGGCTTACTTGATCTTTGTTGAAGTTGGCGTAATTGTGGGCCTTGGCAAAAAGGGCGTCTGTGACATCATGTATGCATTTGTGAGTGGATGCTTGAGAGATCCCACAGAGACTCCCAGTAGAACCCTGGAAGGAGCAACTCACGTAGAAGTTCAGTGTGGCGGTTACTTCCACAGCCAGTGGCAATGGATGCCCTCCAAGGCCTGTGGCACCAATTCTTGGAGAAGTTGGCAAATTTCAGTCACCATATTGCTGGACATGCAGAGGCATCAGCGGTACTATCTCTCACTCATCTACAAATACCACGTGAGTTCTGTACACCTTCAGTCTTGTGAGGCACCTATGCACAATATCTCTGTGAACCTCATCCTCTGCATCTGCAGGGGGCCCTGCTGCCCCTTCGTCTTGCGGGTTTAGGTCCTCCCTTTGGAGAGCCTATTGCCTCTATCAGAATCTTCTTCTTCTCTGCCTGTATCCAACCATGCAGGTGGCAATAAATCCAGGCTCCATCTTCCTGATGGTCTCCTCTCTGCAGCATCAATGAGAAACAGACATGAGTCAGCAAAGGTCCTTTTTCTGTCAGTGACTCGTCAGTGAATGTGGTTTCTAGGGCTTTGTTCCAGTGTCAGAAACTAATCACCTCAAAAATGCAGGCCAGTGCAGAGTCCGTTTCAAGGTGCGCCTCCCCCCACCACTTTACATGACTGACTGCTATGAGATTGCTTTGGTCAGGCACTTGGATGTGCTGCTTTCAGCCCAGACACTTGCATCTTCATTCACTTTCATAACACACTCTTTGGAATAAACATGAAGGAAAATGTTTAGTCAGGAACTAAAAATATTTGAGGGGAGCCTGAGGCTTCTCTTTTGTGAAGCTGCCAGTGCCACAAGTGTAACATGCATCTGAAGCTTGTCCAGTCACCCAATTGCTCTGGAGTGTGTTACCGCTCTGGGGAATTTCCACACTGTGAACAAGGGGTTAATATAAGGAGATCGATTAGTTCCACTTTGCAGGATTAGTCCCGCATGAAAGCACGTCATAGCTTCATTTTCCTGATCGTCTGCATTGTCACTGAAAGGCTCCCAACATGTCTCAGCTGTGCATCTCTCCTCATTTGGGAATGCACAGTTCAGTTGGGTGCCCCTTTAATCGCCAACCCCCCAACCCACCCAGTGCATGTACCTGCCCTCTAATCGGCCCTCAGAGCCCTGCCCTCCAATTGGCCCTCAGAGCCCCCACCAGCCCTGGCCTCCAATTGGCCCTCACAGCCCTCACCAGCAGAGTATCTCCTCACTTTAATTCTGTTCTGTGCCATTGCTGCAAGCTAGAAGATGGTGGTGCTGAGGTCTCACTGCCAAACCAGCTTGGACCCTTCTTGTATGAAAGTGGAATTCCCTCCCATCATCCTGCAGGAGCTTAATGTTCAAGTTTCCCTTCCTCTGAGAACTTCTCAATCATCCCCCTGTATTCCTTGATTCCATCGTAATTGTGGTGAATGTCCCTTTGCTGCCCCTGGAACATGGTGGAGCAGATGTACCTATGCCCTGTGTGGACCTCATTCCCTCCCCATCTTGAGGACACTTGCTCAGTCTGACATATATCCCCCCCTTCCAACACCCTCAGATGCCCCCATAATACCTTCTCCCCATCTAAAGGCTGCAGCTGCCTCCCCTGATTGAGTGTGCCATCTAAGGCCCATTATGATGCCAGAATCCCCCTGGACCAATGCGCGTGATGTTATGACAACGCCGTGCACACAATGTCCTGGATACAACCGGCGCTGGACTGACATGCCCACCCCCTGCCTGGACTGGGGCAAGGAGTCTTTGCAAGCTTGACACTGAAGCGCTTCTTCACTCAGCGATCCTCCCATTCTGGCCCAAAGTTGCTTATGTCATCCTGTAACCAACTTTCTCCCCATCCTGATGCTGAGGATGCTTTCCCACCGCATCCCACCTCCTCCCCAGACATGTGTCTGAGGGCAACCTTCCCCACTCTTACCCCCTAGTGGAGACCTTGCCCTGCAGCCCCTTCCCATGCCTCAGGCCAGTTTCCCCCCCTCCCCAGTGGAGGCCTTACCCTGCAGCACTTTAAAAGCCACCCCTGCCTTACCGCTGGTCTGGTAGGTAGAGACTTGCCTCTGACACCCCCCTGAAAGTGATGTACTGCTGCCGGTGAAACCTGGCGCTGAGTCTGAGTTGTCACGAGTGCTGTGCGATGCAAGGTAGGCGAATGAACTTTGAAGTCATGAGTGAAGTGCAGGCCGGCAGGTGCACATTTTATGCCGTTGTGAAACATATCGGTCTAATTGGGCGCCGACATGCCCTCATGATCCAGCGTGGGGAAATGAGCAGCCCTTACAATGAGATGCAAATGTATTAAAAATGACATTCCCAAAATGCCATGGCGAGATACGCGGCCTGCATTTGACGGCTGGAATGGACAATCCTGGACTGCTTTTATGATGGTGGTAAACTGATTTTTCCGATCTCACTATACTTTCCGCTTTCGCTCCCACCCGCCATGATGCCCACCATGGGCGGGGCCAGAAAATCCCACCAATAGTAAGAGGACTAGACCATTTAGCCCCTTGAACCTGTTCCACCATACAATGAGATGATTGCTGGTTTGCGCCCTAACTAGCCTTTGCCATATTTCCATTATGCCTTTAGCTAACAAAATCCATCGAATTGAGGGTTGTCAACCTGAAATGTTAACTTTGTTTCTTTCCAAAGATGCTGTCTGACCTGTAGAGTATTTCCAGAATTTTCTGTTATTTATTTCCAGCATTTGCAGTATTTTGCTTTTGTAAAAATCTATCTGTTTTAAAATTAACAACTGATATAGCATCAATTGTCCTATGTAGAAGAGAGCTCCAAACTTCTACCACCCTTTACACAAAGAAGTGTTTCCTAATTTCACTCCTGAATTATCTTGCTCTAATTTTTTAGATATGCTCCTGGTCCTAGACATCCCAACCAGTGGAAATAGGGTATATTGGGAGAAACTATCTGTTTTCCCAACTATCCTTAAAGTTTCAATCAAATCACTCCTTAACCATCCAAATTCCTGGGAATACAACCCTAGTTTATTTAAAATCTCCTTCTGGTTTAACTCTTGGAATCCAGATATCATTCAGGTAAATCTATGCTGCACTTCCTCCAAGACCAATATATCCTTGGTCTCCTTATCTGAGGAAGGATGTACTTGCTATAGAGGGAGTGCAGCGAAGGTTTACCAGACTGATTCCTGGGATGGCAGGAGTGACATATGAGGAGAGATTGAGTCGGTTAGGATTATATTCGCTGGAGTTCAGAAGAATGAGGGGGGGGGGGGTCTCATAGAAACCTATAAAATTCTAATAGGGCGAGACAGGATAGATGCAGGAAGGATGTCCCCAATGGTGGGGGAGTCCAGAACCAGGGGTCACAGTCTGAGGATACGGGGTAGACCATTTAGGACTGAGATGAGGAGAAATTTCTTCACCCAGAGTGTGGTAAGCCTGTGGAATTCGTTACCACAGAAAGTAGTTGCAGCCAAAACATTGTATGTTTTCAAGAAGGAGTTAGATATAGCTCTTGGGGCAAAAGGGATCAAAGAATATGGGGAGAAAGCAGGAGCAGGCTATTGAGCTGGATGATCAGCCATGGTCATAATGAATGGCGGAGCAGGCTCGAAGGGCCGAATGGCCTACTCCTGCTCCTAGTTTCTATGTTTCTTGAGGTGTGCTGTCTAGAAGGCTTGTAATACTCCAAATGTGTTCCAATCAGTATAGCTGTAGCATAGCTTCCACTTCATTGTATGAGACCTTGAAGTCCTGCAGAAGATCACCCCACTCTGGCAGAAAACTTGGTGACATTTTGCTGGCTAATTAATGGGCCGCTGCCAGGGTCGCTGTGCAATTGAGGATGACCAAGAGGTGTACGGGGTAGGCCATTTTGGACTGCGATGAGAAGAAACGTCTTCACTCAGAGGGTGGTGAACCTGTGGAATTCTCTACCACAGAAGTCACTGAATATATTTAAGGAAATAAATTTCTGGACTCTAAAGGTGTAAAAGGATTTGGGGAGAGAGCGGGAGTGTGGCGTTGAGATAAAGGATCAAACATGATCATACTGGAAGGTGGAGCAGGCTCGAAGAGCCAAATGACCCACTCCTGCTCCTATTTTCTATGTTTCTAAGAGCTGCCAGCCTAATCAGAGTTAGCAATGGCCATTGCTGAGGCTGCATCATCAGGGAAAGGGCACCACAATGGCAAGGTGCCCTCGAAGAGTGATAAGTTTGATTTGGGAAGTCAGGGCCAGGCAGGCCGGCCTCAACGATCAAGGGAGAGGGGGCTTTGGTGCACTGGCAATGTTGTGGGGGCGGCCACTGCCATCAAGGAGCTCCTTGGTGGGCAATGGTAAAATGGTTAATATACAAGGATATACATCCTATCGAAAAGATAGGCAGGTTGGCAGAGGGGGTGGGGTTACTTTGTTAGTAAGAAATGAAATTAAATCGATAGCAAGAAATGACATAGGGTCAGATGATGTGGAATCTGCGCGGGTAGAGTTGAGGAACCGCAAAGGTAAAAAAACCATAATGGGAGTTATGTACAGGCTTCCGAACAGTAGTCAGGATGTGGGGAACAAGATACACCAGGAGATAGAAAAGGCATGTAAGAAAGGCAAGGTTACAGTGATCATGGGGGATTTCAATATGCAGGTAGACTGGGAAAATCAGGTAGGTAGTGGATCCCAAGAAAAGGAATTTGTGGAATGTCTACATGATGGCTTTTTGGAGCAGCTTGTGATGGAGCCCACTAGGGAACAGGCAATTCTAGATTTAGTGATGTGTAATGAGGCAGATTTGATAAGAGAGCTTAAGGTGAAGGAACCATTAGGAGGAAGTGACCATAATATGATAGAATTTACCCTGCAATTTGAGAGGAAAAAGCTGGAATCAGATGTAAGGTATTACAGTTGAATAAAGGCAACTACAGGGGCATGAGGGAGGAGTTGGCCAGAATTGACTGGGAGATGAGCCTAGCAGGAGAGACAGTGGAACAGCAATGGCAAGAGTTTTTGGGAGTAATTTGGGAGACACAGCAAAAATTCATCTCTAGGAAGAAGATGCATACTAAAGGGAGGATGAGGCAACATGGCTGACAAGGGAAGTCAGGGGCAGCATAAAAGCTAAAGAGAAAGCATACAATGCGACGAAGAGCAGTGGGAAACCAGGGGATTGGGAAGCCTACAAAGACCAACAGAGGACAACTAAAAAAGAAATAAGGAGGGAGAAGATTAAATATGAGGGTAAACTAGCCAGTAATATAAAAGAAGATTGCAAGAGTTTTTTTAGATATATAAAGGGTAAAAGAGAGGCAAAAGTGGACATTGGGCCGCTGGAAAATGACGCTGGAGAAGTAGTAGTGGGGAACCGAGAAATGGCGGAGGAACTGAATAGGTACTTTGCGTCAGTCTTCACGGTGGAAGACACGAGTAACATCCCCAAAGTTCAAGAGAGTCAGGGGGCAGAGGTGAGTATGGTGGCCATTACCAAGGAGAAGGTGCTAGGAAAACGGAAAGGTCTGAAGGTGGATAAATCACCTGGACCAGATGGATTACACCCCAGAATTCTGAAGGAGATAGCTGAAGAGATAGTGGAGGTGTTAGTAGTGATCTTTCAGGAATCACTGGAGTCAGGGAGGGTCCCAGAGGACTAGAAAATCGCTAATGTAACCCTCCTGTTTAAGAAGGGTGTGAGGCAAAAGACGGGAAATTACAGGCCGATTAGCCTGACCTCAGTCGTTGGTAAGATTTTAGAGTCCATTATTAAGGATGAGATTTCAGAATACTTGGAAGTGCATGGTAAAATGGGCAAAGTCAGAATGGTTTCATCAAGGGTGGGTCATGCCTGACAAATCTGTTAGAATTCTTTGAGGAGGTAACGAGTAGGTTAGACAAAGGACAGCCAATGGATGTTATCTACCTGGACTTCCAGAAGGCCTTTGACAAGGTGCCGCACAGGAGACTGCTCAGTAAGATAAGAGCCCCTGGTGTTAGAGGCAAGGTACTAGCATGGATAGAAGATTGGCTGTCTGGCAGGAGGCAGAGAGTGGGGATAATGGGGTCCTTCTCAGGATGGCAGCCGGTGACTAGTGGAGTTCCGCAGAGGTCAGTGTTGGGACCACAACTTTTCACTTTATACATTAATGATCTGGATGAATGAACTGAGGGCATCCTGGCTAACTTTGCAGATGATACTAAGATAGGTGGAGGGACAGATAGTATTGAGGAGGCGGGGAGGCTGCAGAAGGATTTGGACAGGTTAGGAGAATGGGCAAAGAAGTGGCAGATCGAATACAACGTGGGGAAGTGTGAGGTCATGCACTTTGGTAGGAAGAATAGAGGCATAGACTATTTTCTAAATGGGGAGAGAATTCAGAAATCTGGAGTGCAAAGGGACTTGGGAGTCTTAGTCCAGGATTCTCTTAAGGTTAACTTGCAGGTTGAGTCGGTAGTTAGGAAGGCAAATGCAATGTTGGCATTTATTTTGAGAGGACTAGAATATAAAAGCAGGGATGTGCTGCTGAGGCTTTATAAGGCTCTGGTCAGATCACATTTAGAATATTGTGAGCAATTTTGGGCCCCGTATCTCAGGAAGGATGTTCTGGCCCTGGAGAGGGTCCAGAGGAGGTTCACGAGAACGATCCCAGGAATGAAAGGCTTAACATATGAGGAACGTTTGAGGACTCTGGGTCTATACTCGATGGAGTTTAGAAGGATAAGGGGGGGATCTGATTGAAACTTACAGAATACTGAAAGGCCTGGATAGAGTGGACGTGGGGAAGATGTTTCCATTAGTAGGAGAGACTAGGACCCGAGAGCACAGCCTCAGAGTAAAGGGAAGACCTTTTAGAACAGAGATGAGGTGAAACTTCTTTAGCCAGAGAGTGGTGAATCTATGGAATTCATTGCCACAGAAGGCTGTGGAGGCCAGGTCATTGAGTGTATTTAAGACTGAGATAGATAGGTTCTTGATTGGTAAGGGGATCAAATGTTACGGGGAGAAGGTGGGAGAATGGGGTTGAGAAACTTATCAGCCATGATTGAATGGCGGAGCAGACTCGATGGGCCGAATGGCCTAATTTCTGCTCCTGTGTCTTATGGTTAATGAGGGGCTGAGCCCAGAACCTTGCTTTAAGGCTGCTAGGGTTTACCTGGTTGTCTCCTCCAGAAGCATCAGGCTCCCTTGTGTGGCTCAGCTGCTTCTGTTACTTAAAGATAACATTAGTGGATCCACACCATCCAGACCATCATAAGCAGAGCTGAGGAGGTTCTGCAGAGATGTGCCATTTTTGATGTAGGCCATGCCTGTGGAATTTGGGTTGGTTGTGCGCTGCTTTCAGCTGAGAATCAGGCTAAATCCTAGAAGAAGAGGTGCTGAAATTCTTCACAAGGAAGACTGGGTTTTGAAAAGATTTGTGACTGAGATTGATGACATATATGTTGAGTGGACTTCCAAGTCAATTCGCAATATCTGTATTAGTTGTAACTCCCATTTAATGTGTAATCTATATAATCGACCGCAATTTCCCTTCTAATTCATGTTTAACTTATCCTGATTCGGGTTTTTAGCGTATAGGTGGTTACTCAATATAGTATCTAGTGTTTGCTTTGTTTCACTCTTGCATGGTAAAAATTCTTTTGTTTTAAATTGTGGAATATTGTGGCTCCATTTTTTTCTGTAAATAACTAGAATTTCGGATGTTGCTTTTAAAACAAAAGTTACTGGTCTCAACCAAGATTATAATAAAATCAATAAGTTGCCTTAAATTCCATGAGTTACAATTACAGCTAACAATCTCATATGAGGGACCTTAGCAAATGCCTCTGGAAGTCTATGTAAATAACATCCAAAGGCTGTTTCATCATGTCCACTACTTAAGCCATATCTTCAGAAAATTCAATCAGTTTTGTAAGGCATGATTACCCATTACAAATCCACACTGGCTCTCTCTGATCAGCTGAAAATGTTCAAGGTGTTCAATCACCCTATCCTTAAATATAAACTCCACCAATTTCCTGACAACAGATGTTAGCTTAACTAATATATAATTCCCTAGTTTTTCTCTCTCATGTTTGTTAAGTAGCAGAGTGACATACACAAGTTCCACGTGCTTGTCCCTCCTTGCTTTGCAAGGGTAGACTGTGTGGTGCCAAATGTGATGGAGGCAGCATTTGGGCAAGGTGGGGGGGGGGGTCAGCCCTGGCTTCTTGGTGTGACTGTGCAACAGCTGCGGAATGACAAATCACTGGGGCCCTGCAATGTCCCACTATGGTTGGGGTGGCAGGGGTGCGATGGGAATCCAGGTATAGGGTGGACTAATCAATGCTCCTCTCTCCTTTTCAGGAGAAGACCGCACACAGTGCTGCCAAGCAGATGCGGACTGGCGGAGGCCAGGCCCAGTAGGCCATCATCACCAGATACGAGCAGGAGGTGATGGATCTAGAGAGGTGCCATGAGCCCAGGTCCACCGGTGGCCGTGAGGCTGGAGTGCCACGGGGAAGTAAGATTGCCGAGCACTGAGGTCATCATGTGTGTCCCAGCAGCCATGGCACTGCTGAATGTTCAGTGATTGAAGCTTGCAACATGGGTTGAACATTGATTATGAAAGGATGAGCGCATACTGACCCGGGGGACAGGCATGCACTTTGACATTGTCTCCACTTTTAACTAATCAAATGTCCTTGTTCTTCCTTTCAGCATCACAGGAGCAGGGCCAGGAGGTGGAGGCAGAGGGGCCACCTCTGACACCTGAGGGCCCTGAACAATTGGACTCACCAGCGTAACACCATCTCTGTCAGTGCAGATACTAGCCCCTCGGTGGGAATTAGATCGTTGGACAGAGTCCCGGGGCACAGCGATGAGGGCACTTCACAGGTGCTGGAGGAGCTGGCAGAGACAGAGAGTGTCCATGGCGCCAGAAGTCGGAGGATTGCAGGGCACCAAGCACATGCTTGGTTGGTGGATGATGATGTGCCTCTGGAGTCATCCGTGAGGCAGCAGACAATGGAAGTCCAGGAGGGTATGCGGGAGGATCTGGCGGAGATAAATGAGGCAATGCGTGGCATGGTGCCCGTGCTGGAGGAATCCACATGGGGTATCACCGATGCAATGAGCCTCATGGCCGAGCACCATACTTCCTCCATGGAGAGAGTGGCGACTCTCATGGATTGGCTTCTCCAGAAGAACAATCAGGGCCTCCTGGGGTTGCCCTTGGACCTGCAAGCCCTCACAGTGGCACTGACCTCAGCTGGTCAATGCCAGTGTGGGAGATGGTTTGAGCACCAAGTATCCCAGCTCGGTGCCCATCCATCAATGGTTAGCAGGGAGGTCTGAAGCGGCCTCACATCGGCGCAGTAGCTGCCTGTCGTCTCTGTGGGCTCCTCTCAGGGCGCTCCGGATGAGGGCAGCAGCTCCTCTGCCTCTCTGCTAGTGACTGTGGGATCTGATGAGGCTGCGGCGACTGGGGAGATGCCAGCTGTGGAACTGGCTGCTCCCTCCCAAGCGGGGCCATCAAAGGCTCCATGGGCCAGAGGATGCACGCCAAGGTCATCGAGGCCAACAGGACAACACAGTGAGCAGGCCATCTCAGATACCAGTGCCAGCGAAGAGGGAGCACCTAGATGTAGCACCCGGAAACGTAAACTTAAGGCACGCACCTTAGGCACACTACGGGTTTCTCACTGGTGGTTTTATCTTGCCCCGTTATTTGTTGATGACTACTTGGGAGATGCGTAACACCTTTTCATTAATTTTATTTTCTGCTTCATTTCGTTACATCATTAAATTTTGATATGTGAGCATGGCTCAGGGTGATTCCTTACTTCTGCAGGTGGACGGGAACCCATGATGTTATCAGTGACTCAGGGCCTATCATCTGACAAATGGAGGTCACTGTCTCCCTTGAGAGGCGGAGCCTCCTTCGGCACTGCACCTCAGACATATTGAGATAGTTGCTTCACTGACTATATGCCCTGGCGTCTTCTGTGGCCCCTTCCGCCTTGGACTTCCTGTTAGCCCTGCGCCCCTTGTGCCTGCCGAAGATTGTGCCTGTCTCCTCCCAAAGGTGGATCCCCTGGAGGCTGAATGTGGACTCCTGGCCTCCTCCCCCTTCTGGCCCTCCTTTCCTCCTCAGAGGAGGTGCCTCCAGTGGACAGCACAACTCCCATTCCCAGGGTAAGGGAAGGCTTCCTGAAACCAGCAAGGCCCCAGAAATGATGTTTATGCAGAGTCCTGACCTGAAGGCTGTTACTCCTGTCCAAGCAGCTGTGTAGAGCTTTGAAGTATTCCTTACACAGGCAAGTATCAGTAACTTTAAGCATTAAATATCTGACAAATAACACTCGCGACCCCACTCACCCCTCTTATCCCACCCGTGGATGAGGTTTATTAAAATGTGGCCTATCCGCCTGCCCGTTGCACCCGTGCAACGACCTGAAGATCGCACGGGCCCCGAAAAATTGGCGTCAATTTCTGCCCCAAGGGCCTAAAGTGGCTCATTAATTAATGGCGGGCGCACATTGGAGATCATCGTGCGCCCGCCCACTGAAATATCGCGATGGCGCGTGGTGATGTTGGGGCACTTGCCCAACGTCACCGCGCGTCATTTTACGCCGATGAGAAAATTCTGGCCTTTAATTAGTATGAGGCGGGACTTCTATCTGTCTCCAGGGGGAAGCTTCATAAAGCTGCTGGCCAATCAGAGGAAGGCATCTCTGCATACTGGAGGTGCCAGCAGGAATGGTGGCCACTGCCAGTACTGCAGCTAGGCCAAGGAAGTGGTGTTCAGTGATAGACTCAGATATTCAGGTAGGCCAAGGAGGTGGTGTTCAGTGATGGACTCGGGTATTCAGGTACATCCAGATCTTGCTGGGGGCAGACCAGTGAGTCGGGGATGGGAGTGTGTGTTGGACAGGATGGGGTAGAAGATGGACGTTGGGAGGCAAAATTGTGGGGAGGAGCCTCCGACTGACAATGGGGGCCCAGCAAGAGGCACTCCCCTCCCCCATTTAACATGGAAGGTTAAACCTGCCAGGCTGCACGTTGAGTACCAGTCTCTCCTGCTGTCCATTAAATTAGAGCAGCGGTGGGATGAGGCCCTTAATGGCATTAATTGCCTACTTAAAGCCCTCAATTGGGCCAAAGGTGCGCTTGCAAATTCACAGTGGGGACAGGGGCAGGCACACTGCTGATGGCACAGCACCCTATTTTACGGGTCTACTTGCCTGCAACTACCCACGGATGTTCTGTAAAATTCAGCCCTCTGGTATTGGGGATGTGATTAGAAAGTTTAACCAAAGAATAATGAGCTGGCAAAAATAAAAAGCAGAATAAAAATTAGATCTGATTTGCATTAGCTTCAAATGTTGTGTCCGTCTTAATATAATCAAGTGCAATTGTTTTCTTTCCAGAAAATGAAATGCTGGGCTGTGAGTTGGCCACTGCAGACATCACAGCGCCAAATCTCAACAGGGGCTTCCTCCAATTTGCTCCTTTATAGGTCACCCTCATTCTTTTTATGCCTTTTATTGTTTTTCTTCTTTTGTCAAGTGTTCCTGACAAGCCTCCTTTTTGTTTCATTAAAAGTGTTTTCTGATTCCAGCATGCTGCTGCAGTCTTTGCACAGCCCAGAAGAGGATTGAATAGTAATGAATTAGTTTCCTCCTGTAGATTTGTTAGGGCTCATTAGGTGGTATCATGCAAATACACTTCAGCTATTAGATTTAATTGTGCTATGAGCTTGAAACTTAACTCTAGGAAACTAAAACTATTCAGAAGCAGGTTACTATCTATGGATATCAATGGCACACTTTACCCTATACATGCCACCATCCCAGTACTTAAACCCAAAATAAACTTTGCATTCATCAAGATCTGATTTTTTAAGACCCATTATCTTAATGGATACTGCCAATTAGGTATAACAGGGGTTAGATGTCGCTGGACCAGTAATCCAGAGACCCAGGGTAATGCTCTGGGGACCCAGGTTCGAATCCCGCCACGGCAGATGGTGGAATTTGAATTCAATAAAAAATCTGGAATTAAAAGTCCAATGATGACCATGAAACCATTGTTAATTATTGTAAAAACCCATCTGGTTCACTAATTACCTTTAGGGAAGGAAATCTGTCGTCCTTACCTGGTCTGGCCTACATGTGACTCCAGACACATAGCAATGTGGTTGACTCTTCAATGAGAAACTCTGAAACGGCCTAGCAAGCCACTCAGTTGTGACAAACTGCTACAAAGGCACAAAAAAGGAATGAAACTGGACGGACCACCTGGCATCGACCTAGGCACTGGAAACAACAACGGCAATTGCAGACCTGTTGACCCTGCAAGTCCTCCTTACTAACATCTGGGGGCTAGTGCCAAAATTGGGAGAGCTGTCGCACAAACTAGTCAAGCAACAGCCTGACACGGTCATCCTCATGGAATCATACCTTACAGATAATGTCCCAGACTCCATCATCACCATCCCTAGTATGTCCTGTTCCACCGGCAGGACAGACCCAGCAGAGGTGGCAGCACAGCGGTACACAGTCGGGAGGGAGTTGCTCTGGGAGTCCTTAACATTGACTCCAGCCCTCAGACCTCATGGCATCAGGTCAAACCTCCTGCTGATTACCACCCTCCCTCAGCTGATGAATCAGTGCTCCTCCATGTTGAACAGCACTTGGCGGAAGCACTGAGGGTGGCAAGGGCGCAGAATGTACTCTGGGTGGGGGACTTCAATGTCCATCACCAAAAGTGGCTAGGTAGCACCACTACTGACCGAGCTGGCCGAGTCCTAAATGACATAGCTGCTAGACTGGGTCTGCGGCAGGTGGTGAGGGAACCAACAAGAAGGAAAAACATACTTTATCTCATCCTCACCAACCTGCCTGCCACAGATGCATCTGTCCATGATAGTATCGGTAGGAGTGACCACCACACAGTCATTGCGGAAACAAAGTCCCGCCTTCACATTGAGGATACCCTCCATCGTGTTGTGTGGCACTACTACCGTACTAAATGGGATAGGTTTCGAACAGATCTAGCAACTCAAGACTGGGCATCCATGAGGTGCTGTGGGCCATCAACAGCAGCAGAATTGTACTCGAACATAATCTGTAACCTCATGGCCCGGCATATCCCCCACTCTACCATTACCATCAAGCCAGGGGATCAACCCTGGTTCAATGAAGAGTGCAGGAGGGCATGCCAGGAGCAGCACCAGGCATACCTAAAAATGAGGTGTCAACCTGGTGAAGCTAAACACAGGACTACTTGCGTGCCAAACAGCATAAACAGCAAGTGATAGACAGAGCTAAGCAATCCCACGATCAACGGATCAGATCTAAGCTCTGCGGTCCTGCCATATCCAGTTGTGAGGGGTGTTGGACAATTAAACAACTCACTGGAGGAGGAGGCTCCACAAATATCCCCATCCTCAATGATGGAGGAGCCCAGCACACCAGTGCAAAAGATAAGGCTGAAGCATTCGCAACAATCTTCAGCCAGAAGTGCCGAGAGGAAGATTCATCTCAGCCTCCTCAGGAGGTCCCCAGCATCACAGGTGCCACTCTTCAGCCAATTCGATTCAGTCCATGTGAAATCAAGAAACAGCTGAAGGCACTGGATATTGCAAAGGCAATGGGCCCTGACAAAATTCCGGTAATAGTACTGAAGACTTGTGCTCCAGAATTTGCCGCGCTCCTAGCCAAGCTGTTTCAGTACAACTACAACACTGGCATCTGCCCGGCTATGTGGAAAATTGCCCAGGTATGGACACAAAAAGCAAGACAAATCCAACCCAGCCAATTACCGCCCCATCAGTCTACTCTTGATCATCAGTAAAGTAATGGAAGGGGTCATCAACAGTGCTATCAAGCGGCACTTGGTTAGCAATAATCTGCCCACTAATGCCCAGTTTGGGTTCCGCCAGGGCCACTCACCTCCTGACCTCATTACAGCATTGGTTCAAACATGGGCAAAAGAGCTGAACTCCCGAGGTGAGGTGAGAGTGACTGCCCTTGACATCAAGGCAGCATTTGACCAAGTGTGGCATCAAGGGGCCCTAGCAAAACTGGAGTCAATGGGAATCAAGGGGAAAACTCTCCGCTAGTTGGAGTCATAACTAGCACAAAGGAAGATGGTTGTGGTTGTTGGAGGTCAGTCATCTCAGCTTCAGGACATCACTGCAGGAGTTCTTCAGGGTAGTGTCCTAGGCCCAACTATTTTCATTCATCAATGACGTTCCTTCCATCATAAGGTCAGAAGTGGGGATGTTCGCTGAAAATTGCACAATGTTCAGCATCATTCGCAACTCCTCAGATACTGAAGCAGTCCATGTCCAAATGCAGCAAGGCCTGGACAGCTTGGGCTGACAAGTGGCAAGTAACATTCACGCCACACAAATGTCAGGCAATGACCATCTCCAACAAGAGAGAATCCAACCATCGCCCCTTGATGTTCAATGACATTACCATCACTGAATCCCCCACTATTAACATCCTGGGGATTACCATTGCCCAGAAACTGAACTGGACTAGCCATTTAAATACTGTGGCTACAAGAGCAGGTCAGAGGCTAGGAATCATGCAACGAGTAACTCACCTCCTGACTCCTCAAAGATGTCCACCATCTACAAGGCACAAGCCAGGAATGTGATGGAATACTCTCCACTTGCCTCGGTGAGTGCAGTTCCTACAACACTGAAGAAGCTGGACACCATCCAGGATAAAGCAATCCGCTTGATTGGCACCACATCCACAAACATTCACACCCTCCACCACCGACGCACAGTAGCAGCAGTGTATACTATCTACAAGATGCACAGCAGGAATTCACCCAGGCTCCTTAGACAGCACCTTCCAAACCCACAACCACTACCACCTGGAAGGACAAGGGCAGCAGATAAATGGGAACACCACCACCTGGAAGTTCCCCTCCAAGTCACTCACCATCCTGAGTTGGAAATATATCGCCGTTCCTTCATTGTCGCTGGGTCAAAATCCTGGAGCTCCCTTCCTAACAGTACAGTGGGTGTACCTACACCACATGGACTGCAGCAGTTCAAGAAGGCAGCTCACCAACACCTTCTCAAGGGCAACTAGGGATGGGCCATAAATGCTGGCCCAGCCAGCGAAGCCCACATCCCGTGAATGAATTTAAAAAAAGATGCAGAATGTTCTTTTTCTTCAGTTGTGCATTTTTTCTGGACTTCATCCTGTGACATCTCTGAGATTGCTAAATTAATGGCATATTTCTTCCCACTAGGAATTGGGTTGAGGCTCTTAAAGTACTTTTCAGACTCCTTTAGGCAGAAGGCATGGAAAACCTTCTTTCTAGGACTCCTATAGCTACCAGTCATTTCTAATGAGAGTTTACAACTTATGAAGTTAAGCAAACAAGGGTAGAAGAATTGGACTGTTGCCTAGCAACAGGGGGCCAGAGAGGCAGGTCCCTTGCACAGACACACAGAAGAAGAGAAACAGCAGCTTGTTTTGGAAGCTGTTGGAATGCAGCTAGTTTTGAAGATAGCTGACAGGGAAGCAGCCTAACAGGGGACAGATCACCAGCCCCGTGCTAAAGACCCCAAAAATCCAGGGGAATGGAATAAGAGAAAGTCCCTAGCAGACATTCTAGTCAAAGGAAGGACAGGAACCTGGAAAAGGTCCTGTTAAGTGAAGAAAAGAATGAGGGGCAGAGACAGAAATGCTCCAAGCTTCAGATTTAAAGAGACAAAAGCTGCAGAAAGCAGATTTAAAGTGAGAGCAGCTGCAAGAGGCAAGAAAGTCCAAAGAAACAACTGAACATTTGTAACTCTCTGCTATGGGCATGTGAAACAGTGGTGTACTGTTGACGGCTGAGTCAGAGAGAGAGAGTGTGTGGAAGACATGCATGTGGTAACCCAGGGGATCAGAACACTGGAAGGGGAGTTCGAAACCCTGGGAGGTGAACACTTGCGGAAGGCATCCTTCACCCCACTGTTTGTTATCCTTACAAATCTGTATATATTTCTGTCAAGGTATAGTTGTGGATCAAGGAGTATTGTAATATAGTTCATCTTTTCTTGTTTAATAAATGTGTTTTTTTTGTTAAAAGTTCATCAGCTGACTCCGGTGACTCTGGTCAGTTGCTACTCTCCACATATCTAAACAAAAAAATAAAAGTTCCATAAAAGCAAAACACTGCGGATGCTGGAAATCTGAAACAAAAACAAAAATTGCTGGAAAAACTCAGCAGGTCTGACAGCACCTGTGGAGAGGGAGACAAAGTTAATGTTTCGAGTCCGTATGACTCTTCATCAGAACTAAAGAGAAATAGAAATGTGGTGAAATATAAGTTGTTTAACGGGGGTGGGACAGGTGGAGCTGGATAGAGGGCCAGTGATAGGTGGAGGCAAAGGAGAGATTGCCAAAGATGTCATAAACAAAAGGTCAAAGGGGTGTTGATGGTGGTGATATTAGCTAAAGGATGTGCCAATGGTGACGTTAAGGGTAGAAAGCAGGATGAGCAAGTGACAGATGGCCCGAGAGCAGGTGTGGTGGGAGGAAGGGATCGAAATAGGCTAAAAGGTGGAGATAAAACAATGGATGGAAATAAATTTTAAAAATAATAATAGAAATAAGTGGGAAAAAAAAAAAATATATATAAAAAAATATAATAATTATTAGGAAAAAGGGGATCAAAAAGGGGGTGAGGATGGAGAAGAGAGTTCATGGTCTGAAGTTGTTGAACTCAATGTTAAGTCCGGACGGCTGTAAAGTACCTTATCGGAAGATGAGGTGCTGTTCCTCCAGTTTGCGTTGAGTTTCACTGGAACATTGCAGCAGGCCAAGGACGGACATGTGGGCATGAGAGCAGGGTGGTGTGCTGATACGGTAAGCGACAGGAAGGTCTGGGTCATGCTTGCGGACAGACCCGAAGGTGTTCCGCAAAGCGGTCACCCAGTCTGCGTTTGGTCTCTCCAATGTAAAGGAGGCAGCATTGGGAGCAGTGAATGCAGTAGACTAAATTGAGGGAAGTGCAAGTGAAGTGCTGCTTCACTTGAAAGAAGTGTTTGGGCCCTTGGACGGTGAGGAGGGGGAAAGTAAAGGGGCAGGTGTTGCACCTTCTGCTGTTGCACGGGACGGGGTAGAGGTGTAGGGGGTGATGGAGGATTGGACCAGGGTGTCCTGGAGGGAACAGTCCCTATGGAATGCCAACGTGGGGGGCGGGGGGGTGAAGGAAAGGTGTGTTTGGTGGTGGCATCATGCTAGAGTTGGCGGAAATGGCGGAGGATGATCCTTTGAATGCGGAGGGCAATAAGTGAAGGGTGATAAGTGAGGACAAGGGGGACCTTATCATGGTTCTGGGAGGGAGAGGAAGGTGTGAGAGTGGATGCGTGGGAGATGGTCCGGACACGATTGAGGGCCCTGTCAAGCACCGTGGGTGGAAAACCTCGGTTAAGGAAGACATGTCAGAAGAACTGTTTTGGAAAGTGGCATCATCGGAACAGATGCGACGGAGGTGAAGGAACTGAGAGAATGGGATGGAGTCCTTACAGAAGCAGGGTGCAAGGAGCTGTAGTTGAGGTAGCTGTGGAAGTCGGTGGGCTTGTAATGAATATTGGTGGATAGTCTATCACCAGAAATTGAGACAGAGAGGTCAAGGAAGAGAAGGGAAGTGTCAGTGATGGACCATGTGAAAATGTTGGAGGGGTGGAGATTGGAAGCAAAATTAATACATTTTTCCAGATGAGAGCATGAAGTGGCACCAAAGCAGTCATCGATGTACCAGAGAAAGAGTTGTGGAAGGGGGCCTGAGTAGGACTGCAACAAGGAATGTTCCACAAACCCCATAAAGAGCCAAGCATAACTGGGGCCCATGCGGGTATCCATGGCCACACCTTTTATTTGGAGGAAGTGAGACAAGTTTAAGGAGAAATTGTTCAGTGAGAGAACAAGTTCAGCCAGATGGAGGAGAGTGGTGGTGGGTGGGGATTGTTCGGGCCTCTGTTCAAGGGAGAAGCGGAGAGCCCTCAGATCATCCCGGTGGGGGATGGAGGTGTAGAGGGATTGGACGTCCATGGTGAAGAGGAGGCGGTTGGTGCTATGGAACTGGAAATTGTTGATATGATGTAGGGTGTCAGAGGAATCGCGGATGTAGGTGGGAAGAGACTGGACAAGGGGAGAGAGAATGGAGTCAAGGTAGCAAGAAATGAGTTCTGTGGGGCAGGAACAGGCTGACACGATCGGTCTACTGGGACAGTCCTGTTTGTGGAATTTGGGTAGGAGGTAGAAGTGGGCCTTCCAAGGTTGGGAGACTATGAGGTTGGAAGCTGTGGAGGGAAGATCTCCAGAGGAGATGAGGTCAGTGACAGTCCTGGAAACAATGGCTTGATGTTCAGTGGTGGGGTCATGGTCCAGGGGGAGGTAGGAGGAACTGTCTGCGAGTCGGCACTCAGCCTCTACGAGGTAGAGGTCAGTATGCCAGACAACAACAGCACCACCCTGGGATCAGGCTTGTCCAGGGGTAATCTCAGCTGGGGATCATAACTGGCACAGAGGGGATTGAGGGGAGATTTGATTGAGATGTACAAAATTACAAGGGGCATGGATAGTGCAGATGGGAATGACTAGGGTACATATATTTAAAGTAATTGGTAGAAAAATTAGAGGGGAGATGAGGAGAAAAAAAATTTACCTAGCGAGTTGTGGGGCTCTGGAAATCACTGCCTGTAAGGGTAGCAGAGGCAGAAACCCTCAACTCATTTAAAAAGTCTTTGGATATGCACCTAAGTGCCATAACCTGCAGGGCTATGGACCAAATGTTGGAGAGTGGGTTTAAGCTGGGTGGCTCGTTTTTCAGCCAGCGCAGATACGATGGGCCAAGTGGCCTTTTTCTCTGCTGTAAATTTTCTATGGTTCTATGAGTCCTGAGGTCTTTAAGAAATAAGCCAGGGAAAACTCTCAAAGTCTAATTTGTGAATTTACTCTCAGTAAATCCTTACTATGTTAAAGTTCAAGTTAAAACTATTTCTCATTATTACTTTTGTGCAAGAATACATAAGGATCTGTAGTTAGTAATTTCCTTTTGGTTTACTCACAAAAGTTCAAAAATGACACATGGGAGTTTTGGATGCTGATTTCTTACTTGCTTGACTTCAATGTTGAGGTGATGCCAAATTAAACTAGGATGAAAAGTGCAACTGAACTGTCTGCTGGAAGATAATATATTACCAAACATAAAAAATATTTTAATTCAGTGCCAGACTCTGAGAGTTAGGAGAATGGAAGCTTAACATCTAGTATTTCACATCATTCTGTATCATTTCCAACTATGTTACTCTAAAAATGCAAGAGAACTTATTAACAACATTCAAAAAGCTTTGTACATTGAAAAAAATGAAAGAATGTGTATTTAAATAGCGGCTTTCATGATTTTCCACCTGCCTAGATTCATTTCCTAAAACAAAGTCCAGAACTGCCCCTTCGCTTCCAAGACTTGCTAGTTACTGGCTAAAAAAGTTCTCATCAATGCATTTTAAGAATTCTGTGCCCTCTGTTATTTTTAAACTGAATCTATGTTAATTAATATGAGGATATCTGAAATCCTCTATTACTACTGCCCTGTTGGATGGAATGTTCCCAACACAGGTCCTGTCCAACAGTTGGAAAACCGGTGGGAAACCCGCGTCACTTCCATGGGTGAATTAAGTGCCTCTCAGGCACATAACTGGCCAGTATCAGGCCATTCTTGTGATTTAGGACCGGCAGCAGAAATCCTGCTCACCGAGAGCTGCCAGCCAATCAGAGGCCAGCAGCTCTCCATTGCCAGCAGCACCACCAGGAGTAGTGGATGTTACTTGTATTGCCGCAGGGATTTCACCAAGGATTATTGCTAGTTTTCTGGGCCCTGTTGAGTGAGAGTGGGATGGGGGTCACTGGAGGAGGGGGAGGGGGAACAGGGGTGGGGGGGGTCAGAGGCAAGGGCAGGAGAGTGGCTTTCAGCGGCTCCCCACTTCCCAATATCAGAGTGCCTGACAATGGGGTTTGCTGAGCTACCTCTAGAAGCATGGGAAAGCCATGTGAATCCCAATTAATCCCTAAGCCACCACTAAGTTCCACTGGGCTCAAAGGTAAATGCCATCAATTATATCATTAAAGAGTCTAATTGACACCCCACCGCGAGCAGGTGAGTTTGCCTTGTCTGGCCCTCCCCTCTTCTGACTTAATCACAGTTAGCTTTTCCCACCATCAAGAGACTGATGTGGGGCTTCTCCTGTGATTAAGTGGGCCTGGTCACCATGTATCCCCCCATGATGTGATGGAGTAAATTCTGCCCTTTGTTTCTGATCTTCTCAGCAACTTGCCTAAAGTTCTCCACCTTTTAGCCTATTTCAATCCCTTCCCCCCACCCCACCCCCACTAGAGCCATCTGTCACTTGCTCGTCCTGCTTTCTACCCTTAATGTCACCATTAGCACATTCCTTAGCTAATATCACCACCGTCAACACCCCTTTGTCCTTTTGTCTATGACATCTTTGGCAATCTCTTCTTTGCCTCCATCCATCACTGGCCCTCTATCCAGCTGTACCTTCCCACCCACCTCAAACAGCTTATATTTCACTTTATTTCTATTTTTTCTTAGTTCTGATGAAGAGTCATACGGACTCGAAACGTTAACTGTATTCCTCTCCGCAGATGCTGTCAGACCTGCTGAGTTTTTCCAGCTATTTTTGTTTTTGTTTTTGTTTCAGATTTCCAGCATCCGCAGTGTTTTGCTTTTATTTTTTGCCTAAAAATTTGTTCATCTATTTCTCTCAGACTGTTTGAAATCTGTAGTATACTCACAGCAGGGTGATTTCCCCTTTTTCTGTTTTTATTATTCTTTCACAGAAATAAAGGGGAGATGGTGGCATAGTGGTAATGTCACTGGGCTAGTAATCCAGAGGCCCAGGCTAAAACTCTGGGGACAGGGGTTCAAATACCACTATGGCAGCTAGTGGAATTGCAGTGAATAAAAATCTGGAATATAAAGCTAGTCTCAGTATTGGTAACCATGATTATTGTAAAAACTCATCTGGTTCACTAATGTTCTTTAGGGAAGGGAATTTGTCATCCTTACCTGGTCTGGCTTACATGTGACTCCAGACTCTTAATTGCCCTCTGAAATGGTTCGGCAAGCCACTCAGTTCCAGGGCAATTAGGAATGTGCAAGTGATGCCCACATCTCATGAAAGAATAAAAGAAGTGTGTTGCTGGAAATGCCAATATTTGTTGCCTATCCCTAATTGTCCTTAAGAAGGTGGTGGTGAGCCATCTTCTTGAATTTCTGCAGTCCATTTGGTGCAGGTACACCCACAATGCTGTTCAGAAGGGAGTTCCAGGATTTTAATCCGGCGACAGTGCTGTGTCTTGGACGGTGTTGCACTTCTTGAGTGTTGTTGGGAGCTGCACTCATCCAGGCAAATACAGAGTATTCCATCACACTTCTGACTTGTGCCTTGCAGATGGTGGACAGACTTTAGGGAGCCAGGAGGTGAGTTACTTGCTGCAGAATTCCAGCCTCTGACCTGATCTTGTGGAACAGTATTTATAAAGCTGGTCCAGTTTAGTTTGAATGTTGTCTAGGTCTTGCTGCACGCAGGTACGGACTGCTTCAGTATCTGAGGAGTTGAAAATGGTACCAAATGTTGTACAGTCACCAGTGAATATCCCCACTTCTGACCTTATGGGGTGAGAAGGTCGTTGATGAAGCAGCTGAAGATGGTTGGACCTAGGACACTAACTTGAGGAAGTCCTGCAGTAATGTCCTGGGACTGAGATGATTGGCCTTTAGCAACCAAAACCATCTTCCTTTGTTCTAGGTACGATTCCAATCAGTGGAGAGTTTTCCCTCTGATTCCCATTGGCTTCAATTTTGCTAGGACTCCTTGATGCCACACTTGGTCAAATTCTGCCTTGATGTCAAGAGCAGTCACTCAGTTCATGGCCTCATTTGATGCTCATTCTAGCATATCATTCCTCCTCGGAGCTGTGTTTGTTTTTTTAACGAATATTGCAACCTCTTCTTCATTGTTATCCCACTCTCTATCCAGTCTGAAAACCCCGTGACCAGGACTGTTGAGCTGTCATTCCAGCCCTTCTTTAAGCCATGTTTCAATAATAGCTATGATATCAAGCTCGCAAGAATCTAAGTGTAGTCAGAGTTGTAATGTAGAAAACATGGCAGTCTATTTTTTACACAGTAAGGTCCCACAGGTGCCAATGTGATAATGACAGATAATCTGTTTTATTGCTGTTGGTTGAGAGAAAAACATTGGCGAGGGCACTGGGAAGAATAACACTGCTCTTCTTTGAACTGTGCCTTGGGATCTTCTGTGCTCACTTGAGAGGGCAGACGGTGGTTTAGCATCTCATCCAAAGGGCACTCCGTCCAACAATGCAGGTTCCCTCAGTACGGCACTGAAATTCAGACTTGATTATGTGCTCAAGCATCTGAAGTGGAACTTCAACCCACGACTTTCTGACTCAGAGATGAGAGTGCTACCACTGACCCATGGCTAACAACTTGAACATTGTTCTGTGAGTGATGCAGTTCTCTACACTAATTATATAATTATTTAAAGTCCTGAAGTTGTCATGGCGCAGAAGGAGGCCATTCAGTCCATTGAGTCCATGCTCTGTAGAACAATCCAGTCAGTCCCATTGCCCTGTTTATCCTTGTAACTCTGAAAGTTTGTTTCCCCTCAACGGCCTATGCAATTTCCTTGCGAAATTATTAATCATCTCCGCTTTTACCATCCTTGTAGGCAGTGAGTTCCAGGCGGTTAGCACTCACTACGTAAAAAAATTCTTCCTCAGATCACAACTGTATCTCTTGGCCAAAACCTTAAATCTGTGTCCCCTAGTCCTTCACCATCAGCTAATCGAAACAGCTTTTCTTTGTCTACCTTATCTAAACCTGTCGTCATCTTGTACACCCCTATCAAACCTCCCCTCAATCTCCTTTGATCCAAGAGCAGGCTCAGCTTCTCCAACTGAACCTCGAAATTCCCTCATCCCTGGAAGCATTTTAGTAAATATCCTCTGCACCCTGGACCTTCACACCCTTCCTAAAATGCAGTGAACAGAATTGGATGCAATACTCAAATTGTGGCCTAATCAGAGCTTTATAAATGTTCAGCATAACTTCTCCGCTTTTGTACTCGACCTCTATGTATGAAGCCCAAGATCCCATATGCTTTGCTAACTTCTCTCTCAATGGGTCTTGCTACCTTCAAAAATATGTGCCTATAAACCCCAAGGTCCCTCTATCCCTGCACACTTTTTAGAGCTGTGCTATTAAGTATATATTGCCTTTCCCTATTTCTTCTGCCAAAATGCAGCGCCTCACACTTCCCTGTATTAAACTCCATCTGCCACTTCTCTGTTCATTCTGCCAGCCTATGTATGCCCTGTTACAATCAATTGGCATCATTCCCATTGTTTGTCACACTTCCAAGTTTGGTATCCTCGGCAAAGTTTGAAATTTTATTCTATATTCCAATATCCAAATCATTTGTATGTACAGATAAATACATATATATAAGATATATATATATATATATATATATCGAAAAAGCAGTTGTCTTAGCACTGAGTCTTGTCGAACACCACAGCCTGCCGTCCTCCAGTCTTAAAAATAACCATTTACAACTTGCTGTTTTCTGTCCTTAAGCAAAAGTTTTTATCCAAGTTAACAATGACTGTCAATTTTGTTAATTTCGTTAATCTCAATTTTGTTAACCATCCTTTTATTTCACTTTGTCAAATACTTCTTAAAATCCATATAACAGCATCCACTACATCTCCTTCATCAACCTTCTCTGTTACTTGATCAAAAAATTCAATCAGATAAGCCAAAACACAAACTTCCTTTTACAAATTCATTCTTGCTCTCTTCAATTAACTTGAACCTCTCTAAATGCTTGTTTCCAAAACTTTATCCACCATTGATATTAAAATGACCAGCCTGTATTTGCTAGGACTGTCCATACATCCTTTCTTGAATAAGGGATTCATATTTGCCACTTTCTAACCATCTAGTATCTCCCCTACATCTGGGGAAGATTGGAAGATTATGGCAAATCCTCCCATTATCTCCAACCTCATGTTCCTGGAATGCAAACCATCCAGATCAGGTGACTTATCCACTCTAACCATTTACATTGTTTCCAGTCCACCCTGTCTATCAATTTCCAACCCAGCCAGTGCCTTTATCATTGCCACTTCTACTAATAATTTGTCAGTATTCTCTTACTTCGTAAACACCAATACAAAGTATCATTAAGTAATCTGGCCTTGCCTTGGGTCTCTAAGCTTATATCATCTTCCTTGCCCCTAATAGGCCCCACCCTGCTTCTTATTACCCACTTACTATTTGCATGCCTGTAGAAGATTTTTGGGTAGCCTTTTATGTTTACTGACATTCTATTCTCATAGTCTCTCTTTGCCAGTCTTATTTTCCTCTTCACTTCCCCTTCTGAATTATTGTATTCAGCCTGTTTCTTGCTTGAAGAATTGACCTGCCATGCATCAAAAATTATTTTTTTGTTTCATCATATTCATTATCTCCCTCGTCATCCAAAGCTCCCTGGCTTTGGTTCCCCTATCTTTCCCACTTGTTGGAATGTACCAAACCCGTACCTGAAACATCTCTTCCTTAAAGATGACCTATTGTTTTGTTACAATGTTTTTCCTGTCAAACTTTGGTGCCATTTTACCCTGGCTGGATATTCTATCATCCAATTGAACTTAACTCCCTTCCAATTTATAAGATTTACTTTAGAATGGTCCTTGCTCTTTTCCGTTACCAATGTAAGCCTTATGATGCGATGATCACTCTTACCCAAGTGTTCTCCCACAGACACTTGGTCCACTTGGCCCACATCATTTCCCAGATCCAGTAATGCCTCCTTCCTAGTTGGGCTGAGAACATACTGGTCAAAGAAGTTCGTCTGAACACATTTTGGAAATTCCACTCCCCCTCACCATTCTCTTTACTCTAATGTTGCCCCAATCAATTTTTATGGGTAATTAAAGTCCTCCAATATGACCACTACAGTTCGAGCACATCTCTGTGATTTCCTTGCAAGATTTGCTCTTCTATCTCTCTCATTATTTGGAGTGCACGCACGTGTGGGGGAGCGCGCTTGGAAAGCTCTCCGAAGGCACAGAGCTGCCTCAGGGAGCTGAAGAATTTTAAAGACAAAAATAAACTTTTTGCAAATGATATAAACATGTCCCCACACGTGACTAAGTCACATGAAGGGGGACATGTAAAATAGGATGTTAAAAAGTTTTTGCTGTTTTTTCAGTAACCGTTGGAATCGTCATCCTGCCTGTGGATGAGGTTCTGTGAAAAATGCAAAGGCAGCCTAGCCTAATCGTCCTCCTGCCAACCAAATGGTTGAGTGGGCAGTGAAAAATGCAACTTAATTAATCGATGCAACTTAATTAATTGCTTAAGGGCCTTAATAGGCCTCTTAATTGTCGGCAGGTGCATTGCCGCCTCTCGTGTGCGCCTGCCAACCGAAAGATTGCAAGAGTGCGCAATGACGTCGGGACTCTTGGCCGATGTCATCGCGCACTATTTCACTCCCGTTCTGCTTGGGCGCATGCCCACCCGTGGGATGAAAAATTTTGCCCTTTGTATCCATGAATATTAAGCACCCAATTCTCAACATTTTTAAGCTATGTTTCTGTTATTGCCACTACATCATATTCCCACAGGGCCATTTGCGCTTATAGCTCACCAACCTACCACCACACTTTGTTTGTTTACATGCACTGATTAAATATCTTTTAAAGGGCTCAGAGATGATGCTCCCACCTCTGAGTCAGAAGGCTATGGGTTCAAGCCTCACTCCAGCCACCAGCAGTAAGTGAAGTTGAGAATTCTCATCTCTAAATACAGGCTGACATGCAATAGGGCACCCGCACCGACAGGAAGAGACTATACGTTGTTTTGCATGCAGTTATATCTGTTTTTTCACATTATTGTTAAAGACTGACTCATTATTTTGAATTTAATATGTAGTGCTGGATGATTTTCAAAACATGTTGCCCAGTTGCTACAACTAGTATGTTTTTTTTAAATGCACGAAAGAAATGCTTCCCGTGCCATTTTTATAGAGTTTCTCAAACAACTTCATGAAAATGTATTGCTTCGCATGAAAATTCTCAATTTATAAAATCTTTTTAGTTCAAGATATTAATCTGCCATTCATAATCCATTGATACTTTTGCCAATTTACATGACTGTAAGTGTGTTTATGACAAAAGTATGTCCAAAATGTATTCTGTACAATGGTCTTGAGGGGCTGAGTGGACTACTCCTGCTCCTAATTCGCATGTACATCTTACCTGAAATTTCTGTTGCAAATACTGAAGCCACCTGTCTAGCTGTAGATTCAGGAACAACATGCACCAATGTAGGTGGACTTGTCTTCACTACTACTTCCACTGTAAGGAAAGAAAATAACTGTCAGTTCATATACTAACCGGTTCCATTCTTTTGGAAAAAACAATTAAGTTTGTACTGCACCATTAACATAACTTAAATCCAAAAATCCTTAGAGAAGAAAGACAAATAGTATGATAGAAAAATTAGGTGAGTTGACTAAAAGCACAGACAAAATAGTAGGCTTCGTGAAAGTTTTTAAAAACAAAAGAGAAATAGAAAGTTGAAGATGTTTAGTTCCAGGAGAAAGGTTCAAAATGGCTGAAAGTTCTGCTGACAAGTTAGGAAAAGAAGAGAGAGAGAACTTCAGAAACACTTGCCTGAATTTAGTGCAAGGCCAGTGGCGCTGGACGTGACCGCGATTTTCGCTTGTGCCCGCGAATGTCAAAATAATGCAATTTCACATTGGCTGGCGAATTAAGGGCCGACCAGTGTGAAACGTGCCCCCGCATTGGAGAAGGGCTGCTGGCAGGGGTGGGAGCCTGGCGGGCCCTGGTCCAATGGGGGCCTGGTGGAAGGTTTTAAATTGGCTGAGGCAGTACCCAGAAGGCTGCCAGGAGTTGCAGAGGAGGCACAGGGAGCTGTCCAAATATAAGCTATAGTTATGGCATCAGCACCCGCTCGACATGTCAGGTGGGAGGGCAATGCAGGCGGGTGCTCTGCCCCCACCGCTTTTCAGACAAGTGCCTGTGCACTCTCGTGGAGGCAGTGAGTGCCAGGCAGGTCATCCTGATGTTGCAGGATGGCAAGAGATGGCCACCCTGCCAAACAAAGGTGGCCTGGGCAGAGGTGGCAGCCCAGGTCAGCTGCACCTGGATTCAGTGCCAAGAAAGGTTTAATGTTCTATTGCACTCAGTAAGGATGAGTACCAATTTGGCATGCTACTGTGTGGGGAAGTCTTGAAAAGTGCCATCCTTCATGGCACTCAGGGGCGTAAGATTCAGAGTAACAGGAGGCACATGTTTCTGTACCTGCTAAGGCTGGGAGATCAGGCCAGTAGCCCTGGGTGCATGTAAGGGTCAGGTGTGCAAGTATGACGGACACCTCAACCTGCTTCCGAGGGACGAGCCTGGTATGGTGTTGCAGGTAGAGGGTGGACTAATGAATGGATCCGTACAGGAGAAAAGAAGCCATAGTGCCACTGAGCACACAAGAATGGGTGGTAGGGCGGCCAACCTGCTCATCCTGAGCAGATGTGAAATGGACGCCCTAGAGCTCAAGTGCGAGCATGCAGCAAGGTCATTAGGTTGCGGATAGGCAGGCGTCTTGGAGGAAGGTAAGAGTCCAGTGGACAGATGCAGGAAGGCAGAGACTACAAACAATGTAGGTTCTTCTCATCTCAAAAGATAACTTCAAAGCAATAGTCCCCAGTGATCCGACAATGACGATGCCACCATGATGCTGCTGTCCATAGCCTCACCAGGTCACCGAGCATGCACATTCAATATATGATGATTGATGTGGCTGACATATTGTCTTCGTCCCTCAGATGTGCCATCCTCCAGAGGCACCTGGGACGCCAAGGACCCTCAGTTGACACGGACGAGGAGCCACACATGGATCCACCCGTGTCACAATCTCTCTCACTACAAGGCTACAAGGCACCAGCTCAGATACAAGTATGTCGGTGGGCTGTAGTTCATCAGCTCAGATGCTAATGCACTGTGGGGAGGATATGGCACACTCACATGAGGACCGGGTGGAGGCAGAGTGCCCAGGATGCCAGCTGTTGGAGGCCTGCTGGAGACCAGGACAAAGATGAGTATGAGGCAGATGATGAGCCTCTGGAGTCGTCCATCAGGCGGCAGATGCTGGATGTCCAGCAGGATACGTGGGAAGATCTGGCAGAGATCCCTGAGGGTCTGTGTGACATGGTCTTTGTCGTGGAGGAGTCCATGAGGAGCTTGAGCACTGCGTTGACCCTGAGCCCTGAGCGCACAGGCTCCTCAAATGAGAGAGTGGCGACTCTCATGGAGAGGTAGCTCAGGCACAGAATCAGGGGTTCCCAGGGTCGCACTTGGATCTGCACGCGCACACACCAGAAGTGACCTCAGGATAGATGGATGAGGTACAGAGCCTCTCTGCTAGGTACCTGTCCATCAATGGTGAGCAGGGAGGTCCAGATGAGCCTCATGCTGCAGACAAGCTGCCTGACATCTCTGTGGGCTCCTCACATGGCGCTCTGGATGAGGGCAGCAGCTCCTCCATGGCTGCTCAGGCCCTGCTGGCCAGAGGACGACAGCCAAGGTCATCATAGCCGACATGACAGCATAGTCAGCAATCTGCCTCCAACGTCACTGCCAGCAAGGGGCAGGCATCAAGACGTAGCACTTGCAAGCTTAAGTTTAAGCCACGGTAAGCACAAGATGGGGTTATCACGGATGACATTCTTTCATTTCATCAGTGAACTCCAGGGTGAGGTGAGAGTGACTGCCCTTGACATCAAAGCAACATTTGACTGAATGATTTGACCAAATGATTTGGCCAGACATCAAGTCGCCTTAGCAAAACTGGAGTCAATGGGATCAGAGGGAAAACTTTCCGCTGATCGGAGTCATAACTAGCACAAAGGAAGATGGTTGTGGTTATTGGAGGTCAATCATAGTTCCAGGACACCACTGCAGGAGTTCCACAGGGTAGTGTCCTAAGCCCAACCATTTTCAACTGCTTCGTTAATGACCTTCCTTCCATCATAAGGTTAGAAGTGGGGATGTTTGCTGATGGTTGCACAATGTTCAGCACCATACATGACTCCTCAGATACTGAAGCAGTCCATGTCCAAATGCAGCAAGGCCTGGACAATATCCAGGCTTGGGCTGACAAGTGGCAAGTAACATTTGTGCCACACAAATGCCAGGCAATGACCATCTCAAACAAGAGAAAATCTAACCATCGCCCCTTGACATTCAATGGCACTACCATCGCTGAATCCCCCACTATCAACATTCTTGGGGTAACCATTGACCAGAAACTGAACTGAACTAGCTATGTAAATACTGTGGCCACAAGAGCAGGTCAGAGGCTAGGAATTGTGCTGTGAGTAACTCACCTCCTGACTCCCCAAAGCTTGTCCACCATCTACAAGTCACAAGTCAGGAATGTGATGGAATACTCTTCACTTGCCTGGATGAGAGCAGCTCCAACAACACTCAAGAAGCTTGACACCATCCAGGACAAAGCAGCCCAACTAGCTGAAGGTGCATTGAATCAAGGCCTTCCTGGATTTCCTGACACCCTGAAGGTTTCTTAAGTCTGCCTCCACGTCCTCACTCTGTGCCTGCCCAGGCTCCTCATCAGAGCCATGAGTACAGTCTTCCTCAGAGCCCTGTGGAGCTGCCTCATTATCCTCATCCTCCAGTGGGTCCCCCCTTGTCAGTGTCAGATTGTGCAGAGCACAGTAGACAATGATGATAAGCAACATACACTCTGGAGGATATTGCAGTGCACCCCCTGATCGGTCCAGGCAACAGAGTCTCATCAGCAGCCCAATGGTCCTCTTAGCCTCTGCCCTTGTGAAGGTATGACTCCTATTGTACCTCTTTTCCGTCCCTGTCCTTGGGTGTCGGAGTGGTGTCATAGGCCACCTTTTCAAGTGTTAACCTTTGTCACCCAGCAGCCAACCATCCGGCCAAGCTAGAGCCAAGAGCAGCCTTGGCACCTGGGAGTGTTGCAGGATGTATGCACCATGGGAGCTGCCAGGTTACCTTGCACAGACTTGCAGAATCTGGGATTAAAACAGAAAATGCTGGAAAAACTCAGCAGGTCTGGCAGCATCTGTGGACAGAGAAACAGAATTAACATTTCAAGTCCATATGACTTCTTCAGAGCTAAAGAGAAGTAGAAATGTGATGGATCTTATACTGTTTAAGAGGAGGTGGAGCAGATGGAGAAAAATAAAAGGTCAGGGATAGGTGGTAGTTCAGGTGAAATTTGACAAAGAAGTCATGGACACAGGACAAAGAGACTGTTAATAGTAGTGTTAAGACTAAAGAAGGTGCTGATGGTGGCATAAAGATAGCAGAATGTGTTAACAACAGAACAAGGGTCAGCACTCTGTCAAAGAAAAGCATAACAAGTGACAGATGGCCCTGTGGGCGGTTGGGGGGGAGGGGGAGTGTTGGTGGGGGCGGGGGGGAATTGGGGGAAAAAATGTTTTTAAAAATCACAAGATTTTTTAAAAATTGGATTATAAAAGGGTTAAAGATGTAGGAGAGAGTTCATGGTCTGAAGCTGTTGAACTCAGTGTTAAGTCCGGAAGGCTGTTGAGCGCCTAATAGGGAGATGAGATGCTGTTCTTCCAGTTTGAGTTGGGCTTCACTGGAACATTGCAGCAGGTCAAGGACAGACATGTGGGTATGAGAACAAGATGGTGAGTTGAAATGGCAAGCGACAGGAAGCTCTGGTCATACTTGTGGACTGAGCAAAGGTGTTTTACAAAGCGGTCACCCAGTCTGTGTTTAGTCTCCCCAATATAGAGAAGCATTGGGAGCAGCGAATACAGTGGACCAAATTGAAGGAGGTGCAAGTGAAGCGCTGCTTCACCTGAAAGGATTGTTTGTGGTCTTGGATGGTGAGGAGAGAGAAGGTAAAGGGGCAGGTGTTGCACCTTCTGCGATTGCATGGGAAGGTGCCATGGGAAGGGGATGAGGAGTAGGGGGTGATGGAGGAGTGGGCCAGGGTGTTCCAGAGGGAATGGATCCTACGGAATGCTGACGGTGAGGGGGTGGGGTGTGAGGGGAACATGTGTTTGGTTGTGGCATCATGCTGGAGTTGGTGGAAATGGTGGAGAATGATCCTTTTATGCGGAGGCTGGAGGGGTGAAAAGTGAGGAAAAGGGGGACCCTATCATGGTTCTGGAAGGGAGAGGAAGGGGTGAGGGCAGGAGTTCGAGAGATGGGATGGACACGGTTGGGGGCCCTGCCAGCCACAATCGGGTCGGGGGGCCCTTGGTTAAGGAAAAAGGAAGAAATGTCAGAAGCGCCATTTTGAAGGTAGCACCATCGGAACAGATGCGATGGAGGCTGAGGAACTGGCAGAATGGGATGCAATCCTTACAGGAAGTAGGGTATGAGGAGTTGTAGTTGAGGTAGCTGTGAGAGTCGGTGGGCTTGTAATGAATATTGGTAGGCAGTCTAACACCAGAAATGGAGACAGAGAGGTCAAGAAAGGGAAGGGAAGTACTGGAGATGGACCAGGTGAAGGTGAGGGGTGGAAAATTGAAGCAAAAATCAATAAATTTTTCAAGGTGCAGATGAGAGCATGAAGCAGCACTGACACAGTCACCGGTGTACTGGAAAAAGAGTTGCGAGGGGGCCTGAGTAGGACTGGAACAAGGAATGTTCCACATACCACAAACAGACAGGCATAACTGGGGCCCATGTGGGTATCCATAGCCACACCTTTTATTTGGAAGAAGTGAGACAAGTTAAAGGAGAAGTTGTTCAGTGAGAGAACAAGTTCAGCCAGGCGGAAGAGAGTGGTGGTGGATGGGGATTGTTCGGGCCTCTGTTCAAGGAAGAAACAGGGAGCCCTCAAACTGCCCTGGTGGGGGACGGAGGTGTAGAGGGACTGGACGTCCACAGTGAAGAGGAGCCAGTTAGGACCACGAAACTGGAAACTGTTGATCAAAAGTAAAGCGTCAGAGGAATTGTGAATGCAGGTGGACAAAGAAGAGACTGGACAAGGGGAGAGGGAATGGTGTTAAGATAGGAAGAAATGAGTTCCGTGGGGCAGGAACAGGCTGACATGATGGGTCTACCAGGACAGTCCTGTTTGTGGATTTTGGGAAGGAGGTAGAAATGGGCTGTCCGAGGTTGGGAGACCAAGGGCAGGATTTTACGCTTCGGCAAGCGGGGTCGGGGCCTGCTCACTGGCGCGTAAAATGACGCGCGGTGACGTCAGGGGGAACGCCTGATGTCACCGTGCGCAATTTAAATTTTCAGGAAGGTGGGGGCGCAGCAAAATCAGCTGCATGCCCGCTGACCTGTCAATGGTCAATTGAGGCTATTGACAGAGTCAATTAAGTAATTAAAGGACCTGCGCGTCCAACCTTAAGGTTGGCGGTCAGGCCTGGAGCCCAGGCGCGAACTAGAAAAAGCATAAAACCTCATCCACAGGCGGGATGAGGTTTCATGTCGGTTTTTAAAAATTTTAATAAAGTTTTTGTGAAAATTATGGACATGTCCCAACTCATATGACATTGTCACATGAGGGGACGTTAGGCAAAGTTTACTTTTCTATTTTTAGGTTTTTTACATTTTGAGCCGATCTACCTGAGACTACACTTAGCCTCAGGGAGATGAGTGCGCTCTTTTGTGCGCATGCGCAAAAGAGCGCACTCTCAATTTTGGGATTCCCCCCTGCCCACACAGGAAGCGCACAGCGCTTCTGTGCGGATGTCACGCTGGACAGGCCATAAGTGGCCCACCCACGTAAAATGGCGCCACGCCCCCAATTGGGGGCGCCGATCGGAAGCGCGCCTGTGCGCGCCCACCCTTCAACTTCGCCCCCTACGGGGGGAAAATTCAGCCCTATGAGGTTGGAAGCTGTGGAGGGAAGATCTCCAGAGGAGATGAGGTCAGTGATTGTCCTGGAAACAATCACTTGATGTTCAGTGGCGGGGTCATGACCCAGGGGGAGGTAGGAAGAAGTGTGTCAGTTGGCGGTTAGCCTCTGCGAAGTAGAGGTCATTACATCAGAAAGTGCAGCACCACCCTTGTTGACAGGTTTGATAACAAAGTCAGGGTTGGACCTGAGAGAACAGAGTGCAGCAAGTTCAGAAGGAGACAGGTTAGAGTGGGTGAGAGCAGCAGAGAAATTAAGGCAGCTGATGTCACGCTGACAGTTTTCAATGAAAAGATCAAGAGCAGGTAAGAGGCCAGAGGGAGGGGCCCAGGTAATGAGAGTCTTTAACACTACCATTAACACTCCCTTTGTCCTGTGTCCAGGACATCTTTGTCAAATTTCGCCTTAGCTCCCACCTATCCCTGACATTCTATTTTGCTCCACCCCCTCTTAAACAGTATAAAATCCATTATATTTCTACTTCTCTTTAGCTCTGAAGAAGTCATATGGACTTGAAACGTTAACTCTTTCTCTCTCCACAGATGCTGCTAGACCTGCTGAATTTTCCAACATTTTCTGTTTTTATTTCCGATTTCCAGCATCCACAGTATTTTGCATTTATTTTATTATATTATTGCAGAATCAGGGTCTTATGGCCGCATACAATCTGCACATTCATGGCATGGTAACCCTGTCTATTCACAAAGGTACCCAGCTGACCTGCTGGTGCCTTGACGACCACATGAGTGCAGCCTGTAGCATCCTGGATGCAGAGGAACCCAGCAATAGCTGCAAATCCTCTGGCTCGCTCAGCCTGGCTGGCTTGGTCCATCCGGAAATGAATGAATGTGAGGACCTGTGTGAACAGAGCATCAGTGATGAGCTTCATGTAACTGTGGACAACTGATTGGGACACTCCTCACAGATCCCCCACTGACACCTGGAAATATCCGGATGCAAAAAATTGAGGGTTATTGTGACCTTCAGAGTCATTGGCATTGGGTGCCCACCCACACAGCTGGAGGCGATCTCCGGCGTAATAATCTGGCATATTGTGTCACGGTGTCCCTTGAGGCAGAGCCTCCTGTGGCACTGGACCTCAGACATGTTGAAGTAGCTGGATCACTGCCTGTACACTCTGGAAGCAGGCTAGTGTTGCCTTCTGCGGTCCCTTTCTCCTTGCTCTTCCTGTTGGTGTCTTCCAGGCTGCTTACTTCCAGCTATTCAATGGAGGAAATGTCCTATAGGCTAGAGGTGAGGACCTGGATAGAGCTAAGGGACCACTGACTGGCTGAGGGCACCCATCGCTTGGCAGAGCTCCCTGTGAACCAAAGTAGAGGTAATTAGTGCATGGCAGCAGAGTCAAAAGCAGGAGAGAAAGAGCACTCAGTTACACTGAGAGAGGGATGATATGGTGCAGGATCTTCACGTGGGTGTTCGCTGCCGAACTCAGCGGCGCTACAAGTACGGTCCAAGTCCTCACCAGTCATCATGATGGCATGCTCCTCATGTGAGTGAGGGGCCTAATGTGGGCCACTCCAACTCCCCGGTTTGGGACCTCTCCCTGCTGTTGTGAGCCAGCTACTCCTGCATGAAAACAGATGCAGAGAGTGTGAGCAGGAAGCATGGCACTGCGTGGAACGTTTGTGTGGTGAGCAGAGCCATGGACGGGATGAGGACATGAGCTCCAGAGCAAATGAGCCTGATGGAGATGTGAAGGTGTGTGTGAGAGTTAGAGGTGTTGTCCCTTGAAGTGTGAGATCCCTGTGGATGTGTGATGGGTTTGGGAGTGTGTTGAGAGCGATGAGGTGGTTGACTTACCCTGGCGGAACAGATGAGATCATTCATCCTCTTCCTGCACTGGATAGCTGACCTCCTCTGTGCTCCAGTGACGCTGATTGCCACTGCCACCACCTCCCAGTCTGGATTGATGACTCTGGTGGACCTCCTGTAGCCAGAGCAGGGTACAGGAGTTCGAGGTGGCCATCCAGCAGGCAGTCCAGAGAGGCATTACTAAATTTTGGACTGCCATCTTCTTTGCTTTTAGGGCCATTTGCCACCTGGAGCAGTCCTGGACTGTAGACATGAAGTAGGCTGCGCTCTGGTGCGCTTTAAGTATGGCGCCCAGAGCGAGAAAGCACTGAGGTCACAGCGTGGCGGGCAAATCCAAATGGATGCATTATTAATGAGGCAGGATGTGTTGGGAATGGGACAATATGGCACAAAAACCTGCCATTACAGCCGGCGAGTAAAACAACTTTTTTCACACCCGCTACTGCACTTGATGCAAGTCTGGGACAATACAGTTACCTTTAAACACTGCTCAATTTTTCAATTCTTCTATTAATGATTGCTGATTATTTTTTAATTTGGTCAAACTCTTAGGAACATCTGCCCATCCCATGAATGCATCCTGACCCCTTTCTAAGTTTTGTTATGCGGGTAACCGGCATGATGTCATCAGCAGGCATCCATGTTATTTTGTGGCATTTACCACAGCAACAGAAGGGATACTGCAAAATGAAATAACCTTTTGTTTCTTACCACAGGAAAGATAATCTTTTAAGCAATTCAGCTGTTTTTGCCAGGATCTTGCCAATTCTACCTCAGTTTTCTGTTACAACATATGCCTGCTAGAGGCATGCATTCGGCAGTATCATATCAATCTCGCGGAGGTGGCTTTGATGGTGGAACTGGGAGGAAGGTAGGAAGGCATCAGATCAGTTAGCTGACAATTTCCCATCTCTTGGCTGATCTTGCTGGAGGTGGGGTGGACGCAGCAGTCTACCCGTCCAGCAGCAGTGCATGGCCAATCTGCATATTTGCAGATATTTGTAGGTGCAAAACTGTAGGCAAATTGGAGATGCCAATAGGAGGCCCCACTGAGGCCAAAGCCTGGGAGATGCCTAGAGGCAGCTGTCCAGGGGGCCCAGGAAGCCTCAAATGCATAGACCCTCCCCCACCCCCAAAACCAGAATGATCAGCGGGCTACAGCTGTGGCCACAGGCTCTCCTGTGGAGGGGCTTCTCCCAGAAGCAAAGTTGGCGTGGAGCCCACTTGCTCTACTCCAGCCCAACATGCAGCCATAACATGCTGCAGGCAGGCTAAATAGGCTTCCAAAGTGAGTGAGGGGCCTAATGTGGGCCACTTTTGGTTTGGGACCTCTCCCTGCTGTTGTGAGCCAGCTACTCCTGCATGAAAACGGATGCAGAGAGTGTGAGTAGGACGCATGGCACTGCGTAGAATGTTTGTGTGGTGAGCGGAGCAATGGACAGGATGAGGATGTGAGCTCCAGAGGATATGACCCTGATGAAGATGTGAGGGTGTGTGTGAGAGTTAGTGGTGTTGTCCCTTGAAGTGTCAGATCCCTGTGGATGTGTGATGGGTTTGGGAGTGTGTGTTGAAAGTGATGAGGTGGTTGATTTACCACCAGTTCCAGCGGGATATCCGGCCCTCACTGAGGAGAAAGTCCCACTCTCAGGAACTGCCAGCCAATTGGATTGGCCGGCAGCTCCAGTAGTCCTGACTGCACCAAGAGAGCCTTAGTGGGTGCTGCTGGGACGGCAAGCAGGCCCAAGAAGAAGACCCATGGACCTCAGAGCAAGGTAAGTCTTGAGTATAGGGCAGGGAAGATTTGGGCAGCTTAGTGGGGGGAAGGGTGGGTGGGTGTGGTGGGTTTTAGAGAGCAGATGGGTAGAAAGAAAGGAGGGGTGTTATTTTAGGGGCTGCCCCCGATGTGCAAAGGGCACCCGCTGGAGGTAGTACCCCACCTTCCTTCCCATCCTTTTAAAAAGTTTTTTTTTTAAAAATGGCCTGCCCACTCCAGTTTGTCTACCCACACCAACTGTATTATGGAAACTCTTTCGAGTTACCAACAGTCACAGATTGCAACTTCTTTCGAGTACAATCACAGTTCTTGGTTTTCCAGGAGTGGGACATGAACCCACAACCCTCTGATTCAAAGGCGAGGGTGCTATGGACTGAGCCACAGCTGACACCTCACCAACTGTATTATGGCGGGCAGCATATTATTGGGGTAAATTGGCTTGTTAACAAGCTCAATTAACCCTTGATTATTTATTTAAATATGGTAGGCATGCGGCCGATTTCAGCACCCACCTTTGTGTTATGGGGATGAGCTCAGGGGTGGGTTTGGCACCTCCCTATTTTACGTGCCCCGTCCCTGCCGAAAATCCGCCCGGTGGGGACACATAAATGCAGCCCATTAACTCTCTTTCTTAGATGCTGCCAGACCTGCTGAATACTTGCAGCATTTTCTGTTTTTATTTCTGCTATTGCTGTTTATGGGATGCTACTGCCATATAACAGTACTGACGCTTCACAGCACTTTTAGATATCCTGAAAGTGAAGTGATATATAAACGTGAATATGTATCTTTTCACTCTTGACTGATATGCTTCAACCAAATCTTTAATGCAGTAACTAACAAATACATGTTCTTCAGCAGAAGGATCATCCTCAGAATCGAACAGGGAACTTACAAACTATAACTTCCAAAGCATAATTAAATTACCGAACGAATAAATTGGAGACAAAAAGTATATAAGCAACAAATTGAGAATTTTTTCTGGTGGTGAACCAGTCGAACACTGATGATGAAAACAGGAGCAAAAGAACTGACGTGGAAATTTGGAACAAGGTCTTGGAAATGCAGGAAATAACAGAATGTTTTCAAAGCTCCTTAAAAGAACAAAGACTTAAAGGGGAAGTGTCTCACGACATCCCCACTTCTTTGGTTGATTAGAACTGTATTTCTTTGCAACGGGTGCATACTTCAGGAATAATTCTAAAATGCTGAGTTAAAGTACTGTGCATTAAAAGTCTGACTATCCACAAAAGTAGATGAAGTTCAAGAATTATATTGTATGCATCCAACAAATGTCTACAAACATTATTGGTAAATGAAGCACTCCTTCAGTGTCCAAAATTTAAATGAAGCATATGTTTTACATTCTTACATACTCATTTAGATTTAAGGAAAAGGCAGTAAGTCGGAATTTTTCACGAGTTTGAAGACGACTGCAGAAGATGAAGTTGTGACATTCTATGTGGGTTAATAATTATCAACATACAGCAATTCAAATCTATACCACAGTGGAACTATTTATGGAAAAATAGAATTTAAAAATTAGTCATTACTAACCTGGATATGCATCAACTCTTGGAACATGAGCAGGTGCAAACGGTTGAGGCTGTTTTAAACAAAAACAGATGACATTCAGCAGACAATTCAGTAAATATTTTTAGCCTTACTCTTAAAATATGTCTGAGCATTGCATTCTGTTTTTGGTTTCAGATTTGGGTTCGTTGCTTAAAGATTGGGGCCAGCTAAACTTCTTTGAAGCTAAAGTTGATTCTCAAAAGCCAGAATTTGGATTGAAACTGATAAAAAACACTGGCTTCCATCATCAAAATAACAGAAGTATGATGGTTGAAATAAGTCCTGAAATTTATGCTACAAACCAGTTTTATGACCATTTTTTTCCTGAAGTAAACTTCCCTAGATCTAATTCTGAAGGGAAAATTGACATGTATATTCTGTCAGATTACACTCTGCAGCCATACCAGATCAGAAAGTTAACCCTGATTTTAACCTAACTGACTCAATGGAAACAGATAACTGTTTTATACTTCATCTTTTACACTCCATTGAAGTCAAAATTCAGCAAGGTGTAAAATGACCATCTGACCCGAATCCACCCAATTCTGGCTATGTGCACTATGGATGACATAACATGACCTTGTCATATGCCTTCATATTACCTAATTATCTTTGTTGTTGTGACATGGATTCAGTATCATCTGAAACTGATTTGATGTTATCCAATCTTAAGACTTATCTTAAGATCTGTCACAGCCATCAGACGAATTTGAATTCATATATGAAAGGTGACAAGCCAGTATTGTGAAGCATCATGGTTGCAATTTTTACAGTAACAAAAATGAATCCTCGACAAATTAAAAATACCCTATAGATCATGTGATATAGATCAGAACATACGATTGTTTACCTACCATAACAATTTAACTTTCTACTACTATTCCGGACCTTAATTGCAACAACATTTATGCTTTATTCAGATGATCATTGTAACTGTATAAGGATAGGTTCCACTTTGCATAAATAAATTGCCAACAATTATAAACGTTTACTAATTTGTAAATTGTAATTAAAGTCAATTAGCCATTTGCAGTATTACTTACAGTTTTTATTGTAGCATCATCTGCAAGGAAAAAAAAGTCAGTTACAGAAATTACATATTTATCTTTTCATTAAGAAAAATGAGCAATTAAAAAGAAAGATTTGCATTTATATGGAGCCTGTCATGACCACAGGACATCCCAAAGCACTTTTGAATTGTAGTCACTGTTGTAGGAAACACGACAATGAATATGCAGGCAATCAACTCCCATAAACAGTGAGCTGATACTGACCAGATAATTTGTTTTTCTGGTGTTGATTGCGGGATAAATATTGCCTACGACAATAAGGATAACTACATTACTCATTTTCAAAATAGTGGCATGGAACATTTTATGTCCAACTGAGAGATTAGATGGGGCCTTGGTTTGAAAGATGACACCCCTGACAGTGCAGCACTCCCTCACCAGTTCAACTGGAATGTTAGTCTTTTCTTTTGCACTCAATTCAGCAACTCGGACATTATCCTCTGAACAGAGAAAGATAATGTTAAATCCATTCAATGTGTTCAAAATTTTGAAAAGCTTTGAGAGCCTAAATGGTGAAAGATTATTTCCACTGTTTGGTGAAATGGTAAGGAGAATATATTACTTAGGACTACAAGAATCAGAAAGAGGGATGTTAGAAGGTATTTTCAAGCAAAGGTTTATTAAATGTGTAATGCATTATCACAAGTGCTTCCTGAAGCCAAATAAATCATGATTTTTAAGACTGGATTAAATAAGCACTTGAAAAAGATTAAAGGATATGAGAACAGAATAGGATAACAGTGTGTAGCTCCAATGTGGAACTGGCACAATAAATCAAATGGCCTTCAAGGCTGAAAGTGTAGTGCAAATGGGACTATGTTTGTGCATTAGCAATTCAGGCACTAATAAACTTTACAGGAAAATGTCATTGTTTAAACGAAACAAGTATCCCATGTATATGCCTGATGCTCCTAGTTAAGAAGCTAGACAAGTTAATAAATTATTCTTAAAACTTGTTTGATTTCAGATTTTGGCTCTTTTTCAGTATTAATCCAATGATACATTCAGCTGTATTCAAATTTACTGAAGAGGACATTAGGCCATTGAGTGCACACCACATATAAATTACCAGCTGGTTATTAGCTGTGAATACTGTAAGATCTCTGTTACTTGCAATGACAGCTGATTTAGCCTGGTAATAGTTGTAACATTGGTATAAAGCAATTATGGGGGACTGGCATAGATTCCATTAAAGTATAAATTCAAAGTTGGGCCCCACGTCATCCCAAAATGAAGTAAAGTTCCAGTGGGAGTGTTATTCCACTACATTCCGAAGTCGAATCATCTTAAGCTCCAGGTTTACATTGCACAAATTTATGGTTGAGGTAAAGCGGAAAGTGACACAAAACCTCTACTGCAAATGCACCCTTAACAACTGTAAATAAAGAATGCACTACAAAAATATTGAAAACGCTTAGTAATAAAACATTCATCAAAACCGATTAAACATTTCACGACTGAGATTACTTCTTTAAACTAAAATCATACAGACTATATATATTGTGCAGAAACAGGCCATTTGGCCCAGCCAGTCCATGCTGGCTTTCATCTTCAATTTGAGCCTCCTCCAATATTTCCTCATTTATAGCTGTCATCTAACTCTCTATTATCTTCTCCCTCATATCCTTGCTAGCTTTCCCTCAAATACATCTATACAATTTGTTTCAACCACTCCCTGTAGTAGCAAGTTTCAAATTCTCATCACTCTTTGGATATAGAAGTTTCTTCTGAATTCCCTATGGAATTTCTTGGTTAGTTATGCACTTCCCCACATGTGGAAACATTTTCTCTATATCTACTCTATCAAAAACGTTTATAATTTTAAAGGACTCTATTAGAACACCTTCTTTGTTCTAGAGAAAAGAGGCCTGGTCTGTTCACCCTTTCCTGATATGCATACCCATACATTTATGGTGTTGTCCATGTAAATCTTCTCTGCACCCTCTCCATCCTTTTTATAATAAGGTGATCAGAACTGCATACAGTACTCCAAGTGTGGTCTAGCCAATGTTTAATACAGGTCAAGCATAACTTCCTTAGTTTACAATCCTATCCCTCTAGTGTTGTGAAGAGATTGTCTTTAATGTTATTGGAAATTATTTTTTAAAATAGAGTTTAGTGGTGTCTGTGTCTATATGTGTGTGTGTCTTAATTGGATTAAAGCCAACTAGTCTGGGTGCTTTTATGAATAGTAGTTTTGAGACAGTAAGGAAGTTAAAAAGGTTAAGTGTACATTTGCATTTGTTGAATAAAGCATTCAAGACTGGGAATAAATTCTTGCACCTCACTGGGAGATGCCAAGCAATGTGTTTATATTACTAATAAAACTAGTGGGATGGAAAATGTTATTGTTAGAAGATGTAACGTTAAAAACCTAGTACTAAAATGGGAAATTTACATTCAAAATGAAAGCTAGGTATAAACAGAAATGAGTTTGTGCGTGTAAGGCAGAGGCATTTAATACCTAACCAGTCTGTACGCCTATAACTGTGTCTAGAAGGAACCTCATTTTGAATTTGTAAGGTCAAGTATGTTTTGCCTGGGGTCTTTCTAAATCTATGAGTTTTACTGTTGCCTTACCGGGGGTATAACTGACAGTCAGATTAATTAGGGGATTTTTGTAGTTATTATAGTAGTAATTTTATAGACTTATGTATGTGTTTACACTTTTTCTTGTATTAATAAATGTTTAATTTAATTTTATAAAAAAACCTCTTGAGACTCAGTGGTCTTATTAATACTGAATTCAAAGCCTGCATCTCGAAACATATAAATTGCAAAAATGGATTATGACAATTGTTTCAAGTTTCCCTCTGGAATTTGAACAACTCAGCCCTTATCATCGGCTGTGTCATAATACTAAAAATAAAGCTTAGTGCTTGGTTTGCTTTTTTAATGGCCTTGCTAACCTGTGGAGCAACTTTTATTGATTGGTATATTTGCATTCTAAGATCCCTTTGTTCTTCTACCCCATATAAACTTGCACCTTCCAAGCAACAAGTGACCTCCCTATTCTTCCTATCAAAATGTACTACCTTACATTTATCTGTGTTGAACTACATTTATCAATTATTTGCCCATTCTGCAAGTTTATATATGTCTCCTGTAATTCATTGCAACCCTCCTCAGTATTGAGTCTCTCCCCAAATTTGGTGTCATCCATAAATTAGAAACTGTGTTTTTGATGCATTCTTGCATGTAAAGAGAGATCTAGAAACAATTATTTAATTACTAATTCAAGTGAATCACCAGAAACTGGATTTTATTACTGTGATGAGGTCCTGCTGATACGTCCATAGATGGGTGGTGACCCCATTTCAGTAGACTGTGGGACCCAGGGCCACATCTTGTCAATGGCAATCAATTAATTGGTTATTGTTGGGCAGCCGTCCCTATTAAGAATGACCACCCAACCACCCCCTCCCCCACCACGCCCCATCACCGAAGCTGCTATACAGTCAGGGGGCTGGCAGCTCAACAGTGGCATCAGAAGTGGTGGCCACTGCTGGGACCGCATCATTGGCCAGTTAATTGCCTCAATTACCTTCCCACCAAATCAACTTTCATTCCGATTTCATGCTCCACCCTCCCCGCTACCCACCGCTGAGCCAATTGCAAAAGGCTCAGTGAAATTTCAGCCACTGTTGAATCAGATGTGACAACTATCAAGGTTATCTTTGTGATTCCCAACTACCAAACAAAAATACTAGATATCTATTCGTTTGCTTACCTTTCAAAGTCGCGTAATTTCACAAATACCTTTCTATAGGTTGCAAGGCACACACGCTTTTTCATTTCTGAGGTGTTTCGAGATTAACAGGCTCACATCATTTCATGGCACACTTTTAATTCATTATTAATTCATGAAATGTTAAATAATTCCTGTCTTCTAATTGTATCAGGTTCTACAGTTTCACAACTGTTTATTGTTTGTTACCTTTGCACCTTTAAGATTTCTAAGTGCGACATGCTGATGAGATGTCTGAGAATTTTTTTCCCGTTAAACCAATATTTCATATCTCTTTATTGCAAGTATGTGGCCAGAATTAAGATATCCCTCTTGTTAGAGGTCCACCTTATTGAGCTTTGGAGCTAAGAATGCCCGAAAAAGGTTTATATCTTAAGAGATGCTTACAACAAAGATTTGCTATATTTGTTAGGGTTGTACTGTCAAATTAGTAGGAGAGACTAGGACCCGAGGGCACAGCCTCAGAGTAAAGGGAAGACCTTTTAGAACAGAGATGAGGAGAAACTTCTTTAGCCAGAGAGTGGTGAATCTATGGAATTCATTGCCACAGAAGGCTGTGGAGGCCAGGTCATTGAGTGTATTTAAGACCGAGATAGATAGGTTCTTGTTGGTAAGGGGGTCAAAGGTTACAGGGAGAAGGCGGGAGAATGGGGTTGAGAAACTTATCAGCCATGTTTGAATGGCGGAGCAGACTCGATGAGCCGAATGGCCTAATTTCTGCTCCTATGTCTTATGGTCTTAAATTAGGTATAAGTTTTCTAGCACTGTTATAATTCAGGAAAAATGTACAATTGTTCAATACGACACTTTCATTACAATTATCTAATTTTATTACAATCCTGCTTTATCATCAGACCTCTCACCTACCATGTGATGCAAAGTAATGTCATGAAAGTCAAAATCAATGCCAACAAGGGTTAGAAACATTTGAATGAAAAGCACAATGGTTTAAAAAAAATGAAATCTTTTATGATTTATTACTTTGGGTAATGACATTCTCCGTTATTTGTAGTAGAATGGTAATTACATTCTTCTTTTTCTCAAGTTACCATCTTACTACAAATAATATTTATTGCATAACTTGGATCCAGCTCAGTTACATATCAGTGTAAAGGATGTTAGTGTTAGAGAATTAAACACTTTTTCAACATTATAGCAATAGGTGTTCTCAAATATGGAATAGGATTCCTGAAAGCAAAATAAAGCTCTCTCTACACTTCCCTCAAAATGTGTTTATCCTTAATCTCAGAAGCTTGTATCATATATTTCCCTCCATTCCCAAGCTAGCCATCCATGTAGCCTTTCTGAATGAGACTCAAACTGACATGAAATCCATTGTCTTGTCAAACCATGGACACGAGGTTGAAATTGCCCCAAACAGAGCCCTTATTGTTGGCAGAGAGGATTCTCATCTTTTTATTCTAGGGTAGATCCAAAATCTTCTCATTGAGCGGAAAAACAGCACGCAAAATTTGTGGATTTTAAATGCAAATACAGTACTTACATCCTTCTGATCTTATATCCTCTTTCTTTTCCTTTGAAGTTAAATCGGAATCCTTGATGGTGCTCTGCTGACTGTCAAGATATTGTTCAGAGGTAATCTGAGCTAATTCATGTTCTTCAGCAGGTCTCACTGAGATCTGGATATCAGACCTGGAATAATGATAGCCATGGCCCGCTGGGCAGATTTCATTAAACACAACTGAAATATAACCAAAATTTGATGTAAAATTTTATTAAAGCAAGGATACATGTGCTGTCAAATTGTTGAAAAGATGAATGTTTCAAGTGACAAAACTTAAACCAAAAAATATATAATATTATGATGATTAAACTTATCCTAGTTCTGTCCCCTGTTTTCTATAGGTCAGTTGCTTCTTATAAATCATTTCCCTTAGTAGCAGTGAGAATAATGCCCATTTGTGATTCCTTTTTCAATTTGAATGTTGAGAGCACTTACATGACTTAGATAGTGTAAGTGCAACACTTGGCGTGAACAACATATTATACTTTAGAAAATTAACCTCCAATTTGAAGGTTCTTGGAATAAAGAAAATAAACACTCATACCTTGCCCACGCAACTATACTGCAACTGCAGCACTTGTGAGTCATCCAACTTGATACCATGGGCAGGATTTTCTCATCGGTAAGGCGGGGGGGGAGGGGTGCGGGGCCCGCTTGCCGACGTACAAAATGATGCGCTGTGACGTCAGGCAGAACTCCCAACATCACCACGCCCCATTTAAATTTTCCGGTAGGCAGGGGTGCAGCGAAATCAGCTGTGTGCCCGCCGACCTGTCAATGGCCAACTGAGGCCATTGACAGAGTCATTTAGCTAATTAATGGACCTACCCGTCCAACCTTAAGGTTGGCGGGCAGGCCAGGAGCCCTGGCAGGAATTAGAAAAAGCATTAAACCTCATCCACGGGCGGGATGAGGTTTCTTGTAGGTTTTTAAAAATTTTATTAAAGTTTTTGTAAAAATTATGGACATGTCCCAACTCATGTGACAGTGTCACATGAGGGGACATGTCAGGAACTTTTATTTTTTTTATTTTTAATGTTTGTCACAGAACAACCGATTTCCTTGAAGCAGCACTTAGCCTCAGGGAGTTGAGTGCGTTCTTTCCTGCGCATACGTGGAAGAGCGCACTCTCGATTTAGGGATTCCCACCCGCACGCACAGGGAGCGCATGGCGCTTCCGCGCGGACGTCGTGCTGGGCGGGCCTTAATTGGCCCGCCCACGTAAAATGGTGCCGCGCCTCCGATTGGAGGCACTGATTGGAAGCGCGCCTGTGTGCGTCCGTCATTCAACTTCGCCCCCGACGGGGGGAAAATCCGGCCCCATATGCTGATTTATGTGCTGTAATCTATATTTTCCCTTTGATATTTTGTTATTAAACTTATTCGTTAACATGACAATCTTCCTTGCAGCTGCATCAAAAGTGCACATTTCATATCATTTCTCCAAAAAACATCGTGGCCCCAATTTTCTAACCAACTATATATCCTGGAAAATAATTGCAATTTCATTAAATACATTTCCACTGAGGAGTTATAACTTAGGTGTGCAGGCCTGACTTGACTTAAAAAGGCCAGTTTTTAATTGAGCAGAGGCAGGCAATAAGGGATGGATGAGTGGTTCAATGCAAAAATATTACGGCAGTTCAGAAAAATTGCCCAAAGTTGTATGATGACCAGTTGCTCATTTGTCAAGTGGAACTCTGAGAATGATCAAGGTGGTCACATTTTGTGAAGAATTCCAAAGGACAACATGATGCAATCAGTGACATTTTGGGCTTGCAAATCTTGAGAGAATCCAGATGAAGGTCCGTTTCTCATTTCATCCAGATCTGTCTGTAATCATCTAGATCTATCTGTTTTTCTCATTCAAAATTCTAACACCCACATACCTCACCTGCAAAACTGATAAAGGTCAAGAGCAGTATTGGGCCTGGCATAGGTACTTGAGGGATTTCACTCGCAACCAGTGAAGAACCACTAATAATAATATTCTGTCTATTAAAATGCAACCAATGCCTTATTCAGCCCAAAAGCTTTCTAGTAATTTCACAGGATTTTATCTTTTTAAGTATCAAATAGTACCTCATCAAAAGCGTTGTGAAAATCAAGATACATAATGGGCGGCACTCTCCCATCTGGGAGCACAGGGGCGAAACAGGGAGTGCTTCCTGCCACAGAGGCCGACAGGAAATCCTGCGGTATCTTCCGGCCCTGGCATTATTAATTATGCAGCTGGGGGTTTCCTGACATCCTGTGCGATGGCGCGTGCCCCAGCATATCTGGGTGCCATAGTTAAAAGGCACCCGGACACCCACTGTCAAAACAAGCAAAGGAGATGTCTGGAAGGGAGGTGAAGGTCCAGCACTGGAGTTCGGTGGCAACTCCCTGCGCATCCTCCTGGACTTTGTCCAGGTCCAGAGGGATATACTGTACGCAGCTGATGAGAGGAGGAGGCCGAGCAGGGAAACCATTCCTGCATGGGCGCAGGTGGCCATCGCCGTCAGTGCCCAGGCTGTACAGAAGAGATCAGTAATATAATGCTGCAAAAAGATGAACATCTTCATTTGCTCCGCCGGGTAAGTAAAGCTTCAATTGCTCACTCCAACTACAACGAGACCTATATGTCAGGTTACATGGGTCTCAGTGGCAATGGCAAAGTCATGCCTCACTGCAGTGCATCCAATGTGTGGTGGGGTGACCACTGCACCTCCTTTGCCCTTCCACATACAGAGATCACTGTATGGAATGAGGGAAGGTTGGGTGTTGAGGTCGTGGATTTAGGCACTGAGGGCATCAGCAGCTTCCGCCTGTCTGAGCCTTCGCCTTGCATGTAGATGGGCTCAGCGCTCTGGAGGGAGCTGGCTCACAACCCTTCTGGACAGCTTGCAGTGCAGTAATGCCATGCCACACAACAGTGGACTAAGAGTGGAAGAATGTGAACTAAACATCAAAATATAATGTACAAATGGATGCAACATACAGCTCCTCTCAAACACCTTTCCTGTTGTCTTTGAGCAGGAGAAAATAAGGCACAGCATTAGGGAATGGGAGAAGACTGGAGGAGGGAGCCCACATCTCAGGCATCTCACAGATTTCAAGGAGAGGGCGGCTCAGCTGGCAGGCATAGAGTGGGACCAGGCAGTTGGCGCTAACATGGGGGTCCACCCAATACAAGGATCCATCCATGCTATAGAAATGTGAGGGCCAAATGTGCCTCCACATTGGAGGCACCTCATGCTGTCACTTGCTCTTTCCTCTCTCACTTACAGGTGCCACTAGGAAGAGGCCAAGGCCTGAGGGTAAGAATGCCCCGTCAGGCCTCAGCAGAAGCCCTACCCCAGAGAGGAGCCAGGAGAGAGGGGAAGAGGAGAGATATGTATCTGTAGAAGTGTCACAGCAGACACCTGCACCCTCCACCAGCCCAAGGAGACACACCTCGGTGGGTATTAGTTGTAGCTTAGGAAGGATCTCACAATCTGGTGTTTACTGCAAGGACTCGTGTCAGTAGCAGAAGAAGAGTCAGCCGAGCTCACCAGCACCTGGAGAACTGCTGTGGAAGAGGCATCTGCGAGGCCCAAGTCCGATGATGAGCCTCTGGAGTGCGCCTTCCAATAAATGGTGAGAGTCAGCAAGGGGTTAAGCAACATCAGGCAGAGGTGTTGGAAGCTCATGAGTCGAAGGGGAGGTTGGCAGACTTCATAGAGTTTCTTGTCTAGCAGATCCTGCTGGAGATGCGCGCGTATTTGCACTCCACTGTGGTAACCATGGGGGAGCTGTTGCAGTTGGCACGCGAGAGGGTGTGGGGCACCTCGACTTCCCTCCAGGTGCCCCTTCTCCTGCTGGGACTTTTGGGCACCCTAAGGGAGGAGGAGCAGCAGCTGGAAATCCCTGGGTCATCTATTCAGGGATCTTAGAGGTTGCCCAGACCTTCCAAATCTCCTTTGCCTGTAACCCCTTCGGTCTCATCCTCTGTGACTACAGAGGAGGCAGCTGGCCCATAGCTGGACTGCCAAAGGAAACGAGGGCCGTTCAGGCCTCAGCTCTCCAGAGGATGGCCGCCAAAGTCATCAAAGGCAACATGCCCAACTAGTCAGCAGGCAGCCTCCATCCCTATTGTGGATGTCAGGGGAGCACCAGAAGAAATAGAAGGCCACGAAAAATAAAGAAATTCTAATCACAACTGATTGCACGAGTGAACAATTCATTGTCACAATTCTAACCTCTGTAAATATAATTGTTTTAACTGCTATAATGACTACTGTCTTTTTCAGCATGGTTTTTAAGACTTAGTGGACACCTACTCCCTCCACCCAATCACCTCTCCTAGGTACACTCAACCCTCCCCCCCCACCCCAGTAAGTCTGCAGAGAGAAGCGTGTGTGGCAGGGCCTTTACAAGCCATGTGCAAGCACTCCCCAACACACGCTAAGCCTTCATCCTTCAAACTCATATCCTAGCTCCCTGGCATTGTCAATACTGCCTGCTGGGGTTTCCTTTCAGTTCAGGTAACCTGCATCTCCATCCACCCACTGACCCAACTACCATAAAGTATCTCAGCCCATCCAACACAAGACTCTGCTTACTTTCGATTTCACCAGCATGGAAATTGTAAGCTTTCTTCTTTGCTCTTCACTATTTCCCCTGCCCCAGACACCCACACCCTTTCCCCCATCACCACTGACTCCCCCCTCACCCCCCCACCCCCTCCCCTGGCATTACCTTCAACCTCTCCACTGTTAACCTCCAACCCGAACGCTTTTCATTTGATAATGTCCAGGTGAACCCTCACACTACCTTCTTACCTGAAAATCCCACCCCCATGCACATTAACCTCCCAAACCTCCTACTGCCCACCCCCCGAGTCCGTGTCTACCTCCACGCCCCCACAATGACCCTCACCGCACCTTCATATGACACCGTCGCACCCTCACTTTCCCACCCTACTGGCTTCCTCTGCCCCCTGTAACCTTGTCCATTCCCTCCTATTACACCCATCCTGATTTCTCTCCACAAGAGTCAGGGGCTGTCTCCACCGACTAGTCCTGTGAGCCCTTTCACCTGGACATTACCACACCCTCATACATGCACCTGGAAATTACCCCCACCTCGCTTCACACACCTGGACGTTACACCCCCAACCCCTTCACACACCTGGGCATTACCCTCGAACCCTTCACAAACCTGGACATTAATACACCCCCATTCACACAACTGGACATTATCCACCCCCCTTCACACACCTGGACATTATCATCCACCCTTTCACACACCTGGGCATTACCACACCCCCCTTCACATACCTGGACATTGCCACACCCCACTTCACGCACCTGGACTTCACCTCCCTTCACACACCTGGACATTACTCTTCCCCTTCACACAGCTAGACATCACCCACCCCCCTCCCTTCATACATCTGGATATATCCCCTCCCGCCCAGCAGCCAACACAGCTCTTACCCAACCTTCCCAACAGTTCACTCTACCACCTAGCTAGTTCTGTAAAAACCTTTCCTGCACCCCCAGCCACAAATGCTCCCCTCTAGGCCCCCACACCCTCATCATATCGGCAGTCCTCCTAGCCTTCTTTAACCACCCTCGACAAACGCTCCATCATCACCTAACAGTACCTCTTGCTGCCTTCCATTTAACAGGTCGAGGCACCTGGAAGAATGTCCGAACCCATGGCAGTATCCCTGGGAGAAGGTCCGATCCCTGAATGAGGTTGCTGCATGGAGAATTCCCAACTTATGCGGGCTGCTTCGCGGAAAAGTCACATGGATGAAGCTCCACCCACCCTTGCTGCACATGGTGCTCCAGGATCTGGTAGCTGGAGGTCTCCACCTTGTCATTGGATGTCTGAGAGCTGGCCAAGGCCCTTAAGGTAAGTCCCGACTTTTGCATGCC